>NW_028073411.1:22921384-23521384 GCF_014824575.4 Sturnira hondurensis | reverse complement strand
TGTCATCACCAGGGCGTGACAAGACCCCAAGGCAACCCGGGGTGGGGGTGGGGCCCCGGCCAGGAAGCACAGGCTCCAGGCATTAAGTGTCCCCCGCTGCCCAGTCAATGGGATTAGCGTGAGTGACAAGGAGGACTCGGGCCTCCTCCACAGAGGGGACAGCAGGGGGAAAGAACCAATTAACCCCATTGGACGGCTTTCGCTGTATATTATGAGAGAAAGAGGAAATACCCCACTCATCTGCTTTCTAAATGAAGCGTAGAAAACGCTACCACATTTAACTGGCTGAAGAGGGCACTCGATCTTCCCTTCAGGGCCACTCAAGGCTGAGAGAGAGAAGGAGGGGACAGGGGTCTGCAGACAAAGACACAGACGGACGTGGGAGAACTGGGGACACTCCAGAGGGAGGTGGCCAAGGGCACATGGCCTGGACCCTGGGTGCACTGGAGCCTGTTCTCATATCCGAGCCTTTCTCGCTCCCCGCCCTGCCTAGGGCGGGGGAGAGACACCTCCAGTGGTCGGCTCCCGCACAGGGTTCCTTTCCTGAGTTGTGCTTTCTGCCCGGGCCCTTGAAATCTCGGGAGGTGAGGGAGTGTTTAACGTGGACAAATAACCCCTCTCTGCTCAGTGTTTTGAACTGCTGGTATTTAAATGCCTTTGTAGCTTAAGGGCACTGGGGCTGTGTAGTCTTTACTTTTTGGATTAATGTGAACAAGAGTGTTTGTGAGTGACCTTTAAGCCGCTGTCTCCTCTTCACCCTGCTGGGTCGCTCTTTCTCCAGAGCCTCCCGGCCCCGGGCAACGCCATCAACGATGAAAGAGCAGGACTATCACAATTCAAGTCAGGAGGCCAGAGTTTCCCCTGTACCACTGCCTTAACGGAGCTCACAGCTGGGGGAGTGGGGGGACTCGCCTTGGGCAGGACCCCGGGCTGCGCGCTCTGCAGTGCCCAGGCCGGAAGAGGGAGGCCAGTTTGCTCAGCCAGAGGCCATAGGGCCGGCCAGAGTAACGATGGTCCCGCTTGGCCGGGCACTGCCCCCTCCCGGCTGCTCTCTGCCCCCTCCTCTGCTGCTGAGGCCCTTTCTGGGGCCAACTCCCCCGGGAAGATGCTCCTGTGCCCCAGGGTCACACCCGTGTTCCCCCAGCTCAGCTCCACTTCTCTCCCTGGGTCCCCTATAGCCTGGAAGAAATGCGATCACCTGGTGTTGATTGCCCCCCTCTTGACCCTGAACTTGACCTAATCTCAGTGATACTTGCATTGGGACCTTGTGGTCCAGAGAATCACGGGTGACCGTCCTCCTGGAGTCCCCAGGCTTCAGGGATGACACCAGGCAGGTGCAGGTGGATGTGGAAGGTGGGGTCCCTCCTCCCCGTTCCTTGCCCACCCTTCACCCAGGGACCTCTCAGCGCCCCGAGGAGAGCAGGTAGGATCTGCACCCTCACCCTCTCGACTCAAGGGTAGAAGGTGGCCAGGCGGAGTGAGCCACACTTGAACGAGCCACAGCAGCGTGGCGTGGCCTCTTCCGCCACAACCCAGGGAATGGGCTCCAGAACAAGGGGCCACTCGCCAAGGACTGCCTCCAGTGCAGCGGCCCTGACGCCACCCAGCCAGACCCGCCCCGACCAGCCACACCCCAGACCCAGGAGCGCGACCAGTAGGCTCATTGCCAGGAGCCGCGGAGAGTGGAGACTGTTTGTTACCCAGCATTGTTGCAGCCAGAGCCACCAATACAGCAGACAGGTGTCTGGGTCAGGAGGGGGAAGGGAACCCCGGGACGAAGGCAGCCCTCCCTCCTGGGCCCGGTAATCGAGGTGACATGGACAAATGATAAGCTCAGGAGCACCCGAGGGGAAGCGTCTCAGCAAGGCCTAGGCGCTGGCTGGGGAGCCAGGGCTTCTGGGTGCCCAGAGCTTCCGCGCTGCGGGCGGGAGGTCTGCCGTGTGGCCGCAGGCGCTGCAGGGCCCCAGCACAGCCTCTGCTGCCATCCCGATCTGCGGTGCCCTCTCCTCGGTTTCAGTCACCTGCGGGCAACCGCAGGCCGAAACGATTAAATGGAAAATTCCAGAAATAAACAATTCATAAGTTCTAAATGGAACTCCGTTCTGAGTAACAGGATGAAATCTCAAGCCATCCTGCTGTGTCCTGCCCGGAGCAGGAAGCCTCCCGGTGTCCAGCGTCTCCACGCTGTAGACGCTCCCACCCGCCGGGCACGCAACAGCCACCACAGTTTCCAGCTGGGTGGTGGCGGGGTTGCCGTGCCCATCTTCAGGTCACCCTCATTTTATTTAATAACGGCCCCCCAGCACGGGAGCAGTGCAGCTGGCAATTTGGAGATGCCAGTGAGAAGCCAGAAAGTGCTTCCTTTAGGTGAAAAGGTATTTTGAAAGGAAGAGAGAGAGACCACGTTCACATAACTTTCATCACAGTCTGTGGTTATAACTGTCCTATTTTATTCGTTACTGTCACTTTCTTCCTGCGCCTGATCCATCAAGGACACTCTAGCCACGGTCCGTGTGTGGAGGAGGAAGGGTGGCCTGCACAGGGCGCGGCACCGCCCAGGGGCTCAGGCCTCCCCTGGGGTGTTGGCCCTAATGCCCCATGGACAGGGGGCCACTGTACATCAGCCCTGTGTACGTGCATGCACACGTATATGTGTGTGCATGAATCGCGGTATCATTTGCTGGGCTATGACATTTTACGAACTTCTGCCGTCGGCAGAGGGGGCGGGTCCATAAGACAGAGACTGTCCAGATCAGCCCCAGTCTGGCCCCGGCCTCTGCTTGCCAAGCAGGGCCATGTGACCCGGTTAGTAGCTCCGGAGCCAGCCACCATTTCCGTACCCCCCTCCCCGCCTGCACTCCCAGCCCTCCCAGAGGCCACAGAGGCTGTGCAGGGTCAGAAGAGGCTCTTGGGGACCGGCCTGCTTCAGAGGCATCTGGGGGAGAGGCATGCACACACATGCACACACATGCACACACACATGCACACACACACACACACGACACACGACAGGGTCCAGGAGCGCCAGCACGGAGTTGTCCCCAAGTGTAGGCCGGCAGTTACTACGGCGTCGGGCTTCCCACCGTCCCTCAGCGCCCCTGCCCCACTGGAAGGCAACCCCCAGTGCCCTGTCCCAGGCCTGGCAGCCCTCCATCAGCCAGGGCCAGGGCCAGGGCCAGGGCCAGCCATGGGAGGCGGGCAAGAGGCCGCTTCTGTCAGAAGGGGCCGGCGTTGGTGTCAAAGCCTGAGCGGCCTTGCCCACGTATGAGTGTGTGCATGCGTGCATGTCCACTGAGCCCTCTGCACGCCTCCTGCACGCCAGGGTCTGCGCCAGGAAGTATGATGCTGCAGGCCCACCGTCTAGGGCAGAAGAGGGAACGATCGCCAGGTGGGGGCCACCCCCCCGAGTGCTGCCTGTGCCTTGTGTCACACTCCTGCAGCAATCGCTGTGGGCCCTCCAACAGCCCAGAGAGGAAGGCAGCTCCGCACCCATTTCATTGGTGAAAAGACTGAGGTTTACAGGGGCAGGTGTTTGCTGAGATTCCCGCAGCGGGGGAGGAGTGGTGTCGGGAGCAAGCCTGGGTGGACATGTCAGCCTCGATAGGGACAGTTCCTCTGTCACTGGCCCTGTGACCTGGACTGCCTTCGAGATGGGCAGCCATACTAAAGCTGGGGTGGGGGTTGGGTGAATGGGCAGGGTTCAAGGGTACGTGGGGAAGGTTGAAGAGCAGCGGGGTGATTTCAAGGACTGCAAGGGTGGCAGGGATGGCAGGCAGACGGCGGGGACCCCTGGCATAGGAAGGGCGTCAGGAGGCATTTGCAGGGAGGGTGGCCTCAGTCTGAAACCCCGTGGCGGCCACCTCCACCCTGTCTCCACTGCCCACCAGGCCTTCCCCACGGCACCCTCCTGCCTCCAGCCACAGGCCGAGGCTGGACACCATGCAGCCCCTGTGCTCCCGCTGAGCCATCACAGCCACGGGACTTGGGTAGCAGAGGCCAGCTCACACTCAGGTCCCCCAGCATCAGCCTGATGAACCCCACTCCCTGCCCTGCACCCAGGAAAGGTTCACAGCGTGGGGGAGGAGGACTGGCCTGTCCACAGGTCCCGTCAGCCTCAGCGCCCCTCCTGGGGGTAGTGGAGGGAGCCCCCAGGCCTTTCCCCTGTCACCCCACCTCTGCCCTCCTGGGCACCAATCACCCTGACTTTAGGGAACTAGCCAGCCCAGGAGAAGGCACAGAATCCATTGCGGCAGGAAGTCAGGCTGGACGGCCCCTCCCTCAGAGCACTGGGACAGGGATGGGGGGCTCCCAGGACGGCCCCCTGTGTCAGTGCCGTGCCCTGGTGCCACCTGCCCCACCAAAATGATTTCCTTTCGTGAACCTTGAAGCTCGCTGCTGATCAGTGGGGACCCGCCCAGAGCAGTGTGCCTCCCGTGGTGCTCTCCCCACCTTTCCAGGGACCGGCCCCACACAGAGCGCACAGAGTGGTAGGCAGGCCACCACCTCTGTCTGGGCAGGACCTCAGCTCTACTCCCCCCAGGAGGATGGGGAGCATTTCTCCCCCGGAGGCCAGGCACAGCGCCGCCTCCCAAACTTTGCAGTCTGACTCCAGCAAACCCATTAACCCACAGCCAGCCCCGAACTGAGCCAGCCGGGCTGACACTGGGGTGGGGGGCAGCTGAGGTTGTTCAGAGCAGGAAGGGCGAGCCGCTCCCCCGCCCACGGACCGGGAGGGCAGCGGGTCGAGCCCCCTGCCAGAGGAGAGGTTATGGCTGCATCAGGGCTCCATGGAACACAAGACCCCCGCACCAGAGCCCTCTCCCACCCCCAGGCCCACAGTCTCTCCTCCTTCAGGGGAGCAGAGACTTTGGAGCACGAGGAGACACCCCCCTACCTGTGCTGAGGCTTGTCGCTGCTTCAGAAGTAACTCCAGTGTCCCTGGTGCCTGCTCCTGGCCCCTTCCCGGGGGCCAGCCCCAGCCACGCTCTGTGGAGCGTGCCCCAGGTTGGGGCGTGTGTGGTGTGCATGGACGTGAGTGTGCACAGCATGTGGGGGTGCATCTGGGAGCCAGGGATCAAATATTCCTGGCTGCCACCTGCCAGCAGCCCATCCCAGAGGCCAGCTGCCCGAGAGGGGGGCGCCCCGGCTGGCACAGGCCAGCCATCCTCTGCTGGGAGCGCCAGGAAGCAGCGCTTGCTCACCAGGCCCCCGCCCGGCTCCCAGGCTGCGCTGAGCGGTTTATTTTTAGAGCTCGGCCCTTCCCTAGGCGCCAGGATCCCGGCTGAGATTTCCAGTGGCTCAAACCAGCCCAGTCCCAGGAATGTTCTGAGAGAGATGGAGGCACGTAAAGGATGCTGTCTTCAGTGTTCTCGTCTCCAAGACCCCCTGGCAGGGACAGCGGCTACCCCAAGGGTCGTGCCTGGGATTCCGTGGGGGCCAGTGCATCCCCCTCCTCCGGCTGCCCCAGTGTGCTCACCCAGACCGTGAAAGAGGGCCACAGGCCCGCCTGTCCAGAGCAGGGCTGGGGTCAGAGACGGGGCTGGAAGGGGAAGAGGCATCACTGTCCACCAAGTGCTTCTCCTCACCTGGAATGAGGTCACAGAAGGGCAGGGACCCCTGGGCATGTTCACCATGGTAACCCCCGGGGTGTCTATCCCACAGTAGGTGTCCAGCAAGTATTAGTGGGGGGACCAGTGCAGTCCTCAAGTCCCTGTCAGTGGCTGAATCACCTGCAAGGTCATGGGGTGAGCCCGTGGGACGGGCAGGGAGCCTGAGGGGCAACTCCCTCTCACCCCGACACCCATCCTGCCTCCTGGTCGGACAGCCAGCCTGGTCTGCTGCTCTTTCCCGGACTCTGAGCTGCGTGGGTCCCCACCGCTGTGCCCACTCACCCACGGCTCACTCGCTGTGCACCAGGCACTCCGTGAACATTGTCACCCTGCAGACAGGGCGGCCACAGAGGCGCTGTGGGACTCGGTCACGGGACCTCCCGCCTCCTGAAGCTCTCTTGTGCCGAGGGGAGGACTTGGTGGGTCCTGGCCGTCTCCACCAGGGAGACCTCCCCCACCTCTCACCCCCCCCCCACCATCTGGGCGTCGCCCTCCCTCCCGTCAAGCTCCAGTGGAGCTCGCTGTGAGGACAAAGGGAGGGCAGCAGGCACACAGTAGGAGGCCGTGTGTGCTCATCAGCTCCGACTGGCTTGCAGGGGCCTGGCACTCCACTCTGCGTCGGCTGACCGGGGCCCCGCCCAGAGAGTGGCCGCCGCCTCGGGGCAGAGCGAGGGCCAGAGCGAGGGCCAGAGCGAGGGCCAGACCGGCAACCTGAGCAGGTGCAGCCCCTTCACCACACGAGGGCCCAGGTGTCCCACCCACTCCCTTCCTTGCAGAGTTCTCCCCTGGCTTGGGACGTCTCCCTCCCTCTGCAGCCTTCCAGACCCAAGGCCACCACCTCTATACTTGAGGGCCTTGTTGCTTGGTTCCCCAGGCCCCGCCTGCCCTGTGCTCTTTTCCAGGGGAACCAAGGCAGGTGGCCTCCATGCTGTGAGTAGCTGCAGCCTCAGGGTGTCCCCCAACCTGGGGCACAGATGCAAGGCCACCTCACAGCATGTTCCAGGCCCAGGGCTGCTCAGAGGCAGGGGAGGGGGTCAGCTCTCACTTCTTAGCCAGGACCGCACCTGAGAGAGCTACCCAGGCCAGGCCAGCGGTCCCTCCTAGTGGTCCCCTCTGCACCAGAGTCCAGCGGACTTCTGCTGCAGAAATGCCACGGAGGTGGGGGGACGTCTGTCCTCACTGCGTTCTGGATCAGCCACCCACCACCTACCACCCACCAGGTCTGCCTCCCCGCCAGGCGCCTTCCAAGAAGGGCTCCCTGCCTCTCTGGGAGCCTCAGACTCCTCGGCTCTGTGCTCCGTGTCCCTGTCCCTGCCATCAAGGTAGGAGCTCCCTGCGGCAGGAACCCTGTGTCCGCAGGGCCCAGGGCCCTTACTCATTGGTCAAGTGACCGACTCAGTCAGTTGGGTTGTGCGCAGGGTGTCACACTGTGCAGACATTTCAACTTGGTTTCGGAGTGAGAGCTGACATCCTGGGCCGGTGCTTGCCACCCGATGCTAAGGGAACAGACTGCATGCTGACCGTAGACAGACGTCAGTTGTGTTGACCGCAGGGGGAGGAGCAGAGCCTGCCTCTGCGAGGGGGTCCCGGCTTCCCGTGGGCGAGCATGCAGCTGCCGCACACTGGGCATGACAGGAACTGTTTGGTGGAAGGATGGGTGAGTTCGCTTATCCGTCCTTGTTCATTCTTGCAGTCAGCAAACGCTGCTGGGCACCTACTGTGTGCCAGGCTCTCGGCACCGGGGTCCAGAGAGACCCAGATGACCAAGAGTCCCACTCTCAGGAGCCTGCCTCAAACGATGAAAATGGCAGGGGACGGCAGACTCCAGAGGGCAAGGACGGAGCTGAGTCAGGCACACCGGAGGCCCCAGCAAGGGTCCCTGAGAGGGGACCTGGGTACAGAGCCCAGAAGCACGACGGGATGAGAGAACTGACTGAGACCGCAGGGTCCCCAAAGGACCTGTGCCCCTTTACAGGGCACGAGAGCACCTGTGGGCAGGGCCACTACTCCCTGAGGCCTGAGACCCCATCTTGTTCACAGGACTCAGGCTGAATCCCGGGGTCTGTGCTCTGCGCTGAGCCACTGTGGAGCCTGGGGGACGGCCACCCTCCAGGGACATAGCCCAGAGCACCGCCCACTACCAGTCCTGCTTGTCTTGGATTTGGGCCCGATGGGCTGCTGCCTTCTCCTCCAGGGGGCTCCAGCCCCACCTGTGGGTGATTTGACAGCCACTGCACGTCCTCCCAGGCCCCGAGCAGGGAGGAAAGGGTTAGGGGCCTCTGGCCGCCCAGCGGCTGGTCTATTTCTGGCCCCATCGTGCTGCCCTGTCACTGGCTGGGAAGGCGGGGGGTGGGGAGGACATGACAGACAGAAACCCAGCAAGACGAGGAGAGACACATGGACAGAAACACACAGATAGAGGGACGTTCAGACAGAACGAGGCCGAGACAGAGAAGCGTGCGGGTGCACAACGGGAGACACAGAGGCAGAGAGAGGGTGGGAGAGGGGTGGGACGCAGCAGGATGGGGAAGACGGGGAGGCCGGAGAGACTCCAGGAGGGACAGCTGAGGTTCTAGAAGGGAGGGGGGACAAAGCAGAGGGGAGGACAACAGTGACAGACGGATAGTTACTGTCAACCTGGTGATCTGGAGGGAGAGGGAGGGCCCTTGGCCCTGGCATTTAGGGTCCACCCTCCATGCCCCACCAGGACTCCTCAGGGGCAGCCCCTGCAAGGCCCACTGCCTGCCCGGACCCACCCCAGCTCCTCAGGGTCCCTGGGGCCCAAGGGGTGCCGGGTCAGAGCAGGCTCGCCCTATTTGTGGAAAAGTGTGTTCTTTCTCCGTCCCGATTATTTTTCTTCAGTGTAAAAACACCTCTGTTCTCACAGTTGGATCCTTTTTATTGCTCTCTTGTTCAGGTTCCTGCCTTTTCGTTTTCCTGTCTCCTCGAACACACTGTGAATTTTTATAGGAGCCCATTCTGCATGGCGTGGGCCCAGCTCCAACTCGGAAAGGCCAGTGGGAAGTGAGGTCCTATGCATAGGCCCCACGCCCACGGATAGGTTCTCCCATGGGGAATCAGACCTGCAGTGCACTGAGACTGCTCCGAGACTTGCTTCTGCTAAAACTCCCTCACCCTGAATTGAGGCATCAAGCACTTACTGTAACTTCCTAAAATCCACGCTAAACCTTCCAAGGATGAGTGTAACCAGTTCAACCACTTTTCCCTTTGCACTTGCAAAGATCCTTCTTTTGTGATGTGATTAGCGGCATCCTCATCTTTGTTTTCTGTGAAAGGTAACCCCCTAAAGCGGACTTCCGCACAGTAAATAAGGACCACCATATGATGTGCCCAGAAGAGCAATGAAAGCTTGTCAAAGCAGGGGTCGGGGTGCTCTCCCCTTGAGAGAGTGGCCAGGGAGTTCCAAGGTGCTTTTTCTCCCCTTGAGAGAGAAGCTGCGTCGTCCCTTTTCCTCCACAGGACTCAGTCGCCCACGTGTCGCGTCTCATCCACAATGTCGCGGACCCCATGAGCAGAGGTCTGGATCAGTTTTTATGGCCATCATCCCAGTTCTCAACTGTGAAGTTTGTGTTTGGTTTTCTCAAACAATAGTTTTCATCCTTCTGCCGAGATCTCCTGTTCATTTGCTCAGTCGTGCCATATCCTTTCATTGTTTTAGGTATGTTTTTCCTTTAATTTTTTGAACATATTTATTTATAATGGCTGCTTAAAAGTCTTTCTCTGCTAAACCCAACATTAAGACAATCTTTGTTTTTAAAGATTTTATGTATTAATTTTTAGAGAGGGGAAGAGAGGGAGAAAGAGAGGGAGAGAACCATCAATGTGCGGTTGCCTCTCGTGCGTCCCCTGCTGGAAACTGGCCTGCAACCCAGGCATGTGCCCTGACTGGGAATCGAACTGGCGAACCTTTGGTTCCCAGGCCGGCACTCAATCCACTGAGCCGCACCAGCCAGGGCAAGATCGTCTTTTTTTTATTATATTTTTTAAAATTACCGGTTAGTCCCCTTGTAGCCCATACGCCCGCAGCCATCAAGGCCACCTTTTATGTACTTCCTGCCGACCGCCAGTCCGGCTTCCACGCGTTCCTGCTTCTCTCTGTGGGTCTTGTGATTTTGTGAGTGAACACTGGGCGTTGCGGACAGCCTACTGCAGAAATAACGGATTCTGCTGTCTTCCTCTGAGGAGTGTTTTTTGTTTTTGTTCTTGTTATTTACCAGGCAGCTAAATGACCAGCACATCCCTTTGAGCTCATAGAGCCCCTGCTTATGCTTTGTTCGTGGGGTGAGAAGACAGCGTGTGGGTTTCCTAAGCCCCTCTCGGCTGGCAGGAGGAGGCTCTGAGCTTAGTTTCCCCTGCAGACCTCTCGGGGGCTTGGCCTGGGCTTCGTTAGCAGAGGTCCCGGGTAGTTCTCCCACCGAGACACGGCGCCTGTTCCTCAGAACTAGCCTCTCCGGGGTCTCAGCTGGGCGCCCTCGGTGTCAGCAAAGCGTTCAGTCCCCACCCTGGCCAAGCCCCACCCCTCCCCCCAGCTCAGCTCGGGAGGTCCTCCTGAGCTCCTGTTTTGCCTTCGGTCCCTCAGGGTCCCCCGTCTGAAAGTCTTGGACTGTCCTGCTCTGAGAATACACAGCTCACCGCCCACGTTGACTCCCAGCCCCGACTTTGCAAAGCTCCTCGCTGACATCGCACCTGCAGTCCGAACTCTCGTTGCTGTCTTCCCAGCTCACCACTGAGCTGTACCCAGGCCCAGGTCCCTGGGCTGTGCTCAGGGACCTGTCCCTAGGAGAGAGCTGGTGACCGCAGGCTCCCCCGCTGGCCTGCCATCTCCCAAGGACCTGCCTGCCGCCCGCGTGTTATTAAGCCCAAGCCAGGACTAAGACTCTGGATCTGGGAGCAGACTCAAGGGCTGCCCCCCAGCCTGCTGTGACCCATGGGGGTGCGAGCTGGGCACTGCCCTGGCTGACAAAACCCTCTTCTCAAAGGTGAAAACGCGTTTCCAAAAGCCACGCCCTCAATTGTGCTAAAGAGCCGGCCCCTCCCGTGGGAGGAGGGGGTCTCCGTCGGCCTGAGCTCCAATCCCGCCTCTGCTCAGAAAGCCACACTCTCTCTGGCGGGCCGTGCGAATCACAGGATGCACACTCCCCTCTCGGGACAGGACAGTTTGGAGCCGTCTGGCCGCCTTGGAACCAGTGAGCAGCTCGCCTAGCACCTGGAAGGATCCCCGCCCTGCGGTGGGAGGTCTCCGGGGTGTGAGCCGAGCTATCGATCACACTGCTTCCCCCTCGCTCCCCGAACATTTCTCCTCTTTCCCAGCCAGGGACTTTGGGCTAATTATAGACGTGAAATTATCAGTCCGGCCAGCCGACTCATGTGGTTTGAGGAAACACGGCCGGCACGTGGCAGAGTGCCGTGTCCCACCCACCCCCCGGGGTTCCAGACACCCCAGGCTGCGGACTGCTCCCAGAGGGCCCCTGACTACTCTGGGAGCTTCCCTTCCGCCCCCACCCCCTTACCTCTTCCCCGCCTCTTGGCTCAGCCGGTGGAGCTGGGGCTTCAGGGAGGCCAAGGGTGTGAGCCCAGTTCTAGAGAAACTCTTCAGTTTGGGGGGGCAGGTTGTGGTGGCTCTTGGGTCCCTGTTATTAAAGGGATCCCAGCTTTGCCTTGGCCCAGGCCTGGAAAACCCCTGGCACTTGTCTGTCCTCTTCTGCTGACATCCTTGGAGACATAGCCAGCAAGCTTTCCCAGGCGGCCCCGACCGGGCCTCAGAATCCTTCACTACATAGTCCCGGGCAGCCTCTGCTGATTGGTCAGGCTGGTGCTTGAGGTGAAAGCCGTTGACCAGCCTCACCCAAGTCTCCTTACTCTGAAAGAACCCAAGAGAGATGACTGGTGTGGAGCAGCTTGTAGCTGGGTACAGGGGACCCCCAGCACCAGGGGAGGTGAGCAGGGAAGCCCTCCTTTGGAGAAGGCTGGAGTCCTGAGCACAGAAGAGGAGGGAGGGGAGGAGGGAGTGTGACTGCATCGTCTCCCCCAACCCCCGACTCCTGACCTGCCGCCTCCCCACCCCAGCACCGTGGTGCCCGTTGAGGAAGCAAGCCCAACAGAGGCCCAGATGGCCCCGGGTCAAGTCCTGGCTCTGCCACGGAGTGACTTAGTTACTCCAGGTCTCTGTGCCTTGGTTTTCTCGTCTGTACAACGGGGGTAACACTTCCTGCCTGGATGGACCATTGTGAAGAACAGGTGAGTTCACCGGCCACATTTAACTGATTCTAGGGTGCATCTCCCGACCCCTCCGGACCCACCACAGACCTGGTGGTCAGTGGGGTGCCACCGCTTCATCGTCCATGTTTTTCATTCCTGGGGGCCCACCAAACACGAGTGTCTCGCCAGCTCCAGTGAGCTGGACTGCGGCATATAAAGCATTAGAACTGTGCCTGGCACACAGTGGGGCTAATGAATGCCAGCTGTTATCGCTTCTAAAACCCAGATCTGGTTCTGTTGCCCTCTCCCCACCCCTGATTCAGATAAGGCAGACAGAAATCACTGAAAACTGGGGCCCTGCCCGGGGCTCCCCAGGAGTGCTCAGGGGAAGGGCCTGCCCATTCAAGCACCTGCTGGGGGTGTGGGGCTGCCCCAGCCCTGGCCACACCAGGGCCACCCCTGTCTAGGGGCTTTGGGACAGGGACATCGTGCTCAGTGTCTTGATGTTCCTATAACAATGTTTTCCTGCAAGGCGATTTTTATTAGTGGCATAATATCCCAGCACATCCACGGTCTCCACCTTTTCTCGTAAAGCTCTATTGCTGGTGGTCAGGGTTCGCTCCAATTTTCTATAATGTACAGAATCGCTTTGTTCCCAGGGCTCTGCAAAGGTTACCGAGGCCTCATCGGAACAAAGGGGTAATTGCTGGAGAGAAATGATCAGATATTTCAAAGCCTGTCTTTCTGCCTTATAATCCACTTGCAATTTGGGGGTTATTATCCCACTTTCCAGAAGAAGGAAATGATTGTCATTGTTTCTCATTCAAGGTCACCTGGAAAGCCAACAGCAGACCAGGACAGCACAACAAAGCTGCTGCTATTCCTCTGGGTTTGAAACCCCTGCCTCCAGGCCCTGAGGTCTGAGAAGCCTCCGGGGAGCCTTAAAAAGCCGCCTTCGCCTTTGGTCGCCTTCTCTGGTCTCTGCGCTGATGTGCAAGCAGCAGCAGCCTCCTCAGCCCCCCTGCGGCCAGCAGGGCCGTGTTTCCCACAAGCAGCGGGCACGTGTGCATCTCTCCTGGTCCCGAGCGGCGGCAGGTCCAGGTGTCTGGGCGATCTCATTTTCAGCTGTAGCTGCCCCTCTGGGCTTTTCTCTAGAGCTTTCTCTCCCAGCTCGAGTGGCTGAGCTGCCACCGTGTGCCAGGGTGTGAATTAATTACACACAGGCCCCACAGCCTCTGTCAAAGAACGCAGAAAAGCAACTTAAAGAAGAAACCCCTTTTTTCTCGCTCGGTGGCTTTCACTGTGGGAGACAGGGATGATTATGAATTACATCAGCGCTACTCTGAGGCACCAGCGGGGGTCTGGGAGGAGCCTGGCTTCAGCATCTCCCCTCCCCAGTACCCCCACCCTGGGGACAAGGGTTTCGCTCCTGGCAGAGGCTCCAGACCTGGCATGCCCAGTGATCCTGGGGTGAGTGAGCACCCTCAAATCATACCGATTGGGAAAACGCTGCAGAACCTCCACCATAGCTCCCCGGTCAGAAGTCAGGGACCTGGGAGCCCCAGGAGAGCAGGGGCTCACTCAGATTCACACAGCCAGACAGGGAAGGGCCTGAGGCCTGGACCCTCCTCTCCCGAGTCCCTTAGTTCAGAAGGTTCCAGGGAGGAGCGGCGTCTTGGGTTAGCGTTCCTGGAAACTGGGCTCCGGAGGGCTCTCATAGGTGCGAGAAGTGGGCTGAGTGGGGACCCTCAGGAGAGCTGCCTGCATCCTCGCACCTGGAACCTATGAAGTTGGCCTGATTTGGAGGAGGGGTCTTTTCGGATGTAATCAAGTTAAAGATCTGAAGATGAGGTCATCCTGGATTATTTGGGCCCTAATTCTAATGACAAATGTCCTTGTAAGAGAGAGAAGACACAGACAGGAAGAGAAGGTCCCGTGGCCGCAGAGGCTGCAGTGACACGGCCACAAGCCAAGGTCCGTGGGCAGCGGACAGGAGCTGGAGAGGCAGGGAGGAGCCCCCGCCCCGCCCCCAGAGCGCTCAGAGGGCGAACCTGGATTCTGGAGCCGTGGGAGAATAATTTCTGCTGTTTCAAGCCACGACCCCTGTGGCACTTTGTCACCCCTACCCAGGGTAGGGTCTCCCCAGAAACCTCGAGACCCCACGTCTCTGCCGGGAAGTGCGGGAGGATCGGCCAGACGGAGAGGCCGGCCCTGCCAGTCCTGCAGGGCGCCCCAGGGCTGGGGACACCTGAGGTCGGAGGGCTGGGCCCTTTCCCTCCGCATCAGCCCATCAGTCACTGGGCCGCCCGCCGGGAGAGGGGCAAACCTGGAGAGAGGCTGCGGCCCGGGGGGAGGGGGCCGTCAGTGGGGTGACAGGGGTGACACGGTGGGGCACAGGCGGCCAGCCCTGAGGAGCATGCGGGAGGCGTGCCAGCGTTTCCACTACAGAGGCGGATGGTTCATCTTCATGAAAGCAGGAAACGGCTCTGTGGCAAAAGGAAGGAAACGACGCGAAGCGGCAGATGCCAAGGAAGAGAAGCATCTGGGACAAATATAACAAAAGCTTAATGGCCTGCGTTTGCAGAGCGTGTTCTGGTAGCAATAAGAAAAACACAAACAACAGAAAACTGGGTAAAATATTGTATCAGAAAAAATAAAGAAAACCTGTTCAACCTCACTAGTGAGCAGGGCCTGAACATCGGAGCAACGCTGCCCTCCTTCTCATCATCAGAGCACCAGCGGGGGGGCGGGCCCTGCCCCTCCAGGCCCCTGGGGGCCAGCAGGACCCAGGTGGTCGATAGTGAGAGGCATCCCCCGTGGGAGCCCCGCGTCCAGCACACTCCCCAGGGCCACAGGGTGAGTGTGACTCTGCCACAACCGTCCTCATCACAGAGAGGGGAGGGCACCCAGGGAGGGGCGGCCAGCCCTCCACAGCCCACGAGCAGACAGGTGGGACCCCTTCATCCTGCTGGGGAGAGATGCGCGCAAAGGAGACTTCCGTGGGGACGAACCGCAGTGGGTGGAACTCAGGATGTCAGAAGGCAGCCAGCTCAGGGCGTGCGAGGGAGTGCCCACAGGGGAGGGACACACACGTCTCCACTCCCCAAAGCCAGCCTCGCCCCACCCCTAGCCCCCTGCTCTGCCCTGACCTTGCTTCACGGAGCCACCAGGTTAGTCTGGTCCTTCCCCTGTCTGGGCCCCCATCCCCCGTGCGTGTCCCGTAGAGCGACACACGCTGCCCGATGACACACGCCAGGCCGGACTCCTCCGTCTCTGCATCATCCCCCTTTCCCTTCCCCGCCGCCAAGCCAGCAGCACCGAGGGCGTTCTCAGTCCACCCCGCCAGCATGTCCGGGACGTTCTCACCTTCCCCAACTGAGACTGGGTCCTCGAACCTACCTCCCCATGCCACGCCCGGCCCCGGCACCCACCGTGCTGCTTTCTGATTCTGTGACGCTGGCTCCTCTGGGGGCCTCCTACAAGTGGGACCCCACAGTACTCGTCTCTGTGTGGCCAGCTCCCTTCGCTCCGCATGGCGTCCCGGCGCTCGGCGTGCTGCAGCAGCTGTCGGAGCTGCCTTTATTTTTATTTTTTCTAATGCTGGATAACGTTTCATCCCACTTTCTTCCTGAAAGAAAGATGCTGCTCGGCCATCACACGACCCCACAGACTCCGGCGAGCACGAGAGGACCCGCCGATGCGACAGAGGCACGTGCAGTGGCCATGGAGGCAGGCCCTTTGCTGCCCTGTGCACTGGGGACAGGAGCGGACACTGCGCCACAGGCTTCGTGTAGGGAGGCTCTGACCGGGCAGCTTCCACAGCCATTGTATGTCCTGCATGGTCTCGGGGCCGCGGGCATCCCGCCTGGAGCTCCACACAGAGTGGACGCCCACATAATGCCTGTGGCGAGTGGCGTCCTGGGTTCTCCAGTGGAAAGTTAGCCAAAGGCTTCGCTCACATCCCTCACTTAAGCCCCACCACCTCTGCACTCCAAGGGGAGACCCTCCCAGCCCCATTGGACACATGAGAACACTGAGGCAGGGAGAAGCAGGCTGCGGCTGGTCTGGGGTGCAGGCCTTACCCTCTCATTCTTGCCTCTGGCCCCCACATTCCTACACCGAGGCAGCTGGGGCTTATAGGAGCAGGGGTAGGGCACACTGCAGGAGGGGAGGCGCTCCAAGAGGGGAGGAGCTGCAGGAGGGGAGGAGCTCCAAGAGGGGAGAAGCTGCAGGAGGGGAGGAGCTGCAGGAGGGGAGGAGACCACCCACCCACCTACACCTGAGGTGTTGTCGCTCCTTCCATCAATTTTGAAAGCTAGTCCTCAAGTCCGCAGTTGTGGACCCTGGGCTCAGTGGCCCAGGCTTTACCTCCAGAAGTTTCCACTCCTTGGCCAGGCCTCTGGGTGGCCCAGGAGAGCTCAGTAGATTCTGGCCGGGAGTGAGGGAGGACAANGGAGGGGAGGCGCTCCAAGAGGGGAGGAGCTGCAGGAGGGGAGGAGCTGCAGGAGGGGAGGAGACCACCCACCCACCTACACCTGAGGTGTTGTCACTCCTTCCATCAATTTTGAAAGCTAGTCCTCAAGTCCGCAGTTGTGGACCCTGGGCTCAGTGGCCCAGGCTTTACCTCCAGAAGTTTCCACTCCTTGGCCAGGCCTCTGGGTGGCCCAGGAGAGCTCAGTAGATTCTGGCCGGGAGTGAGGGAGGACGAGGGGGTGGGTGGGAGAGAGTTCAGTCTGAGCTGCGGAAGGTGGCACGGGGCATGCCTGTGCAGGGACAGACCTCTGGGGGTCACCTGTCCGAGCTTGGTAACTCAGAAGGATGCGAAGGGGTGAGGAGGCCTCTCTGTGCAGCCTGGGAGCTGAGCCTGTTGGCAGGTGCTGCGGGGGAGGGAGAGAAGGTCCCTGCGGGGACACATATCCTGCGAGAGGACAGCAGCCTGATGGAGCCGGGACTGGTGTCCGGAGGTGCGGCCGAGGAGACGGATGGGGAAGGAGGGGAGGCTGTCACACATGCGTGGTGGGAGGGCAGCCGTGTTACCTGGGGTCTGATTAAACTGGAAGTGACAAGCCACAGCGTGGGGAGTAGGTGGCAATTTACTGTGCTCTTGCTGACAAGCAATCTCTCTGGCCAGTGTTGGGGGCCGGCCTTCCTGAGTCGCACTTCACGAGGAGGAGGAATTCAGAACCTCTCTCTGGGGGCTGGGGGCCTGGGACCCAAACTGAAGAGGGGTGGGGTGCAGGAAGGGCTGCATGGGGGTGTGCATGGGGGGCTGCAGGGAGGGCATCCCTGAGGAAGGTTGGCTGGCCTTGAACTCGCAAACGTGTGGGGTTGACCCTCAGCCTGTGGACAGCACCCCGTTCCCAGTGTCCCCACCCCGCATGGAAGTGGGCCCTGCTAGATGTCAGCACCAGGAGTCAGTGACAATGACACTGTCGGTAATATTCGGGGTGGTGTTGTTGGCCTGTCCACAGCTGCGTCTGGGCCCTGGGAGGGGGTGATAGGATCTGCCTGGGGGAGAGATGCCGGGTGGGGCCCTCGGGTGCTGAAGACCCAGGCCTCAGGCCTCGTGTGAGGGAGAAGCTCCCACCAGGAGCTGCCCAAGCCCCGTGCTCCCCAGGACAGGGTTTCCTTGCAGAGTTCCCATCCGGTCGTTCCCCCTGCTTAAACCTCCCAGCGGCTGCCCAGGACAGAGTGAAGTCTGACCACGGCGGCCCGGCCTCCAGCCTCTGGGCTCCCGTCTGCCCTGCAGGCCCCAAGCTGACTCCTGTGTCCAGCCTTCACCCTGCCTTTCCACCTGCTGGAATGCCCTTCCCTACAGCTCACTCATGCCATCCTCCTTAAAACTCTCAACAAAAGCATCGCCTCCTCAGATGCCCCCAGGGTCAGCACTCCGGCTGTCGAAGGCCCACGGTCAGAGGAGAAAATCACGTGGATGTGAACTGCCCACCCCCAGCCGCTCACCAAGGCTTCACTGTTTTCTTGTCTGGCCTCTCCCAGGGGACAAGGGACCATAGTCTGTCCTGTCTCGTGGGTCAGAGCAAGAAGAGAGCCCCCAGGGCCCTGGCCAGGCCTTCCCAAAGGTTCTGCAAGCCATGCCTCGCCTGGGGTCAGCTTTGTCCCCAAACCTTGCCTGGGGGACCACGGAGGACAGCATGTATGTTCACCGTCTCTAGGTGGAATGTTGGCCCACAGGACATGGACTTTGCCGTGGGGATGATGACAGCCTTGGGGGACTAGTGTCAGGCACTCTGAGTCAGGCCAACCTTCCTCACTGTGCGCCAGAGCCTTGCATGCAGTAGGTGTTCAGACATAGTCACTGAACAAAGTCCCAGGACATCTACTAAAATGCCACCAAAATGGGGCTCTGTAAACACATTTCAACCAAAGCTGATGGAACCCAAGTTCGTTTGCGGGCAGGGGCACACACATCTTTTCCAAATTAGCTGAGAACAGAGTTATCTTTAAAAACGAGGCTCAGAGCTGGTTGGTGCCACTCAGCCCCACCCCCCCAGGAAAGCCCAGCTCCTCTTGCGGGCCTGGGGACGAGCCCCACCCTGAGTGACGGGAGCAAAGGCTGCCCCAGGGGCCAGGCCTGTAGATGGGGAGTGCAGGCAACATTCCAGAGAGGTGGCTGAATGAGGGAGGAACGTGGGAGGAGGGGGGCTCTGGGGGGACTATGAAGGAGGGTGTTCCTTAATTTGGGGACCCCTGTGTGGACAGTGGGCAGACCTGCAACGTGAGTGGATGGGGGGCCTCCCATTCCCTACTACCCATGCCCGCTATGTCCATGCCCCACGGGCCCCGGGGTCTGGCACCCTCCAGCCTCCTGTCCTGGGGGTCCTGGGGGTCCCCCCCGGGGTGCTCTGATTTGCTGTCAGTTCTGGTCTCTGGTGTCCGAGGTCCAGCACTTCCTCAGCCCAGACAGCTCACACACGGATGGGAGAGACAGTTTGTGCACAGCATTGGGGCTGGGCACACGGAGCTGCTGGCGGCAGCCCTATTTGCTCTTGAATTACAGAGAAGGGGAATCAAAACGGAACGCAGCCCCAAGGGGGACGAGGGCCTGCTGGCCCGGGCGCCCCATTCCTGGCAAATGATGGCACAGGGACCCGACTCCAGCCAGAAAGCCTCCTGCCTGGGCCCGCTTCGCCCTCCCCAGCCCCTCCCCTGGCCTCGAGCCCTCTGGCCCTCTCCCCTACTCCCACGGCACAAGGAGGAGGCTGTTCCTAATGACTTTCGCATCTCTGCGTTTTCTCTCCAGCTTGGCTTCCAGGGCTTGCTGGGATCTCCCCGACACGGCTTGCCAGCTTCTTTGAGGAACTGGATGGTTTAGCTGCAGATCTCACTTGATCCGCAGGAGCCACCGGCCCCTCTTCCTGCCAGCTCCTGGGGACGAGCCACACGCCCGCGCCGCTGCTGACATGCCGAGTGGATGCCCCGAGCTGGGAGCCGGCCAGGGGCGGCCCACGCCGCACTCAGAGGCCGCTCTGAGGACGACGGGGAAGCACGTGGTAAACAGCAGCGTGCTCAGGGACTAGGGTTCAGGGGAAAGCCATCCCCGAGCTGACTCAGAGAAATGGAGATGAACTGGGGAGAGATGCGAGCCCAGGCGGGGCCCTGCATCTGCGGAGTCTCCGGGGGAGGAGGCCCTTCCCCTCTCGGCGCAGACAGAACAAACGTGCCTTTGTACAGCAGGGGTGGGCTGGGCTCCCGGGGATGAGGCTGCAGCAGCCTGGGCTCGGCCCTCAGAAGTTACCCCTTTCCCTCTAGATACTCTTGCCTGCTCCGCCCTACTCACGAGTTACATGTTACCCGGCTTCCTGCACCCTGACACCTCCCTCCTCCGCCCGAGTGGTCTCTCTGCCTGGGGCCCAGGGGCTGGCCCTGCTCCCTGCTCCAGGCTCACATCCCAGGGGAAGCGGGCCCTGCACCCTCTGTGGGGAGTTCCTCTCTCTGCAAAGAGGACCCGCCCTCCTGGCCCTCTCAGCCCCTGTGCGGACCCCCACCAGCACAGGGAACTCACAGACCACTATGCTTAGGAGCCTGCATCTCATTCCAGGTGCGTTGTCCCTTCCTCCACCCCAAGAACACATGCAAGACAGGTGCGCCCTCGAACATCCACTTTTGCACCTCTTTAATGTGCCCACTGCTGCTGGGAGCAGGGTCTGGACCCTGCAAGATGGATGTGCCGGGCACGCCCGCCCTGATGCCTCTCAGAAACTGGAGTGGGAGCAAGGTCTGGAGGCAGGTGACAGGCTCTGGGATGACAGTGGAGCCACATACCAAGTACTGCCCCAGCTCGCTGGCTCTTGGGCTCCAGTGTCAGGCTACAGAGCCAGGGGCCAGGGCCACAAAGGGAAGGTGGCCTCAGCAAGCCCTGTGGAAGAAATGCCAAGAAGAGTCATCACCTAGTGTTGGGAAGCGAAGGGCAAGCAGGAAGGGAAGAGGCAGGGAGGAGGGATGGATGGAGGAGGGGTAAGGAACTGAGAGATGGGAGGGGGGAGGGATTGCCCGAGAGGAGAGAGAGCAGGCAGAGGGTGAGGGGCAAGAAGCTTTGGCAATTCTTGGAGGGAGACCCCCTATTCTCATGACGGTAGCCACGAAAATCCCTTTTGGAGTCCTGAGGGGAAACCAGCCCTCTGCACAACCCTTCCTCTAGTCTCGAAGCTGTGGGTGGAGGTACTGTCTAGAGAGGTCTCCGGAAAAGCTCTGGAATCCTCCTGGGGCGGAGATGGAGCCTGTCAGATCACCCCCAACACCTGCTGCCCCCAGGCCTAGGGAGATACAAGTGGGCCTCGAGAGTGGCAGGCGGGGTGACCTCGCAGCCCCATGGGCCCGTGCACGAGGGTCCCCCAGGGCCCTCCGGGCACTGCGAGTTCTGCCCTGCACAGGGAGTCGCGGTCTCAGTGGACAACCGGCCCGGCTCCGCCTGATGGAGGCTGACCTGGCGAAGCCTCGGACTAGTGAGTTCTCTGGATTTCAGGGCCCCCAGCCACAACACGGAATTCACCGCAAGAATTATGGTCCGCACAGGCCATCTTAAGAGCCCGGAGTGCGCTCCTGTGGGAAGAGGCCTCAGGAGCCTGGCACGTGGCCTGCCCTGTGCGTTTCTTTCCTCCCGGGTTGGTGGGAGGACTGGACGAGGGTGGGCTGTGGCACGCAGTTGGCCCTCGACGCGCCTCACTGGTGTTATCCTCACTTCGCTGCTTCCCTTTCTCGGAATCAGGCACTGGAGCAGCAAACAGGGAGGCTTCCAGACATGGACACTGCAGGAAAACTGACTGAAGTCGGAGGAGGTAGCCCTCGACGTGGTGTCAGCAGGGGAGATCCAGGCTCAGCTGAGCTTCAGGGTCAGGGACAGGGGTTCAAATCCCAGTCCCACCTCAACTACTTGCAGCACTGAGTATAGACAATTCACCGGGACAGGGTTCGGACCACTCCTCTCCCTCCTCCCCAGCACCCAGGAGGTTTGCTTGGGTGAACAGGGCAGCCCCATACTGCACCCCGGGGCCTCACAGGCCAGGGAGGGGGACCATGAATCAGTAATAAATGTGTGACGACAAATGCATTGATCAGCCACACACATGTACCCCACGCCACAGCTACACAGCTCGATCTGAGCCTGAGTCCCCCCACACTGAGAGCTGCCACAGGGCGTGGCCTGGGCTGGCTCTTCTGTGTGCCCATTGTCACCAGCCCCTGGCCTAGGAATCACAGAGGGGCTGGGGTATGGCAGGTGGTGTGGGCTGAGGCCACAGGACAGCGTAGCCGACGTCCCATTGGTCTCATGGTGAGACGCTCGCAGGAGTCCAGGGGACCCGGGCTGCCCTGCTGCTCAGGGGAACTTCAGGCCGGTGATGGGCCTGCCCGATGAGAACTCCCGATGGGAACTTCAGGCCGGTGATGGGCCTGCCCGGCCGCTCATCTGAAGGAGGGCCTTGCCCAGTGCAAACACTGCACTTCAGATGTGTGTGGGTTTGACCCTGCAGGGTCCCCACCTGGGGACGTATGGACCCAAAGGCAAGGAAAGAACCCTGGCCTTGAAGCCAGTGAGCATGTTTATGCTAATCCTGGCACTAACATATTACGTGCATCATCGCTGGTCTATTTTAAAAGCCACCCGAAGGGATTCATTCCAGCTTGAAGGTCTCCAGCCACAGCAAGCGCTTTGATTTTGTGGTGTTCCAGAGAAGGGACCTCTTCCTGTGGGGTGGAGACTGGGCTGCAGAAAGGCCATCTGCCTGGGCCCCTGGGGCAGGGCCTGGGGCAGAGAGGCAGTCCCAGGGCCTGGCTCGGAAGTTCCGGGAATTCCACTGCATTCCTTCTCTCTGCAGGCCTGGGGCAGACAGAATCCCCCTAGGACGCTCCGAGAGTTCAGACGTGGGGACACCGATTCCGGCGTGTCCTGGTTCTGTGCACAGTCCCCTGCCCTCTAACAGCGAGTGCAGTAACCACAGCGACGATGCACACAACACGCGTGCCACATGCCCCTGGGCTCAGAGGTCCACTCCCAGGAGTGTGTCCCAGGCACTTACTGTGGGTGGGCAGGTGAGCAGGGCCATCGATGGCCCCTGCATGCTCACAGCAGCGAAAGTGGGCCCAAGGGGTAAGCAGTTGACATGAAAACCAGGGGACCCTGGCGGTCGTTCCAGGGTGGAGTGCTCCCACGCAGTGCCACCTTTTCAAAGGGGTCACGGAAGCATGGTCAGGAGTGTGCCTCATTTTTGTTAAAACAACATCATCCACGGGCATGCGCAGCTGCGATGGGAAAGCCTGGTAGGACAGGCAGCAATGTGGTAGGAGCTGTCCCCTGCCTGCCTCCCAGCAGGTCCCGGGCACTCGCGCCTTTTGTCCACTCCTAGTCTGCGCACTGCCCCCCCCCCCACTCCCATTCCTCAAATTTGCTGTCCCTCTGCCTGGAGGCTCCCCTCTATAATCCCCAGAGTTATTCCTGCCCCTCGGCTAAAGGCAGAACCTCCCTCAGGACGCGGCCTGCGCCCAACAGGCAGCGCTCCAGGGGATTTCACAACTCTTACCACCCCCCCGAGGGGTGACACCTCTGCCTGTTCATTGTTGAAGAACTCTGTCCCTCTCAGGAAATGGGCTCCCGGAGAGCAGGGGCTTTAGCCAGCGTCGCCGGCACCTGGAACAACACCCGCCCACGGTAATCACTCACAAACAGGGTTCTTTCCAGGGCGCCAGAGCACCTCAGTGCGGGCGGGGCGGGGCGCCTCCTGACCAGCGATGCAGAGGCACCCGGACACCCGCCAGCAAAACACCAAACAGGCCCCTCCCTCACACCCCATAACAAACTGCCGCAAAGCCATCAGTGACCTAACTGCAAGGGCAGGAAGTACAAAACCCTTAAAAGAAAACACAGGGTAAATCTTCCAGACTGTGGACCGACCCACGGATTCCTAGCTTCCACCAGCAATCAAAGAAAAAAAAAAACAGATAATTTGGACTTCATCAAGATTGTCAGGAAGGTACCTCTGGGCTTTAAAAGCTACCTTTTAAGAAAATAAAAAGACAACCCACAGAATGGAAGGAAATGTTTGCAAACCATACACCTGAGAAGCTATTTGCATCTAGAGTTCTTTAGAACATATAAAGAACTCTTACAGCTCGATAATAAAAATATAGCTTAATTTTTTAAAATAAGGCAAAGGCTCTGAAGACACGTTCCCCCAGAGAAGACACACCAACGGCCGATGAGCACATGAAAAGGTGTCCGGCCCCAGCAGCCGCCAGGGAAACACGAATTGACACACAACGAGGTGCGGCCATAGAATGGCCATATTCAAAAAGCTAGGGAACAGCCAGTGTGTTCCCTAGCGGGGAGACTGTGTGGCCGTTCTCAAAAGGTTACACGCAGACTCACCCCGTGACTCAGCACTTCCACATCTAGGTGCACACCCCACGGAAACGAGGACAGGCCCACCCAAAAGTGTGTACCTGAACACGTACAAATGGTCACTAGCCGCATTATTCGTAACAGCCAAAAAGTGAAAACAGCCCGAATGTCCATCAGCGGGTGCGGAGACCAAACGTGGCCTGCCCAGACAGCGGGACCCTGTCCAGCAGTGAAGGGGACTGTCACACAGCCCGGCACACAGGTGGCAGTGAAAGAGGCCATTGTGTGCATGGAGCCTGACCCCCTGCGTGTGGGGGGTGCAGTGTGGTGAGTCGGCAGCAAGAGGACACAGGTGAGCGGTTTCCCTGGGCGGGGGGCGGGGGGGGGGCATCGGAAGGTAAAAGCTAAGCATGTGCATGATCTGGGCGATAGAAATGTTCTAAAATTGATTATGGGCGCAGTTGTGCACCTTTCGACTACAATAAAGACCACTGAATCTCTAAAACAGGTACACTTTTCAGTGTGTGAGTTATATTTCAAAGGAGTTACCAAAAAAATTCCCTTACAGAGACAGCAATTTCCTTGGAAATAAAATTGATGGTGTGGGTCCTTCCTCAAAGACGCTGCGTGGAGAAGTGCGGGTGCTGAGGAAGGAAGTGACAAAAAATATCACCAGAAATTAATGAATCATAAACCAAAAAATGATGGAAAGTGTTAAATCAAGTTGATTCTCTTAAAATACACAAATACAATAGTCCATCTCTGACCAATCTAATCACTAGATTCATAGATTAAAAATAATATATCAAATAGGGACGAAAAGGGACATGACAGGGGATTTTCAAAGCCTATGAGGAAACCATGTACAATTTGATGCTGATAGGTTTGAAAATTCCCAATGAAGTGCACAATTTTCTAAGTACCCAAAATGATTATAGTGGAGGTAGCTGATCTGGGACAAAAATGCCATTTATCATATCTGCTACCTAGTACCAGAAATTCCAGCCATTTACATTTAATGAGAAATAAATCGGTCCTAGCTGGTGTGGTTCAGTGGATTGAGCACCGGCCTGCGAACCGAAGGGCCGCCAGTTCGATTCCCAGCCAGTGCCCATACCAGGGCACTGGTCCCGGGGGCATGAGGGAGGTATTTGATAGATGTTTCTCTCCCTTTCTTTCTCCCTCCCTTCTCCTCTCTCTAAAAATAAATAAACAAAATATTTTAAATAGGAAATTAGGTGGGTGACCTCCGTGAGCAGACACGTACCCCTACCAGCCGGGGAACAGTGGGAACCACGGGACTCGGGGATCGTTGAGGCAGGAGCATCAGAACAAGAGGGCAGACCCTGGTCACGGTCAGACAGAGGACGGAAGGCAAGCCAATGCCGTTCAGCTAAGGAACCACGAGAAAGACGCGAGAGACCCAATGCAGCAGAGCCCACAACTTGAGCGAGGAGCAGGCTGGGACTAGAGGGAGGATCGGGGCTGGGACCAGGGGGAGGTGCACAGTTCGGGGCGCCGCCCCCCAGGGATGACTTTGCACTCACATGGCCGTGAGAGGGAGCACCCGCTTATGTGGGTGTATGTGCGCGTTTGCACAGAACGAGGTGGGAGAGGGACCCTTGGGTGCTGCAGCAGCGCACAGAGGCTAACTTACAGGTCTCACCCGCCCCCGTCTGCACTGCTGAGTTCTCAGCGAGGCCGCATTATTTTGCACTTAAATTGTTGTATTGAAAACTGAGATGAGAAGAGGCACAGACACTGGGACGCTTTCCCTAGCTCCATTTTATTGTTTCCATGAGACTCTATTTTCTCAATTTTCTACACTAAACGTGCAGTTCATGTAAAACCTGGAAGTTTTACTTTTATAAAACAGAACAAATCAATAAACGTTATGAAGAGTCAGGCCCAGGAGCAGGGGCAGGTGGGTATAAATAGCCAGGCCATTCCGGGAGGGA
Source organism: Sturnira hondurensis (assembly GCF_014824575.4). Lineage (NCBI taxonomy): Eukaryota > Metazoa > Chordata > Mammalia > Chiroptera > Phyllostomidae > Sturnira > Sturnira hondurensis. The sequence goes on along the minus strand of NW_028073411.1, from coordinate 23,495,744 downwards.
TCGGCTGCTCCAGCCACTGTTTAAAATCACAAACAATATGAGTCACGATACAGAAGGTTATTTTTGTTCCTCCTAATTGGTTTGAAGAAGTCGATGCAGGGTTGGGAGGCAGAACACCGCAGGGTGCACCGCTTTCACCCTAACGACGAGAAAAAGCTGCGTGATCTGCAAAATGAGAATTTTCCCTGAGCTCCCCAGAGAGCCAAGTTCACAGGAAGAGAAGGGAGGTGACGTTCAGATCCCAGCCGGCCCCTGTGAAGAAGGACAGGACCCAGAGCTGGGCCACCTTTAGCAGAGCGAGGAGACAAAGGGGTGGCCAGAAAGCTGGGAGAAAACACCAACATTCTAATAAATTCTTAAAGGAGAATGGGACAGTGTGACCCCTGAGGGTTACTGTGGGCCAGACCCGGTGGAGGTCACACTCACCGGTGAGCTCTTGTCCGTGGACCCTCACTTGGGGTCACCTGGAATAGTGGGGACAGGGCCAGAGGCCAGAGAGAGTGGCCCTTTCTTTGATACAAAGACATGCAAAGCCATGCCCTGTCCCAGACCCTCCTCTTTAAAACATGCTTCAACTTGAACTTGAAAAAGAGAGCGAATTAACCCCAAAATAAGCTGGAGAAAGGAAATAATTGAGATAATAGCAGGAATCAACAATACGGAAAACAGAAACATGGACTAAATCGATGAAATTTGTAAAAAATGCTACTTTGCAAAGATCAATATGATCAATAAATCTCTAATTAGAACGATCAGAAAACTAAGAAGACACAACCCCCCATCATGAAGCAATGAAAGGGGGGAGGCACTAAGACTCCCCCCCTCCTTGTCCCTTCAGGACAAGGGACTGTCCTGAAGATCTTTGCAGACAAATTTCCTAACTTTGACCAAACGAACAAGTTCCCTGAAGGACACACCACCCAAGCATCCCAGAGGAGAAACGGACGGCTGATCCGTCCTGTCCACCCACTAACGCGCCGAACTCTCATCAGACACCTTGTCACCGTGGAACAACCTCCAGGCCCAGCGCCTTCATCCAACAATCAGCTCTCAAACAACGAAGGAAGGAAAAATCCCACCTTGCAAACGCATTCGGAAAATGGCGAGGGCACGGCTCCCAGACTCTGTGACTGGTCACATACAAGCGGGGAACGCAGACACTGCAGACGGAGACTGCTGACCAGGAGCCCCGCTGACGAGAAACCCGAAGGAACCGCAAAACACCCGCAAACCCACTGCCACGTTGACAGGAAGGGTAACACTCAGGGACCAAGTGTGTTTCTCCCAGGAGTGCAGGGTTGGTTTTATCGTTTGAAAATCAGTCCGTTTCACTCACCACGTTCACAGAATAAAAGAGAAAACATATATGAGGGTTTAAATCAATGCGGAAAAGGCAGCAACAAAATTCAGCATCCCTAGGATTCGGTTTGAAAACGCTCACAGTGCGGGACAGACGGAAACTTCGTGACTCTGATAAAGGCCACGCAGGAGAAACCCTCCGCTGGGCGTCACACCCAGCGGCGACCTATGATCTGCATCCCCAAAGCTCGGCGGAGAAGCTGGGCTGCCCACGCGCGACCTCCGCACTACGCCAAACCGGAAGTCCTGCGCGGACGCGAACCGGAAGTCTTGAGCAGACATGAACCGGAAGTCTTGCGCAGTGCGGAAGGGCAGGCAAGGGAAAAGGAAGGGAACCGGGGAACCAGCAGACAGGCGTAAGCTCCCTCTGCTCACAGGCGATATGGCTGTGTGTGTGCAGAAAACCCTAAGGAATATGGGAAATAAGTACTGGAACTAATAAATGGATACTGCAAAAGTTGCAGCGCAAAAGCGGATGTAAATATTAGTTTGGGTTTTATACACCCAAGGAACAAATGACTGCCAAATGAAAAATATTGTAATTCCATTTACAGCAGCATCAGGAATCATAAAATTCTTAGGGATATATTCACACGAGATGCGTAAAGCCAGTAACTAAACAATAAAGCTGGTGAGAAAAATTGAAGGAGTCCTGGAGAGAGAAACCACATTCATGTGTCGGATGACTCAGTATTATTAAAATGTCGGTTCTCCCTCCCTTTAATCTGCAGATTTCATTTCTTCCCAGGCATAGCCCCGGCAGGCTTTTAAAACAGAAATTGATAAAATGATCCTAAACCTTCCATGGAATTGCAAAGGACTGAAAATGGATGTGGCAGTATAAATGTGCTACTGAGCTTTGTAAATGTGGTTATTGTGCCCGAGGAACTGAATCTTTAGTGTAACTTCATTTCGATACATTTGAACGGCCCCAGGCGTCAAGTGACTTACTGCACGGCCCGGTGACAACCGGGACCTGGGAAAGGCGGGGCCTGCGCGAGCGGGGTTCGCGCTGAGAGCAAGGCGCCCTGCGCAGTCTCAGTAGAGAAGGCAGCACGGTGTTGGCGTGCAGACGGAGGAATAGATGAAGCGCAAAGGAACAGAGTGCAGGAGCGAACCGACCGCCCTCCAGTCAGGCAAAGCCACCAAAGCCACCCGGTGGGGAAACAGAAAGTCTTTCAACAAGTGGCTCTAAAATGAGGGGCTGGCCAGAGGGGCAAAACACGCATTTCAGCGCCACGTCCTCTCATCCACCAAATCACGGCGTGATGCATCAGAGAGCCACGTGGCGAAGTTGCAGCTGTGGTTTTTAGACGAAATACAGAGTACCTTCGTGTCTCAGGAATTGTTACTAGAACTGGTCAGGGGCTTTAAGGAAACGTCTGGGTGGCGACGTGCTTTGTATACCTTGACAGGGTGGTGTGCACAGTACACGTTTCAAACTTATCCAATGGCATGCTTAAGGCGGAGGGTTTCACTGCGTGGAAATTAGTCCCCCTGCCGCAGTGCGCAGAACCATAGCTAATTAGTGATTTGCACTGGTCTCAGGAGGGAAGCCTCCACCAGCCACTACCTGGCCTTCTTCCCTGTGACTGGCGCATGAGCTTGCTGCCGCTCTTCCCACTCAGGAACAGAAGCTCCACGACAGTGGTCTTTGTCTCGCCATCGCAGGGTAGGGTTCTGGACTAGTGCCTGGCCCTCAACAGGTGAGCACCTGAGACTCAAGGCCAGTGTTGTTCTGCCGTCCTTCTGGTCAACCACTGAACCGTCCCCAAGCAGCTTCTCTGCCAGACCCTGGAGGAGGGGCCGGGCACATGGATGGAGCAGACATCAGCTCGGCCCTTGGGGAGCACAGGTGAAGGTAAGCTCAGTGAGAAGCGAAGGGGGTGACTTCCTAGATGGGGCCTGGGGCAGAGGCGGGATGGGGGAGCACAGCCGAGAGCCCACAGCTGGCCCCCGCTGGCCCGGGAGGCTTCCTAAGGGGAGGACTGTATGGTCCCTGTCTCGGCACAGCACTAGGCACAGGGACGGAGGCAGGAGAGTGAAGAGGACAAAGGTGGCGGGAACAGAGCTCCAGACTGAGAGCTGAGGCATAGCAATGGAGAAGAGGCCTTGGCAATGGAGAAGGTGCTATGAAAGACACAAGGCAAGGAGCACACTCCAGTTCCTGGCTTGGGATGACAGGGATGGAGCCACCGCTCACTGTGTGGAGAGTCTCCCAGAGTCTTGGGGCCATGGTTGGCTAGGTGGGGTCCAGAGCAAGAGCGGGGCCCCTGCGGCCACCGAGGATGGAGCCCTGGTCCTGCCCAGGCTCCTGGTCTCCAGCCTCACACTGGGTCCCACAAGGGCTGGGGGTGGAGGGCAGAGCTCTGTACTTCCACCCCCAGACATGGTGGGGGGCCAGGTCCTTGTGGACCTCTCAGGACCAGCTGTTAGGAGCAAGCAGGACAACGCCGTGTGCACAGATGTGCAGGCAGGCTGGGCAGTTAGGACGCCATTTTCAGCCCCAGGCGCCAAAGAACCAGTCAGGGAGAAGCAGGTCCGGGGGAGCCCCAGGGGCAAGGCCTTCGAGGGCTGGAGGAAGGGGCCACCCCGCCCCAGGGCTGCACCTGCGCACAGCTCACCAGAGCCACTGTGTCTTCCCAGCGCCACCCCTCGTTACCAAGATTTGGGGAAAATCAGAATTTTTCAAATCCATCTGGTACGAACAGCAAAGGAAACCTGAACAGGGAGACCCCACTAGATATGAACACAAACTATAATCATTTTTAAAAGTACTGGAAAAATAAATGGCTCAATATGTAATAGGAAAGTTGGGTAAGAAGTAAGGCTTTCAAATGTGATGAAGAAAACACACACCAAGCGGGAAGAGAATGGGACCTCCATGAGCTCAGGACATTTGTTAAAATATTTGGGTCCAAGTCCAGTCAGAGCTTCAGTCCGCACTACGTGCCCACCTAATCCCAGAAATAAACCCACGGATTCTAGAGGGAAGAAAGGACCTCCTTCACTTTGAGGTAATGAAAGAAACCACGCAGGACTGGGTAGAGATGTCTGCGGGCCAGTAGTCTCATCTCGTCGCAGACTGGCAGCTCCCAGAGTTGGGTCCTGGCGCTAAAGAGTTTCCATGGTGACACCTGACCGCCCGCGTGTCCCACTCTATCTCATGGAGAGCGGTGGGATTGTTCAGATGCCACGTGACAGTCGATCTTGCGAGAGATTAAGTGCAGAAGCAGGTCGGAGACCCCAGCTGTCTTCTATAGGCCAATTTTTAAAATGGCACAGATGTTAAAAAAATGCCACTCTTCTAAATATTTTCCTTTGGGAAATAGTTTTCATTAAAATAGGCTTTTTGTGCTGAATTGTGTTTATTTTTAATATTTTAAAACACCTTTCAGTTAATGTATGATTTTTTTAAAGATTTTATTTTTATGTTTGGAGAGGGGGGAAGGGAGAGGGAGAAACATCAATGTGTGGTTGCCTCTTGCACGTCCCCTGCTCGGGACCTGGCCTGCAACCCAGGCATGTGCCCTGACCAGGAATCAAACAGGTGACCCTTTGGTTCGCAGTCCACGCTCAATCCACTGAGCCACACCAGCCAGGGCCAATGTATGACTATTAATAACACCTACATAAGCAAAAGCTCGTTGGGGTCCTCAGTGATCAGTGTGAAGGGACTCAGGGACCCAAAGCATGAGGACTCCTGGGCAGGGACTGTTTCCCCGACCCACAGGTCCTCTGCACCCACTTGTGCAAGCACATCCACTTGTGCAAGTCTGAATTTACTGTGCACCTACTGTGTGCCAGAGGGCATTGTTACAGATGCCACACACACCTGTGAAGAAAAGGGACAAAATACACGGGCCTGCCTCTTCGCTGTCTGCAGGCAGTGCTGGGAGGCACTGCATCGGCCACAGGGAGGTCGTCGGCATTGCAGTCAAACACCCACAAAAGAAAAGGCTGGGAAGGCACCGCAGCTGACACACAGCAGGTTAATATCTTTAATGTACAACGAGCTCGTACAAGTGCATCAGACAGACCCCAGGAGACAAGAGCCAAGGACAATGACGATTTACAGAAGAGGACACACAACTGCTTAACATGGAAAGATGTTAAACTGGGTTAAAAACGAAGAAATGCACACAAAAACAGTGCTATCTTTCCATTATCAAATTAGCAGACTTGGCCAGCTGACGTCAGCACCAGCAGACAGCAGAGCAGGCCCACTCGTCCTTGCTGGTGGCAGTGTAAGTGGACACATTTTGGAAAACCATTCTGTCCATATGTAACCAGAGCCTCTGCGGTTTTCACATTCCTTCACTGAACAATCCCTCCTCCAGAATCTATCCTCAGGGAATAGTGGGGCATGAAAGCTTTATGCAGAGATACCATCGACTTCTAACGGGAGAGTTAGGAACAGCGTAGTGAGCAGCCATTGGCACTGCCGTCCACCTGCCTGCTGGAGCAGTACCGGCCATTTCAAAGAAAATTAGTAACGACAAGGGAGGGGGAGGCTGAAAGGAGAAATCCCAAAATGTTGAATTTCACTTTTCTTTGCTCTACCTGATGTTCCAGAATCTCTGTGATGTGTAGGTTTGCCAAGACCTAGCAGGCTGTTTGTTACTTGTTCATGGAAAGGGGTTAGTGAGGTTCAAGTGAGGGGCTGGGGTCCCTCCAGTCTCCACCGTGCCTGTCCTGTACCAACCGCCACCATGCCGGGTGCTAAGACCCTGAGGTGACATGGGAGGCGGCAGCTCTGCTCAGTGGGCGGAGGACCTGCCCTGACCCTTGGCCCCTCCCTACACCAGCAGGCTTTAGCTGACGGCCCAGAGCCTGCCCCTCCGTCCCAGCAGCACCCCCTCCTCATCCCGAAGCTGCCATCGCTTCTTGAGCAGTGGTGATCTTAGTCCCACAGCTCTGGCAGCTGGATGGACACAGGGACCCTGCAGGCGGCTCTCCCGACCCAAAGCCCCGCTCACAGTAAGTGGTCCCTGCCCATCCCTTCACAGTCCCTTGCCCTCCCAAGTCCATACCCACCTCTGTCCACAGCTGTCTACTGTCCCGCAGGCCTGTCAGGCTTGCAGTCACCCAGTGGGTGGTCTGTCCCCCATTTTCAGAAGCATGTGTGTCAGGGAGCCTCACCTGCACTTCCACGCTGTCCTCATCCCGACTCATTCATCACATACTTACCTGGGACCCAGGAAATGGGTCTTGCTTTCCCCCAGAAGTCACTGAAATGCTATAGGACATTAGTTGACCCCAAGGTCACACTTTATATTGGACCGGGAAGCCACCCTTACTCAGAATCCCACCTCACATGACATGGTTAGGAAATGAAGCTTACTTTCCGGACGGGGATCGCATGGACCGGAAAGCAGTCACAGTCCAGTCCGACACCACCACCACGGAAAGCAAATCTGACCCTCAAGTGCATCAACACTACTAATGGCCTGACCCTCTGTAAATCAATACAAGTTCTCCTAAATGGAGATAAAGTATAACCCCAAGGTATGTACAAAGCAGCTCCCCTCCCCAACTTCCTTCTTCTGCTTGATCCTGCCTGCCACTGTGGCCTAGACCTGGGCCACATGGAGCTCTGGTCCCACCCACTTTTGCTGGGGCTGGGTGTCTTCTCCTGGAGCCAGTGGGCTCCCATGTGGCATTTCTTCCTTGTCCAACGTGGGTGCCACCCTACTTGCTCGCCTGCTCCAGCTTCCACAGCTGCAGGAAGCAGCCAAGGCTACGGGGGTCCAACAGTGCCAGCCTCAAGCCCACAAATGTAAGCGCTAAGTCACGAGGCTAAAGGAAGCTGGAGCAGCAGCCTGGGCCGGGCACCACAGCCCACATTCAATGCCACGGGTGTGGGAGGCTCTGGCCCTGGTGTGTGGGCAGCATGGCTGAAACACTGCACCTGGTGCAGACACTGAAGTGGGCCTGGGGCTGGCTGAGAGGGCCAAGCTCCTGCCCTGCACCCACGCCGGGCCCCCCCCGCCCAGCTGCACTGGGCCACACGGACAGCTTCCAGGCGCCTGCTCCCGCTGCAGGCTTTCCTTTGCCCCAGGTGTCGCTGCACCTTCATTGGCAGCAGCCTCCACCTGGCATGCAGGCAGAAGGAAACTTGAGCCCTAAGAGGAAGTGGTCTTCACACCCGGACCGAGGCCCACCCCCAGAATGGGGGATCCACTGTGTCCTCCCCCACTGCAAGCTTAATGAGCACCAAGGGCCCACCTGAACAGCCGTGGCTGGAATCCAGGGGGCCTGTCGCCTGTATTCAGGCAGTTGTTCAGCAGGGCAATTGGGCTAACAGAGTTTACAATGAGTGGCAGTGACCCACGAACATCAGCAACCACTGGGTACCCCTAACCTTGCAAGGCAGCAGTTGCTTCAGGAACGCAGTCACTTTCACCAGCATCATCAAAACTCTTAGGTAGGAGAAAGGATGGGCCCCAAGACCCAACATCTGGGTAACCCAAGACATGTCTTTGGGTGGGTGTAGCAGCTGTCCCTTTGCAGCCAAGCAGAATAGGGGCGGACATGCCCAGGGTAAGACACCCAGCCCCCGCCATTGTCCAGGCAGCTGCGTAAATGCAGCTCAGTGGCAAGCAACTGCAGCAGGAGCATCACCAGCCAAAGGACTTGGCCAAGACTCGCCGGGGAAGAGAATGCCAGGCATCCCCGTGAGGAAGTGCAAGGCTGCCCACCACTAAGAAGTATGGCTTTGTCCCTCAGAGTTAGGACTTGAGTGTCAGTCTGTACTGTCGCCTTAGGATGGAGGTAGTCCGCAGCTCTTTTCCTTTCCAAATGTCACCGGGGCCCTGGCTGGAGTGACCACAGACAGGCCAGTCCTGCCTTGCCTCCAGTGCCTACGGACGCATCCCAGAGGAAGTGGGTCTCTGGCTGTCAGAGGCCAGGTCTTCTTGAGCAAAGGCTAGATGGCTGATGGATGGCATGGGGGGCGGCATGCTACATGGGGGGTGGCATGCTACACGGGGGCTCTGGAGACCTACAGATGCTGTGGGGGGCTGAGGGGCTGAGGTGAAGGCCACTTGTCACCTGAATGGAGAAGAGAACAAGTCTCAAGCCAGAGGAGGACTGCCACCAAGTGACATGGGACAGTGGAAGGGTAACCACGCACTAGCAACCAGGGGTGATCTCCACGGGAGGCCAAGCCCTCGGCCCGCAGAGGTCCCCGGGCATGGCATGCACGGACAGGCTGCTCTGGCGGCTCCCAGTGGTCCAAAGTCAGTCGCCTTCTCTAGTAGGCAAGTTCCAGATTCCCAGAACTCCCAGGGCCACCAGAACACTGGCAGCTCAAGCCAGACATTCACAGAGGTGCCTCCGCCAGGCCTCTCCCTTTACCTGCGTTTCAGCCTTCCCAGTAGCAACGGGCCCACTGACTCCATACTCCAGGGTGGACTGGAGCATGCCCCCAGACATGCTAGCACTACATTCCTGCAGTGATCACTCAGCCACCGAGAGCAAGGACCGGGCCCCTGCCTGCCACACGGGGCCCTGGACAGACTAGTGATCTCACAGGTGGGAGACCTGACTCCCTTCTCCAGGTCCCCACATCAAGCCACCAGCGATCCAAAGTGCCTTCTCTCATCAGCAAGCTCATCAGTAAGAACAGGGCAGCCAGGTGGGGTGCTGCCCTGGGGGTCTGCAGATGGTGGAAGAGGAGTGTCGGTGAACCATGTCAGGCCAGGAAGGGTCAGCCCTAAGGGTCCGCAGCATGTTGTGGGGTCGATGTGACAGAGCAGCAGAGCTGCGGTCACCGAGGAGCTGCAGTTGCAAGCATGGGAGGGCGCAGGTGCAGAGCTGGCAGGGAACGCCAGGAAGCGAGGTGGGTGACAGGGTGCCCAAGAGTGTGAAGATCTCCTTCTGGAACAGGTCTGGAGAGGCAGGAAGGGGCGACTCAAACAAGGATGCTGTGGAGGGGCTTTTCTTCTATGCAGCAAAGGGGTTTGTGACCTGGTAGTTGCGGACGCAACCAGGGTGGTGGCGGGTTCTTAAAGGTTCCGAGCTCGGGTGGGCAGGGCAGGGGCGGGACTAGTCCCGTTGGAGGCTGGGTGCACAGGGCAGGGGCCTGTGCCTGCGGCGGCCAGCTGGCGGCAGAGCATCTGCCGCTCCCGCACAGCTCGATTGGAGGCAGAAGTCTTCCTGATTTGGGCGCGACGGGCGTGCCGCAGTGGGGACTTGTAGGTTCTCCTCAACTCCGCCAGGAACCCCTGATAGTTGTTTCGCAAGGGGCTGTCAGGTTGCATGTGGGGGATCGCCCACTTCTCTGCCTCCCCGGTCAGCCGGGACACAAGGAAGGCCACGCGCTCGGCCTCACCTGGAAAGCGGGAGGCCTGGAAGATCATGAACCTGTCCATCTGCATCAAGAACCCTGCCAGCTGGCCCGGGTCCCCGGAAAAAGGCTCAGGCAGAGAGGTCGGAGGAGTGGTCATTGGCCGGGTCCCATTCGAGGTAATGGCCGAGATGGGCGGGGTGATCTGCAGCGCACCTGGAATCCGAGCCCTGGTGCGTAACAAAGTCAGCTCTGCCATGACGCTCTCCAGCATATTGGTGAGGTTGGCCTTCTCCGCCCTCAGCGTTGAGGCCTCCCGCCTGAGCGCGGAGTTGGTGAGGCGCAGAGAGGTCAAGGTGTCAATCACATCATCCATTTGGGCACTGGTAGAGGCTGCGGAGGCTGGGGTTTCAGCTTTTGATGTCTGGGGTTGGACCATGTTGGCACAGGTCAGCCAAAGGATGAACTGATGGGTGGGAGAACAGGCTTTGAGTAACCCGGAACCTGAAGACCAGTGATGCTAAAATTGGGTAGACCAGGCAGAAATGAGCGAATAGGTAGGGTTCAAGATTCAGAGTGAACGCAGGGTGGACACGCCAAGAGAGAGGAGCAGCCGCGGCCAGGAGGTGGTGCAGGCCTTTGGGATCCCCGATTCCGGATCAGCTCCTTTATCGCGGACCTCACAAAGCCAAGGCAGGCAGCACAGCAGGTTGGACTTGTTCTGGGGCCTGAAGGATAAAAACACGTTTTTAAAAGGTTTCTTTCGATTGTAGAAAACGGGGTCGAAGTAAGGGAGGCGGCGCGGGAGGGGCAAAGAGTCGGGGCGCGGCGGGAGCCAGGCCCGAAAACCCCCTCGCAGCGCGAAGCCCCCTCCCGGGGCGCGGGCGGCGCCCACCTAGGGCACAACAAAGGGCGAACGCACCTGCGGCGGCGCGGGGCCCGAGACGGGCGACTGATGCGTACCTGGGTCTCCGCGGCTTCCTCCGCGGCTCCGGGTGCCCCACGGGCCGCAGCTAAGATGGCACGATCTGGGGATGCAAGCAGGCGGATGAGTCACGGAAGCCGTCCGCCGGAACTGCTTCCCGGTCAGGTCAGGCCCGGGAGGCCGCGGCGGCGGGAGAAGGGCGGCCTCAGGCGGGAGCGCGAGCAGGACTGGGGTCGTAGTGGAGAGCGGGTCGTAGCGTGACCTCGGTGCGGGCAGGGTCGGTGCAGAGACGGCGGCAGTGGCAGCGGTGGCGGCAGCGAATGGGCCCTGCGCAGGCCCCCCTAGTTGCCATGGAGACCCCCCGCTCGCGCGCAGAAGCTGAGGCCACGCCCCGGAAGTGGCTGACGCATCCCCGCCCCTATACCGTACAGCCCCGCCTCCCGGGGGCGACTCTCCTCAGCAGCCAATCAGTGATGACTATGGTTACTGTTACTTTGTTATTCTGGGTGCTTTTCTCGTTCTCTAGTTCTTCCTAAACTACGTGCAAAGCCCTTCTTGTATTTGTTGTATTATTTTTTTTTTAGTGAAGCTTGCTTTTTACAACCTGAATACAAATTCAGTGTAGTGTCTATTATAGCAAGTTTTGATGTCAGAGAAGTCTAAAAGAAATCCTTCATATCACCCAGAATTCCTCCACCTGGAAAGGACGCATAGTAATATTTCTGTCGTTCTGTCCAGTCGTTTGTTAATTACATAAATTTTTGTACCTTCTGAGCAGTTTTTACTCTTAATAACACTGAATTTTGACATTAGAAATATTATTTTGATATTAAAGGTATTACGACAGTCTGATTTTCAAATATTGCCTAGTGTTCCACTGAAGTCATGCACCGTGCTGTATTTAACCATGCCCCCTTTTGATGGGTCTCTTATTTTCCACACAGAGGTTTTATAAACCACACTTGTCTATAAATCACAGCCTCTTTCTCTGCCACTTTCTCCAGGGTGAACCCCAACGGGTAAAATTACTGGGCCAGAGTATGGACTGTTGGACTCAGGACCTGGATGCCTTCCTGCTTGACCTTGCTGAGCTGCCTCTCAACTGCCAGGTCCAGTCTGAGGCTTGGCGGGAGAGACAAGACCCCACCATGACAGTCTTCTGTGCACACAGCCCTCAGGGAGGTGCTGACCACTGGCCCCACCTGCCCTTGCTCCTCAGGCCTGGGACAGTGGCAGCTTCGCTCAGGCCTTTACCATTTTTGCTTCAATAAAATGGAAACTGGGACATGAGGGCATGAGCACTTGGGAAAGACGGTCTAGCTATCCCCCCCCACTGTGTGCACCCCAGGGGGCCAAAGGAGGCATTTTGTGTGACCAGTGGAAAACTCCTGGAGCATAAGGCAAGAGAAGAAAGAAAGGAGACAGTGTTTCTTTAAACTACCTCCACGAAATCTCCCAAGTCAGATGCCAGCGGGACCTTCGTGTTGGCTGAGGTCAATGGCTACAGAAATTGGTCAGGACCCCTGTGCCCCTCCTACTGCTTCTAAACTCGCACGGCTCTCCCCATCTGCAGCTGTGAGCTGCCCCTTGGCCTCTCTGCCCTCAGTGCCAGCGCTGTGCCTTCCCAGGCCCCTGGACACCGTGCCCATTACTGCAGCATCTGCTGCAGTTCCAGGTGCGGTCAGCACTGGGTCTGGAATTCGCTCGTGCGTGGAGTACGAGGTGCATCGTGATTTCAGAAATGATACAACATGAATTTGAAAGAACATACCATGTCTTTGTATTTCTCTTTATTTTATTTCAAGTAGGATAAAAACTAAGCAAAATTAAAATGAACACACTTATTTAGATTCAAAAAACGGCAGACTATGTGGCCCTTGATCGCGATCTCGATCGGCGATGCTATGACACGCTCCTCTCCGCTGCAAAGTTGATTAGACACGTTCATCCGCGCATCTGAGCAGCTCCACAAACTCCGAGTGGGGTGAACGCAGGCGCGCAGGCGCATCCTAAGCAAAATCCCGAAAGTCAAAGACAGGGAATCTTGAAAGCAGTAGGGGAGACCCAAGTGGTCGTGTATCAAGTGTCATCGATACATTTAATAGCTTGTTTCTCATCAGAAACCGTGGAGTCCGAAGGCAGTGGGAGGGCAGTTTCAACGTGCTGAGAGAAAAGGACTATCAACCAAGGGTTCTATAGCCAGCAACACTAGCTTGCAAAAGATGAAAGCGAACTTAGGACCTTCCTCGGTAAGTAAAACTGTAGCGCATTCGTCACCCGCAGACCAGCCTTACGAAAAATAATAAAGAAAGCTTTTTCAGGTGACATGAAAGGGCATTGGGTGGAAACTGGAATTCATACAAAGAATAAAGAGCATCAGCAAATGTACCAACATAGGTGAATATAAAAGACAGTATAAATGTGTTTTTGTCTGTAGCTCTATTTTCTCCTCTCTTACTTAAAAGACAACTGCAAAAAGCAACAATTATGAATCTGTGTTGATGAGCATACAATACGCAAAAATGTGATTCGCATGATGATAATAGTTCAAATGATGTGGGGAGGACATGATGGTATTTGAGTTAAAAGTCTTCTAAACTATTGAACTAAGTCAGTGTTAATCCAAACTAGGTTTTTATAAATTAAGATGTCCGTTGCCATCCTCAGTATACTCTGTTAGGAGTATAACTCAAAAAACATGTTAAAGAAATGACAAAGGAATTCAAACAGTACACTAGAAAATATCTATTTCACATAAAAAGGCAGTAATGAAAGAATGAGGAACAAAAATAGGACATATAGAATGCAGATAATAAAATGGCAGGTGCAAATCCTACCTAATTAGTAATATGTTCAATGTAAATGAATTGAATGCTCCAGTTAAAAGGTTGAGATTGGCTGAATAGATTTTTTAAATGGCCCAATTCAGTGCTGTGTATGAGACATACTTTAGTTTTAAAGACATGAGTGAGTTGAAAATAAATGAATGGAAAATGATGTGCTATTCAAAGTAACCAGAAGAGAACTGGAGTGCTATCAGACAAAACAGACTCTGAGACAAAAATGTTACTGGAGAAAAAGAAGGACATTTTGGCACCTGGCTGGTCTAGCTCAGTGGATTGAGCACGGGCTTCAAAACAAAGGGTCACAGGTTCCATTCCCAGTCAGGGCACATGCCTGGGTTGTAGGCCAGGTCTCCAGTTGGGGCATGTGAGAGGCAACCACACATTGATGATTCTCTCCCTCACTGCCCCTCTCTTTCTCCCTCCCTTCCCATCTCTCTTAAAAAAAATAAATAAACAAAACCTTTTTTAAAAAAGAAGGACATTTTATAATGAATAAAGGGTCAGTCCACCAAGACGACAATTGTGAACAGGCTGTGGTTGTGGGCCACGGAACTTATTCTAGAATGGCAATACTGGTGGACAGGACAGCATAGAGGATCTGGAAACAGACCCATATAAATATGCCACACTCACTTCTGACAAAGTCAAAAGTGACCCAATGGGGGAAAGGTGGCCTTTTCAACAAATAGTGACGGGGCAACGGAATGTCCCCTGGTTAAAAAACAAACACCCCTCAACCTAAACCTCATATCTCCTATGGAAATTATCTCAAAGGGGGTCACAGGCTTCGATGTAAAACAAAACTAGTAAACTACACATGGTTTAACATAAAACTCCACATAATAAAACATGACACTATGTGGACTTTACTAATTTTGGGTTTTACATTATGTTTCATGTGTGTGTGTGTGTGTGTCCTAGAATCTCTGTAATGTGGGGCCAGGGGATGAATTCCTAGATTTGACACCAAAAGCATGATCCATATTAGGAAAAATTGATAAACTGGACCCCGTATTGAGAGGATGAAAGTACAACCTGGAAGTGGAGGGAACTATTTGCAAACCACAACCCCTACAAAGGAGTGGTGTCTAGAACACGCATAGAGCTCTCAAAATATAGTGAGTAGAACAACAAACAGCCCGATTCGCAAACGGGCTGAAGACGTGCACAGACACTTCACCCAAGAGCATACACGGCGGTGGGCAAAAGTAGGTTCGCAATTGTGAGGAGGTGGAACGCAATTTATTCTCGCATCTTGTTGAGTAAATATTGTATCATTTTCCACATGAACAACGCTAAACCTACTTTTGCCCCACCCTGCACAGATGACAAATAAGCACCTGAAAAAGCGTTTACCTCACCAGCCGTCAGGGACGTGGAAATGGAAACTACGAGGAGAAGGCGGTGCACACGCAGCAGGGCGGCCAAAAGAGAGCCAGTGGCTTCCGGTCACGGTGGCGGGGTGGGCAAACACCGAGCGGTGGGCAAACGCCGCTCACCTGCTCGCACAACCACATCAAAATTACAACGAAAATACAAAACAGTCCTCACTCAGAACCACCAGAAATTGAGTTGAATGGAAGTCTGACAAGCATGGAATTAAAGGAACTGCATCCATCCAGACTGAACAGGCGGGTCCCACGTCCTCGTGTGGTGGGTAAAAATTGGGGAGTGAGGAAGCAAAGAGGCCCACTCCAAGACACACAATTGAAATGCCACAACTTAAAGATACACAGAAACTCCTAAAAGCAGCAGGAGAGAGCAGTTAGTTACCTACAGGGGAAGTCCCTGTAAGAGTATCAGCTGATTTCTCAAAAGAAACTGCAGGCAAGAAGGGATTGGCAAGACATAGTCAAAGTCATGAGAAGAGGGACCTACAGCCAAAATTGCTCTACCCAGCAAAGCTGTCATTTAGAATCGAAGGGCAAAGAAAGAGCTTCCCAGACAAGGAAAAGCTAAAGGAGTTCATCATCGCCAGACCATTATTGTATGAAATGTTAAAGGGATATATTTAACAAAAAGATCAAAACTATGAACAATAAATTGGCAATACATACGTATCTATCAACAATTGAACCTAGAAAACAAACTAAGCAAATAAGAACAGACAGAATCACGGATACGGAGAGCGTTTTGATGGTTGCCAGATGGGAGGGGGTTGTGGGGGGATGGGTGAGGAGGTGAGGGCAGTAAGAAGCACAAACTGATAATCCCGGAACAGCCATGGGGATGGATGTAAAGTCCAGCATAGGACATGGAGTGGCCAAAGAATGTATACACCTGGCCCACCGACATGAACAGTGGTGGGGGACTGCCTGGGGGAGGGGGAGGTGCTGTGTGGAGGGGGGAATGGCAGGGGGGGATCGGGACAGCTGTAATAGCATAGTCCATAAAATGTAATTTAAAGAAACAGTGTCAACACCAGTGAGGATGCAGAGAACCAGACGCGTCACCGGTGTGTTCCCACCGGTGTGTTCCCATGTTCCTGAAGGGCACGGCCATTTCTACGGAAAACAGTTTGGCAGGTCCTCTGTAAGCTAGGCCTGCCACTGTCCTGTATCTCGACCACCGCGTTTGTCCCAGAGAAGCGAAGACCTGGGGCCACTGGGGTGGAGGAGCGGTGCGTGTGGCTCTGGAGGGCCCTGACTGCAGAGGAGTCGGCATCCTGTCGGGGTGTTGCTCTGTGGTTTCTGAGACGCAAGCGCTGGGGGAAGCTGGGCTGTCTGTGTTCTCCCGCAACTGCCCGTGCAGCGGCTTTGCGGGGACGACATTGTTGAGGTGGAGTTTGAGAGCCCTTTCCCAGACGTTGAGTGGGTGTCGGGCCGGCTGCGGCTGCGGCTGCGATTCTAGAGTCCGGGGAGAGGCCTGCTGGAAAGTCACGAGGAGGCAGGCGGTGTTCAAAGCTCAGAAGAGGGCGTGCCCAAACCGAGAGGGTCCGGGACTGCCAACACCTTCTGAGGTCTAGCAGGGGGGAGACCTGCTGAGGAGCAGTCGGAAGGGTGGAAGGAAACCTCGGGGCCCCAGAAAGCAAGGACTGGCTTCAGGGAAGGCGGTGGCCCCGCGGGCAGGCTCACCATCCCAACAGGGATGCTTCTGAGAGCAAACCAAGTTGCCAGAGATGGTGAAAGCAGCTCATTCTCTGCGGCGTCATCTGCGGCCACCAAATTTGTGTATGATGCTAGTGGACCCATAGCTGTGGCCACACGCTGATACTTTGCTGGAGAATGCTCTTTTTCTCAATATGGTCTTATTATTCTTCATTTTATCAGAAAATCACTTACGGTCTTACTCCAAGTTGCATTCTGTGGTTATTGACTTAAATCTGTTGACATTTTCTTTTTCTTTTTAAAGATTTTATTTAGTTTAATTTTAGAGTGAAAGGAAGTGAAGGAGAAAGAGAAATATCAGTGTGTGGTTGCCTCTCACACCCTCCCTACTGGGGACCCAGTCTGCAAGCCAGGCATGTGCCCTGACTGGGAATAGAACCAGCAACTCCTTTGGTTCTCAGGCCGGTGCTCAATCCACTGAGCCACACCAGCTGGGACAAATCTGTTGACGTTGTCAATTAACTCCTCTTTGCAAACTAAATTTTAATTGAGAGATTCTCTTCATACAGGGACGAAGGAACCACTCAGAAAAACCTAGTAAATGGAAGGTTTTCTCAATTCTATTTTTTTGTATTGAAATATATAACTATTCCAGCTCAACTATCTCCATAGTTTCAGTCAATTTGATTCCACTCAGAATACCGCTCTTCGACAAATATTTTTGTAAACAAAAACTTACCCCCCTGAAAATTCATCATCGTTTGGAATGTTTCATCAGATTCAGGTGCTATAGGATTGTGGGCCTTCTGGGCTCCTTCCCGTTCCAATACAGAGTATAGATTGTACCTCATTAAAACTTGGAATCTCATCCAAGCGCTCTTCCCACATGTTGAGATGTTCCAAAAGCAATCACGGCATTTGAGCATCAGGCCTCAAACGCCTTTGGAGCTCTCTGCATTTAATTTCCTCCGCTCCTCCCCGGCTTTTGTAGAGACGGACTTCAGCACTTCCCCGTTGGCAAGGACGGTCTCTAATAATTACAGCTCACCGACGCTTCAAAGCTGGATTCTTGGCGCTCACTTAACAAAGACGCTGATTAAAGGCTTCCAACAGGCTTTGAACCCAATGCAAGGAAAAGTTAGAGGACTCCTTTACAAAAGTTCAGACCGCCGGCAGGGCCCTGGGGAGATAGATGCACACAGGAGGTCTTCAAGGGCCCCCGAGACCAGCGGGTGGGTGAATGACGGCAGCAGAGACCGAAAGGATGCACCAGGCGCCTGAGGTCTGCGTTTGCGTCCAACCCCCGATTTGTCCCCAGTACGTCTGCAGCCTCCTTTCTCCAACTGCATGAAAATAGAAGTGTTTTTAAACGCGGACAACGACGGTGTCTCCTTTGGTCGATTAGATTCTGCGGATTGTGGGGACGCCAGCCTGCGGGGGGGGGGGGGGGGGGCTCAGTGTCGCCAAGCCCAAGTGTGCCTGCTGCACAGGTCTGTCGGTGGAGTGGAGATGCGGCCTTCTACTAGGACACTGGAGTGAGCTGTCCCTTCCTGATGCTGTTCACGTGCCTGGGACCCAGCACACCTCCTGTTTTCCGCCTGGGTCGGCATCGACACCCATCCTCCCAGAAAGTAACTCTGCATCGACTGAGAACAGTGGAGATGGGCGGGCCAGGTCCTCCCTCCCTCTCAGGGGCAGAGCCGGGGCACCTGGGCAAGACCGCTCACAGAGGCTCTGTCCCCAGGAGCAAAACCCGGGCAGCCATGCAGACGCCACCGTGGGAGGCTGGAGAGATCAAGCAGAACGAACGGGAAGGTCTTCTCAAACGCTCGCGAACATCCGAACCAGCTGGAGAGGCTGACTGGCCCCCCTGTACCCAGAGCTCCTGATTCATAAAACAGGCCTGGGCTGGACTGAAGAATTTGCATTTCTAACAAGGAGGTCTCGGGACGCCGATGCTGCTGGTCTGGGGACCCCACTTTGAGAACCGCCCCTGCGGGGCAGTGAAAATCACTGAGCTACCCCCAACGTGATGGGTGAGAGCAGACTCAGTGTGGGCTGCATCATCTCGTTACAGGAGCTCAGTCCCAGGGGAAGCGAAGCACACGCACAGAGGTGCGAACTGTGGTGAGAAACACAAGTCAATCATCGCCACACGTTTCAGGCTCAGGGGCCCCTCCGGGCAGGGAGAGGGCTCACTGCAATGAAGAGACACCGCCAGGTTTCCAGGCCAGCGGTCCCCAACCTTTTTGGCAGCGGGGACCGGTTTCGTGGAAGACAGTTTTTCCACAGACGTGGGGTGGGAGGGGATGGTTTGGGGATGATTAAGGCACATTATGTTCAGACTCACCTCCTGCTGTGCGGCCGGGTTCCTAACAGGCCCTGACCGGTGCCCGTCTGCAGCCAGGAGGTTGGGGACCCCTGTTCTGGGCCACAGGCACTGGAGCAGTTTCCGACCTGGTGGGAACCACACAGATGTGTCCCTTAGCGGATATTTAACTGGTTACACACTGGTGTTGTGTGTGCTGCCTGCACCTGCACTGTGTCTCATAAAGTGGAGTTTTTAGAAAGACGAGGGACTGGGCAGAGTGAGAACGCTGGAGGGGGAGTCAGACGGGAGACAGCAGGAATGCGCACCTTTTGCAACTTCCTGTGCTCCTGGGTGAGGCCAGTTCCTCCCCCTTTGCTTCTAGATCCTTCTGCTGAGGTCCTTCCCCTGCTCCAGGCCCTCATTCTGGCCTTTCTACCTCCTTCCTCTTTATCCGGCTTTCCTTTCCCAGTGGAGGAGTCGCCTCAGCACACAAGTAATGTTATTCCTGCATCTTGTTAAACATCTCATGAAGGCAGAGCCCTCCCGCTACCGCCCACACTCAAAGCCTGTTGAATCTGGGGACACAGTTCAGTCCGTAATGGGGGGGTCCCTAGCCAAGAGGGATGGGCAGGCGAGCGGGGGTGAGAGCAAGAGTGTGGGGTTGGTGTCAGGGTGTCAGGGCGCCGTGAGGGTGGCGGGGTTGCCAAGGAGCATTAGGAGCCCATTGGAGGGCAGCAGCCCTGATAACATGCCCCTCAGTTACATGCCTGCATTTCTTTTGTTCTTTTCCTGACACCTTCAGGGACATGTCCGGCCCATCCACTCTCGCCCGTCTCCCTGCGGAGTTATGGCAGAGGGGGAAGGCAACGCCGCAGCTTCACCATGCGGCATAAAGAACAGGATTTACTGGGCGACTCACAAGGCCCCGGCCAGTAGGAGAAGACCCCAGAGCCTGGAGCTCTCAGAAGTCCACCCGGGATCTGCCAGCCCTGTTCAGACCTCAGGGAGGCCTGTCCCCTGCCTGCATCCTTATCTTCCTGTCGTTAAACACGAGAAACCAGCGTGGCTGCAGGAACACCCTCAGGGCTGAGGTGACAAGCAGGGACTGGCCTGGGAAGGCCAGCTGCCATCCTTAGGAGTCAAGTGAGGTTTCGGCTGGCAGAAGGGGAGCCCCTGCTCCCAGGACAACGCAAATGTCCAGTCACTCACCCGGCAGCCCCATTGGTCCCTCCACAGGAAATAAGCATCGAGGAGGGTATGACTCACCCTCTAAACAGCGCTTTAGCTGCATCTCTCCAGTTTTGATATTTCGTTTTATTTTCATTTAATTATTTTCTAATAGTTTGATCTTTGGCTCATGAATTACGTGGAAGTAGATTCTGTATTTTCAGCCTTGGATTTTCGAATCATCTAGAGATTATTTATTCAAATTTAAGAGCATTGTGGTCAGAGAGAGTTCTAGTGTGTTTGAAAGAATCTGCATTCTGAAGTTGTCTGGTACTGGTTTCTATGCATGTCCTTCACTTGCTGAGAGAGGTGTCACGAAAGTTTCCCATTGTAGTCGATTCACCTCTGTATCAGTCGGTCAATTTCTGTTTTACCTGTTTTGTTGCTCTCATTAGCTATATACAACATTCTAATTGCTACATAGTCTTAGTTCATTGAAATGTGTATCATTGTGAGGGGCACTTTTAATCTCCACTAGGCTGTTTGACATTAAAATCAATTCGTCTGGTTTTGATACAGGTACAGCTTTCTTTCAGGGAGTGACATTTTTGTGGCCTTGTGTGTCAGGTGTGTCTGTAGTTAACAAAGAGCATGTGACTGGATCTTTTTTAGTCCAGTTTGCTGATCTTTATCATTTGACTTTAGAACTCATGAGTTCACTTCATTTACACTGATTATGATGTAGTTCTGTTTAAACTCCTTCCTGCCAATGCACGATGTGTCTTCAAATTGTCCCACCAATTCTGCCTTTTTCTATTTCCTCTTGATTTCTTTTGGATTAAGCTTTTTTCTCTTTCGACTTCCTCCCTCTACTTCCAATCATTTGGAAGTTACACTCCATCTCTCTCCCTTCCACAGTGTAATGGAATCCTCCCTAGTCCTTGTAATGGAATTCTGAGGGTCACCACAGTCCTTACGCTTTCTCTGAGCAACTCTGCCGGCCACACTCCGACCCCGCACTACTGATGCCTGAGGTAAGCCCTCCCCTCCGGGAGCCCTGCACAGTGTTTGCCTGCGCCACCAGCCCCGCTCACATTTCTGCACACACCACCCCTTCTCGGCTCCTCATTCTTGCTGCCCATCAGACCTTCCCTTAAAAAGGCACTTTCCTCCTGCTTGCGTGCTCTCTAGCCAAGGTCTCTTCGGGCAAAGTCTTGCAGTTTTTGAATGTCGAAGATGTCTTTATGTCACTTTCGTTCTTAAAGGGCATGTTCGCTCGGGGGACGGTTCCCTTCCCTCTGCACGTGGAAGATCCTTTCCACCGTCCTCGGCCGGCCCTGGTGGCTAGTGAGCACCGGCCACCATCCTGACCCCCCCACTCCCCCTTCTTCTGCTGCCCCACTGGGTCTGCGTGAGTTTTCCCTTCGTTCTGTCTGGCACTGATTGGGATTTGCTGACTGCGGGGACGGGCGTCTCACATCCGTTCTGGGAATCAGGAAGCAGAAGTCGCAGCTGGTGCCCAGCCGCCCCCACTCCCCCCCACACACACACACACTGCTGGAACCAGGAGGCGGCTCACCCTCCCCCAGCTCTGGCCTCCCCCGTGGTCTGCGCCGCTCAGGGTCTCTGTCCTGCGGCACACTTTGCCCTGCGGCGCTGTGTGCTGGGTCATCTCCTCAGGCGTATTTTCCAGTGCAGTGGTAATTTTTTAGCTTCTCTACAGTGGAGGATGTGGCATCTTGATTTCTATGCGCAATACAAATACAATAATTGCCCATGAATTAAAGATGTAAAAGTGAATAGCAAACTCCTAACAGTCTTGGAAGGAAGCATGTAGGAGAATACCATTTCGGCCACGGGGCTAGGAAGGGTCCTCTACCTAAGCCACCGAGACTCGAACTATGAGGAGGAGATTGACGAACGCAGTCTGTCGAAACGCGCCACTTCTGCAGGAGGCCCGCCAGCGGGTCAAGCGGAGACGTGCCTGCGTCAGAGTCAGCTGGGGCCAGTTTCCAGAGTGAAGGGGAGTGTGCGCCCATCAGTGGGAGAGACACACCCACCCAGTAGAAAACCGAAGCCCCAGAAGCAACGGGTTTTTCGAAAGTGCACCTTCACCAGCGATCGGGAAGCTGCCAGTTAAATCCGCGGCGGGTCACCCTGGTCTCGTGCTGTCTGCACATACGTGTGGGTGGCGGCCCTCCATTCGACACTGTGGAAGGGCTGTGTGAACAGGGCTCAGAGGACCGAGGCGTCCTGCAGCTGTTCTCCCCCCCCCCCCCCCCCCCCCCCCCCCCCGCGNGCCCCCCCCCCCCCCCCCCCGCCGAACGCGGCAGTCCCTGCCCCCACTCCCTGGCCACTCCCCCCAGGCAGGGGGTCCTGCCTGAGTTGCTTTCCCCACTCACCTCTGCATCTGTGAACAGCGTCCTCGTGGTTCATTGATTACTTAGATTCAGGCACGATCTCAACTTCCCATCACAGAAGCTGGTGATTCAGCTTCCTGTCACCACACGATCGCACATCACACACACACACGCACGCACGCACAGACACACACACTCCCTCCTCCCTACGTGTTCAGGTTGTGTTCTGATTGTGCTTTGATCAAACTGCTCACATCCCTCCTCCTTCCTGCTTCCCAAATCCCATCCCCGCCGCCTCCTCTCCTGTCCTGTCTGTCCTCGTGATGGACATCGTTTCACAGGTCACGCCGTTTAACGCCAGGCTGGTGGGCTTGAGGAGGGAGGGCAAGAAGTGGTGTGTGTTTCACCGCCACCTTCGTCCGGCTCTCCATCCTGGGGCCGCTGTCTGTTTACTGTAGACACGATGTTGCAAAGTGTAAATGTTTCCGAAATGAGTGACTTCATCTGTGATTGGTATCAAAGATCTGGCCCATCCCCAGGCCTGGGCTGTGGCCTAGGGTGACCAGCCATCTCTCTGTCCCTAGGAGGTCTGAGGGGGGTTCTGGGACACCGGACATCCGGTGATGAGACAGCCATCCTGCTCGCGGGCGACCTCAGCCCACTCAGGTGTCCGTCCACCCCGTCCCCTGGTTCATGGGGGGGCATTGCCGGCACCGCAGGCGTTTACACTGGGACCAAATGGGCGCGTCTGGCTGCACTCCGTTGTTTGACAAGTGACGGTGGGAACTGCCCGTTTCTGCTCTCTACCCCTCCCTAGAGGGAGACCCTGCTTCCTTCTGCTCTTCCCAGGGCTCCGGCCACCGAATGCAAGGGGTGTCCCCACCCGGAGCAGGTCTGCAGTTCGAAGTAGACACGGTTCCCAGCGTCCAACGGTCTGACTCAGTCTGACCCCACCTACCTGGAGACGGCATCGGCCCATGGGTGCGGGGTTCTGGCCCACCAGACCACCTCCACGTCTGAGGCCAGCTACGAGTCCCGTGATGCCACCTGTGACTCCGATGGACCCACTCCGACTGGGGGGGGGTCCCACAACACCCTCCAGAGGGTCAGCAATGTGCTAGCGTGGCTCACAGAACTCAGGAAAGCAGCTCACTTACTAGATTACTGGTTCGTTATAGCGGATACCACTCAGGACCAGGAAGAGGGCAGCCATGCAAAGGGGAGGGCATGGGGGCACCATCCTCCAGGCCCCCCCGTGTTCAGTAACCTGGAAGCTCTCCCAACCGCAAGCCTGAGGGACTTTTATGGCGGCCTCGTTACGAAAGCATGATCAAGCAGGTCATTAGCCATTGGCATTAACTCAACCTGCAGCCCCCCTCCCCTCCCCGGAGGTCGGAGCTGGTAGGGTGAGGGGCGTGGGTGCTCCAGCCCCCTGAACACGTGGCTGGTTCCTGGGCTACTAGCCCCCACCCTGAGGGAGCTTCTGAAAGCAGCTTAATTAACGTGCACTCGACTTCGGTTGAAAGGGGCTCATCCTGAATAACAAAAGACAACCCTTCCGATTTTATCTTTCATGCTCTTATCACTTGAGAAATTCCAAGGGTTTAGGAGCGCTGTATAAGAATATAAATTTGTTATTATAAATCATAATATTATGACAATGAAGCATTAATCCAGATGATGAAGCATTAAAACCAAAAGTTCTCTCCTCCCCACTTCCTTGCGTTGCCTGGGAAAAGCGTCCTTCTAGGAATGGAGGCCGATGCAGAGCTGTCCACTTGCCAGCTGCTCCGTCACAGGCCAGCGCTGCCCTTGGGTGTATCTGTCCCGGGTCAGCTGACGTCATAATAATGCTGCGTAACAAAGGCTCCAAAACTCAATGGCTAAAACACTAACCATGCTATCCTTCTGCGCAACTGGGACGCACTGAAGGCCAGCCAACAGGCCTGCCCTGGGCGGGGCTTGCCTGCGAGCCGCAGGACCCGTCCAGGTGTGCTCCACCTGTGCTCATGCAGGGGCGTGGCCTGAGGAGGCAACAGCCACGCAGGGCGGTGGCAGAAGCCCAAGGGTAGCCCAGGTCACAAGCACATCCCAGGCTTTGCCGTGACGCATCCACCAGCATCCACTGGGCTGAAACAAGTCCAGCGACTAAGTCCAAGGTCAGGGAGCAGAGGCTCGGGATCACCCACCACGGAGCCAAAGCAGGTCACGTGATCAGACCCAGCAGCAGTGAGCTGGAGCCTGCCGACCGTGGAGGTGGGGGCGTGGGCGAAGATTCTGGAACAGCTTCTATCTCAACACGCTTATCCTCACAGCCTGCCTCTCAAAGGTCAGTCCACGGACCTAGCGCCTCAGGTTCAGTTTCACGACCACGTCTGCCTCTCTTTATAAGGTACGTCCCTCCAGCCCTCCAACATGAGCTTGGCAATTACTTCTTCGAGTAGGTTTATGTCAGACCATCCCGAACTCAGTCTCCCAGTTCTGTGAGTTCATTCCTGGGCTACGGAAACAGACAGAAAACCTGCGTGTTAACTGTGTCTCATTCTTGTCACACACCTGCCACTGCTTTAAAGACAGAGGACGTTGCCAAATCTCTCCCAGTGGGTTCCAGAAGTTCCGAGGCGTGGAGAGGGGCCAGGAACCAAGTCCTCCATCAGCAGGAATCTGTCACTCAGGAGCCACGTGTTCCCCGGTCCGAGATGCTGGGCTGCCCTTTGAAAGACACTGCGCACTTCAGGTGACACGTAATCCAGTTAGGGACGGAAAGGGAAGCTCATGCTCCCCACAGCACCCCATGCCTGGGGACAGGTCACCACACCCCCCCCCCGAAAGGTCGGGGGTGGGGCGCCAGATCACAGGCACCGGGACTGGGGACCAGCCATGTGCTGTCCCCTGGGACCGCCAGGTGCGATTCTGAAGAAATTTCGACTTAAGTTTCCATGGTGGCAACCAGAAAAAAGCTGGGCTGGAGTTAGGGAGTTCCCCTCGGGAGAACGTGTACGGTGGCTCTCCAACGGCAGACTGCAGCCCGGAGGCCACCCCAACTAGAGGGGGAGGCTGACACTGACGCAGGCAACCCCCCAGATCCCAACAGAATTGATTTCGGGAAAGGGGGCTGGAGCCGGTGGCAACCCCGACAGCCTGGGAAGCGAATCTCTGCCCCCAGACATTGCGTTCTGCACAGTGAGGCGTGGCCACAAGCCCCTGACAAGACAAAGGCACAAAGGGCAGTGTGCACCACGTGGGGAGCCGTACCTCCCAGTGGCCTTGTGCTAGATGACTGCCCAGAACGGGTGCTGACACCGCCTGACATTCATCCTGGGCTGTCAGGCCGCCCCGGCCGTCGCTGACACGGACGCTGGATGCTCACGGCTGTGTGGGGTGAGCTGAGCACAGGGAATCCCCAGGCCGAAGGCTCTGGGGTGCCGCCTGGGAACAGTGGGGTTGATCGAAGTGCACAGCGTGGAGAGTGTGAGGGACGCGGAGGGCACAAAGATGGGGTGAGTCTCGTCCGCGTGGACCTCAGGACAGTGGTGTTCGTTAGGCTCCGGGGAAACTGGGGCCTGACCCACGGAACGCGGCGGGTGTGGGGCTGCCCTTGGGATGGGGAAATGGAATTTGTTCACCACCTCCAAGTTTGGGGGGGCTGGCCGAGGGTGGGTGGGGGACGGACAGACAGGCGCCACATGCGGCTGCATTTTGGGGGTGGGGGGAGGTGGGCCACAGGCAGGGACTTCACCACGAGAGGAGGAGCAGGGTCCTCCAGGGGAAGGGCCGGGGAATGGGGGGCGGTGGGATCGTGGAGGCAGCTAGAGCGCCACCTGCTGGGTCCCGGGTGCCCGTCCACCCACTGCCCTGGGAGGCGGAGCAGCACCCACCCACCCTACTCCTGATAGAGCTGTATCCCAGGGCAGGGGGACAGCGGGAGGCAGGAAACGTCCCCAGGGAGGGTCCCTTCCACACGGGGACACGGGCCTAGCAAGCCACACTGGCCCACAGCTAGAGAAGCGGCTGCAGCAGACAGACCGGTGCTCTGCTCTCACAGAGGCTGCAGATCCGGGGGGTCACCCGTCGGACAGTCCTCAGACAACAGGTACAGGGGTCATCCGGATGGACAGTTCCCAGGGGCCGTCTACACGGTTAGGGGCCCTGGTGGGTGGGGCTGAGCCCCTCTGTCTACAGTGACTTCCTTCCCTGCCTCTCTGCCCCCAGGCCCTTTCTCCTGCCCCTGGGAGCCAACCTGCACCACACCTTTGCTTTCCAGGCTGCCCGCCCGGAGCCTCCGTCCTTCCAGGCTTGCGGCGGATTCCAGGAGCCAGTGCAGACAGTCCTGCTCCAAACAGTGGTCCCTGCTCAGGAGCGCGGCGCCAATGAACTCCTGAGAGGCCGGTCAGGCCTCGGAAGGGAGGCGGCTCTGCAGGGGTCCAGTCCCAGCCACATTCCATGGGGCTTGACCTGGGGGCAGCTGTGGGGACAGGGAGACAGTCAGACTCTGGGTACCATGAAGATGTACATTCTCCACAGTATGGTGACGAATTAGAAGAAAACAACGAGGAAGGGGCAAATGTCAAGCATGACTTTGAGACGAAACAGCTGAGTGTCGTGTAGTCCTGGAGGTGACCAGATTTGGGGACCAAGTCCTGAGTGCAGGGCCTGGTTGTGACCCCCAAGGGGAGGCCTCTGAGGGAGAGGGGGAGAACAGACCTCCAACCCCACGTCCTAGGGCACCATTTCCTCTCCGGCATCATCCCGCCGTTTAAAAGTGATTTAAGTGACGGGAATGCTTTCAAAATTAACAGCAATGATGACCATTTCTGGGACGTCCGAGAGATGAAATCATTCTAAATGTCTCCGGGGGTGGCCGTAGCCTTGAGAATGGAGAGGCTGTTGTAGCTTATTCTCCCCAGTTCACCATTTCTACCGAAGCTGATCGTCCCAGCTCACCGCGACCGGACTCGGAGACAGTCTGCACGCGCGCACACATACACACGGAATAGATTAACAGCCTGCTATGGTCATGGGTACAATATACCCACGAGCTAACGCAAACCCGACAGAAAATGAATTCCACCGCCGTGCCACCTGGCCAGACCCCCGCACGCCGGCAAGTGGAGCGTCGCAGGGTGGGAGACGACAGGGAGGGACCCCAGCCCACGTCGTCCCTGCGCGCGGTCCTGAGGGCGTTCCACGCAGCTGTGGGCGCCATCTCTTCTCTGTGTCCACTCCTCGAGCCCTTTCCCAACAGCCCTCAGTGAGGTTGGCCTTGTCAAGGCATCTGTGGCCTTTCTGTCGTCAAGTGACAGATCTGGGGGCTTTATGACACTCAACAGACACTGAATAGATCCTCGGGCTACTTGAGGAAGCCACTCGAAATCCTAGGAACAGCATTTCCTCGCTTTTTCTGTGTCGAGAGAAAAGGGGTTTTCTCTCCCACCTGTGGGTTTGGTATCTGTGGGAAGGTGGAAACACACCGCCTTGGTCACACCAGTTACGCTTGTCTCTCTGTTTCCTTCAACAGAGAGACAAGACTGGGGTCCGGGTGGACTGCTCACACTCCGCCGAAGCTAAAAGGGCAGCTGGCCAGTGGCCTCTTGTTCTCAGAGCGACGCCCTTTCCTGCTAATTGGAAGTGAAGCAAGCCAGGCGTGAAAGACAAATACCATGTGATCTCACCTCTAAGTGGAACCTAATCAACAAAACAAACAAGTGAGCAAAATAGAAGCAGAGACATGGAAATAAAGAACAAACTGCTTCTAGGATTTTCTCCTTCATTTTAATCTTGGCTAAGGTAATTATGATGTGCCTTGGTGTGCTCCTCCTTGGGTCCAGCTTCTTTGGGACTGAAGCAGCAAGAGATAAGGGGACAGTCACCTACAGAGGAGTACCCATCAGACTGTCAGCTGATTTCTCAAAAGAGACCTTACGGGCAAGAAGGGACTGGAAAGAAGTATTTCAAGTCATGAAATCCAAAGACCTACAGCCAAGATTGCTCTATCCAGCAAAGCTTTCATTTAGAATAGAAGGACAGATAAAGTGCTTCTCAGATAAGATCAAATTCAAGAAGTTCATCATCACCAAGCCCTTATTATATGAAATGTTAAAGGGACTTATCTAAGAAAAAGAAGATAAAAAATATGAACAGTGAAAGGACAGCAAACTCACAGTTATTAACAACCACACCTAAAACAAAAGCAAACTAAGAAGACAGCTAGATCAGGAGCGGAACCATAGAAATGAAGATCACATGGAGGGTTAGCAACGGGGGAGTGGGAGGAGGAGAAGGGGGGAGAAGGTACAGAGAATAAGTAGCATAGATGGTAGGTAGAAAATAGACAGGGGGGAGGGCAAGAATAGTAGGGACTAAAGAACTTGAGACATGTGGTTACAAACTAAGGCAGGGACATGATGGGGGAGGGGGTGTGCAGGGTGGAGGGGAATGAAGGGGGGGGAATTAGAACAACTATAATGGCATAATCAACAAAATATATATATTTTAAAAAAGAACAAACTGACAGTAGCCAGAGGGGATCGGGGAGAGGGGTGACGGGGAAAATAGGGGAAGGTCCGTCAAGGAACATGTACAAAGGACACACGGACAACGCCAAAGGGGACGGGTCTGAGGATGGCAGGCAGGGATGGGTGGGGCA
The DNA here is from genome assembly GCF_014824575.4 of Sturnira hondurensis. NCBI lineage: Eukaryota > Metazoa > Chordata > Mammalia > Chiroptera > Phyllostomidae > Sturnira > Sturnira hondurensis. The sequence goes on along the minus strand of NW_028073411.1, from coordinate 23,466,793 downwards.
GGGGCCGTGGGTGGGGGGGCGGGGAATGGAGACGACTGCACTTGAACAACAATAAAAAAAGACCTGCCCCTGGCTCACCTTTCTCAGCCTGCATATCGTCAACCAGGAAACGGTGGTAATTTCCCGTCACAAAAAACCTCTTTTCCTGAAACTTGAGCCTTTGGACATAGTAGGAAGGACACGCGCACACGGGCGGGGCGGGGGGCTCTCCAGGCCCAGTGTGCTCCCCTTTGCTAACTAGCTGGAGTGCCGGGGGCTGGCCACTCACCTCTGTGGGCCCAGGGCTTGCCTGCTGCAAAATGTGGAGAATAAAAGCATCTTTTGTGAAATCAATTAATCATGGCGATGAAACGTAAATTTTAAAAAAGTAAGGGTTGCCTAATTCTTGCAAAGTTCCCAGAGCACTGCCTGGCAGAACCTGGGGCTCCGTGCAGGCTGCCCCGACTTTTGGGGCTCTCCGTGTGCCGCCAGCATGGGCACTGGCCCCGCCTGGGGCTGAGTGGGCCTCCCCACTCCCCGGGGGTTTTCCGGGGCAGAGAGCACTGCGTGCTGGGAGGTGCACAGACAGGGATTGTTCCCACGCACCGTGGGTCCTTGCCCTTCCGCCCCATCCCAAAGCATCGCCGGCTACCGCGCTTGGCTGGTGGCTCTTGCAGTTGTCTGCCTGAGCGTGACGTCTGGCACGAACTCGGTGGTCATTTCAGAAGCAGTGACTTCGCTCTTGTGCTGTGGCTACAGAGAGGGCAACTTGGAAGGATGTTGCCCTTTATTAGTAACGTGCCTCTCTTTCACACCGCGGGGTCTTGTTTCGGGCTTCTGCCGAAACACTCGTCCCGTCGCCACACGGAGCCCTGTGTGAATTTATGACGTGGAATCTTCCTCAGCTCCAGGCTGTCATTTGACAAAGTTTCATAGCCAGTAATGTCCCAAGGCCTGGGGACAACAAAGGTTCGTTCACTGGTACAATGAAGTCAATTTTTCAGAGAACTGAACTTGGTGTATTTTATTTGTGCTTCAGTTTCCTGGCTGCTGGGGGCAAAACCATTAGTCGGGTAGACTGGCTTCCCCGGGAGCAGTAAATCCTTCTTGCTGAGCGCCCCCCCTTCTCACTATTGGCAGGTGGCCGTGAACTCCTGCTGCCCCCGCGCCAGCATCCTAGTGTGGAAAGGACACTTCCGCGTGGTAACGAACCACTTCTGGGCCACCAATTTGTCTCTTGAGTTAGGGATGCAACGGCAAATTGTAACTATAATAAATGTAGATTAACTCAAGCAAATAAACAGAGGGAAATGATAGAAAAATACAGTGCAAAGGCGAGCTTGCTTGCTCGCAGAATGTCCCCTGCCGAGCTCTCGGTGGGGAGCAGGGCTGGGGGGCAGTGCTGTGTCCTCCGTCCCTGGCAAGGCCGGCCGGCCCCAGGGCGGTGGGCCACACTGGCACACGGGCAGACAGACCAGGAAAGCAACCCCATGTCTGGCGGTCACAGCCGCACTGGCATTGCCAACTGAGTATGATGCCACTGTCACATCAGCCCTGCTAAGCACCTTTCACTTGGCCCCCAAAGGCCGGAGGACCCTTCCGATTTGGAAGGTGGACACAGAGAAGCAGAACGGGGGGCGTGGCCCTGGGTCCTGGGCCTCGTTATCTTGGGCACTGGCCAGCGTGAGTCGAGCCGCCAAGTGCTTCCCTTCGCCCGTCTGGCCCTCGAACCCTCTGAAGTGGTGGCCGTCGGGGCCCCGTTTTGCCAACGCGGACGGAGGAGGAGCAAGGTGAGGCTACGCTCTCAGACACACACACTAATAAGTGGCCGAACCAGCCCTGGGAGGCCGGGGACAAGGTCTCCGCCGCACTAATCTCCGCCGGGGACAATGATTCCATTTCCAGGGGCAGGGGCCTCGCCACTCTTGTTTCTGAGGAGCTGAGCTGAGCTGGCTCTTCCTCGGAGCAGGACGCTGGACGGCAGAGCCTGCGGCCTGGCCGGGGCCTTTATGCGTCGGGGCGGCGGGACCGGTGCTCACGGGCAGAGAGCAGAGGGCCACATGAGGGTGGGGACTGAGGACTACACCGGAGGACACAGAGAGGCACAGCAGGTGCTCCGAAAGGTGGGCTGTCGCCCACAGGGCACACAGCCGTAATTACATAGCAATGCACACATATGGCCCTAGGATGGATGGCCACCGTGGGTCCGGGAGTGAGCCTGGAGACCACCTGATGTCCAAGGGAAGTGTCACAGCAGCAGGAAGTTAGGGGCTACTGGAAATTAGTAGGAGAGAGAGCTCAGGGCTCCGTGACACTCGCTCACTCACTCCCTCCCTCCCTCATTCAATCATTCATGTATTTGTTCATTCACTGCATTGGTTGGTACAGGAGGCCCCTTCTTTCTTGGGACTTATATTCTAGTGGGGAAGGCAGCTCGCAGACGCACACAGTTGGGAGGATAATTTAACACAGCAGGCATTCTCGGGACAGTAAAAAGGGGGTGTGCTGGAGACCGAAGTGGGGGGCACATTCGATGGGATGGCCCAGTCTTCCCTGGCCTTCGATCTGAGGCCTGAGTAAGCAGGAGGCTCCTCCACGTGCGTGTTTGGGGCACCGGGCTCCAGGTAGCGGGGCCAGCGAGTGCAAAGGCCCTGACAGGCAGGGTTCTGCCCAAGCCCCAACAGCACTCTGCCTACCTGCCCTGCTGCTCCGCCTGCCCCGTGCCTGCCCCGTGCCTGCCCCGGGCGAAGCGTGCCACAGCCGGGCCACAAGCCCTCGTCCGTGAAATGAGAGCAAGAACCTCTTCGTATGTCCTACTGTGTGCAGGCTGCAAAGATGAGTTAGGAGAAGAGCTCAGCACAATCCTTGGGGCAAAAATGTGGTCCCGGTTATTGCTCGTGTGGGGGAGGGCAGCGGGCTTTCTTGGTGTGGCCGATGCGATGGAAGTTTGTTTCATTGAGAGCGGCTTCAATGCAGCCGGCACGTTCGAGTGGCAGGATCACAGCTCGGAACGAAACACCCTTTCCGCCAGCAAATGTCAATCCAGGGGACTCAGTGTCCCTCCCCATCCACCCCCCCACACATGTGCCAGCATGGTGGCCCTCCGCAGTCCCCAGGCAGCGACCAGCACCTCTGCATCAGCCCCCTGCACGGTCACCCACAGACGCAAGGGACCCCCACTGAGATCCTAGTGCTCGTTTCTCCCTGCTCTGCCCTCGTCACTAGCCTGGCAGAGCCCGACTGAGCCCAGACTCGACGCATCCCAAAGAGCAGACACGTTCCCCAAACCAGCAAAGCCAGCAGCCCCAGGAAACATCTGCCAAAGTGGTGCTGAATCATTTTCTAAATTGCTTCCCTCTCAGAAGAGAAAAGGCTCCCGGCCCAGAGGAAGCGGTCTAGAACACGGCAGCCAGGCAGGCCCCAGCCGCCCCGGTGGAGGGCCATTCCTCCGGTGTTATCACTCAGCAGGCGACGGTGAGGCTGAGCGCCCCTCCTGGGACAGGTGTGACCCTGACTCCCGGCCAGCGGTGCCCCCTCCCCTGGACCTCTGCCGCTGAGAGCAGAGCTTTGGGGCTGGGCTCAGACGGGACCAGTGACGGGAGCTTCGTCACCATGCAGGTCCCCCAGCCCCAGGAGTCCGCTGCTTCTCTCTCCAGAAGGAACTTGACTGAAGGGAGCCACCAGCCTAAGGTCATCCCCTCCTGGGAGCAGCCTGCTTCCAAAGACTGATCAGTGCAGCGGGGAGAGGACTACGCCTGGCTGGGCCCGGACGGTCTAGGCAGGGCCTCCCAGGTCCAGGGCTCCCCGGGAGGTCGGTCTGTCGGGGGAGGTCTCCGCGGCAGCTCTGTCTAAGGCCAGCCTCTCCCGCTGCCCTGTCCCATTCCCTCAGCCTTGCGGGAGACACCCTGGAGAGCTCTCCCCAGTCCACGTCCTGCACACAGGGGCCCAACCGAAGAAGGAAGTTATGTATTATCATCCTTAGGTATTACAGGGTCCTTCCCTTTGTCTCCCCGGAGCCTTCACACCCTGGGGGACAGGAGGATGTCGTCATGTCACACGCTGTATCGGGCAGGTTTTCCACGGTAACAAACAGTCCTGGTACCTTCATTGTTCGGAGTAAGGAGCCTCACTGCTTGTTCTCAGTGACGGAACCACGGCTCAGCCATGCCGACCCCACATGTGTCCTCATCCCAGAGCCCGGTACGTGGGGGTGGCTGCCATCCAGGACATACTGCCCACGTGGTGAAGGGAGTGGCAGGCAGGGGAGGGCAAGCAAACTGGGGGAGCACAGGCACGGCCCCTCAGCCAGCACAGGCCACAGGCCAAGCCCAAGGTCAAAGGGAAGACTCGGCGCGGTGTGGAAAGGGAGAGGAGGGGACGGTGACGATGACCTCGCCGGACCAAGACCCTCCCGACCAAGACCCTCCCGACTCCACTCACACGCAGCCGACCTCGCCATAAAGATCCACACCGAGCATACACTGTGAAGCTACCGTTACCACAATCGACACCATTTTTTACCTGTCGACGTAGCAACAGTGAAAAAAACAGATCTACTGTCTGCAGGCTGGAGCTGCGGGCCCGGCCCGTGCCCTTCCCACAGGACCACAGCTCGGCCCATCCCCCCGGACGGAGGTCCGAGCACATTCTGTGAAATGACAGGAAAATGTTCCTGTCACTCACCAGGTATCACCGGTTCAAGAACCTAATCACACGGGGGCACCGTGTTCCCACAGGAGGGGCTGTGAGACCAGGTTAGAGGGAGTGGGTAGAGATCGTCTGATTTCCCCCCACAATCGCTCCTCTCTCAGCAGCCCTCGGCCAAGGCTCCCGCAGGCGGAGTCGGTGTCTCAGCCGCCCTGACCCCAGGCTCGGTCAGCAGCCTGGCAGCAGAGACGGCGGGGCCGGGTGCACTTGGCGACTCTCAGAGGCACCGCGTGGCCCTGCTCCCCCCCCTCGTGGACCTGAACTGACCCCCGCCCGGGAGAGAGTGGGGTCCTGGCTGAAAACCGCTGAGAGGTCTGGGCCGCTTGCTGCACGGCGTTGCTGCGGCAAACCTGGCCTGCACCACGGGAGACTTTCGAGAACCTACCACGGGCAGAAAGACTGTATCAAGTGCTCACCAACCGCTTTCCAGGCGGGACTCACCTCTCACTCACAGCCACTTCCGCAGTTGTGTTCCAGGTGAGGACACAGAGGGCCCGGGAGGTTGAATAACTCACCCTGGGACAACCACGGGCACCCAAAGGGGCGGATCTGAAGCTGTGCCACCTGGCCCAGCGCCCAGGCGCCGAGCCCTCGCCACCACCCTCGGAGGAGTCGCTCCAGCCAACCGACTGCTCGTGGCCACTGAAAAGACGCGGGTGCCGTTGAAACGACCAGATCTCACCCTTTCCTGCTGCCGGACACCCACTTGGACGGCATCGCAGGCATCCGGTCACCGGGCCCCCCTTCCCAGGGGCACCCCCACGGGGGGGGGGGGTGGTAAGCACTTCCTGTCACGTGAACACTGCGGCCTGCGGACCTCCACCTCCAGCCCAGCGGGCCCTCGGAGCACCTGCGACTGCCCGTGACCCGGAGCCCACCCTGACTTCCGCCGAGGAAGGCACCGAGTGGATCCTGCAAAGCCTCCACACGTCCTCGGGCCTCGGGCACAAAGCTCCTGCCGGCCTTCGTGCGGTTGGGGCGTCCTGCTGAAGGGTGTTGTTTCCTGATGTGGGGAAAGGCTGCGTGTGTGTGAGAGAGAGAAAAGAAAAGAAAGTAGGAGCCAACATTTGGAAGGGAGGAAGAAGGGAGGGAGAGGAGGAGGGAGGGAGAAAAGGAGAGAAATAAAGAACAAAACACAACTCAGTGGCCGTCGGGTCCTCTTGCCTGTCCTCGCCGTGTGTTCATGCGTGTCGTCCGGGGCTGGGCTCTCTCTCCCGTCTGGCGCCCCCTACACCCCGTTGTTTGCGAGCTTTTTCGCTGCCGGTGCCTCCGTCTGCTCTGCGTTCATCCTTGTTGCTATGAAGACCCCATTGTGTGAACATCCAAGTTTATTTATTCACCCACTGCCTTGGGCATATGTGCGGTTTCCAGTTCGAGGCGATCACAAACCTTCCAGCATGTTCTGTGCCTCTTTGGTGGCCATCTGTGCACCTGTCTGCCGAGTCTGTACCGGGAGCAGGAGCGCCGGGTCCTGTGGGGGCCGAGGTCCAGCTTAGCAGATGTTGCCAAGCAGTGACCACAGGGAGGGGCAGGGGCTGGCAGGGGCACGGGGGCAGCCAGGAGGCGCGGGCACTTTATTTCTGGGTCTGGATGTGGGTGTGTGGGTGTGAACCAGGTGGAGACGCAACCAGCTGCACGTGTAGGATGCATGCACACTTTGATGTGTAGACTAGTTCAAATAAATGAGAACACTTTCTACAAACATACATGCTTCACACACGCGTGACCCCAATGTCTCTGCGTCCTCTAGCCGTTGTCGTCACTTCTCTGTTACACTTCCGATCTTTCCGGAGCCCCTGAGAGAAGCCCCCTGCCCCCAAGGGCAGCGTGCGGAGCCCCAGGCGGCCTGGGCGGGAGGGGGCAGGGCTCAGAGAGAGACCTTGCTTTCTGCTCCCGGAGATCCAGGGCCCCTGTGGCCGGCTGTGAGGAGGGCCAGGCTTCCTCTCAGTCCCCAGCACTCTGTTCACTGTAACTGCCTGTCCTTGTGTTCACCCCTGTAATTCCAAACCTCCACCGACAGCCAAATGGGAATGTTTTATTGGGGTGCTAGGAGGCTCTGCAGCCAAAGGGAGGCCTGGGAGCGGAGGCTGGGCGCCACAGGTACCCTGGGCCTGGCCCCGGCTCCCGTTGCTCCACCTCCCTCCCCAGGCCTGGGCTCCTGGAACAAGACAGCAGAGAGAGGGTCATGCTCCAGTCTCCCTGCCCCCCCTTGTGTCCCTGCCTTGCCCCACTCCCATCGGCCCAGGACCAGAGCCGGCAGCTCTCCCAGGGCCGTCCAGGTTGGGGCACAGTGGCCAGCCCCGCCGCCCTGCATTCCTTTGACCTCATTTCCCACAAGCCTAGTTTGGAGACACCCACTGAGTCGCAAAGGTATCTTATCTCATGGTCTAATTTCGCTTTCACTGGGCCTGCATGAGCCCAGCTTCCAGGGGAGGAAGCTGAGGCCCAGAGAGGTAGGGGGACCTGCCTGAGGACACACAGCTGGAGGGGACAGCAGGACTCACAGCCAGGCCTGTCTGACTCCCAGAGCCCCAGAAGGCCGGTGCCGGTTTCCCTTTCCCTTCTGAATCCAGGTGAACTTGCTCCCTTCAGACGCCCCCTGGGGGGAGGGCAAGAGCATCCACGCATCCAGCAGGGGAATGGGAGCATTAGACGGCACAGCCGGAGCACCAGCCACCTGGGACCCGCGCCCGGGCAGAACCCAGTGACGCTCCAGTTCACTCTCGCGGACAGGGTGCTCTCCCTGTCTTTAGCGAAAGGCTCCACCAATCAGGACCCTACTTTAATTAGCAGAGGTCTTTGTCGGATGGCATCTGGATCTCGGAGAGGCAATTGAGGTGCATCAGCTCACCTTCCGGAGGCCAGTGTGGCCAGGGCTCCCCCAGCGCCTGGGGCCCACAGCGCCTGCGCCTCAAGGGGCACACAACTTCCTGGGAAGGGAGGCAGCTGAGCTCCCCAGGTCCTCTGCCCCGGGGTGGGGGGGGGGGCAGCTGGTGGTGGCACAGAGGGTGGGTGTGCCGGGTGGCAGAGGCTGGAAGCTGTGGAGCTAAGGAGGGCGCGTGTGGCTCCCTGGGGGACCTCAGCGGGGACTGGTGCTCCCGGCCCCAGCTCCGGCTCCGAGTGGGGAGGCTTCGTCACCGCTCCTTCTGCAGGCTTTCTGAAGGACCCAATTATCTCAGAGCTGGTCCAGCCAGCACCTTGGCCTGGTAAAGCCCCAGGCTCATTAAAAGCATCTGACAGCACCTTGTTCCCCAGAAGCTGCCAGGGCCTGAGCTGAAAACATTCCACAGCCAATTAGAAGGCCATCACCAGTGGGCCGAGACCTGGGTGTGCCCGTCAGGAATGTGTGTTCTTGCTGCTGTTTCCTCAAGCCAGCCCCACCGGGTGGGCAGGTAGATGGGTGGGTGGATGGATGGGTGGGTGGTGGATAGATAGGTGGATGATGGGTGGGTGGATGAGTGGATGGATGAGTGGGTGGGTGGATGAGTGGGTGGTGGATGGATGGGTGGGTGGGTGGATAGGTGGATGGGTGGGTGGGCGAATACAGGAGTGGGTTGGAGGAAGGAACAGAACAGCACCCCGTGCTGCGCTACGAAATCGCCCTTGCTCTTTCTGGAGCAGACTGACCCCTGACCCCCACCCTGCCCTGCCCCGACAACATTAGGAGCCCCCTCCAGGCTCTCTCCCCACTCCTGAGTCCCCTGTGCCCCAGCCCTGAAGGCAGTATCTGGTCACCTCTGGTCCACACTTGCGCCCCCACCTGGCTGCAAGGCCCGAGGGTGGAGCCTGTGTCCCCACAGATGCGCGTGGCCAGTGCCCTACTTTTCCCGGTCTCCGTTCCACACCACCTCCACAGGGAGGCCCCCACCCCCGGGACAGAGCCCGGAGCCGTGCCTGGGAGGCAGTGGGATCTCAGGCGGCTGACGGCACGCCCTTCACTTCCACAGGGAGCTGGGACAGCACCAGGCATGAGGAAGCAGCTGCTGGGGAAACAACTGGAAAGGCTGCAAACGGGAGGGAGCATGTGTGGGTTTTAACGGACGAGTAGGAGTTGGCCTACTCAGGAAGGAAGACCCCCGATTGCAGCGTCAGGATGGATAGGTGTTAACGGAAGGCAGGAGGAGAGAGCTGACTGAGAGGTGGGGATGGTGTTGACATGAGGGATTCAGGAACCAGGAGGGTGTCCCTCCATCGTGTCTGAGACTGAGGGTGTCGTTCCCTGGGAAACACCAGATCTAGGGGACACACAGGGCTCCCTGGGTGCCCACTGAAGGCCCATCCCGGACAGTGGGTGTGCTCACAGACGGTACGCCCATGTGGCCCAGTCTTCTGAAGGAGCCAGGATTGTGGGTGGTCCCAGGCAGCAGCGTCACCGGCCAGAGCCGAGGGGCTGCAGTCCCCCTGGGACCTTGTCCTGTGGTTGGCGCAGAAACGCCAGCCCTCGGACCAGCCACCTCAGGGTTCTCCACAAAAACAGGTCAGTCCGGAAACGAGAGCACGACATTAGCCTCAGATCTTCTGTGGCCCAGGGACACCGGCAGAAGTTCAAACACTTCACTGCGCAGGAGGCCTAGGCCCCCACTGCCCGTCACGCCGAGGCTGGCCCTCAGAGGAGCGCTCAGCGCTGGGGTGCAGCCGGGGTGGGGGTGGCCCAGCTGGGCTCTGCTCTGGCTGTCCCGGCCTTGGCCGTTCACCCACCTGGCGTGGAGCCAGCCACCGCCTGCCGTCCTCAAGGCCTGTGACGTGGAGGTGCTCTGGGACACGGAAGTGGCTCAAACTTGGCTGAGACACTGGGAAGATTCGCAGGTGCCCTGACTCCAACCATGGCCCTCCCCATGCCCGCCTGGGGCCCGGGCCGCAGGGAAGGCGGCTCGCAGGGGGCCAGCCAGGGTCCCTCTGCTGAGACAGCCGCGCAGCCGAGTGATGTATAAGCCTGTGTCGTGGAGCACCGGGAAAGTATTTCGATGGCCTCCAGATCATTCATCACAGCTGGCGTCATGCAGGGCTGCCTTTCCTCAGGCCACCACCAAGGGAGGCAGCCTTTCTTAAAAATAGAAGCATCGTTATAGACTCTGCATCTTCTCGGCACCAGAGAGACTGCTCTCAAATGCCAACAACTGCATCGCTCCCGGCCCCACCGCTCCCCCGCGGGTCGCAGAATGCAATCGGCAGGACCAAGCCCCACGCTGGGCCACACGGCTCTGCCCTCCTGGAGGACACGACATTTGAATGAAGACCACGAGCACTGACCTGGAGGAAAAGGCAGCAAAGAGCGTTTCAAGCAGAGAGGGCAGGCGGCCGCCACAGGCCCTGCAGCCGGAGCTCGCACTTCGCACAGTCGTTTCCCCCTTGGGGGCCCCAGGAAGACCTGCCGCCCTTGCGCTCACCTGGGGTCGTGCCCCTGCATCCGGCCAGGGCCCTGTCCCAGGTCTCCTGCCCTCCGCCAGTTGAAGGGACTGGGCGTGGAAGCCGGCAGTGTCCTGAATCCCTGAGTTGCTGCGCAGAGGGGCCTGCCCAGAAGCGAGGAGCTGGCATTAAACCTGGCATGAGAATAAGCCTGGTGTTGAAGGACTGAGGTGGAAGACCTTCTTTGTTATTGCAACGTAGCCCATCCCAGGCTGGCGGAGTCCCAGAGTTTTGCTTGGTCAGCAGCGTGGAGATTGGGAGAGAGAATCCCCAGCCTCTCTCTACAGGTCAGCCAAGATCACGGTCATGGGGTCACCCCCGAGGTCACCAGAACAGTGACCTCCGAGCAGTGCCCTAGGAGCCCACATGTGACAGGGCTGGTGGGGGGCGCAGAGGAGGGTGGGAGAGAACAGGGGTCGCTGTCGGGGATAGAAGGTTGAACAAGACCCTGAAACAACCAGTGGACCCTCCCTCCCTTTGTCCATCCACACAACGGGACTCAGAACCAAGCCTCACTGCGGTCCTATTGTTTAAAACACAGATTTAAAAGTGTGAAAGCCTAGTTCCGTGCGGTTCCATACAGCAGCCACCAGGCCTGTGGGTCAATGGCGGCTCGAGGTGCCGCTACCCGAGGCGGAGGTGACCCTCCAGCGTGAGGGAGATGGTCAGATTCTGGGGGTCCCCAGAGGAAAGAACCTGTGCAGTAGCTCAGTAATAACTCACACTAGTGGCCTGTGTAACAGCACTGTGGCTATCCCGAATTAAATAAAATGTAGTACTGAAATACGTTTACCTATTTTCGCTTTCGAAATGAGGTTACCAGAAACTATTGAATAACCTGTTTGACTCACATGACATTTCTTTTTTTAAAAGATTTTATTTATTTATTTTTAGAGAGGAGGGCAGGAGAAGGAGGGAGAGAGACAGTGATGTGCAAGAGAAACACCAATCAGCTGCTTCTCGTGTGCCCACAGCAGGGGCCAAACCTGCAACCCAGGCACGTACCAGGGATGGAACCGGCGACCTTTCACTGTGCGGGACGACACCCAACCCACTGACACACCAGTCAGGGCCACACTCTGTTTCTATCAGGTGGCTCAGATCCAGTCCAACCACTCCGTCTCATGGCTGGGACTGGTGAAGCAGAGAGGTTAATGAACTTGCTCAAGTTCGCACGTGAGTTTGGAAGCTGAGCTGCCTCGTGAGTTCACAGAGATAATCCAATGTTCCCTCAGAAGGCAAAGGGAGCAGACGACCAGGGGTATCTTGCACCAGCAGTAACAGCACCTGCCCCAGATTGGGGGCCCCTGTGGGGTCTCTCACCAGTGGGGGGCCTTCTGGATAGAAAGGGGAGCAGCAGAGGTGGTCAAAGGGGGGATCCCGGACCTTGGGGCAGTGAGAGCCTGGCCCATGCCCAACTCCTATGTCCTCATATCTGGGGGCCATGGGAACAGGCAGCAGCAGAAGGGAGATGGCACAGCCTCTCCCTCTGGACCTCTCCTTCTGATCCTCACTGTCCAGGCTCGTGGACTAGAGCTCAGGTGACTACTCACCAGGTCCCTGCAAGGATTCAGTGGAATAATGTCTGTTTTGGGCTGAAAGGAAAATTTATGCTGACAAGTAAAACAGAGGCCTTATAGGCTCCTAAAAAACAGAAGCCCAGGGTTGATGCAGCTTCAGGCACAGCTTGATCCAGATGCTCTCCTGACAGGGTCTGCCCCTCCTCCCGCCACCCGCCCTGCACCTCTGTGCCTGGTAGCTTCAGAGAAGTCACCCCCATAGAGGGACAGGTGGCAGCTGGAAGCCTCTATCCCAGCACCCAGCCCTCCAGACCAGAGTCATCGGGATGAAACATTGGACTGTCAATCCAAAAGGCCTTGTAGAGCAGAGAGTCGTTTTGAAACGCTGTGTGGACCCTTCCACGACGCTGAAAGGGTTCGAAACCAGAAACGAGCAGCACCGGCACAACACCGTGAATGCACTGAACGCCACGCAGTTGTATAACTTCAAACGGTTCATTCATAGTGTGTGCTGTGAATTTCACCTCAATTTTTAAAGGCAAAACAATGTATGAACTTTATTTTTAAGACTATTTATTTATTTTTAGACAGAGGGGAAGGGAGAGAGGGAGAGAAACATCAAGGTTCAATCCCCTCTCACGTGCCACCCCCCCAAACGGGGACCTGGCCAGCAACCCAGGCATGTGCTGTGACTAGGAATCAAACCCGCAACCCTTTGGTTCATAGGCTCAATCCACTGAGCCACACCAGCCAGGGCTGACATATGAACTTTAAACACCTTACTTCACATGGAGACTAGCTCATCGCACTTTTGTTGCAATTCTTTTCTTTGATGTGGGCGGGGTTACCTCCGATGGGCATTCCCTGGAGTGTTTGTTGCAGAAACCTAACTTCCGAGGCGTTGTCCACAGTTTCCGGCTTGGCTTCTCACTGGGGGGGGGAAAGGCCAGGAGCTGCCCTGAGCTGTCGGAACTCAGATCTTTCCGGGTTTCGACCTCCTCCCAATTGTCTGGCAGCACAATTTTAGCGTCTGACTTTCATCAACTCTTCAAATACTAAACGTTGTTTTTCACAGAAAGAAACTCTCTTTCCTCCTTGGTCCCCGTCACATTCCAGCCCCACATACAACCGGCAGGAATCGGTGTGGGAGCCGGCACGTGGCCAGAAGAGACTCCCACACCCTTGGCTGCCATGGCCACCTGGAGGCCCACACCCCGGCGCAGTCTCAGCGCGACTTCTTTGTGTCAGCGCTTCCACGGGGCCCTTGCGGGCAGCTCTTTCAGACACCCGCCTGCCGCCGTGCTGGCAGGGCCTGGGAGGCAGCAGCCCTCGGCCAGTGGGAGCTGAGCCGATTGGCCCAGCCTGCTTTCTCCACGGTTGGTAAAGCCATGTGTTATATAGGCTGCATGTGCTGTGCACACGCTTTGCATGTAATCCGTCTGAGTGTGCATGTTCGAGGCACTTCTGGAAAATCTTCAGGAAGGCTCCTGGTGCCACCGGTTGTCTGCTTCCTCTGCGAGGTTCAGGGTCACAGCTGAGTCAGATACTGTCCCCACTGGGAAGCAGGCCTCGTCACCTTCCAGTGATGACAGGGAACAGCCTTGTTACAGCGACAACTGGAAAATAGAAAGAATCCAGACAAGACCCTGCCGTTCCCATAGGAAGACACACCCAGCAGCCAGTTAGACCAGCTGCGTCCTCTGGGAGCATATTCCAGGTAGTAGGAAATGCCACCATAGGACCGGACTTTCGTCATTCTGCACCCCTGCTCGCCGTGCATCTCTGCCCCGAAGTGACAGCTGCCGACATCAGAATAAGGAGGACCGGATGCCACATGCCTCTTGATAGCCAGGTGGAGGCACACGATCAACAGCCTGGTGAGTGGGAAACCCGGGACACAGAAGTGCACTGGGTGGCACCGGGAGACCAAAGGCAGCCCCTGCCAACGGGCAAGTCCATGGTCAAGCCGCCCATTCTTCAAGGACGCCTAAAGGAGAATGAAGCAATGGAGGCTCCTGTAAGGCAAGAGACTTGAAAGACCTAAAAGTCTTAAAGGACGATGACTTCTCCTTGGAGGACAAAAGCATGAAGAACACTGGAAGTGATCGCTGGGAAGTCAGAAGGGAGGTCAGGCACAGGGGTACAGGCGCAGGGCATGGCCTCACCAGCCTGTTTGTGACCACTCCCCACCCACGCTTAGCCCCCTGGCCTCAAACACACCTTGTGTTCCCCTCCTCCAGGACTTTACGAGAACCGCCCTTGCAAGCGTACCTCACCTGCTTGTCACCTCCTCTGGGAAGCCCTCCCTGATGACCTGCACCTCAGTGAACTAAAATCTCCCCCAGCTCTAGACCGACCCACGAAGGCAGCGGCCTCTCCCACCAGCCTGTGCTGTCCTTGAGGCCTTGATTCACGTCCAAGTCCCCAGTGTCCAGATCAGATATCACCAACCCCTCAGCTAGCCAATGAAAAAGTCAAAGCCAAGAGGCGAAGGAACGTGCCCAGGGCCACAAGCTGGTAAAAGGCAGAACAGGGCTTGAACCCGTGCCACCTGCCTTGCCGCCCCTTCCTCACACCATAGAGCTCCTGGAGGCAGCAGAGGAAGTGAGACCTGGTGGGTCGACAACAGGAGGAGGCACTCTGTCCAGGTCCAGCTCCGGCTCCAGCTCCGGCTCCACCTTGTGGCCCAGCGCCGCTCCCAGAATGGTGGGGGCCAACCAATCAGCTCTGAAAAGGCAAAGTCACAAATAAAAACCGGCTTAGAGCCTGGTGATCGCCATCTGCCGCAAATGCCACTGCAAGCCAAGCCAAGCCCAGCCCCTTCTGCCACGTGGGAGCTCCTTCTGTGCTGACATGGGAGCCTCAGAACCAAATTAAGACTCAGAATCAAATTAAGACCCAGCAGCTGTGCTTCGAAGTTAAGGTGCCCCTCAGCCGGCTCAGTACCAAGCGGAGCCAGGAACCAGGCTCAGGATTAGGGAGCGGCCACGTGGTGTGCTCCTGTGCCTCCTGAGCTGCCACCGCCCCCAGCTGGAGCCTCTGAGCCCAGTGACAAGAGGACACAGTGCAGGGCAAAGCCCACAGGCTTCCAAGTACGACCCTAGCCTTTGAGAGCTGGAAGGGCCCAGCCCCAACTTTGCAACAAGGATATGAAACTATCGCTCCAATAACGCCGCATAAATGACAAACCTCCCCAACACTTCCAATGTGAGTCTGGCTCACAGCTCAGCCCTTCAGGTTGGGCTCTGTTGTGTGGTTCTTCTGGTCTCCACTGGGCTCACTGGTGACACCCCGTGGCCCCTCACGTCTCTGCACCTGCCAGTTTTGTTGCCTGGGGCGGAATCTGGACATTACAGCCACAGGACCCTGATGAACAGGGGAGGCAGGGTTTTGTCGCTGTGATTCTGGAAGCTGGGAGCAGGGAGGGCAGCCGGGAGCAGAATGACCCATAGGACGATGCCTCCCCATGATGGGTCCACAAGGCAGTGACTCTGAATGGGGAGCGCAGGTCACATCTATAGGCACTCCTGTCTCCCCCACCACCACCCCGGGGGCTTATCATGGGATGGCGTTGTCACGGTGATGGGAGAGGGTGCTCGGCAGGAAGTAGCTGAGGACAGAGCTGTAGCCCAGAGCTGGGATTAGAGCCCCCTCCAGCCTCCCTGTTCCATCCACAGCCCTGGGGCCCTGCTCCAGGCCCTGAGCAGTGCAGGGGACCAGCCCACTGTCCCCAGCAGGGCTTCCTGTCACAGGCCCCAGGGATCTCTGAACACTGCCCCAGCAGCCGGCAGGAGCGTGGACCCAACTGATAATGAGTGACTGGGTCCATTGTTCAAAAGTTATCTTTAGACGAGAGGATTCATCAAGTTTAATTAACACGTCAGGGACTCGGCTGCCAGAGGTGGCTCCAAACGCAGTCCTGATGATACTGATCTTTCTATTTAATGACAACCGGGCACGGAGCACTGGGCAGAAAATAGACCGTTGGCGCACCGCCACCCAGCACAGGGAGGCGATTTCCTCCCAAATCAAGCGCAAGGTGTTACGGATGCCGCAGGGGTGGGCAAAAGGAAAGTGAGCGGGTGGGGGGCCTCTGCCCCCAGCTGAGACGTTGCAGCACCATCTGCGCCTGCTGGGCTGGGCGCTGCCCGCCTGGGGTGGCGCGCTGGCACCAGCTTGGAATCCTTCCCTGACTTCCCAGAAGCAGAAGCTGAGGTTCAGAGAGGTGCCTGACTCCCAGCCACCCGGCTTAAGTCGGGTCTGGTGCCGAGATCTGACCTCACCCTGCCTCACCCCTCCCCCAGGCCCCTGCAGCCAGGCCGCCAGCACGTTCTGTGCACGGGCTGCCCGCCAGGTCCTGGCTCCAGCAGCCAGAAGGCAGGAGTGATAGAGAGACAGACAATGGGGCTGGGAGGTGGAGGAGGAGGTAGCAGCTAGCTGCCCAGGGAACATGGAGTCCAGAGTCTTGTCCTCACAAAAGGCTGGGAGAGGGGACACTCACCTGCGCCCCAGACATCACCACGGAGAGTGAGCCGGTGGAGCTGCCCAATCCGGGCAGGGAGCCTGCTCCCCATGGACTGGCTGTGTGACCCTGGACACCTCACTTCACCTCTCTGTGCTTCTGTGTCCTCACCTATGAGATGGAGAGGAGATCTCAGACTCTCAGAGTCATCTTGAGGGGCTGACAACCTGAGACACGAGGGGTCCCAGGGCTGGGCCTGTCCCAGAGGCCTCAGTATGAATGGAGGTCACTGTTATTAGCATGCAAAGCCACGGGGCCAGCAGGCAGGATGAAGCTTCCAGAAGGATTGACAGGGAGGCAGACTTCAGCTCAGTCAGGACAGAGGGCCCCTGGAGGGGCGGCACTGCCTGTGTGGGAGTGAGCTCTCCACCACAGGAGGATGCAAGTGGGACCGGGCAGCCCCCTTCATGAGCTGAGTCCAGACACCATGGGACTGGGCACCCCCCACACACCCTTCCTGCTCTGGGGGAAAGGGCCCTTCCCAGGGCCCTTGGACTGTCTGGACCTTCGGGACGTCTGGCAGGAAAGGTGCCGAAGGCCATTCGGACACGAAGGAAAGGCCGCTCTTCCCCCAGGTCTGGAGGCCCAGGCAGCACGAACGGTTGTTCCCAAAGGCACCCAGGTGCCACCAGCCCAACAGAGCCCAGTGTGGCCCCGACGGTCCTCCAGGTCCTCGAGGTCAGCCCCGTGAGCATTCAGTGCCATGGGCAACCCTCGCCCCTCCTTAACCAGAGCCTCCACCAGGCCCCCACTGGCCCCCAGTCCCCAGGCTTCTGTTTTCTGGGGTCCTTGCTTTGCCTCTCACTGTTGGTGCACAGTGGCCTGAGTCTGACCTGCTGCCACCTGCCCCTGGACATAGTCCAATTCTCGGCATGAGCCCCTCACCTGCTGCCTTGGGAAGTGACAATAAGGGCCCACGGGTCTTTATCTTCCAGCTCCGAGCGGGGAGGATTCCCGGGTGACGGAAATCTCATTCAGAGCCCCTATATGGGTTGGGGTCCTAGTACAGCCCCCCAGCTCAGCGCCCCTCAAACCCGGAGCCCGGCTCCGGTCTGCAGCCTGTCCTGTCCAGGGGGCCCAGGCCTCACGCCCCCCTGCACTCACAGCCAGGCGCCCGCAGGCCCCTCCCAGAGCTGAGGGGAGCACCCAGAAGGCAGCCTGCAGAGGGCGCACCAGGAGCAGGGAGCTTGGGCTGCCCCTGGGCCTCTGTCTCCCTCCCACCTCCAGGTCTCCCTGGTGGGAGGAGTGGGGCTGACTTCAAGGAGTGGGTGAGGCAGGAGCTGAGGTTTCCACCTAACCGCTTGCCTGCACAGAGGAGGGGCAAGAGAGGGGTTTGGGGGCCCTTCTTCAGGTTTGGGGCCTGAATTAATGAAGAAATGAAGAAACAATTTCTTCCTCAAGGGCCTAGCTCCCGCCCCTCCCCTGAGGGCTGGAGCCATCCCTGAACTGCCCCCCACACCCAGCTTCCAGCCTGAGGACCCCTGGGCCAGGCCTCCGGGGCTTCCTCCGCCCCTTCCTGATCTCCCTGAGCCTTGTCCCTAGTCCCTGGCGGAGACTGGTCACAGGAGACAACTCCCCGCTGCCATTACCCGGAGGCACCACCTAATTGCTTGTGACGCTGTCAGGGCCACTGGTCCTCTGATAAACCCCCACCACATCTCATTTGCATAATCTCCAAACCTAGTGTGAGAGGCAGCTCTGGCTCAGACAGAGGGTCACTCAGGCCTGGACATCTGGACAAACGCCCTCACTGGACACCACCTCCCCCTCCAGTTCCTCCCCAACCTGCACAGCCCCCAGCCACCTGGCATCCTCCGGGGTCATCCCACTGCTCAGGGGAACCTCTCTGGGCTTCACCAGCCAGAATCGGTCTGGCTGCCTAACAGGAGAAGCTGAGCCGGGGATGCTTTCCAAGGCCAGGGGCAGACATCCAGAGCCTGCCTGCTGGCTGGTCACTCCTCCAAAACGCCAGTGTTTGTGAAAGTTTCCCGGCGCCCCACCCCCCACTTGGAGCATCTTCACCCAGTGTGCAGGGACCACGGGTCTCCGAGGAACACCGATGCAGACTCAGGACGCAGCTTCAGGCCTTGAAGGGGAGGTGCAGGAAGAATCCAGGGCACAGGGGGCAGCTCATGGAGAAGCCAGAGCACTCAGGGCACGTGCTGCCCTCCCAGGCTCCGACACCCCCCTCAGACCTGCAGCGGGAGCAAAGGAGACCCCCCCACACACAGGGGCCTTTGAGCCCAAGTGCAAAGGGGTCTCTGGCCTCTGGTCAGAAGCTAAGATAGGGAAGATGTCTCCGGGCCTGCACTGGGGAACCAATGAGGTTACAGTGGGGACTGGGAGGCCCTGCCAACCAATGGGACCAAAATAGAAATGGAGAAACTGAGGCCCAGAGGACCCAACATGTCCAGAGCCCCAACCAGGGACAGTGAAAGGGAGGAAGTTGGGGTGCTGGATTCTGATTTCTTGGCCAGTTTCAAAGGGCCCTGAAGGAGGTGGGGGTCCCCTGGGGTCCAGCCCCCTGTGAACATTCTGTCTCAGACACACCAGGTCCCTTGGCAAGGTGAGGGCCAGCTGTCATGGGCAGTGACCATTCTTGGGGGGGGTCGCAGGGGGTACTCGGGGAGGCTCAGCAGAGGGGTAAAAACAGGTGAGAGAAGTCCAAACATGTGGGGGCACACACCCGCCCCCCCTCCCGAGAGCACTTGCTATGACACAGACTAAGAGCCCTCCCCCTCCCCCCACCCCCAGTGTCTGATGTAGCCAGTTGGGGTGGGCCCTGAAATTTGCAGTTCCACCAAGTTCCCGGCGGATGCTGGTCCAGGAGCCCCACTTTGAGCTGCACCTGGGAAACAAGGAATGGCCAGGCTGGTCCTGAGAGCAGTGTGTGCAGATTGGGGTGTCCTACCGGTGTTCCTAAGACACAGGTGGGCCGCACTTTACAGTTGGGGAGACCCTTTCACGCCCTCTCACCTCTCCACGGCTATGTTGACGAGTTTCACGTTTGCCCAGGGACACTCAGCGACCTGTCCAAGGCCCCACAGCTCAGTCCAAAAGCATTACCTCGAATGGACTTGGACCCAGGTCCTGGGCCTTTTCCCATGCACCTCAGCCTCTCTGCATTGAATTCACACATCTGCCTTCCCAGGGGCAGCAAGGGGGCGGGGATCACCACTTTTCCTGAACACCTACTACATGCCAGGTGCTCGCTTGCACACCACACACGGTCCCATGTGACCCTGGCGCCTGCCCACCCGTCGGGGTGTCCGAGGCTAGGGCAGGCCACGCCTCCTGCTCCACGATGCCAGGAATTGAGCCCACATTCCCTGGCTCCAGGCCCTGGGCTCTCCCCACCACCCAGCACCCTCCCGGCAGGCTGCCCTGGAAAGCAGGGCCTTGCTCAGAAGCTGTCAGCGCCAGCCGATGGGCAGCAGGAGGGACCTTGGGGGTAATTGGGGCCTGCGGCCAAGCGCGCCGGCGCAGCCCCTAGAGCGCCCGGGTGTGCCATCCGCGTCCGGAGTCTTTGTTCTTCATCCCTTCCAGACAGACTCTGCCGTGACCTCCTTCGCCCTTTTTCAGGTTGCTCTCCTCGGGTCTTTGAGCTAATTATTCCCAGACAGAAAATTACTTCTGACCCCAGAAAGAAGTCATTTCGGTGGCAGAGCTCATTATCGGCGCTGCCCGTGAGTCTCTGGGAGAGGGGGGAGGGCGTTGCCAGCCCTGAGTGTCATCACGGGAACATTGCTGCGGAGCCATGGTCAGATCCGACATCAGCTCGAGGCAGGCGGCGGCTGGGCCCAGACAGCTGAGCCCAGGGACTCGGAGCCCAGCTCCTGGGACCTGTACACCTGACCGAGCTCTCTGAAGGACTGAATGATGCCTCCCAAAATCATGCCCCCCAGCCCCTCAGAATGTGACCTATGGGAATAAGGCCTTGCAGGTGTGATTCGTTCCTAAGGATCTTGAGATGAGGTCATCCTGGATCCAGACTGGGCGTGACTTCAGCGGGAGGCCGGGCGCAGTGGCCTGGGAGAGGATGTCGGAGCAGAAGCAGCAGCAGGAGCCGGGGCTGCGGGGCTGGGGAGGGGCAAGGAGTGTGTGGGGAGGGGCAAGGGCCGCACCTGGAGCTGCAGTGGGACATGAGTGACAGCCGTGTGGAATGCGCCTGTGACCACCGCCCTCCCGCGGGGGGCCGGGGACCGAGGCTTGGAATGGCCGAGCGACCTCTTTAAGGACGCAGAGGTGATGGGCGGACCAGGCACAGACCACGGGGGGCCCAGACTCCCACCAGCAGCCTGCTCTTCCTTTCAGTCCCACAGCAGCGCAGTCGGGAGGGTCTGGGACCGGAGGGTCACAGCTCAGCAGCACAGAACGTCAGGGGAAGGTGGCGGATGGAAGGGGATCTGGTGCTGGGGGTCGGGGTGGGCCACAAGGAGCGCCCAGCCCTGGTATTTGTCACCAGAAGACACACGGGTGAGAATCAACGTGCCCGCCCTCTGCAGGCCGTTAACGAAGCTCACACTGTCCTTTCTTCCTGGAGCCATGGGTCTCCACCAGGAGCGGGGAGCCCCTGGTCACCCCTCATTCCCACAGGGCCCTGAGCACCCCTTTCCCAGACGCCTCTCCCTCTGGGACTGAAGTCAACCAACAGGAAGATCCCCTGGACCCTCGAATTCCAATAGATGTCACCTCCCAACTGCAACCAAACCCAGCCTGTCCCCTGAGGTCCCCGCTACCCGGGCAGGTCCCCTCTCAGGGGGGCTGTCCCCTCTCCCACACCCCACTGACCACCGAGGCCTCCTTATTGCTCACAGCTGCTGCCCCGCCATTCTTCCTTCTGTGTGACCCACACCCCGTTCAGAGCAGGAACCCCCTCACCAGCCCGGTCCTCATGCCACTGTCCCCCCACGGAACACCCCCCAAGAGGCCTCCAGGCCTGACAGCTATTGGAGGGCCCTGTGGTAGGCAGGACTCCTTTCTAAGCCAGCAGACTGGCTGCTGGGCCGGCAGCAGGCCACCCGCCCTGAGTCGCTGTGCCCCAGTCTCTGGAGGACCTGCGTGATCACAGCTTCCTCCTGGTGCGGCTGGACCCAGGCGAGCTGGCCATGCACAGGCCGGCGTCATCCATCCCAAATCGGGGCCACCTGCCTCGAGGACGGGAAGATAAAATCCACCTCCCCACTGTGGGGCCTGTTGACCCTGGAGCCAGCAGATGGTCCCCAACAAGCCCCTGCCCCACTGCACATAGGGCAGCCCCACCCAGGGCCCTGTCCTCAGGCGCAGAGACACGGACCGAAGCCCCAGGTCTCCCCAGGTGACACTGTTCCTGCAGCTTTTGGGAGCTACTTTCTTGCAGGGAGACTCCAGAGCTGAAATCACACAGGCAGGCTGGGGAGCCAGGTGTGAGGAGGAACGCTCCCCCACCCCACCTCCATCCTGCTGTTGGCCTCTCCTCCGTGCGGTGTGCAGGAGGGGCCAGCCCACTGAGGGGCAAAAAGGAAGTGGCCGATGGGGGTAGGGGGAGGGGGTGGTGCTCTCTCCCAGAGACCAGGCCTGCTTCAGGGGAAAATAGCAGAGGTCCTTCATTGTGGTGTACTTCGGTCTGCACTGAGCCCAGGGTACCCCCACTACTATTGCAAGGCAGCTACTGTACCCCATTTTTCAAAGGGAAACAGAGGTGGCCTTCCCCCCCCCCGCCCCACCCACCCATACAGCTGCTAAGTGACAGGATTTGAGCCAAGGCAGGTTTGAGGCTGGGGTGGGGGTGGGACTCCTCCGAGGAGGAGTGTCCTGTGGCCGGGGCACAGATTCCCACAAACCTGTGTACACGCCCCCAGGTCTGGGGGCGGGGTCTGAGCCTGGCTCCTGCAGCTGGCAGGCAGGTGCTGGTGGGGCTCCTCCCCTGGGGGCGGGTGCATCCTGGCCTCTCCAGCTTCCGGAGGTGCCCGATTTACCCACGTCACTCCCCTCTGCTCCTGTCACCTCCCCAACTCTGACCCTCCTGACTCCCTCTTACGAGGACCCTGTGATGACACAGGTGCACTGGGAAAACCTGGGATAGTCCCCCACCCACAAACCCTTCACCCTGCAGCGTCCCCGCCACCAAGTGAGCCGACACCCACTCAAGTTCTGGGAATTAGGACGCACGTGTCCTTGGGGTCCATTTTTCAGCCTGTGGGTAACAGAGGGAGTGGGAAGAGCTGACGAGGGTATGAAGGGGGGGGCGTGAGGGGCATTCCCACGGTGACCCTGAGGCCGGTTCCATCCCTGGCTCCATTGTACAGATGAGGGAACTAAGGCATGGTGACGGAGCCTGTGCCAGTCGTGGGGGGAGGGACCCTCTCCCAGTCTGCCCTTGGCCACTGGCGCTGTAGCTATAAAGGCCCAAGAGCCCCCGGCCCCTGGAGGGTCAACCCCACCCCAGCATTTCTGCTCAGTGGTGGGCACAGGTGGGGGCCGGAATCCACACATTCCCAGGGATGCTGGTGCCACCAGAACCACTGGCCATGATGAGACTGGGAGGCCAGAAGGGGGACCCTAGGCCCTGAAGGCTCCGTGACCCTGCTCACTGCAGCCAGGGGCCTGTTTCTAATTGGGCTGAGTCCGTACCTGTGCCCCGTCCCCGGGTCCCTGGCCGGCAGGGAGCAGGAGGCAGAGGGTGGGTCCAGCCCGGCACGGGCTGGTTCCTAACACAATGGGGAAGTCCCTGTGCGGACGAAGGTAGACCAGCAGTCCCCACAGGTGTGGGGGTGTCAGCATTTGGAGGAGATCCTTGGGCAGTGTCTGAGTGACTTCTGACTCAAATACATTCTTCTAGAAGAATGTTTGGTGTGATCGCCTTTTCATGGTGAGGTTGTAGGGGTCACCCTGGAAGGGATCGGGATGGCACCGGCCCCCCTGCCATCCTAAGTGAGGTCGGACCCCAGCACCCTGGTCTGGCCGCAGTTCCAGAGCCTGCCTGGGCCCCTGCAGGCGAGGGTCCCCCTTGCTGGCTGGACCCTGCCCCCTGGGAGGTCCCCCACCAGGACCAGCTCCAGCCAGGAGGCCTCAGACCAGATTCCCTTGCCCAGGAGAGCGAGGCCCAGCCTCCAGCCCGCTCTTCCTCCATGGTCCCTCCAGGTCTGAAAGAGAAAAATGGTTTCCTCATAAAATATTCATGCCAGGCCAAGCCTAAAATAGGCTGGAGAGGAAGGAGGGTGACTTTTGTCCAGCACCACTGAGGTGATGAGACACCATGAGGCTGGCCTCTCTGACCTGTCCCCCCCCCACAGGCCCTGAGAGCCCCACCGGGCAGACTGCATGGGCCTGCACCCCGGACAGTCATCCAGGGTCCCCCATGCAGAAGGGTCCCCTGCTTGGTCTCACATTCTGTGATCACCATCGAGAAATTCTCAGTTTCAGAGCCAAGGACTCTGAAAAGCCCAATTTCATTCCGTGCCGTATGCAACCAACCATCCCGACCCGGGAAGAGACTCCAGGCCTGACCCTATGGGCACAGACACGGTCCTTTGGACAGGGCCAAGGACACCCCCTGGGGCCACCTCCATCATATCTATCCCCTCGTTCCATCCCTGACAAGCCTCGTGAGCGAGACCAACAACAGCAGAGCCAGGCCCGCTCCCCCGGGTCCGGCACCTGCAGGCACAGAGCTGGTGCCAGGGCACCTCAGCTGGCCCTTCGGCCACCTCAGAGGTGACACTTCCTCAACCCCTTCAGGGTGTGGAGCAAGTCCCTGGTCTGCTGCTTTCAGAGACCATGGGGGTGGACATGGAATGTTCCGGAACTGGAAAAGGCTGGGACGGCTGGGACAGCGGAGGAGAGCTATGAGCAGAGGCCGGTGAGGTGCCAGGAGGAGGAGCTGGAGCCAGGTTAATGGCCTTGAACTGAAGGCATTTGGAAGCTGCCACCTGCCCGCCCTCCCGGGGCCATTGGTGTCCCAAGAATCGCCCCCAGGGGAGCGGATGTGGGGTCCAGGTCCTTATGGCCCTGCCCACCATGTGCACAGATGCCTGGGAAGCGCCTGTCCTCCCCACAATCGACCACAACGCCCCCTCCGGCCCCCTCAGCTGCGCCTCTCCAGACTCCACCCCTGGCGGCAGCCCTCAGACGCAGGCTCTGCGACAGCCTTCCCCTCCTCACCCCTTCTCCCGACGCCCCCAGCACGCAGGCCGCTGCAACCCCAGACCCTCCAGGGCTCCTCCCAGGACCCCAGGGTCCTCCACCCGGGCGGCAGTGCCAACAGTGGCAGCCGCTGCCGGTCCCCACTTTGGACCAGGTGCTCATGCTGGGGGTGTTACCGGGATGGGTGTTGGGGTCCCGGAGTGCGAAGCCCTGCATTTTCCCAGGGACTGTGGCATCTCCAAGGCAGGGGGGGCTCTCAGACTCAGGCCTCCCACTGAGATCCTGCCTGGTGGGGAGACCCTGGAACCCCAGGCCCAGCCTCTCTGCCCCCTGAGCACCTCCAAACCAACAGGTGTGGACAGAGCTGTGATCGCCCCCAAACCTGTGCCTCCACGGTCTCCCTGTCTTAGTCAGTGGGACCCCCCACCCCACCACAACGCTGTCCAACAGAGTTGGAGCCCCGCCCTCCATTCTCCCTACCCCACATCCCACCGGTCGGAAAACATGAGGCCCCGGGAATCCAGCCACGTGCCCCAGTCCTTGGTCCCCTCAGGGCCCAGGCCCGCACCTCGGTCCTGGATTGTCAACCCCTCTGCCCCGCCCTGTGACCGGCAGGGACTTCTCACCTCACTCCTAGTCAAAGCCAAAGTCTGCGTGAGGCGCCAGGCTCCGCACGAACTGCCCCTCCCCCTGGTGCACCAGTCAGCTTCGCAGCTCACCACCCCCTCCCTCTCTGTCTCTGCTCAAATGTCACCTTGGCACAAGGCTGCCCCTTGTGACTCGATTCAAACAGGAGAGGTCCAGGCTAGAGCAATGGGTTTGGGGAGAACTGGGAGGCTGGGTGGAGAGAAGAGGAGATAGTATCAGAAGCCAGAGAGACTGGGGGTGGGGAGCAGCGAGCAATGGGACCAGCGAGCTGTTGGCGGTGGGGGCAGGTAAAACACCCGCCTGAAAGCTGCTGCATGCTCGAATGCATGAATGCATGAATGCACACATGCATGAGAGGACGAACACACACATGCACGAGTGAACCAACGCACACAGGCATGAATGAATGAACAAATGCACTCACTCATGAATGACAGAGAAATTACCAAGTTCAGCCAATGACCGTGAGAGCGCCCAGGCCCCTCTTGGCTGGTCCCGAGGCCCCTCAGACAGGGCCCTGCGCTGTTACTTAGACTTATATCCTCTGTTGTCAGCGCACACTATTGATGGCAGCTGCTCCTGGGAGACCTCCAAATTTATGCCGCAAACGTCAGGCCATGTGGCCGGAGGCAGCAATCAGCGGGCTGTCGGTGCTTATCTGAGGCCCTGAGTCTGCCCGCTGCCTAATGGAGCAGCCGTTTAACAGCGGCCTGACATTTATGAGGCCGGCCTGTCACGGCCAAAGGAAGCAGCTGGCGCTGGCTCCAGACAGGAGTGGGGGCAGGGGCAGAGGCGGCTCGCAGGGGGCCGGAGGGGCGGGTATCTGGGAGGGCCAGGGAAGCCTCCAGCTGGTGACACCACGCCACCACACTCCCAGGACCGCCTGTGTGCGGCAAGGGCTTCACCCAGACGACAGACCCAGAGACTCCTGGGAAGCAGCTCCCCTAAGGCTCGAGGGGAAGGCAGAGAGACTCTGGCCTGACCTGCCCGGCCTGGTTTGCTGGTGGCCCTGGGTTGCCGGCCCCCAAGGCAAACAGTCCCCTTTACCCCCAAACCTGCTGGGCAAGTTTGGTGAAATAGTAACGGTAACCAAGTGAGCCAAGTGAGGCCAATTGAGATACGGCCTCAGGGCCCATGTCATGCCCCCATCACAGGTGAGGACACCGAGCCAGAGCCCGCCGGGACCTACTGGGAGGCATGTGGCCACTGGTGCTGCCAGTACCAGCCTAGAGGGAACTCACCCCAGCCGCTCGGTCTGACTCTTGAGCCCGTCTGGCCAGAGACCCATGTGCCGTCCCCCTGTCAGACCCCATCCCACGCCCCGAGAAGGTCACTGCTGGGATCGGTCCGATGGTGAGCTCACTCTGGGGTCGGCCAGCAGGACTCGGGCTGTGGCAGCACCAGAGACAGCATACCCCTCGGGCCCACCACAGAGGCACCTGTGGCTTTAGGATGCCAATAGCTGCAGCGATGGCTGCCCCCCTTTTCCCCCGGCTGCCCCTCTCCCTGGGACCACCCCAGCTGGTAAGGCGGTGGCGGAGGTGGTCATGGGGGGGAAGGCCCTGGCGAGGGCCGGGGACTGGCGGGTGTGGACCGTGATCCCCTGAACCAGGAGGCTGAACCTAGAAGCATCAATGTAGGTTACAGGAAGCTCACTGGCCTTGGCCAGGCTCCCCACCTGCAGGTACCCAGACCTGGGAGGGAGGGGGCCCGGCCTCAGGGCACCAGGCCTGGCTGCTCTGGTGCACCGCAGGCTCAGGTAAGCAGCTGGGGGAGAGGGGAAGGCAGGGGAAGGCAGGGGAGGCAGGGAGGGGGTAGGGGTACGTGAACAAATGGGCAGGAGGCTAATGTGCTGGGGATGAGGGAAGCACCTGCTGGTTCTTAATCGTCCCAAAAAGGTGAGATTAAATTATTATACCCATTTCACAGAAGAGGAGGCTGAGACGGGAAGGTCAAGTAACTTGGTCTGAGTCACACAGCCCTGGACCTAGGTCTGAGGGGCGACGCACCCCGCGCCAGGGCCAGCTGTCTGCCGGCCTCCATTCCCCTGCACCCCCGCGGCATTCCCAGCACGCCTGTTTCTTCTTAGGTCATCGGGGGTGTGGCTCTGGCCACGGGGGCACACGTGCACCCCAGCAGCTCCCATCCCAGCCCTCTCTGGGCTGCCCAGACAGACAAGCAGACAGGTAGAAATGTGACATTCAGGTGAACTGACTCCAGGAGGCCAGGACAAGGCGGTGACAGGCCACCATCCAGAGTTCCCTCTGCGGGGCTCATCCTCTCTGGGAGCCCGGAGACCACTCCCTGGACCCTGGCTGGGTCGCCTCCCCCTCCCAGCCTCAGTTTCCCCAGCGTCAGGACAGAATAATTACAGAATCAACTTCGGGACGTCAAGAGGATGGATGAGTCAACAGCTGAGACAGCGCGTTGAGAAATGCCAGGTGCTGGGCAGATGTGGGGGAGCCTGCCTGCGCCCGGGGGTTGCCATGGTTACGGGTGCTCCGTGTTTCGCCGGTAAATATCCTCAGCCCACCGGAGCAGCTGGCCCTGCCTCATCAAACATCTCCGAGACAGGCAAAGCGCTTCCCGGGCCCTCAGCGCCCCGTCCTGAGCGGTGCTCCCCTGCCCCGTGCCCCCCCCCGCCCCGTGCCCCATCCCGCAGCCCACCTGCCTCCTGAGCACAGTGGACATGCAGACCCTACTGCGCCACCTCTCTGTCTCCACAGCACAGGCTCCAGAGGGTCCTGGGGCTGTGGGGTGGGGGGAGGGATAGCGCAGACCCCGGGACTGGGGCTGGGGCTGCGGTGGGGAGGCCGAGGGGAGACCCCAGCCCTCTGGAGTCTAGTCCTCAGGCCCTGCCCCAACCCCAACCCCGGTGAGGGAGTGAATGTAAGTCTCTGACACAGCCAGTGCAAAGGCCCTGGGGCAGCACTCTGTCCAGAGTGGCGTCAGCAGGGGCAGAGGGTAGGAGAGGAGGCCAGGAGCCAGGGCCAGGCCACAGGGTGGATGTCAGGACCATCCGATCACTCTACACCCAGCCGCAGCACAGAGGCTGCGGGCAGAGTCCAGGAGAGACTGGGCTGCTCACTGTCCTGTCCCAGCGGAGCCAGACACACAGCGCCGACCTTCCAGCCCTGCTGTGCGGGAAGACGGGGCTGGTCCCGGGCACGAGACATCCCTCTGTCGTCATAGAAACCTGTCTGTGCTAGAAACCCCTGAAGTGCACACAGCGATCAATTTCATTGCCAAATGGTCACCAATGGTCGGGAAAGGCCACTGTCCCCTAAGGAGCTCCCCTTCGAGAGGCGGGGAGGGCTCGTGTAAAATCCAAAGAGAACTCTCAGGCTTGGTCTCACAACTTCCACTGTGACTCGGAAGTACCAGCATGAGCTCCAGGCCTCGGGCCTCCAGCTCCAGCGGCAGCTGCTCCGGGAACGGGGAGGCAGAGAGACGCAGCTCGGGGGCCTCTGTCCCTTCCTCACGCACACGCTTCCTCTGCGCCAGCTGGTCTCAGGCGCATGTGCAGACCCGGTGAACAACCCGCAGGTTCTCGCCGTGACCAGAAAGGCCAGCCGAGTACAGACGTGTGATGTAGGGCGAGACACGGGTGCCCTTCCCAGCCACCAGCACGAGACTGGCCATCTCCAGACCAAGCCAGTGTGGTGGGACCTAGCAACAGAGTGACAGGGTCCCTCATGCCAGGAGACAGCAGAGTCCTCAAGGCAAACAGATGAGCAGAAGTCACAAACACAGAAAGATAAGCCAGGCTGCTTGTCCCCGGCCACCCAGGGGAGCGACAGTCAGGCCACTGCAGCAGCTCCCCAGCACTGCCGCTCGGCAGCCTCCCACCATCCCTAACGGCCAGACAGACGGACGGACACACGTGTGTGTGCACACACAGCCAGAATCACTGCCCCAGGGGTGGGCGAGCACGAGGTGAGTTTCGAAGGCCCTCGCCTCGTCCGTGACCACCAGAGAGTCCTCGCCGGGCTCACAGCAAGAGACACTGGAGAAACGGCTTCCTCCGGAAGACTCAGGGGCGTCCGTGCAGGTGCGGGAGGGGCAGCTCACCCAGTGAAACCACGACAAGCGAGCCAGGGAGATGGAGACCTGAGGTCGCCAAGCCCGCGGGGCTCACCATTTACGACAGCGACAGAGCGACTTCCTTCCCGGGGGCTCAGGCCGGAGGCCTGCCAGTGCCTTCAGACACTCAGTGTCGCCAAAGTCAGGGACGGCGCGGGAGCGGCCACCACAAAAGCTCACGGCTCATCCCCTTGGGCGGTGGGCAGTGGGTGGGAGGCCCCAGGCGTGCGGGCAGTGTCTCCTCTGAGTGGCCAGCTCCAGGCCGCGCTCTCGGGCAGCGGGACCGGAGGGCCCCCTGCACCAGGAGGCGGGAGGCTGGTCAGTTTTGATGTCGCCAGGGTCAGGGAAGGAAACCTGCCCTGGGGACCTTCAAGACGCTGTGCCGGGGCAGAGGGGAACCACTGTTTCCTGCACAGATGTTCATCGCCCCCTGGATGTGGGCACCCCTCAGTGGGGCTGGGAAACGGCAGCGAGCAACATGGTCCCATCACTGCCCCCGGACATCACGCCTCAACACCCCAACGCCCCACATGGGAGCCACACAATCGCCAAGGGGTCACGGTCTGGGGTCAGGATGGGGTGAGTGCCAGGCAGGGAGCCAGGCAGCCCACAGAAGGGGGGTTGGGAGGCTGTCCTGGCTGGAGAGTGTGTCCCACGTGGGGCCGCACCTGGCAGCCTGCTGGCAGCCAGAGCTTCTAGATGCGAGGCTTGGCTCACCTGCTATGCCACCTGCACTGGCAGACCCTTAGCGCCTCACCCAGATTTGTCACTGTCAACTTGGGGACAAAGAGATGAGCCTTCCTCATACAGGGGAACTCGCTGCCCAACCGGCCCAGCCCCCCCAGGGCGCAGAGGCCCTGCCCGCTACTGTGGAGCCCCTGCCGCCCTCCGCCTGCTCCGGCGAGTGGAGGAGCCAGTCTCACTTAACAGCGGGATGCTCCAGGGCCTCATTACCACGATGCAAATTAATATTTATTATGCAATTATTCATCATTGTAATTGCCACTATTTCAAAGCGAGCACAGAGGCTTGAATTAGAACACTTTGCATGATATTAAAACGGACTGTCAGAGTGACATGCACGCCCTTGTCTCCACAGCCCCTGCGTCTCAGCCTCTGGAAAGTTCTCGGGACCTGGGTCTGCAGCGAGCCACACCCGGAAGTTCACTTGGTGTTCCGACCCATTTGTCTTATCTGACTTCTGGAAACCTTCTAGGGGCATCGGAAGCTAGAAGCCTAAGGCCCACAGGGTCTGGGGCCCGTGCAGGACACCTTCAGGCACCCCTCAGGCCCGGGGAAAGGACCCAGGGTCATAGGCGCCCCCCATGACTGCGGCCAGCTCCCAGCACCCCGCTGGTCGCTGCGGCTTCCCTCCCCTGCCCCCTCCTGCCCTGGCCGACTCTGGCGGAGCAGCGCTGGGAACACTCTTGCCCTTTCAGGCTCACCACAGAGCATTGTCCCCATGGGACTTCCAGGTGGCGCCCTAAGAGGGCAGGAGGGTGGGCGTTGGTTTTCAAAAGCAAGATTTGGGAACTGAGATGGCCCACCCAGCGGTAGCAGGGCCCCCACCTACCACCCTGTCAAGGGTCTACACTGCCCAGCAGGCCTTGGCCACACTCCTCACGAAGGCAAGCACGTGGGAGCTGGGGACACACAAGTTCGAAGCCGGGGTTGGAAGGACTCGAGGCTGGGGCAGAGGTGGGGCAGAGGGTCCCCTCCTGGGGAAGGGCTGTCCTGGGCAAGCAGGGATCTTTGCTTCTGTGGAGCCAGGAGGCCCTGGGTTCGAGGCCTGGTTCTCACACCCACCTGCTCTGTGACCTATGGCCAGGTGGCGTCCCTCCCCAGGGCCTCAGGTGCTCCATCCGCAAAATGAGCGTGACAAACCCTTACCACCTGAGTCCTGGAGGTCAGCACCTGAGGCCCCAGCTACAGCCGCCTCTCCTGGTCCTGGAGCAGCGAGCCTCGGGAGCCCCCCGGCCATGCGTCCCCCATTTCTCTCCACAGCCTGACCTGCGCTCACCCGGGCTAATGTCAACCGAGAGAGCCAATCACTGTCCAAGCACTACCTCGTGAAACCCGCCCAAGGCCCAGATGGGGCAGGGGAGCCCCGCCAGTTTACAGGAGAAACTAGCGCTCAGACGGAAGCCAGTAGGACATCCTCAACTGTGACAGAGAACGGAGCTGACCGGCCCCTTCGTAAGACAGGTCCGGGCTCCCCCAGCAGCCGTCCCCAGCTGGGTGGCCCTGGGGATATGCCTGCACCTCACCTGTCACACAGGGAAGAGGTCGCTGATGCAGCTGGGACTTGGAAAGCAGCCTGGTGACAGCCCCGGAGGCAGGCCCGTTCTGTCCCCTCCTTTTCCTCTGCACCTTTGCTGAGACGCTGTAGCCGCTCCTCCGTGTCACTGTGCATGTCAGTCACCGCACTGCCTACAGGTGCCACAAGGAGAGTCCCCTGCCCTCTTCACCATCCCGCTCAGTCTTGTCGCCCACCAGGTGTGCCCACCTGTGTCCCCTCCTCCTGGGACACCCCACTCCCAGCAGGGGTCTGTCGCCTGGGCAGAGCTAGACAAAGGCAGGTTCCTCTGTGACACTTCCCAGGCCCCCCCACCCCCGCCCAGCCCCAGGTGGCCTCCTGCTGGGAGCCCCCCCCACCAGCGCAGCAAAGCTTTGAAATTTGCATGACAATCAGAGGGGCCACATCCTGCTTGGGACAGGCCTGTCACCGAAGCTCCCGTCCCAGGGAGGGGAGGAGGGATGGGGGGGTCGGTGTTTTATGGGCCTGGGGTTTGGTGTGTCTGTGTCTTTGAGTCCATGTGTCCCCTGAGGGGTGTGGTGCAGGTGTGCACAGAGGTGCCGCCTCCTCAAGACGCTACGTGGAAGAAAGTCCAGGGATGGAGCCAGGGTGGGAGCGTGGCTGGACCAGGTGGGGACAGCGGGTGCTGGGAGGGAAGCTGCCTCTCAGACCCATGTCCTCGCTCGCAAGCCTGATGACGCCCAATCACACCAAAGGGCAGGAAGCAGGCTTGGTCCCACTCAGCAGGGGTCAGGTGGGACCTGGCTCGTCCTGTGGAGATGGAGGTCCGTGACCCTCAGAGCCTCTGCAAGACACACGAGAAGCACGTCAGCAGTGCCACGCTGTGTTGCGGCGCGGTCACTAAAAATGCAGTGACATCAAAGAGAGGGCAGGCCAGGCGGCCCAGGGCTCCCTGTTCTCTGCCTGACCCCAGGCCCCCACAGTGACACCGGGTGGCCCCAGGGACAGCCCTGCTGAGCTGCTGCCTGTTTGCCTGGTTGCTGAGAGGTTTCCATGGCGACTGATAAGGGATGTGGGAAGCCTGGCAGCCCCTCTGGGGACTGGCCACCCACGTGGGAGCTGGGCATGGCCGGACCTCTGCAGACATACCTGGGCCATGGGATGACCAGGACCAGAATGGGTTGAGGATGGAGGGCAAAGGAGATGGGGCGAGGCAGCAGGAAGCCCTGGGGGCACCTCAGCTGCCTCCACGGTGACCCCTGCTCCACTGAGGACACCCCCAGGCCTGCGCTGCGTGACAGCTCATCTGGCCACCCCTTAGCCCTGGGAAGGGGTGGCTGAGAACCCCTCGGGCCACACAGGAGGCTGCAGAGCCTGAGCTCGGGGCTTGTCATCATTGTCCAGCGCTGGCTGGCCAGCTGCCTGTTATCCTGACCCCCTGCCCCTGAGAGCAAGGCCCAGGCCCAGAGAGGCCAAGGGTCTGCGCCCAGGTCACACAGCACACCAGGGAGGCTGGGTGTGCCGCGATTGGGGGAGGATGTCAGGACGCAGCCGAAACTCTTGGTCTGAGCCACAGCCCAGGGGCCGCCCTGACACAGATGGGGTGCCAGAGAGTCATGCAATTAAGCACCTAGGAAACAAGGCCAAGCGTGCGCTGGCAGGGAGCAGAGTGTGGGGAGGCGGCGGACAGGCAGAAACGAGTGGAGAGAGCAGAGCCTCTCCCCAGTCGCTGGGGTGCAGACAGCGTTCCCCAATCCATCCCCACACTCACAATCCACCTCTTTGCTCTTGAACAGGGCCGGTAAGGAAGGCTTGCTCCCTGTCACACAAAATGTCTGAGGCCCAGAGAGATCGAGGGGCCGGCTAAGGTCAGCCAGCCTGAGTGGCAGGGCTGGCCCCCACCCGACGGGCCCTCCTGCCTCCTGGCCCCGGGGTTGCCACTGGGGCCCTTGAAGGTGACCCAGACAACTTCTGAGTGTGCGCCCAGCATGTGGCCAGCGGTAGCAGGAGACGAGGCCCAGTGCAGCGCCTGGTGCAGGGCAGACACTCGCGAACGGGGAAGGGGGAGCAGCTGTCAGCACTGTATTTGGCTGATGAGGAAACCAAGGCTCAAGGGCAGGGGCACAAGGGAGTTGGTGGGAGAGGGAGGAGGGGCAGACCCCAGGGCCCCACAGCCTGGGCCTCCCCCCCGACAGCCGCTGCCCAGGACAAGCTGGGGAGAACAGGAGTCCCAGGAGACAGATGTCATCTGGGTGGTCAGGGCAGAGCCCCTGCCACTGCCTCCCTTTCCCCTCTTCTGCAGGTGGGGGTGCTTAGGCTCCTGCTCCCTCCGTGGAGGCAGCGTTGCCATGGTGACCACTGTTACCTGGCAACCAAGCTGCATCATCCTGGACACCTGCTGTCTCTCTAGCTGTGGGGACAGACCTGTGTCCAGAAGCCCCCTTGTCTGAGAAAACCGCCCTTGTCACAAACCAGGTAGGCCAGGCAGGAAGGGACATGTGCAGACCCTCCTGGGTCTGTGAGGATCAGAAGTGGCTTCTTAATTTTCTTTCAAACCTGGGAATAAATGTACTGACTTATGGGATAATAAAAATGACATGATAAATGATTTTGAAACAGTACAGGAGAGTGTATAAAGCAGGTAAGATTTATGCGCTCACCCCTCTCCACTCACTGCACCGGTAGGAGCGGGAACCCGGTTTTAACGAGGGATTGTGTGGACCTGTTTCTGAGTCAGCGACGTCCCTCAGTCACACCCATGCTGCCCCAGGGTCCTGGGGACACTCACTGAGCATGCCCAGGACTCCAGGGCCAGGCTGGCCACTGGGCTCTCTAGATCCGAGGCCCTGTGTCTGGACAGCATGAGCTATGACCACCACGCCCTAACCCAACACACAGGAGGGAGTGCCCCACTCCACAAGAAGGGGCCAACTGTGGGGCATGGGCTCAAAGGCAAGACAAAGCATCCTCTGCCAGGAAATTAGGGTGGGCTTCCTGGAGGAGGCCTCTTTTTGGCTGAGATTAGAAAGATGAAAGGGGTTAGGAAAAGAACAGAGAAAACGTAGGGAGAGAAGGAGAGGAAAGGAACAACACAAAGACAACAGCATGGAGTCAGGACCCTGCCGGCCACCAACAGAGCCCTACTGGGTGTGCGATGGCACGGGGAAGGCCAGAGGGAGGGGACCACCAGGTCTGGGGAGGGAGGGCAGAGGCGGGCGGACAGGGGTGGTGGAGATGGAGGAGGAGCTGGGAACAGGGCCTGCAGGCACCTGCTGGATTCGCTTCCTACCTGAGCCACCGCGCACACAGGCCCTGGCTGCGTGCTCCACAGGGCGGGAACTGGGGGCGCCCCAGGCCGTTCAGCGGAGCTTCCCAAAGACAACGCCGGTGAGCAGGGGCACCCCAGCAGAGGTCTGTCTGACTTCAGTCCCCACCGCCCATTCCAGCCACTGGCTCAGAGCTGCCCCCTCCCCAACCATTTGTCCCAGAAATAAGTCTCTTAGGGCCTCAGGCCACCAGCTCCCTCTGGGTCCAGTGTGCTCTGCAGCCTGGGACCTCTGGGACCCCTCTTGGGGACGTCTGAAACGCAGAAATCAGCTGAACTTGACCCCCCGAGAGCGCTTGCCGGCCTGGCCAATGTTGGGGGAAACGGAGGCCCAGGGAGGGGAGGAGCCCCCGGCAAGATGAGGGCGCTCTGAGGGCACCTGGAGCCCCCAACCCCGCGGCCCCTCCGCGCCCTGCGGGGGACTGCAGCCTGAAGCCCGGCTGGGGGGCTCCCAGCACTCCGGTGGGGCGACAGCGCCCTCTGCCGGCCGCAGTCAAGCCGGGCGCGGACTCCGGACCCAGGAACGCCGAGAGGGCGCCCCTGGTGTGGACAACCTCGAGGTCTAGTTCGCCAGGATTCTGGGCCGTGCCGGCTCCCGCTGTGATGCGAACAAGCACGCTTGCATCTGTTGAGCCTCCTCCATGGCTGTTTCTCATCGTTATCAATCGTGCACATCCGAGCGCGGGCACCTGACTTCCTGATCTCATGGAGTCCTCCGCACACTCCAAAAGGAAACCGGGGTCTGAGCGGGGAGGCAGCCCCAGCCCGGGACTCTGAGGGCCCAAGCCGGGCTCCCGGGGCGCTGATAATGATTCGAGGGAGGAAGCCCCAGGAGATGGGAGAGATGGTGGCTCCGGAGGTCCCTTCCCCTCCCTGAGCCTCAGTTTCTTCGTTTGTAAGATGGACACTGGACAGCGGCGTCTCTTCCCCGTCCCCCCATCAGGGGGCGCTGTGAGCACGCAGAGGGCCGTGGATAAGGCTCTGCGAGCGCTCTGCACTTGGTGTGCACAGCCTCTGAGTATGCAGTCTGGGTAGGCGGCACAGGCGCCCCACGCTGAGAAAGGCCAGAGCTTGGTTTTCTGCCCTGCTCTCACCATCTTTGTCACCTTATTTGAACCAGGACCCCTCGCATTCACTTTACGGTGGGGCCCGCAAATCATGTGCCGGTCCTGCGTGTGGGAGCCGCTGTTTGGAGCCCTAGAGCTGGTGGAGGGGGTCTCCACCCCGGGCTGCTGGCTGAGCGGGGGCTGTGCCCGCCGCCTGCCCGTCCATGGGCCTGTGCTCAGGACCTGGTCAGAGCGCCTGGGAGGCCCCCCCGACCCTCCAGACTCCCTCGCCCCAGCCTCCCGCCCGCAGCGCTGAGGCCCGGGGCCAGGACAGTGCCATAGGAGTCCTGTTCCCTACACACCGCAGGAAGGGTTTGCTGATGCGCTGAGGGAGGAACCCGGGGCAGCGCTAAGAGAGTGCGGGTGTGGGCGCTCCAGCTCTGCCCCTGTTCGGCCCACACCTCGTGCCTTCATCCTCTCTACCTGTCCTGGAGGGTTCCGGGCCCGCTGCAGTGGTCCAAGGTGGGATCTGTGGGGCTCTGCTGCCACCTGGTGGCCGCTAGGGAGAAGGCGGCCAATTTACCGCGGGGTGGAAGGGTGGATCCCCGGTACGCGGTGGAGCCTCGAGGCCAGGTGGGTGGGGCAGGGTGCTTAAAACAACGAAACTATTTTCCCCTCCCCAGCACCCAAAACCACTGTGTACACTTTAAGAGGATGAATTGTGTGGTATGTAAATTATCTGGTTTTTATTTTATTTTTTTAGATTTTAATGTATTTTTAGAGAGAGGGGAAGGGAGGGAGAAAGAGAGGGAGAGAAACATCAATGTGTACTTGCCTCTTGCATGACCCCCTACTGGGGACCTGGCCTGCAACCCAGGCATGTGCCCTGACTAGGAATCAATCCAGCGACCCCTTGGTTTGCAGGTGGGAGCTCAATCCACTGAACCACACCAGGCAGGGCGTGGTCTGCCTTCTTCTTCTTCTTCTCTCTCTTTTTTTTTTTTTTTAGAGAGAGAGAGGGAGGGAAGGGAGGGGGAAAGAGAAGAACATCCATGTTTCCACGGATCAGTTGCCTCTTGCATGAGCCCTGACCAGAGACCTGGCCTGTGAGCCAGGCATGCACCCTGACTAGGAATAGAAATGGGGACCTTTCACTCTTTGGGACGGTGCCCAAACCACTGAGCCACTGGTCAGGGCAATCTGTCTTTTTAAATGCCTGCCTAGACTTCTTAGCCTGCACTTGGGACCCTCCACAGCAGACCCCAGAGCCTCATCTCCCACTCAAACCCCCCAACTCCCCCCACACACACACACACATCCTCTGACACCTTAGAAAGTGCAGGAGGTCTCATCCCAGGCTCTCTGGGCCCCTCATCTCAGCACCGTCACCTGGCGCTGTCACCTGTCTGCCTCTGACTCCTACACCTTGAGTGTCCACAATCAAAAACCAGACTGGGTCCCCCGGGCTTTACAGTCTTCGGTGGGAGCCACACAGAGCAGGCATCAGACGAGGAGCAGTGATGCATGGGAGGGTGGGTGGGTGGGTCAGTGGATGGGTGGGTTTTCAGGGGCCTAGGAAAGCCATCCAGTGACGCTGTTTGGGATGAGGGAATGACACCATTGACCCCTGTGCTCCGCTGGCTCTAGGCTGTGCAGGGGTGGTGGGAGGGGCCGATCGGGCCCCACAGCTACATTAAGGAGGGTAAGAGTCAGCGTCACTCTTTGCCCTGGATTTCACAGCCCGGTTCCCTCGCTAGGGGCCCAGAGGGCAAGAGCAGGACCCGTGGGAGCGCCCTCCCAGTGGACAGGCCAACTCGGTCCTCAGCCAAGTGGAGCCAAGAGCCCCGGGAAGGGGAGGGCGAAGGAGGGGCCAGGCCTGGTGGTCTGCTGTGCCCAGGAAGCGAGGTCCCGGAGAAGCCTGAGCAGCAGAGGTGACAGACACTCCCACCCCAAGCTGCACTCCAGCTCGATGAACAACATCACCCTCTGTGCGTGAACACACACACAGAGACACGCACGCACACACCCTCCAGCCAAGGGGCACGCGACTGGCTCGGACCATGGCCACCCCACCCCTGCCCTCTGAGTTGGCCCACCACCTTCGAGGGAGGCGTGAAATGGCCGAAAGTCTGCACTGGTCCCTGCCCCCGAGTCCTGGCACTGAGGTCGCAAAACCCTAGTACATTCCTCAGGGATCAGAGCCCACGGAGCATCTTTTGTTCTAATGAGGTGACTCCTGGGTGGGCTCCTGGGTGGGGGTGGCCACCAGGTAGACCATGCCGTGCAATAATATTAGAAGCCCGGAATGTTAGCCCCGCCCCATCCTCCAGAAGGGGCGGGACAGGGAGTCGGTGGGGTGTGCCCAGGTGACGAAGCCTCCCTAAAACCAGCAGTATGGGGTTCGGAGGGCTCCCGGGTGGATGAACACATCCGCACCCTGGGAAAGTGATGCACCCCAACTCCATGGGCACCGGAGCTCCCAGACCTCGCCCCGTGTACCTCTTCCTCCGGCTGTTCATCTGTGTGATCGTGTTCTTCAAAGGACCCGGGTTGTCCTGAGCTCTGTGAGACACTCCAGCAAATAACCCGATCCTGAGGGGCAGGGCGGAGGGCCCTCCGGAATGCAGCCAAGTGGGACAGGAGTTACAGGGAACCTGGGGACCTACGACTGCCGAATGGCATCTCGTGGGACCAAGATCTGACACCATGTCCAGACCGCAGCAGCGCCGAGCTGCGCTGCAGGACACACAGCAGGTGTGGGACTGGCTCAGCGTGGGGAACCACACACTTCCGGCGTCACCACACTGGGAGCATTGGGGTCCTGAGCAGGTGAAGGAGACGCACAGGAGGAGGGGCTGTAGGGTTCATATTCAGCAGGTGAGGAGGGCTCATTGTGCCCATTTCACAGAAAGGCACACTGACATCCCCCACATCAGGCGGCTTGATTTGAGCCAGGGTGACTTGGCCAGGACCCCCAGTCACTCACCTACAAAAACCAAGGACCCCTTCACAGGACAGGTAACCCTGCCAGCACCACCACCACCTGGGGGCGTCCTTGTCCACCCCTCAGAGGCAGCAGAGGTCACTTTCAGTGTGTCCCCGTGGAGATCTTGTGAGCACCTGGTATGTGCCTGGCACCGTGTCCCATACCAAAGTAGCACCAGCAGGGCTTGGAGCCGGCGGTCCGGAGACAAGCCCGCAAGAGCTTAATTATAAGGGGGTCGCTTCATTCACAACGCACACTGAGGCCTGATGGGAAACGTGCCTGATGCCTCCTGGGGGGCCGGGCGGGCGCCCCACAGGAGGTGCCCTTTCCCCCCCGAAGCCTGAGGGTAAAAGGAGGCGCCCAGGTCAGCAGGGAGGGGCAGCCTGGGGAGAGGACGGAGCAGCCTCAATGCCAGGAACCTGTGGGGCAGGAACCTGGCCAAGGGCACTGAGGCCCAGTCCCAGGTCTGGAGGTTAAGGTGGGGTAGGGCTGCGGTGGGTCCGAGCATCCAAAACCCCACGGGGCACAGGCTGTGAGGGCTGGTTGAGGGGGATCCTGGTGCAAGCAGAAGCCAAATGGTGTTACAACGTATTTATTTGCAATCCGCTCATCTCCCCGCCCAGAGGTCAAAGCTTCCCTCAGCCCCACGACCTGTGAAGTGGACTGACTGACAGACGGATGGACATAAGAAGCCAGAGCGCTCGGGAGGTGACTTGCCCACGACGGTTCTTTCCATCTGCCGCACGACTGCTTGCCGGCCTGGGGCAGCTGCGCCAGCTCGCTCTCTGGGACCCCTGGGAAGTGCTCCTTAGGAAACCTGGAGAGGACAGACGCCTAGGGGACTGCCCGCATCCGCGGGGCATTGCTGGTAACAACTGAGTGCTTCTCTGAGGTCTTAGTCTCGCGTTTTACATCATCTTGACACTATCTCCCACAATATTTTGACTCACAGGATTTTTTTTAAACTTATAAAGTTTAGTTTTGAGAGTTTTTTAAAAGATTTTATTTATTTATTTTTAGAGAGAGGGAAAGGGAAGGTGAAAGAGAGAGAGACACACACATCAATGTGTGGTTGCCTCTCGCACGCCCCCTACTGGGGATCTGACCCAAAACCCAGGCGTGTGTCCTGAATCCAACTGGCGACCCTTTGGTTCACAGACCGGTGCTCAATACACTGAGCCACACCAGCCAGGGTAGTTTTGTTCTGTGTTGTTTTTTAAATCC
Source organism: Sturnira hondurensis (assembly GCF_014824575.4). Lineage (NCBI taxonomy): Eukaryota > Metazoa > Chordata > Mammalia > Chiroptera > Phyllostomidae > Sturnira > Sturnira hondurensis. The sequence continues at coordinate 23,426,966 of NW_028073411.1, read as the reverse complement.
TCAGCCAAGGATATATATTTTTATTGATTTTAGAGAGAGAGGGAGGGAGGGAGAGGGAGAAAACGTGACGTGAGAGAGCAACATCGATCAGCTGCCTCCCATATCTACCTGACCAGGCATTGAACCCACAACCCAGGTATGTGCCCTGACGGGGCTCAAACCTGCAGCCTCCTGGTGCATGGGACCACGCTTTAGTGGAAATGCATGAGCACCTCCCTGTGTCACTACAGACGCATCGTAAACCTGATTCTAGTGGCTGTGGCACGTCCAGAGGAAGGATGTGTAATCACACCACATTTAATTTTTGTTGGGTATTTACATTGTGCCTATTTCTTTTAGCTCTGACTAACCGTGTGAAGGTTTCCCAAGTTCCGGAATTTTCCTTAGCGTGGGACTCCAGACGTGGAACTGTTGAGTCAGCCCCCTTCCTGACAGGCCTCGGGCAAGACTGCAGGAGCTGGTGTTCCTGCCAGGGGGGCCACGCTGCCCGGCGGTGTCCAGGCGTGGGCAGACTTGTCATCGTCGCCTACAATGTTGCTGACCTGAAACTCGACAGGCGCTCGCCATCTGCCCACCCACAGGAGGACAGTGGCCTGGGCGTTTGCTGGCGGTGTCCCTGCCGCCCAGGAGTTGTCCCCTCTGGGCTTCCCTAGGGCTGGGGCAGGGGAGGGGGTGGGTAGTCTGAGGAGCCCGCAGATCCAGGTCTAAAGCCATGGCCAGCCGCTTCCCAACCCAGATAGGGACGGTGGGAGGGTCACGACAGAATGCGAGGACAGTGGGTGCGGGCAGTGAGCGGTCACTGCATTGTATCTTTCATGGCTGGCCCCTGCCGGCTGGCCCCCACCGCCGGCCCGTTTGGGGTGGGCGGCTGGTGGGGGGAACGCCACACCCCGACCCAAAGCCACTCCTGCCTCCTCCCAGAACAGCACCAGGTCAAACGCGCTGGGCTCCTGGACGTCTCTGGCAACTTGCCTATTTCTCTGCCCGGAGATGTTCCCATTTAACAAGAGAGACCTTCTGCACTCGCATGTCCCTCCAGCAGCCTCACGGTTTGGACGCTGAGGAGAGAGGGGTTTGTGCAGGACCTGTGTCTCAGAACCTCTTCCTATTTGGGAAGCCCGGGGCCCTATGCAGGGGGGACACCCAGATCTGTTTCCAAAGGGAAGGAGGGCAGGGGCCCCTCATGGGGAGGCTGCAGCGTCCATCCATCCATCCGCCCACTCACCTGCTCACCCACTGGCCCGTCGTCCCTCCCGTCCTCGGCGTTGGGCCTGGGCTGGGGCTGGGAACAGAGAAATAAGTCAGACAAAACCCTGCCGCCAGCTGCTGTCAGGGGCTCTGGGGGACAGAAATCGGAAACGTGTCGTCGCGTACACATGGTTGCTGAAAACACATTCTCTGAGCATTTCCCACAGCTCTCAGACTGCTGGGAGAATCCATGACATGGACTCTCTGAGCTGGGGCGGACTGCGTCCTGGGCCCTGCTGGCCGAGGCAGAATAAAGTCTATTGAGGACCAGGGCCACTGCGGGTCACACCCAGGCCACCAGCAGGAACTCAGGACCCGGACATCAACCTCTCAGGCTCAGCCTACACTCGATGTGCCGAACATGGAGGGGGATGTTCAGCCACCAGCCTCCCCCCCTCCCCCGCCGGAGTCACAGGCGAAGGCCCCCTGAGCCCCTGGGGCAGGGAACGCGTGCCAGCACCTGTTGGGGAGCCGGAGAGCCGGTTCCGGCCCACAGCTGAGGCAGGAAGCAGCTGTGGGAAGCCAGGGCGGGCGGGGCGGCCACTCAGCAGCCGCTCCAGGAAGCCAGGGTGGGGGTGCTGTTACCCTGTGGGGCCCGCACTGGGCCGAGCCCAGCTCCAGGGCCTGACGGCCCCACTGGCCACTCACTGCCCTTTTCTCAGCCTGCTCCACTCCAACAGCTGCAGAGAGGTGGCGGCTGTGAACACAGAGGCTGGGAGCCCTCCCAGGGGTGGCTGTGTCCCCATGGGTGGCCCTGGACGACAAAGTGGGGAGCTGTAGGCAGATTGCTAAGCGAGCTCGGGAGACAGCCGGGGGGAGTGAGTCCCCCATCTCTAGCAGCAATCAGGCCTGAGAGAGGCTGCTGTGAAGGCTGCACATGCAGCAGCGTCATAGAAATCCCTGTCTGGGGTCCCCGCCCACGTGGGAGGGACTGTTGCCCGGTTCCACAGAGGAGAAAAGCAAGACCCAGAGAGTCCAGGCCACCCAGCACCCCAGAGGACAGCCCTTGGATGGCCCTTCAAGTTCAGGCGTTGTTGCCCCACCTCTGAGAGGCCCGCAGTCAGGGGCCCATCTGTCGGGCACTCCTGGTTTCATCCCCTGTCCCTCCCCGGCTGTGGCCCTGGGTCCTCAGGGAGCACACACTGGCAGGGGCCCTGCATCCAGGCCCACCTTTTCCAGGTGGCGGGACGGACAGTGTCCCTGCTGCAGGGGGGCCAGGGGCGGGGCTTGACGACGAAGTGCTTTCCCTACGTGAGCTTGTTTTCTCCTCACAGCCACCCACGAGTGGGAGGCTCGTGAGTGGCCACGGGCCACATCCTGGCTGCACACAGGCCAGGCACCCATTCCATCCCCATCTCACAGGGGAGGCCACTGAGGCTCACGGAGGCTGGGCTAGAGCCTGCGCCTCCCGCGGCAAAGCCCACCCAGTGTCAGTCTTCTTTTTTTTTTAAGTTTATATTGATTGATTTGGGGAGAAAGAGAGGGAGAGAAACATCAATGTGTGGGTGCCTCTCGCACACCCCAGGCTGGGAACCTGGCCTGCAACCCAGGCATGTGCCCTGACTGGGAATCGAACTGGTGACCCCATAGTTCACAGGCGGCACTCAATCCACGGAGCCACAGCCAGAGCAGTGCTCTGCCTCTGTCTGTCACAACCCTACAGCTGCACCTCATCAGTGGGGATGAGAGGGAGCAGCCCTCCTCTCTGTCCCTGGAGACTCTGGGCTGGAACAGGGAGCATCAGGGTCACACGGGGGCCAGTGGGTCCAGATGGCACCCCGACTCCAAATCCACCCTAAAGGGCGGAGCAGGCAGAGCTCTGGGACCCCGCTCACTCGTCAGGCAGAGGACAGCCACAGGAGTCACCTCAGACACCAGCCAGCAGGGCACCTACAGCCTTTGGGGTCTCAGCCCCACGCCACACTCACCTGGAGGCAGGCCTCAACCCCCTCCGAGGCTCAGGGCCCACTAGTACCCGAACCCCAACCCCACCGTAGGTGCTCCTGCTTGACTGAAGGCTTGGTGGGGGGCCTGGGAGGGGCTGGGCAGAGCCGGATGCACAGCCAAGGGTGGGGCGGGAGCGGGGCCTCTTCAGGCCCCTCCTCCCCGGCCCCTCCTGCCACCCGCTGCTCCTCACCGTCTCCACGTTGTTGCCTTTCTTTTCATTCCTTGATTCCCACCCGAGATTAGTCCAGGGCCCTCCCCAGTGCTCAGCTGAGCCATTCGCTCAGCCACAGGCTCCCCCTGCTCCCCGCACAGGAACTGGGAGGGCAGAGATTTGCTCCATTGCAAGCTGGCGGCTGGGAAGCCTGCCGCACGCCATTCCATGAATGCTCGAGACAGACGCAAGTCACCTGATCAGAAACAGAGGACAGTCTAGGACTCGTGGTGGCAGCGGGAGCCAGGGATCAGCATTTTTACGCACCAGTTCCCTAAGCCCCGGTGCCCACAGGGCAACGCAAAGGGGCCCGGCGGTGCCTGCCACTTGGGGGAGAGGAACTCTGAACTGGGAACCGGAACCTTTCATGGCGGCGGCGAGCAAGCCTGCCCTTTGCTCTGGAGGCGGAAGAGCTGCGTGTTTCCAGACTGTTCACCCACCCTGTGCTGAACAGTGTCCCCCAAAATCACGTCCCCCAGAAACTGTGCATGCGATCTCATTTAGAAACAGGGTCTTCGCCGACGTGAGCGAGTTAAGAGGAGGCCCTCTTGGACCGGGGCAGGCCCCATCAGCAGAGGGAAGTCTGCACACAGACACTCGGGGGGAGGGGGCCATGTGAGTCGGGGCAGAGACCAGAGGGACGCGTCCACCAGCCCAGGACCACGGCGGGGTGCCAGCCACCACCAGGCGCTGGGAGAGGCAGGAAGGGCCCTCCGCCAGAGCCCTCACAAGGAGCCTGGCCCTGCTGACCCCTTGGTTTCGGACTTTGGGCTTCCAGAACTGTGAGACAATGCATTTCTATGGTCCTAAGCCGACCGGTTGTGATCATCGGTTACAGCAGCCACGGGAACGAAGGCATCCTGTACGAAGTCCTCGAAAAGAGGGGCAGGGACACCGGGCAGTGGTGCCTCGCACACAACATCCCTGACACGCGGGAGGAATGTCTCCCCCTCCCCACAGCGGGCCTGCCGACACCCACCCATCTCTCCTGCCTTTTTCCTGACTTTGGAGGGGGTGGCACTCCCCGGAGTCGGCTCACCTCTGCCAGTGGCTCACCCTGCCATCTCCCCTCCTTGGAAAGGAGATGTTTGTGCCAGCCGATGAGACCATCTGTAAATGCTTACAGTGTGACATAGCTACATGTCGGGCTTCCACCCAAAATTGTCTGCAGAAGGGGCTCCGTGGGTCTCAAGAGTTAAAAAGCCGGACTGTCTGGGCCTAGCACTCTTGGCTGGCAGCTCAGAGGGCGGCGAGTGCTCGCCTGGAGTCAAGAGAAAGTCTGCAGTAGGCATTTTCACAAACTCCCGATTCAGCCCTGTTTCTGCCTATCAAAGTGAAGTCAGAGCCAAGGCCAGCCCTGTGCGGGTTCTGCTGTGGGCTGAGCAGGGCACAGAGGGCCAGCCAGGTGGGGCAGCCCCAACAGTGAGGACAAAGCGAGTTTGTAACAAGCAGCATCCTTCCACCGTCCCCTCCCCCTGCCCCACAGAAAACTCGGCCACAGACGTGACACCCGCCCCTCCCACCCAGACCACTTCCTCAGAGATTTCCATCAGCGGCTGAAGTGCTGTCGGGCTAGCGTGTCACCTAGAAAACTCCGTGGAAAGGTGGCCCCCTCTTCAGCTGTCTTGCTCCCCATATCTGTGCTGGTGCCTGGGTTGCTCGCTGGCCCCCCTCCCACCCCCTTCATCTCAGACCTGCTCACTGGGTCCCCACCGTGGGCCAGAGGCTGGGCATGAAAGGCTCGGCAGCCAGGGTCTGGCCTAACCCGCAGAAGAGGGGACATCGGCCTATTTTCCTTGTAGGGGTCCCAAGACTCAGAGAGGCAGGTCTTCAGCTAAAAACTGGCCCTGTAGGTAAAATGGGGGAAGAAGTGAGGAGCGAGGGGACCAGGGAGGGAGGGGGCAGAAGTTAGCAGGCGCCCTCGCAGGGGACCAGGAGGTACAGCCATCTCGTTGGCTGATTCTCTAAGCGTCTGAATCTTTCACCGTCTTTGACTGAGCAGGTTGGCCACTCTGTACATCACAGAAGATGACGGTAACTCGAAGAAGCTTGCCCACAGAGATGCAGACGAACTGGACCTGGTGGCCTGGGGCCCCCACCACACGGGAGGAGCCAGTTTTGTGCCTATTAGCAAATTCCCTTTGGCCTTCCTGATTGCATACACGCGTGTCTGCCCTTGGCTTTTCCTCTGAATTATTGTAACACTCTGCTGACCCTCCTGTTACCTACTGAGCTCACTATGATCTTTGGCAGCTGTTCACTTAGTGTTTGTGTGACAGTCAGTTCACCCTCCGACTCAGGGACCCCTGTCTAGGTCCAGGAATCTCCTTAGACTCCAGGGGTGCACCAGGACCCCCGAAGAGAGGGCTCCTTACAGCCCAGACTTCTGATTCAGAAGGCTGGCAGGACCTGAGAACGGGCGTCCCCACCAGGGCCCTGGCGCCGGGGCTGTGATCACCACGCCTCACCCAGCACCAACCCTGCCTCCTCCACTCAGCCCGCGCTGCCCTCTGTGGTAACCCCAGCCCATTGCAGGTCCTCAGAGAGGGTGTCAAGGTCTTGTTATCTACCCATGACCCCCCCCCGCCTCCAGCCCTGCTCTGAGCCCGGCACACTGTTAAAGCTCAAGGCCCAGTCTCCCTCCCAGGCAGGGCCCACTCTCCCATGGGCTGTGTTGAGAGCAGTGAAGAGGCAGACAGAGCCCTGACTGGTGTAGCTCAGTGGACTGAGCACGGGCCTGCAAACCAGAGGGTTGCCGGTTTGATTCCTGGTCAGGCACATGCCTGGGTTGTGGGCCAGGTCCCCTGTTGGGGGCACGTGAGGGGCAACCACACATTGATGTTTCTCTCCCTCTCTTACTCCCTCCCTTCCCTTCTCTCTAAAATTACATAAATAAAATCCTAAAAATAAATAAATAAAATAAAGAGTCAAGTATGAAGGGTGCTGCTGGCTGGGGTCTTATAAAGGAGGCTGTGTCCCTTGAAAACACAGTCCCACCCCACCACCTGCGGGCATCTGAGATAGCAGGCTCCAGGAGTCGGCGGGCATCTCCGAGAGGCCCCGGGTACAGCGCAGTGGGGCAGTCCGGCCACCTGTCTGGGTTTCTCCGCTGGGGTAGCCAGCCCTGCTCCCCACCGGGAGGATGTCCCCGCCCCAGAGCTGGCGCAGGTCTCCAGATGAAGACCCCCGCGTGACCAAGCTTCAGCGGGGCTCCCCAGCTGTCTTCTCGAGAGGGCCTCGTCCTTGGGCCCCGCCCCCGCCAGGTCGAGCCCCGTGTCTCTCCCCTGTTGCAGTAGTAAAAGTCAAATAAAGCTTTCCCAGCTGGTTTTAACATTCAACAAAGAGAATCATGTCTCTTTCACAAGCCCCACTCCCCGAGGCGTTGCTGTTCTGTGACACCTACGGCAGTGAACTTGGAATGAAGGTCCACAGGCCCGAAGCCCCGGGTCTCCCTGGCTGAGCCTGCCCGACTGTACCGACCTCACCTCCGCCTTCGCTTCCTCCCGCAGTTTCAGCAGCCTGTCATTCATTCTTTTTTCTTTCTAGCTTCACCCAAGGACATTTTTTCCCCTGTTTTCTTAGAGAGAAGAAAAGGAAGAGAGAAATACCGATTCAAGAGAGAGGCCCCGATTGGTTATCTCCTGTATGTGCCTGGGCCGGGGGCATAGGCACCCGGACTTGGGACTGGATGCGCCCGGACTGGGGATCAAACCTGCAACCCTGCTGGTACAGGACGACGTTCCCACCAACTGAGCCACTCCGCCGGGGCCATTCATTCACTCCCTTGTTCATTCCAAACTTTGGCTCAGCGCCCCCTGCGGGGCTTTGCTCTCCCCGGAATGCCATGGGCCGGTCTGTAGAGCAATGTCCACATGCCCGTCGCTGCCCAACACCCGTGCCCCCTTCTGCCAGCAGCAGCCCAGCTTTCTTCTGAGAAATCCCCCCTGTCTCCACGCGCAGCTCATGAGTTTGGGAGGTGGGAAGGGGAACTGATTCTACCTCCTGCCCCCGGGGATGGGCCAGGGACCCTGGTCAGTCATCACGGGACAGCCCACAGCCACAGTGAGTGGTCCAGGGTGGCTATGAGACACCCTCGGGCCGATGACAGTCAGCCCAGGGTCCTCGCTGGAACCCACTCTTTCTCGGGAGGTGGCTAGGCTGCGAGGCTCGGGTGCTGGAAGGCCCAATGACATCCTGGGAGCCCTGGGTCCAGCAGTTCCCGCAGCTCCCTCTCGATGTATCCGTTGTGTGAGCTGATGCCTTTCCGTCTGCAGCGTGTGTGAGAGGCTGTGCAAGCCACAAGCGCAGAGGGGAGAAGCGAGCACTTTCTGAGCCATTGGCGCGATCCTGGTCAGTTTCACATATTCTCTCCTTTGAATTTCACAGCAAGAGCATCTTACCATCGTTTTATAAAAATAAAGAAGTGAACTAAGTCTCAGAGAGAAGTAACTCATTCAAGGTCACACACGAGCAAGCAACAGCCCCTTGCAGCTAAGTCCCCTGGCATCCCGTCAAAGACCCTTTCCCCACAGAAGTTTCTGGAAACTTCCAGACATGAGAATTCATATGTCCATGCTCGGATGTTAAAGCGAAACACGCAGACCACAACAGCCAGCACTATTCCAAGACAGGGCCTGCTTCCGCCCCCCACTACCGTTCTGGGACAGAGAAGGGGTCTCGAATGACCGTGAGCACCCCAAAGCCAGAAGGGATGCCTCACGGGGCCTCTTTGGGTCACAGATCCTGCTGAGTAACTGCGTAAGTGCGTAAGGTAAGTGCGTTGGGGCCAAGATTCCCATCGGCAAGAGTGGGAGATTCATTTAAGGAAAGAACTCTTGTCTGGGGTTCGATGTGGAGGGTTTGGCCGTTTTTCCATCTGTTCTTGTTTGGGGACTCGTTTGTTATTCTTGTAATTGCACCTGGAAGCCCATCCAGGACACCGCCAGGACAAGTGGCAAGAAGTAGGGAACCGACGTGTGTGTGTGTGTGGAAGGGAAATACCCCGTTGGATGCCCTGCGCCGTCTGGCACTCTCCCTCCGTCTCTCTGCGTGGAGTTGGGCAAACCCCAGCAGGCAGAGGGGAGGGTGTGAGCAAAGGCTGGAGTCAGGAAGCTTCGTTGGGCGGGGGGGGGGGGGGGGGGGGGGGGGGGGGGGGGCGGGCACAGAAANAAGGGGGGGTGGGGCACAGAGGAAGGCAGGCACCGGGCACACAGCCTGGGCCAGACAGTCAGAGCGGGCTTATCCTGGGGCGCTGGGAAGCCACTCACAGGAATGAAGAGCCAGCTGCAGGGGTGGCCAAGGCTGCCCGGAGGGGGTGAGGCCCTCGTGTGAGGTGGGGTAAGACAGGAAGGACTCTGGGGAGACTGAGAACAGGACTGAGTCAAGCCAGGGGCCAGGGCGGGGAGATGCAGCCAGGATGTCAAGCTGACCGGAAACTTCTTTCCATTAGGACACAGAAGGATCTTACGGTAATGACAAAAAAAGGAAAAAACCTGGATAAAAATTGAAACAATATGTTTCTAGGGGGCATCCAGGAGGGCTGGGCGTAGGAAGCATGGGCTGAACTCCAGGGAGGCAGAGCCAAGAGCCCTGGTGGCTGCGAGCCCGCGGCCAGCTGCCCGGCAGTGTGCAGGCGGGAGGGGCCACTCGGGCAGGGGCGACCAGACCCTCGGAGCCGCCGTGACAACGGAGGGAAGGAAAAGTGTTTTGCTTCCACCCACCTTAGGGCCTCGGCCGGGCCTGTGCGTCGGGCGGGCGAGACAGGTTCCCGAGAGAGACACCAGCAGGGGCTGATGAACACGAGCATCGCACCTGAGTAGCCAAAGGGGTGGCTAGAGCTTGGGCCTCTCCACCACCTTAGGGTGTAATGGGGCAAAGGGGCTTCCGGCTTCTGGGGAGGGTGGTGACGGGAAGGTGACCAGGAAGAGTGTGGGAAACAGGTCGGGTTTGCTCTGCAGATTCAAACGGGCGCCTCCTCCGTTGGTAAGATGGTAAGACACCCCCTTTTCCTGGTACTGAGAGCAGCTTCCAACATTTAGGGAGGAGGTTTATAAAGCCCGTTCAGAAACTAGAGGAGCAAGGAGAACATCCCAAACTGCTTTAATGGGTTAGAATTACCCTGGAACCAAAACTTGGCGGGGACACTATTTTTTTTAAAGAGAGAGAGAAAGAAATTACAGACCCATTGCTCATGAATATATGGGCAAAATCCTCAACACGCGTGTAGCAACGATACACAAGTGACAACGAACTGTGAGAGCGTGGCCTCTGCCAGAAATGCAGGATCGGCCTGCTCAGTATTCCAAAGCCAGTCAATGGCACCCACTTCATCAACAAAATAAAAGATAAAATAATCATATGATTTCAATAGATGCAAAGAAAGCACATGAACAAATTCATTCATGACCAAAAAGAAAGAAGATTGTCAATGTTCAGCAACTGAGGAATGCGGGGGACCGTCACCGACAGGATCGCCGAGAACCTGCAGGAAAACCCGCAGCGAGCATCTCGGGAAAGGGGGCGGGAGAGGCTGAAGTTTTCCCCAGAGGGCCGGGGAGGAGACAGGCTGCCCACTGTCCCCACATCCACTGCACTTGTCCTGGAGGTCCTAGCCCGTCTCCAGGTGCCAGCGACAAGAATGTCCCTCCCTGCAGACAACCCGCAGGGCCTCAGTGACAGAGGGCGAGTTGTCCCTCACTGAGTGGGGTCGAGGAAGTGGGACACGGCAGAAAGCTTTGGGGCTGCTTCTGCCAGGGAGACCGCCCAGGATGCGAACTATTTTAAGGCACACGAGGCCTGGGTTTCCTGTGGAGGCCAAGCTGGCTCTGCCTAGAAATCGGAAAGCGGTGATTGAAGGCAAACTCTTGGCGGGAAGGCCTGGCTCACTGGCCTCGGGTGCTTGGGCCAAGCACAGGGAGGGGGGAGGCTGCCAGAGGCTCCAAGTGCGCACTGGGGGGCGGGGGCGGGGCGCTGGCCGTGTGTGAAAGGCCTCACTCCCGCTCCCTTCATCCCCAGTCAAGTCCCCAGCGGAGGGGAGGGTGCGTGAGTGGTCTCAGAGGCGGGCCCTTACTCGTGGTTGGCAGGCTGGGCCCTGTGGAGTTCGCCCTCTCGGGTACCCCCGGCTTTGTCCAGCACCGGGGGCTCAGCCCAAGACCCTCACAGACAGGCACCAGGCCTAGCGGCTCCGTGTCCCAAGAGGTCCGCCCTCTGCACGGAGCTTCTGCTGACCTCCCAGGAGGAGGGCGGTCTGTGTCCAGCCCCCCAGGGCCCTTCCTGGGTTTTCAGGGTCATACGCATTGTCAGACCAAGTGGCAGAATTGGTTTCCGGATCTGACTTTTATACCCCCACCTCCTGCCACACTGGAACTCCCAGGGCTCCCATCGGCATCCCAGCCCAAACTCGGAGCCTGGCACGAGTGAGGCACGTGGACAATGGTCCTCGAATCGAACTATACTCAGCCCTGCTGTGACCGGTGGGCCCGCAGTCCTGGCTGCTGCTGAAGACAGGGGCCTGGTTTTCAGCTGGGACCAGGGCTGGGCAGATGGACCTCCTGCAGGAGCCAGACCAACGGAAGGAGAGCCAGGAGGCTGGCAGCCCGAGGCCAGAGCCCCCACCCCTCCAGCCCAGCCTGGTGCACAGGTGTGAGACCCAGGTGTGGGGCCCAGGTGAGGTGCACAGGTGATGCATGCATCCATCAACGCACCCTTGGGTGCTGACATTGCACAGGGCTCTGCACAGTCCACGTGTCATTCTCTGAGCACTCACTAAGCACCCCTCCGTGTAGGCCAAGCCGTGGGCAGCACCCCTGGGACCCGGAGCTGAAGGCCAGGCTCTGCTTCAGAGGACTTTCCTTTCCAGGGGAGGGGGGAGGTGAACATGCTCCGGCAGCTGTGGCTGTTTATCGTGGCCTCAGGCCAGGCCGGCTCCTGCCCAGGGTGCTGGCCCCGGGTGAGGAGGGACCGCCATCTGACAGGGCATCAGAGACAAAGGTCAAGTCTGAGCTGCTACAGCACAAAAGGAAAGCCGAGTTCACGATGGGGGAACTGCATGCAAATGTCACGTTATCGTCACTCAGAACGCTGTATTTCCCTTCAAGTGAAAAAAGGCGCTGCTCAGCACCTGCCTTTTAAGTCTGCAGTCAGGGGTCAGAACTCAAGGACCAGGAGACTGATAGCCCCTCGCGCAGCCATGGGGGAAGGGCGGTCACGCCGCAGTCGGGTGAGGCCCAAGCTGGCTCCAGGGTGGAGGGGGCTCCGGGCAGAGGTGGCAGCTTCTCCCTAGTCGGCCTGTCAGCCCACGCCAGCGTCTAGGGGGATTTTTGGCTCTTTCTACTGGAGCTCTGGGGTTTAGGCAAGGCCTCATCTTCCTCCCGTGCCCTGAGCTCGCGGGAGGGGGCCGCAGAGAGAACCCTGTGGGTGCCGAAGTGCCCGCTGCAGGCGGCCGGCTCGTCCGGGAGCTTCAAGACTGGGGGACATTCTGAGTCTTCCACTGGCGGGGGGGTTGTGTTCTGTCTTTTCCCGTTATCGTGCACGTCGTTATTTGTGTGTGCCCTGAAACACTGGAAGCACGACACGGAGGAGTTTGTGCTGGAGCACCAGCGGAGCTCACGGCCCCGGAGCCGGAGGGAAGGTGCAGCGCAGAGCGGGGCTCCAGGTGGGAGCTGGTGGAGCTGCGGGACCCCCAGTGCCCCCGCCCGGCCCGGCTGCACCCACGGGTCTCCCGTGGCTGTTCTAACTCGCAGCCGCAGCGTCACGGGCTCCAAACCACACAGACTCGCCCGCTTACCGTTCTGAGGCCGCGGTCGACCAGGCCGTTCTTCCAGAGGCTCCGGGGAAGGAGTGATGTCCCTGCCTCGTCCTGCTTCTAGGGCCCTGCGTTCTGGGGCGTGAGGCCCCTTCCTCCATCTTCAAAGTTGGGGTGTAGCGTCTTCCAACCCCTCTCTGTTTCAGTGGTCATGCCACCCTTCCTCACGCTGACCTTCTCATAAGGTTCTTTCTTATGAGGACGCTTGCGTCAACAGCAGACCCACCGGATAATCCAGGCTCACCTTCCCACCTGAAGGTCCTTCGCCACCCCTGTGAGGCTCCTTTCACCTTGAAAGATAAGGTATTTCATGGGCTCTGGGGATTAGGACATGGGCACCTTTGGGGGGCGGTGCATTCACCCCAGCCTGGCACACCGTTTGTCCCCGGGCAAGCCGAGGCACAAGGCTGGCCTGGTCCCATCTGCTGTGACCGGGTTGGCATGTCCAGAAATCCCTGCTGTGCAGTGAGCCCTCGACATTTGCAGGTCCCCCCGACCCCCCACCTCACCCCAGTCCTGCTAGGGTCCTCCTAGGGTTACAGGTGAGTTGAGTGGAAGGTACAGAGGTTTCCCATGTCCCCTCCGTGCCCCACCTGCCCACAGCCTCCCCCACAGTCACTGGGTGTTGTCATCGATGAACCCACACAACACACCATTGTCACCCAGAGTCTGCAGTTCACGCGGGTGCTCGCTGCTGGCGTGGCGCACCCTGTGGGCTCAGACAGACCTGTGATGATGCCTACCCTCCCCTACAGCACCGTCAAGGATACTTCCACTGCCCCCCAAACCCGCTGTGCTCCTCCGCCTACTCGTCCCTGCCTCCCCGGCCCCGGCGACCACTGCCGACTGTCTCCACAGTCTTCCCTTCTCCAGAATGTCGTGGAGTCGGAGTCACCCGGGTGGGCATTTCAGAGCGGCTTCTTTCACTTAATCACGGGCATTTACGTTTCCTCCGTGTCTTTTCGTGATTCGAAAACTCATTTCTTTTTAATGCTGAACACTTTTCCATTGTCCAAACGGACGGGTTTGCCTGTCACCTGCTGAGGACATCTCAGCCACTTCCACGTTTTGTCCGTTATTAATCCGGGTGCAGCCTTTTGTGAGGAGACAAGTTGCGGCTCCTGTGGGTGACACCAAGGAGCGAGAGTGAGGGACCGCGCGGGCAGAGGGCGTTCGGGTCTGCGAGGAACGCCGCCCGGTCCCCACCGGCAGCGAGGGAGTCCCTGCTGCCCCTCGCCTTCGTCACAGCCTGCTGTCAGCGCTCGGGGTTCCGCCCTCCTACTGGGGACACAGCGCTGCCTCCCTGCTGTTGCAACCTGCACGTCCCCAATGGCATGGGATGCGGGCCTCTTTTCGGAAGCTTATTTGCCACTTGTTCACCTTCTTTGGTGAGATGTCTGTCCAACTCGTTGGCTAGGCATGTTTTATAACCTTGCTGAGCCTCAGCTTCCGGTTCTAGGAAGTGGCAAAGATCATGTATCTGTGTCAGTCAGGGTCCCAGCAGCAGACAGAAGGTCCCCGGTGGTCCAGATAAGAGGCAGGGCTAAAGGGACTCAGAAGCGGGGCTGGTTAGGGAGCACCCAGAGGCTAGCAGCTGCGGGGGGCTGCCATCCTTGGGGCTGGAGGAACAAGCAGAGAACTTGGGGGTTCCTGTGGAAGCTGGGGCGTGGGGGCTCTGCACCCCGTGGGAAGCACAGGGAAGACCCTGCCCCCTGACCACTCCCTGACATCCAGCAGCCACCTTCCATTGGCCAGAACCAAGCAGGCACCACAGCAGGGTGCGGTCCCCCAGGGTGGGCACAGAGCCCGGCAGCAAATGGGTCTGAGGGAACAGGGGTGCCACAGGGGACAAGCGACCATCACCAGTTCTTACCTGCTCATTCCTTCACCCTTCTTTTTATAAACATCTATTAGGTGCCTTCTAGGTGCCAAACACTGTCCAAACCACCAGGCACACTCAGGGTGAAAAAAAGACACAAGTCCTCTCTCTCGGGGAATTCACATCCTACCGGACAAACTAAACAATAAAGAAATAAGCAACTGTAGACCATACGGCCAAGTCCAAGTGTAAAGAGGAAAACAGAGCAGGGAGAAGGAAGGGAGTGAGGGGAGGCTGTTGCAGATGGTCTAGAGATGGACACACTCGCCGTGTGCTGCCCCTACGGGGCTCCGCCCAGACGCCCTCTGCACTCTGAGACTCCCAGGCCTGTGACTCGGGCGGACTCGCCTGCCCAGGACCCTAGGGGACCCCGCCAACCCACTCCCTACCCCAGAATGCCGTCAGTCACCAGGAAGGCCCGTGCCTGGCCTGTGCCCCGTTTGCACTGTTCCTGGGGGCCAGGAGGCTTCGCTTCAAGTACGCACAGTGATGGGGGCAGGGGGAGGGCAGTAGATGTGTTAATACTGAACACAGGCAAAAATATTTGCACAGCGGCATTTCAAAACTGTCTGTCACTCCCTGTGAACACAGGAGAGCTAGCCAGTAAACACCTCTCCGGGAAGGCCCAGCCAGGCCACCTGGCCCCGGGCAGCTGCAGGCTTCCTGGCTTCCTCCACCGCGCACTGACAAGTCCTCAGAAGGGTCTTATTCCAGGGGCCACCTCCACCCCAACATAGGGTCAACAGGGGGTCTTTGTCAACGGAAGGGGTGGGGTCTGCCCTGCTGGAGAGGTGGGGAGCTGGATCTTAGCCCCCAGGGCCTCCTCTGCACCCTCGCCCACCTTCTCAGAGCCTGGGATCCACCAGGAGGGCTTGTTGAAACCCAGATTCTGTAAGGTCTGGGTGGGGCCCAAGAATTCGAATTTCTAACCCATGCCTGCGGTGCCCTTGGTGAGGTCTAACCTTAGCCTTGGGCTATTTAGATGCTAGGTGCGTGTGTTTGCTGCCTCTGTCTCCTAAGTCCACACCAGGGACTGTAACTGACTGCCGATTTTTCCTCCCGGCTCCCAGCACACTGCACAGGCCGGGCCTTGGGGAGGGGGCGATCAGAGGACGTTAGAGGCCCCCGCAGAGTGGGTTAGTGGTCAGAGAGCCCATTTGGGCCACTGGGGTTAGCGGGACGACCCCTTCGGCGGCGGGCACCACCCACAGCCTGCGCAGTGCAGCGGGGTGGGGGATCCGGGGGACGGCTCTCCGGCCCCCGGCTCCCAGCTCCGGCGGGTTCAGCCCCTAGCGGACCGGGGTCGGTGGTTGTGGGTCCGCGGCCCCACTTGCCGCCTAGCGCGGATCTCCCCGCAGCCCCAGGGTCCCGTGGCTGCGCCGGGCACCCTGCGCGAGCCTGGGAGGCGGGGAGGCGGGGTGGGGCGGGGCCTCGAAGTCCCCCGCCCTCGGGCCCCGGGGCTCCGGCTCTGCGCGGCGGCAGCGGCGGCGGCAGTGGCGCGGGGACCCAGGTGAGTGGGGGCGACGGCCCCGGAGGCCCCGCCGGGGGAGGGGGCCGGGGGAGCGGAGGGCGACAAGAGCGCCGCTGCAGAGGGCGGGGGCCTGAGGCTGCGCGGGCGGAGTGGCGTGCTCGCGCGTTTGTGTCGCGCCGAATGCGGAGACATGGGGTGGGGTGGGGTGGGGTGGGGTGGGGTGGGGTAGGGGGTCCACCTTGCGGGGGTTCCACCCTCTCCCACCTGGTCTCTCCCGGGACCTCCCGAGCTCATCTTATCTCCCCCCCTCTCTCTCGCCCCCCGCCCCGCCCCGTCCCCCTGTTCCTACCTGTCTCTGAGTTTCTCTGGGTCTCTGTGGGTGCGTCTCCGCCTGTCGGTGCAGCCGCCTGTCCAGCGCCTCGTTCCCTGATCTTCCCTCCGGACACTGCCCGCTCCCCATCAGGGCGCACCCCCCGTTTCCACTGCCCCTTTCACGGAGCAAACAAAGATGGTGAGGGAGGGAGACACCTCCTTCAACAGTGTCCTGGCTCAGCGCGGGGCCCCACCCCTCCGGCCTCTGGCAGGGGCCTCGGCCACCTTCCTGCAGGGGGCTGACCCTGCGGAGTGCGGGGGTGGGCTTGGAGCAGCAGGCCCCAGAGCTGGAGCAGGGGAGGGTCTGTGCTCTCCAGCCTGGGGACGCCACCTCCCACACACATCTCCAGACAGACGCGCACTGGCGAGCTCAGCCCGGTCAGGGCCTGGGCCTGGCACAATCAGGTCCTGCACCGGACCCTGCTCACGTGCTCGGCCGACACTTTCTAAGATTTTTTTTCCCATGAAGCCGAAGTAGGGAGCACTTGCAGGGCCGGAGGAGGGTCGCCACCCCGGGGCCCTAGGGTGTGGTCAGCACTGCCCACCCAGCCCCTTCCTGCCCGCAGCCCCCGTTCCCCCATCCTCGGCTGGGCAGCTGTGAGAGGCTGCCCTGAGGTCTCGGGGCTGTCCAGGTGACTAGTGAGCTCTTGGTGATGGCGTGGCTCTACCCAAGTTCCTCAGGCTCCCAGAGGCTAACCCCTGGACTGCCCTTGAAGGAGGAGGGGCTCCCTCAGGCCTCCTGCATGGGTCCAGCCCCGCCTTCCCGGAGGGTGGGCTAGGAGCCCTGGGAACAAGTCAGGGACTCCTGCTTCGTCCCCTTTAACAACAGGGCTTGACAAAATGCCCCTTTCTGGGCTCCTGTCCTGACCCCTGATGGGGTCACCAGGAATTTGCATTTTCTAACTCGCCCCTCCTTCTGACTCACGTTGGGATGTGAGCACCCCTGGGCAGTGGCCGTGGACAAGGGGACAAGGCGATATAGCTCCCTCACTGGCAGGCGGCGGGGGGCGCCCAAGAGGGGCTTATCCCAGAGTCCAAGGCCCTGCTACCCTGGGGGGTGTTCTGTGGAGGCCGGCAGAACCTGGGTGGCACCCAGGGCCTGCACTGGCCGGCTGCAGGGCCCTGAGCAGGTCACTGTGCTCTCTATGGCTCGGTTCCTCATGCAAAAACGGGGGGTCACACTGCCCACCTCTTCCGGGTAGTGGGGCACAATGCCCAACACCTCAAGAGCCCACAGCCCAGGTGGGGATGCCAGCTCCCGGAGCGGCGGGCACTGCATGTGCGGCCGGCTCTTTCGACCCTCTGGGAATGGAAACAGCCTGATGGACTTAATGTCTCACCGGTGGGGGAAGCTATCTGTGCAGAAACCGTTGTTAGCTAATGGACTTCCTTCTTTCTAATGGACGGCCTAAAAGGCCTGGCAATGGCCAAGCGGCGTTGTCCGGTCAGAGTTGGGTGGCGTTCGGTGAGCCCTGGCCAGGCTGCTGGGCCGGCTCTCTTGCTCCAGGCAGGTGCCGGGCGAGCCGTATGTCCCAGAGCCTCCCGGCAGAGTGAAGAGGACAGAGACCCAGGAGGGGCCGGGCGAGGAGACGCAGGGGAGAGCCCAGGCCCTGCCCAGGAGCCCGGGTCCTGGGTGTCGGTGGCCGTGGTCGAAGCCCTCTTCCAGGACATCTGTGAGGAGAGCGTAGCTCTCATGAGACACCCTCAGAGGGACAGAGAAAGCCACCGCTTACCTCGTTCACTCGCAGGTCTCTTGGGCCTCGAGGTGGCCAGGGCAGCCCCAGGGAGACCAGGAGACCTGGGTGGGAGGGGCTGCTGCACAGAGGCTACTGGAGAAGCGGGGGCGCCTGTGGTCCTCAAAGTCCAGCCGCAGGGCCGCACAGCTGCTGTGGGGCCAGGCAGCCCAGGGTGGCCCCCAGTGGTTCACCCTCTGAGAAGGACCGGCCCTCTCCTGGGTGAGAGGTGGGAGATGAGAAGTAGAACCTCGGGCTGTTGTAATGACTTGAGTTAGCGGGACAATGAGGTGGCTTCCCGGTGACAGTGCAATCCTCTTTTCTTTTAACCACATCCCTCTTTTATGTCTGAAAATCGAATCTTGGCTGGGGAGTGCCGCGTGGCATGGGGCTTTGAAGTCTGCCTGTGAGCCCGGGTCTCTGGCGCGGGAATCCCCGCTCCCGGGACTGGAGCCGCCCACGGGCCTTGGCCGTGGCCTCGGTCTGTCAGTAGCTCCCAGGGAGACCTGGAGGGGCAGCCCCAGCCGGGCCAGGGAGGAGCGGCAGATGCTGGGGAGCTGAGTCAGGCCCACTGCTATCAACCTCTGCAGTGCCATTTAGAGGCTGTGTGGCCTTGGGAGAGCTGCCCAGCCTCTCTGAGCAGGAGGAACAGACGTGGAGTTGGCCCTAGCCCCACCAGGTGGCCAGTGCCCAGGCCCCGGCCGAAAAGACCTTCAAGAAAAAACGTCTGCGGTTTGTACCAGCTGGGAGTGCTGCTGTCCTTCATCCTGACCCTAAAGCCAGGTTTGCCTCTTGAAGGCAAGCACCCACTGCGTGCCTGGCGGGTGTGAAGACTCCCCCAGGCACTGTCCCATGCACCCCGCCCCCAACCAGCGCGGAGGGGATCAAGGCCCAGCCAGCCAACAGATGGGCATGCTGAGGCTCGGAGGGGCCAGGGGCTGCCCAGGATTTCTTCACTCCCTGTAGTATGAGGAGCACGTGCCCTGTTCTGAAAAGGCCCACTAGCTCCCAGGTAGGGATGGTGACCTGCTTAGCGGCGGCCGCCCAGCATCCTGCCCTATGGGTGTCTCACCCTTTGGCGTGGACCACATCCTCACTCTGTGGCGCCACCACGTGGACAGTGATGTAAAAAGCAGGTGTGGACCCCTGAGGTCACGCCCCCAAGGTCCAGCAGGACAGCTGCTCAGCCCCGCCCACCAACCCACCCCTTCGCCTCTCTGAGTCTCAGGAGGGTCCCTGCTCCACAGTGAATGGTGGGTAAGACCCCCATGTCACGGGGCTGCTGGAGGAGGAAGTGAGGGGATGTGATGTCATGTCTCTGGGAGGTGGCAGGGGCTTGAAACTTGGCAGCTGTGATTACTGTTGCTGTTTAGGTCTTGTCACCCCAGGGAAAGTGTGGACCGCTGCACACAAGAGCCAGGCTGTATGCGTTCCCAGGCCCCACCCCCAGCACGCCCAGTCACGTTTACTGACCCGATTCTGGACCTCTGGGGCTTCCAAATAGAGCGTCTCCTCATGGGCGAGGCACCAGGACAGTTACACATCTCATCTTGTCCCCCACTTCCACAGCCATCAGCTCCATTTCAAAACAGGCTCAGAGAGGGTGGTGGTCCTGCCCAAGGGCACACAGTGGGCAGGGGAATCGGGAACACTTCCTGGAGGAGGTGGCAGTGGCCCTGGGCCAGCAGGATGGGGCGGTTGAGTGGGGCAAGGGGCAGAGAGCTGGTGTGTGTTAGACGTGGGAAGAGGAAGGTGGGAACCATCCTCGGGGCAGGCCTGAGCCCAGCGCCCAGCGCCCAGCACAGAGTGCGGGCGAGTGTTCGCTGACCTGAGCTGGCCGGAAGCCACCGGGGGACAGGAGTGAGCTGGCTGCCTGGGCTCCTGACCTCACCCCTCACGCACCCCGCCCACCACTTCCTTCTGTCTGGGCAGGAAGGGGTGCTCCTTGGGTTCGCAGGCTGCAGACACCTTCCCAGGGACCGCTCCGTGAGCAGTGATAAAAGATTCATCACAGACTCCGGCAGCTGGGCTTCCCTGCGGGGGGCAGAGCTGGGGGCAGCCCCCGCCCCAGCCTGCAGCCCCGCCGCATTCCGCTGAGTCACGGGGAGCCAGGCCCCGCCTGCCTGCGGCCTCCTCGAACCCTGTGCCCTTTGCCCACATGGGTGCCTCCTAATGTGTAAGCCATTTGGCTGCCCGCGAGGCCAGGGCTTCCCGTGAGGTTAGTGCTGAGGATTTCAGAGCTTACCCCACAGGAGGGCACAGGCCTCGGCCAAGGTCACACAGGCAGAGAAGGCCAGAGGGCCAAGAGCTCCCTGCACCCACCCCTGCAGGGTCGCACCTCCTGACTCCTCACGGCACCCCGAAAGGTAGGTGGTCCTTTTGCGCTTCCCTCGAGGTGAGGACACAGGGGCTCAGAGCTGGGTGCAGGATGTCCCATCTCTCGGCTGCTGGTGGCCGAGCGGAAGTTCGGCCCTCATCTCACGCCTGTCCCTGCCATGCCAGACTCGGTTCTTGCCCTGAATCTGGGCCTGGTGTCTCTGCATCTTGATCCGAAGTGGAGCTGTGACTTTAGGTGTGTCGTTTTGATTTCCAGAGTAACGGCTACGAAAAAAAAAAAATAGTAGCAGATGGCCTCTTCCCACCGCCTTGCGGAGCGGCAGGATGACAGGCTATCAGATGCTCTTGTTCGCTCATTCATAAAACACGCTCTGGTGCACGGGCCAGGGCGTGGGGGTGCTTCGCCGTGGGGTGGGAGCCCTCGGAACCAGAGGGCCGGGTTCCGGGCCTGGGCCTGCTCACTGATGACGGGCCGGCAAGTGGCCTCTGCAGACTGCTCCGCCGCTCCGAGCCTCGGTCTGTGATTTGTGAAGTGGGGGTACGCGCTGCTTTCTTGAGTGGGGCTCACGCCTGTGTCCCTGTTCTCTATCACATCCACCCATCCGTCTGACGGGCACCATCGATTGGCCTTGGAACGGGTCTGGTTTCCAGGGGCCCCGGCATGTTCGCGATCGGCCCTCCAGGAAGGAGCCTGGAGCTGGCGTCCCGGGGGCCTTGGGTCTGATGGTGGGAGGTGGGAGTTTCTACTACGCTGAGTTCTGAAGGAACCTGGTCCCTGGAGCCACGCTCACTGTGAGGGGGAGCCGGTCGGTCACACACAAGCTATTGGTGTGAATCCTGTGGGTGGCTACGGTCTCCTGCACCCCCCGGTCCCGGACCCAGGCCCTGTGGCCCCCCTCACTGCCTGCCCATTCACGCAGCTCCTGTCCCTGCCCACCCTATCCTTCCCCTCCGCCCTCAGAGCCTCCCCTGGCATCGCTCTGCCTGGAACACTTTTTCTCCCTTTTTCACTTGGGGGCTTTCATTGCTTCTCCAAGCTCCTGTTAGCAGGTGCCCCTCCTCTTCCAGGAAGCCTTCCTGGCTGCCCCAAGTCCATCCCAGGCCGGGTAGGCCGCAGCCCCTCCCATACCCTCCATGCTGGAATTTTGCTCATGTATTTGATATAGCCCTGGAACCTCCTGTTGGAATGCCCTCTTCCCAGGCCTCCTTCCTGCAGCCCGGGGCTCCAAGGCCCGGCTCCACCCCATTCATCTCTGGGTCCCAGAGTCCAGCCCAGGGCTGGTACAGAGTGGGACCCCAGGGGTGTCCAATGAATGAAACCGAGAATGAGTGAGTGGTAGAGACATTCAGGGCTGGGGCAGGTTTAGGACCTGCCGCTGAGACAGGAGGGAGCCTGGGAGGTGTGCCCCACGTGACCTGGATCCCTGGCCGGGCCTCCACTCCCCTGACCATCACAGACGATCGGGCCCAGTGTGCCATGTGGCACAGTCACATTTACATGTTCTGCTGGACAGCGGGGAATTCGGATTTCTGGGGCTGAGGCTGGGGTGGGGGGCGGTGCAGAGCCCGGGGGTCAGAAGGGCTGCCCTCTCAGCCTCAGCTCCCCGTCTTGGAGCTGCGTGCCCACGAGCGACTCACCCCCTGGACCCCGCCCTGGGCCCACGTCCATTCCGCAGACCCATGTTCGAGGGAGGGGGGCAGGCTGCAGGCTTGTGTTGGCAGGTCGCGCACAGTGGTGTCCCCACTGGCTGTGTCACCACCGCCTGGCACGGAAAAAAGGCTGGAAGGACAGGCGCCAAGATGGTGGCCACTTTCCTCATCCAACTTGTTTGTATTGTTCAAGTGTTCTAGAGTTCGCCCCGTGACTTTGCGTGTGTTTGAGACCCTCTTGCTAACCCCCGAGAGACAACTGCCCCAACGTCCCAGCGCCTGCCCGCCGGGGCACCGGTGAGGGAGGCAGGCAGATGGGACGCAGCCCCGTGGCTGATGGACATGTCACGGGCAGATGGAAGCCCCGAGGAGGCGCGGCCCTGCCTGTGGGCTGCCAGCTGCCAGTTTGCTGGAGGGCGGGTTTGCCAGGCAGGCAGGCGTGTGAGGGCGCCAGGGATGCCGCCGGAGACCTGGAGGGGGCAAGGCAGTGGAGGGAGAGACCCCGCAGGGAGAGGGGCTGGGCCAGGTCCTGAGTGACTGGCGGGAAGGGAATTCCTTTTAGGATCAAAACAGCGTCATCCCCTGAGGACACACCCACTGGCCTACCAGCGGAGTTGAGGGGGACTTTGCACCAAGGAGCCCTTGAGACTCTTTTACCCCGGCCCTTTGGGGCAGGCACTGCTGTGTCCCCATTTTACAGAATAGGGACATCGAGGCCAAGGCCTAGAAGTGATGGAGCCACACTTCAAATCCAGGTCTGTTTGTCCCCAGAGCCCAGCTCGGAACAGCTGGCCCCTCTGACAGCCCTCACCCATCGCCGAGCCTCCAGGGCCTTTGGTCGTTTGCAGAGTGGAGGTTAGAAAGCGACATGACAGACCCAATAAACACCCTTCCCAGAACTAGTCCTAAAGCCCACCCCTGGAGCCGCCGTCCCCCTGCCCCCACCTTGAGCTCCGCTCTGGTCAGAGTACTGCCCCAGGACCACCAGTCAGGGGACAAGCCTGAAGCACAGGAGGGACCTTGGGGACAGGGCTGTGAAAAGGACAAGCCACAGGTATGGGAAAGGGACTCAGTTCCACGAGAGCCCTGAGCAGCGGCCTAAAGGAGGTCAGCCGGCCAGGCAAGGGAGCGGGGGACTCTGCCTCAGGGTGGTGGACGCAGCCAGGGCCGCCCGAGAGGGAGCAGCTATAGGGCCCTAGGCCTCCATGCTGAGGTCTCATAGGCTGTGGGGAGTGCATCCGCCCCCCAGGTCACTGAGGTGACCTCTGCTTTACCCCAGGGTGCGAAGAACCAGCCCAGTGAAGGGTAAAGGACTCCACGCTCACAGTCGGGGTCGGGAGGCCATCCCCTTGGTCTGAGCTGGGGTGGGCACCATGTGCAGTGGGTGGGGGGGAGGGAAGGAGGCCCAGCTGGGGCCCACCATCCTCGTTCCCTGGCTCCACTAGGAGAGGGTGGGGGTCCCCTGCCCGCTGGGGGTCTTCAGCTGGGTGGGCGAGGTGGGTGCCCTGGGGGTCGCCCCAGAAGCTGTGCTGTAGATCCCGGAGCGTGCTCCGTGCGGGCTTCTGTCCTTCAACTGGTAAAACAAGGACACTCCCCCCCTTCCCCAAACCCCGTGTCCCTCCCAGAGCACACACGAGGGCCACAGAGACACTGAGGGCCGCACCCAGGGTGCCAGACCTGGCCAAGGTCAGAGTCAAATCCAGGACTCAGCTCCGTGTCTGGCGCATAGCAGCCTCTCAAGAAACACTTATTAAATGAAAACGAGGGAAAGGGCCAATGGCCTGTGCATGTTGCCCTGCCCTTGAGGCCGCAAATGCAGTGGGCCCGGGCCCCGTGTGGGCGCTGGGCCCCATGTGGGCGCTGGGCCCCGTGTGGGCGCTGGGCCCAGTGTGGGTGCCGGGCCCCATGTGGGCACCGTGCCACTGCCATGTATGGTGGGGCAGGGCCCATGGAAGTGACTTGGGGGATGAGGTCACCCTAAGCAGGGTTTTGCAAGGTGAGTAGAGGTTGGCCAAGCAGACCAGGCTTAGGGGAAGTCCCCCCAGACAGAGTGAAGGGCAAACGTGAGGCTGTGAACTTGGCCTGGCCTCTGGGGACAGCACCACTCACCGTTCCACCTAAATTTGCTCCAGAGGCCTAGGTGAGGCTCCTGGCTCCCCTCTGCTCCCCGCAGGCACCCTAGGACCCGAGGCCTGGGCCCCCTGCGTGGGCTGGGAGTCTGTGACCCGGTGCTCACCCCTTTGTCCCACCCCTGCAGCAAAGCGGTGGAGACCCCTTCCTGTCGTCTGCCCCTCGAGGCTGAGGCTGGGGAAACCCCTGCAGCTGAGCCAGGGCAGGAGGGGCAGGCCGCAGCGGCTGGGAGGCCTCCTGGCAGCCTCAGCTCCCAGGCAGCCATGTCTTACCCCCATCCCCACCTTATCTGCCACCCACGCAGGGAGCCACAGAGAAAGGCCCAGACCTCGGTTACTCAGAACCAGAAACTGCCGGGAAGAGGTGAGAAGAAGCCCTTGGCGGGGACCGGGCCAGGCCAGCGTCTGGGCAAGGCCATCCTCCCACACCCAGCACCCCAGGGGAGGGCTCAGGGGACAGCAGGAACCAGGACACCGTGTCCACCTGCCAGCTCCTGGCCCCGGCCCAGGTCCCAGTAGGCTGTGGACCTGCCCAGGCCCCGCTGCCTGGGCAGCTGGTGGACCCACGGGGATTCCTGTCTCGGAGGCTCTGCTCTGAGCACCACGCCCCAGGACCCCCACCCAGCCCGAGGGCACACCCCCAGTCACCACAGTCCCAGTGGATGAAATCGGTGACCCTCCCCAGTGACAACCACCTGTGGCATCAGTGAAAGCCGAGGAGGCCCGAGCAGGTCACACCCAGGAGCTCATGCTATTCCCCTGGCCAGCAGCCCTGTGAGTGTGGTTTCCCATCTCACAGGTCGGGAGGCTGAGGCTCAGAGGACGCAGCAAGTGAGTGGTGGGAGCCGAGGGGTGGGGCGACTGTGTAGTGTCTTGGGGCCCCAGCGGGCCTGGTTCCGAGGCCAGCTAGCCTGACTTGCCCACAGACCAGGGGTTCCCAAATTCATGCAGGTGCAGGAGGGCAGGCTGGGCACAGGGCCTGGGGCTTTTCAGCTCAACAAGCCTTGTGTGACCATTTACACCCAACTCCCCAGTGGTCACAGAGCCTGAGCTATGGGCCTAGCCTCCTCTCAGCACCCAGGTGGATAGGTAAGGGGGGCCCTCAAAGGACCCCACCTCTTATTTCACATCCAGGGGCCTTTCTCTCATCACCGCAATCTCATGTGCCCATGTCACCATCCCCACAGGCCATCCCCAAGTTCTGTCTTTTGCTGGTGGCAGATCTTGGGGCCCGTGAGGCTGGGATGGAGAGGTGGGGCTGTGGGGTGGAACTCCCTGAGACCCGCCCCTCCAAACCCCCCACACCCCGAGGTCAGCTGTGCAGCACCCCCTCTGCTCCCTGCCTCCAGGCCCCTGCCTCCCTGGGGACCTGGCTCCTGCCCCCCTCAGACCACTGTCACTTAGCTTCAGTCCAAGCGCAGCTCAGGGCCTTCCCAGAGGGAGACCCCGCCTGTGTGAGCACCAGCCTAGTAGCCTCCCCACCCAGCTCTGGGGCAGCAGCTGCACAGGGGCAAAGCTGGGGAGGCCAATGGGCCCTCAGGTCACCTCTCACCTTAGCCCTGACTGACCTTGTGGGCTGCGCTGCCCGCTCCAGAGCCCCTCCCAGTGGACTGTTGTGGCATTACACTGGAGGATGTGCAGAGTTGCTGACCACAGGGTCAGACTCTGCGAGGCAGTCCCCATCTTGTCTGCCTGGTCTGTGTCCCACTCCCCTCCAAGCTGGGCAAGGTCACCCCTCCAGCCTGTTTGACATGCCACCGATGCTGCACAACCACAAGGTAGTCGGCGTCCTTCGTAAGTCCCTGCACCCTCCCCCGACTCCCTCCCAGGCTCCGGGACGCCTCTGGGGACGCACGCTGCCTGCAGCAGGTACTCACGATGACTGGCTGGCAGAGGCAGGAGTGACCGTGTGAGGTGTGGGCTCCAGATCCGAGCTGGACTCAGGTCCCAGCCCTTCCAGTTACCTGCTGCACGACCGGGTGGTCAGTTCCCTCCTCTGGGCCTGGTGGGGCTGCCCAGCACCCAGTGGGACCCTTTGCTGCTTTTCTCAGGCACTATCACAGCCCTGCTCGAGGGAGACCCGGCGTGTCCCACCCCCATGTGAGGCCTTGGTCTTCCCATCTCTAAAATGGGCAGCTGGGCTGGAGGAACTCCAGGGGCCTTAGGGCCTGGCTTCCTGTCAGTGACAGCAGGGTGGGGAGAGCCTGGGGACAGGGTCGGCCAGCATCCTTCCTGAGGCTGCCAGGCCACTTCCTCCTGCTCATATGGTGTTGGCCTGAAGAGGAGGGCCAGATGGTTTGTGTGAAGTGCCCTTGCTTATCCTCTGTGGCAGCTCCCAAGCTTAGGGACAGCAAGGCGTGGGACCCCTGATGACGCAGGTGTGTGAGCCAGGTGAGTGAAGGAGGGCTGGATGTGTCCGGGGCCACAGAGCCTGGGAGAAGCGCCCGTTCCCTCCAGGCCCCCTCGCCCCCCCGCCGGAGAGGAACCCTACCGGGTTCAGTGCTCCCTACCTCTCCCGGCCCAGGAAGCGGGCGAGGCAGATTGCCGCTGCTCCCCCGCCCGGGGTGCCACCAGGGGAAGCGCTGCATCTGCTGCTCTGCTCCCCAGCCACCTCGCCTCCCACGGCTTCCCTGGCCCAGTCTGGACGACGGGACGGCGGTACCTGCCTCAGACCATATTGAAGCAGCCTGACTGACTGTGCAGAGACACCCTTCAGGCCTGTGCTTGGCTGTTAGAAAGCGCTTGTAATGCGATGCTTGTGCTTGTGTTATTGCTATAATTGGTGTAAGACGTACCCAGATTTGTCTTTAGAAAGGACATGCTAGGAGGTCCAGTACACGTGTGAGGTATGGACAGATTTTTTTTGACTGAGCTTCCTAGCAGGAAAAGCAAAGAGGGAAAGAGGATGACTCACTGGATTCATAACGCCCGTAAGATGAAAACACAGCTCTTCCTGGTAATGAGATCCAAGGGATGACCCTCCCAGGGGCCGCCATCAAGGGTCCCCGTGGGATGCGTTGAGCAGCATCCTCTGTGCCCCTGTGGCCTGTCTTGACCCGAGCGCCTGTGTCTGAGCACACCCAGGCTCTCCTGACCGCAAGGGAGAGGAGGTGGGGCATCTCGGAGGGCCTGCGCACAGGACCCAGCGAGGCCCCAGAATCCTGAAGTTTCGTGTGTTACCTTCAAAGTCCTTAAGGAGTTCGCCTCGATCTGTGATAGTCAAATGGGTTGAACTGCTAGAGCGGTGTTTGCCCTCCCCCACTGCAAATTTTTGGGGACCACGGACACTCCACACAGGCGGGTGGCACTCATTCCTCAGTCCTTTAAGGGAGGGCCCTGGAAGCCACGCCCCTCTCCCAGCAAAAGGCCCGCTGGCCTGCAGGAGTTGTGCAGACTCGAGTGGAGGGACTCCAGGCCCTGGCTTGGCAGACAGGCCATGACCTACAGGGTGACAGGGGAACAGCGTACCACCTCCGGCGCCCACTCACGAGGGTGGTTCCTCCCAGCTGCGCTGCTGTGAGGCAGCAGGAGCAGAAAGCTCCAATGCGCCTTGAAGTGCGTCTGTTCAGGCGCAACCCGTGTGACCCAGACATCAGACACTTGAGTCAGTGGGGACTTTCACACAGACCAAGGTACACCAGGGTAGGATGGGGAAGTCAACACGGAGACTGCAGACGGTCCCTGCTCCCAGGTCCTGTCCACTCTCACAGCCCTAGACACCCAGGAAGCACGTACCATGGTGGCTGACGCCCTGAACCCTGGCTTCCCACCCGCACCGGGCTTCATGGCATCTGTCTATGTAGGGACAGCCCAACCTGTGGAGGAGTTTTATAAAAATGCACGCAAGCCAAATAGAGGACACACCTGGAAGCAGGATCCCCATAGACTGAGAAAACTGCTTCCAAGATGGCAGTTTGCAGCCTCTGTTATGCGTTCGGAATGAAGGAGGGAAGGGAAGGAGTGCTGGACGGAGGTGGGAGAAAGCGAGGCAGGATCGATCGAAGGAGAGTTAGCAGGACCCTGTGCTTGCTGGAGATGAAGAGAAACCTGGTACCAAAGACGTTCTGTGCCTGGGGAGTGACTCCCCACCGGGACCTGCCTGGTTGGGACCTATGGTCACATCGCCCTTGCGGTGGGTGGCTCTCTGAAGGACCCTTTTCCGGCCACACACCACGTTCTATTCTACTTTCCTTGTGTGGCTTTGAATGATGTCAAGCAAATTCGTTTCACAGCCTCTTTCCAGTCGCTCCTCGGCTGGAGCGCTGGGGGACGTCAGTGCCGACCCCTGTCCTGTTTGCTCCGCTCCCTGGGGAGGCCCAACTCCTTGTGTGATGCGTCGCTGGGGATCCTGAGTTCATTTCCAGCCTGGCTTTACCTGAGGACACTTAGGAGGCCTGGCCTGTGGGCCCCCCGCAGCCTGGGGCCACTTTTATGTTATTGTTCAGGTTTCCCCACCAGAAGGTGGGGAAGGTTTCCCCCAGCAAGGCAGCCAGAGACTCAGGGGACTCCGTGCTTTTTCCTGGCAACTTTCCTTCTCATCTCTGTCAGCGTAGCAAAACATTCAAACCTACAGAGAATTTTTGGTGAGTTTGTCTGAGCCCAACTGAGGACTGTTGCTGGGAAGCAACATCTCAAGGGGTTCAGCAAGGCCCGCCCCCCCCACCCGAAAATGGCAGTTTAGCACCCTCTGCAGGGAAGTCAGAGGAGGGGACCCAAGGGGGCTGCGCGAGGCCCACTGGTGACAGCCTAGAGGGGCGGGGGAAGCTCTGGGGACAGAGGAAGGGAAAATCACAGACTCGTCCCCTGCAGGCGGGAGCCAGAGAGCGAACATCCCAAAGCCAATAGGGTAACAGTACCTGCCAGGGGGCGTGGTCTCAGCTGGTGCCCCAGGGGTTTGGGGAACAGGGAAGTTACTCCGACATTCCACAGGTGTGTTGTCACAGGTGCACAAAGACAGCAGACAGGCCCCAGGAAGGTAAAGGTTGTCCTTTGTCAGGGAAAAACACCAGCCTGGGCCCGGACATGCTGCCCTGAACCCCCTTTCGTGAATAAGTCCTCATTTTGGCCCATCCTGTGTGGTTAGTTGGGGTCTCGGAGCGTGTGAGGTCGCCTTGCACGCCTCCCCTCCCATGGGGCCCCTTTCCTTCCACATCTGTGTCCGTGGGCAGACCTTTCTCCCAGCTCCCCAGCATGGCGGGGTGCAGCCCCCTGAAACCTCTGCTGTGTGAGGGGCTCAGTTGCCTGTCTGACACCTGGGGTCTTGTCTTCTGACTGCTGGTTTGAACCTGTCTCACCACCCCCTCCCTCCCTTCCAAGGCTGCCACAGACTCGGGAAAAGTCAGCATTCACGCTGCCTGACCCAATAAGCGGGGACGGGGATTAAATCTTTATGGGCATTTCATTCAGATACTGTCCGTCTGAGAAGATGGCAGGTTACATGCCCTAAAACAGGGGTCCCGACCCCAAGCCCTGAGCAAAGCTCTCCCGAGCTCCACCTCCCTTCTCCCCAGCCACGGTCCACAGGAGGGGAGGGAGGCTCACCTAAGCCCCGCCCCTGGCCCCTCCCCATGGACAGTGGGACCACGGAGGCTCACTGCCCCGCCCACCACAAAATGGGTTTGTGATGCCAAAAAGATTGGGGACTGCCGCCCTAAAGGACCGTCTTACATTTCATTTCAAGCTTGACCCCCTTCTATAAGGAGAAACAAAAGTGTAGGTGAGGGGTCTGGAATTCAGGAGAAGGGTTAATCCGATAATAGCTGCAGTCCCAGTTTCCCAGCGGCCTCTCATCAGCCGGTGGGGATTCTCCGTCTGTGTCCGCTGCCCTCCGCCTACCCAGGGCACAAAGGTCAAACGCCTGGAGGCTCTGGGAGTCAGGGTGGGTCATACGTTCAGTTGCTGGAACTGTAGCGTTTGATACATGCATTCGTTACAAAGATTATTAACTGTAACTTTAAAACTGAAAACTTTCCAGCCCGCGAGTTCCCCGGTCACCACCACCTGTACTTCAAGTCCAGGCTTTCCTTCGGCAACTGTTGCGTTGAGACCGGAAAAGCCAAGGTTGGCGCTGCCTGGCACGCGTGACACTCACCGGGCAGAGACCGGGGCTGAATCCCTGTGGGCGCTTCCCTCAGATGCCGGCGATCTGAGACGAGGGTGGGTCTGTACCCTCACAGACAGACCGTCTTACATTCCTTTTTAGGCCCGCCCTTTTTATAGGAAGAAAAGTGTAGAGAAGGGGGTTGGAATTAGGGGGGAGTCAATCAGAGGAAAAGCCGCAGCATTTTTTCATCTGGGCCCCGGGCAGGGGACGTCCCACCCTGGAGCACGCTGGCTCGGAGGCCATCGGGATGGTTCGCACTCCTCCCGAGACACAACGGTGGCACTGTGTATGGTCTCCTGGAGCCAGGGTCGTACCTTCAGTTCCGGAAACGATAGCTTTTTACATGCATTGATTGCTACGCTTATTAGCTATCACCTGAAACTAAAATCTTTCCAACGTCCGAGCCCCCCATCAGTGCCACTTAGAGCGCATTGGTAGAGTGGAACTAGGAAGAATACGGGTGCTGGCCCTGACCCGTGCGGCTCAGTTGGTTCGGTGTTGGCTCGCAAGTGAAGGGTCGTGAGTTCGATTCCCACTCAGGGCACATGCCTGGGTTGTGGGTTTGGCCCCTGGTGGGGGTCATGCTGATATTTCTCGCCCTCTCTCCCTCCCTTTCCCTCTCTCTAAAAATAAACAAGTAATCTTAAGAACAAATGCGGACTCTGGGGCCAGAATGCCTGCCCTTCCAGCCCAGAGATTCACGCTCAGTTTCTTCATCTGTGAGTTGGGGGTGGCAATAGTGGGGGTCACTGCACTGACATAAGAAATGTCCAAACCTGTAGAGGACATTTATACGAGTTTATTTGAGCCAGCACTCAAATGTTGAGCCTCACAAATGTTGAGCCGGACAACATTTCGGAGGAGCCAGACCTCAAATGCTCCTGGAAATAACAGTTTTGCCATTTCTTCTCTGCATTTGGATGTCAGGGGGGATGGGAAGAAAGATTCCAAGGAGAAAGGAGACGCCTGGGGAGGGCTTGCGTCACAAACGAAGGTGTTCAGCCTCATCTCAAAGGGGTGTTGACCCAGCGGCACAGACTCGATGCACGGGGTTTGATGGAGAGAAGATAAACCTTTCACTGGGGAAGCTTCGGCCCAGGGCAGGACTGCCCCCAAGACCTGCCTGGTGGGGGGCTGAGGGTCGGACGGCCCTTCGAGGTGACTGTTGGTTAGCTCAGTGCCAGCCGGCGCCCACTTCTCCACTTCCCCCACGGCTGCAGGGGCGGAGGGCTCGGTGCTCCCAGGCGCTGAGACACCACCATTCTGAGAGTGGCCCTCACAACCATCGGTATTCCGTGCGGTGTAACTACAGGAGCAATGCTGTCTTAGGGATGACATGAGCCTCATCAGCCTGGTCCCCGGTAACGCTCCTCACCGCCTCACAAGCTCACTCGTGCATTCAGAAGATGTCTGGGATGTTTCCTTCCAGCACGTCTAGGAGATAGTGTCGGAAGGGGCTTCCTGGCTGCGTAGTTCTCAAACCGTCGGCCTCTTGGCCTTTAAGCGGTCAATGCAAAGTCATCCAACCCTCCCCCGACCAGCACTGACCTCTGGCCCAGCACTCACAAGGTCCGTGATGCTCCTGACTCATTCACCTTTAAAACTCAGACTGACGTAGGGTCCGGGGGAATCCAGCTCGGCCACCTGCCAGCTCGGTGACTCACCTTTCGGTCTGGGCAGCTGCCCTAATCTACCATCCTCAGGGCCAGGTGTGGTTCGGGAATTCCTGTCCAATCTCCGTGACGACTGCAGAGTCTGTCCCACCTACAGGTGGGGACAGTTTTGGCACAACCCGCACCGCAGGTCAGGGTTTGCAGCCTCTGAGGTGCTGGGAGATGTCTAGCAGTTGGCGGGGGAGGGGCTGGACTCAACTCCAACAGGGACAAGGGGGCCTTGGCCGCCAAGGGGCCCCGAGGGGCCTATGGGCGGGGAAGTACTGAGAGGAAGCAACTGAGGTCAGGGGGTTCTGTGAGGTCAGCTCATCAAAATCGTGAAGACAGGCCAGGCGATAAGATCCCGAGTGTGAGAACTTGTCCTGCAAGGGGTCTGGCTCAAGCTGGGTTCTACAACCAGGGGGAGGGGAGCCCGAGATGGGGCCTCATCGGTGCAGACCGGACCAGTCAGGCCGAGGCCTGGCTGTTAGTCCGTGTGTAGGGCCTGTGTGGGAAGGGGCCACGGCCTCGGGAGAGCCTGGTCTGACGGGGAAGGGCAGACCCTGTCCTGAGACTGAACACAAGACAGGGGGTGGTGGCCAGGGCACCCTTAGCTGAGTCCTGTCCGGAGGAGAAAGGGCTGCCCGCTGGCACCAGGGCCGCATGGGGCGAGCAAGGCCAACTGGTGACTGTGGCTCTCGGGCCAGGCCCCTTCTTAGCATTTTGCAGATGCAGATACATTCAGAGCCTTGGGCTCACGCAGGGAGGAAGGCGTCAGGATTCTGTGGGGGTTCAGGACGAGTCACCCCAAAGAAATGCCTCTGTGGTATGTGCGTGGTTTTTAGTTAAAAGCAACTTGAGCTGCAGGTTCAAGAGGAAGGTCTGCGCTTCTCCTTCATTACCACGACCTGCAAGCAGGGCCCTGCTCCTAAGCAGAGCGTGTCAGAGTCCGAGGTGGCCTTTTCTGACCGGCCTGTGCAGGGAGGTAAACCACTCACTGTGGGGCACCCGCACTTCCGATGTCCGGCTGTGACCAGAACCCCCACGGTGCCTCGGGGCGCCTCACACACCCTGTTCCCTTCTGTCCCCGAGGCTGCCATGCCCCCCGGGGCTCTGGCTCTCTCCCGCAGGCAGGCTCCTGTATGTACGTATGTATGTTCACAGCAAATTTTTTTCTCTTGCTACTGTCTCGTCTGTTTAGTTATTTGAACAGCTCAAAGAACCTCGGGGGTGCAGTTTCTTCCTCTCCCGCATTCCCACTTTTACAGAGAAGGAAACCAAGGCGCAGGTCACTGAACAGCCCAAGCGGTCAGCTCTGACCAGCGGAAGCCACAGGCCCACC
This sequence comes from Sturnira hondurensis, assembly GCF_014824575.4. Lineage (NCBI taxonomy): Eukaryota > Metazoa > Chordata > Mammalia > Chiroptera > Phyllostomidae > Sturnira > Sturnira hondurensis. The sequence continues at coordinate 23,394,089 of NW_028073411.1, read as the reverse complement.
CGGGCTAGCTGCTCCACAGCCCACCCCCCAGCTTGAGGCTGCCCTGCCTCCTGCTGTTATCAGAACCACTGAACCGAAGACCAGAGGGCAGGCGGGGCGGGCGGCCAGGCGGGGGCAGAGCCTGGGTAAAGGCCTGAGTGGGAGGCAGGCGGTGAGTCTGGAGAACAAGCCTCCGCTTTGTCTCCTGGCTGGGGGGGGGGGAGAGAAAGGAGGCCCAGCAGGGCAGAGATGGAGCGGAAACGGAAGGGACGGAAGGCTGTGCCTGGACTGTGGAGGGTCCTGGACGCCCAGCACGGAAAGTTGGAGTTCATCCTGCCCGCAGAGGGCCTCGTGGGGGGCCTCCCTCTGAGCCCGTGGTGCAGGTCACAAGTGGGGGGACAAGCAGGAAGTGCAGGTCACGGGGGCGCAGGGCCAAGGGACTGCTGGCCACAAGGTGCATTCCGGCTGCTGCAAAGGGGTGGCAGTGGGACGGTCCTGACCCTTAGGCGCTTGGGGGCCCAGAAAGCTTCAGGGACAGGGCTGGCCGGGGCCTGGGAGCCCGCAGGGGTGGAGGGGACAGCAGGCGGGCAGTACCTGCCAGGGCTTGAGGTGGGAAAGGTCCCAGCCTCCACCAGGGGGTGCCTGAATCCAGTCCACAACCCACCTTGGGGGAAGCCAAAGACTGGAATGGGGACTCCAGCATCCATCCTGGTCCTGCCCCCTGCCAGCCTGTGACCCTGCAGGTGACATCAGGATCTGGGACCTCCGGGTGCTGGCAGGGTCACCGTGGGGCCATGTGGGCCAGACCAGCTGGGAAAAGTACTCAGTAAGGGGTACCCCTCGCCCCCATGGGGAGATGGGGCACTACCTGCCCGTCCAGAGAACCTCAGCCTCAGTTTCTCCGTCATTCAGTCCCTCCCTTCATGGACTGAACTGCGTTCTTGCGGAAGCGGGAGTGGTGAGGGGAGCACCCTCTGACACCCCCTCCTCGCTGGGCGATTGGGCTTCATTCACAAAGTCAACAGCAGAGGCCGAGTTGTGATACCATGCTGTCCTTCCCCGGCCAGATCTGCCTGTGGCTGGGACAGGGGTTCCCGCCTCTGGGGCCATCAGGGGGCGCAGTGAGGGGGTGAGTGGGCGGGAAAGCACTTCCTGAGACCCCACCTCCCCATCAGGTCCTCCCTGTTACCGTGGCCCCCTCCCTCCGGAGCCTTGCCTGACCAGCGTGAGTTCTGAAATCTGCAGAAAAAACTCCTTCTTTCCAAGGATCCTTCCAAGGAAAGGCTGCGGGCCAAGAGGGAGCCCTGGGGAGACTAAACCTGGCAATCAGGCCAGGCCGTCCATCTCTGCCCTGTGTGGCCTCAGTCTGCATGTCCACCCTGTGTGGGGATGATCCTGGGGCCTGCCTTGCAGGGCCGCTGCCTGTATTCAGGTCAGGAGATGCCCGAGGCCCCGGCACTGGGCGGGCACAGAGGCCCAGCGCTGCACACTGTCAGTGCGCAGGGGCCAGGGCTACGTGTGACGCCTCTCTCGGAAGGCCCTGCTCCCAAGCTGGACTCCTGGACCTGTGTGTTCTGACCCTAGAACTTGGCGAAGAGGGGTCTGTGAGCACTGAGGCTGGCCTTTCCACACTCGGGCGGGGTGGCCTGGGCGCCGCAGTCAGAGCCAGGGCCGGGGAAAAGCAGGCCCTGTGTGGGGAAAGGCACTGCCTTAAATCAGCACAAACGGGGTGGCTGACCACAGAAATGCGTTTCTCCCCGTCCTGGAGGCTGAAGTTTGAGGCCACGGGGCCAGGGGTCAGGCTTCCTTGTCCCCTCCAGCTGCTGGCAGCTGCCGGTCTGTACCCTCCAGTCCCTGCCTCCCTCCCCTCACGACCCCCATTCCTCTGTGTCTCCACCTGGTCTTCATATCAGGGTGTCGGGCACAGGGTTCAGGGCCCACTCTTTTCCAGTGGGATCCCCTCTCAACCGATCACACCTGTGTCCAAACAAGGCCGTGGTGGGCACAGGCACTCAGGCTAAGACTTCAGCACGTGTTTGGGGACCCAGCTCCACCCACAGCAGGAGAGCAGCATTCAGTCCCCGGGGCCGGCCCCGCAGGCAGGTCACCGCTTCTGTGTCCTGCTCAATGCGTGGGCTGCGTGCCAGGCGGGCGGGGTGGTGTTCTCTGGGCACCCGGTGGCTGTGGCCTAGCACCCGCCCCCTCACTCCGCCCACACTGTCTCCGTCTGAGACGCTGATGAAAGTAAAGAAACTGCAGCTGCCGTTTACTCAGGGCCGCTCTGTGCTGGGTCCCGGGAAGACACAAGCTGTCCTCATTAGTGTGACAGCTGGCGTGCACCATGACGACACGAATGGCCTCATCTCACCTCACCCCCCCTGGGACAGGTGTGCACCCTTCCCTGTCCACCCCAGAATAGGGACGCCATGGCTCCCCGTGCCGGCACACTGGTAAGCCCCTCCCTGGGTGTCCCCTGACCCAGGCCTCCCCAGCCAGTAGGAGGGACCTTCCCAGTCAGCGGGTGGGTCGCCAGGACTCCCCACCAGGGGGCAGGAGTCTGCCCAGCAGGAGTGGCACAGCTGGGGACAGTCGCTCCCGGCTCCGCTGGCCTGGCGCCAGCTCCATGCTGACTGTGACGTTGGCCTCCCCAGCCTCAGTTTCTCTGTCTACAGCCCTTGCCTGCCAGCCCTGCATGGATTAGGTGAGGCAGAAGGACTCCAGGGGCCTCCCTCTGCCCTGCCTCTTACGCAGCCCCTTTGGGGACAGGCAAAGCCCCTGACTCACTCTCAGCCCTTGGACCCCAGGTCCCCATCTGTGCCAGGCTGCATGAGGAGGGCTGCTGAGCCCAGGGGACCACCCCCCTCCCCGCCCCAGATGCTCAGCAGCCCTCCTCATGCAGGACCTGCCCCCAAAGATCCCGACTCCCGGGTCCCCAGCAGGGGCCAGGCCCGTCCTGCGGGCCCCGGCACTGCGCCTGTGGACGTGAAGGCCCTGGGCCAGCCTCTTGGTGCAGGCAGAGGGATCAGAGACCCCAGGTCACCGTCCCCAGCCGTGTCTGTCTACAGGGGTGCACACAGCCAAGGGCTTTATGGGTTCTCACCTCAAACTCCCCTGCAGCAGCTCTGGGGAGGGAGGGAGGGAGGGAGGGAGGGAGGGAGTGAGTGAGTGAGTGAGCCCCACCCTCGACCTCCTCCATCTCACAGACCGGCAAACTGAGGCCCTCAGGGTCAGGGCCAGATGGACCCCCATTCTGACCACTCAGCTGAGGGCTTCCTCTTCCATCAAAGGGGATAGTGGGGTTTTATACCAGCTCCTGACATCCTGCTGAGGGCCGGGGGGGGGGGGGTGGGGACTTAGGGTCCCAGGGGAGGAGAGGATGTGGTCCATGCCATCAGGTCCCTCTGGCAGCTCTGGGGCCCAGGAATGGGTCCCCCTAGTCTCCTGTCCCCTTTGAAAGAGAGCATTTCCCTTTCCAGAGTCTCAGGCACAGGGGACCCTGCCCAGAGTCACCCCTCAACACAGTTGTTCAATCCCCCACCCGTGTCAGGCCCGGAAGGTCCCGGAAGCGAGTGCGGGCCTGGTGGGCACCAGCAGCCCCGTGCCTGCCTGTCTGCAGGGGCGGCAGCTCCGTGAGAGCCATCACGTGAGGCCTCGGGCCCAGGAGGCCTGGTCATCTGATGCTTCTCAGGAAGCCAGAAGTCAGGGTTTGCATGTCAATCTCTCTGTGTGAAACCCTGGCTGCTCGCAGTTCTGGGCTGGGGTTTCCCCCCTCACGCAGCAGGCCGTGCAAAACGCATGTACGCGATTGCCCCTGCTCTGCGGGGTTGTGATGGCTGTGTCCCCTCCTGGCCTCTATCTCAGAGTCTGGCCCCGGCTGCTGGCTGCTCCCCTGGGCTGCCAACCCACCCCCAGTACCTACGTGTGCCCCTCCACCAGTCACCAGCCCACCCTCTGCAGAGCACCTTCCCCTGAGTCCCGCTGAGCCTGGCCCTGGGCCACGGGGTGAGGACTGCTGGGGCCGAGCTGATTCCCTTCCCACCGACTGTGGTTGGCTTTTCACTCCCAGGACCATTCCTACGCCTGGAATTCCCTGCAGGCCACCACCGCTCCCAGACCCTGCTGCAGCCCCGGCCCCTTCCCCACCCGGGTGCCCTCCTGACCACCCCTCTCCCTCCCCTCCCCTCCCCTCCCCTCCCCTCCTCCTGCCTCCCCTGTCCCCTGAGTTTCTTATCTGAGCAGTCCAGCCTCCTCCCACTGGCCAGCCCCTCCCTCCCCAGTGTGCCCCGGGGAACAAAGCCCCTCCTCTGCCCCAGCCCGCCTGCCGCGTGGGAAAGCTTCGCCCAGCAAGTCCCACCCAGTTCGCTCTGCCGCGCCTCAGCGGGGGCAGTTCCCCCCCTTTCCCTAAGCATTTGTGCCCATCCACCAGATCACCTCTTCCTGGGAGAGAGGCATTTCTCAGGCCATTCTGCCAGACACTGCAGCGTGCCGACTGTGTAGGGCGAGGTGCTATGGAAGTAGCCCAGCTGTGGCTTATGGCAGAGGGTGACAAGCCACCGAGTGACAGAGGGCAGTCTCTGAGCCCGGCCCAGGGTGAAGGGAGTCGGAGAAGAGGAGGCACCTTCGCAGTGGCCCTGGGAGAGCAATCAGGAGGCGTCTGTCATCCTGGCCTGAGACCCCTCCGCTCTGCCTGGGGAGGGGACAGGGGAGGTGGAGGGCGCAGAATCCACAGATGTTTCTAAAGGGGTGAGGAACCACCAGGGGCTTGACGGGGTGAAGGTCAGGCAGGGGTGACCTGTGAGGTCACGTGGGCCCCAGCCTTGGGGATGGAAGCTCTGGGAGCCGAAAGTGTCCACACCCTCAGTTTTGAGCGCAGGGTCACAGGGTCTGTCATGGAAGACTCGGCCCCCTTAGGATGAGGGTAGCGTCTGGCACACAGTAGGTGCTTGGGAAATGCTGGTTGGTTTGAGCTCCTCACAAAGCTCTTGTGCACCTAGGTGGGGGCTGCCCTGGCTCCTGGAACCACGGAAGAAGCCCCTCAGCCGTCCCACCGGGCGGTGGCAAGCCCCGTCCCCTGCCTGCTTTACGCCGAGGTCCAGGTTTCTGTCTCGGAGTGGGAACGACTTCCCTGCACACCGAGTCACATGGAGCCTGACGCAGGCACCTGTGCCCCAACCCCGCCCCCTGGTGGGGAACCTCCTTCCCAGGGAGCAGGTGCCTTGGCTCCACCGTGAATGGTGGAGTGCAAGGTGCACACTCTGGGATAGGAGACCCAGGGGCCTCCGGGCCTCAGTTTCCCTCTTCTGTACAACACTGGTGTGGGGGGCTCTCAGGGCATCCTTCCCAGGCTGAGGTTCTGGGATCAGCCCCCTCTCCTCACTGATTCACACAGGGAGCATGGGTGGGAGGACATGGGGCCAGGGCTCCCGTGGCACCAGGGCAGCTATGCTGTCTTGCCATCCGAGGGCAGCAGCAGAGGCCGGGGTTGGGGGTGAACCCTGTGGCAATACCAGAATCTGGGGCAGGGCAGGGGGCGGGTTTGTGCGTTGTGCTCAGAAAGCCTGGGAGGTTAGGCCCAGCTTTGCCATTTCCTGACTGAATGACATTGGGCAAATTACTTCCCTCTCTGGGCCTCAGTTTCCTCAACTGGAAAGTGGGAAATTCCTACCTCCCTGAGGAGATCAAGCGTCTCACAGTGCCATGCAAACCGGCCTGGGGCTCCCTTCCGCGGGAGCCCTCTCCGCCAGCCATGAGGTCTTAGGGGACCCACTTGTTTTTATCATCCCAGAGACCTGGAGTGGGAGGGGTAGCAACAGCTTCGCAGGTCTCTGCGCTGGGGAGGCCACTCCCGATTCCCCCAACCCCCAATCTGGCAACTCCTCCAGTCCCAGGCCGAGGACACCGTTTGGAGCCGCCAGGGAGGGTGGGGTCTGGCGCCTGAGGCACCCCAGGGGGCTGATGGCTTGACTCTGCTTTCCTGAGAACCATGCAGACGCCCGTGTCCAGGTGGCAGGATGTTGAGGGATCTGTGTGAACACAGCCTTCATGGGGAGGGACGGGAAGGAGGGGGTGACTTTGGTTGAGGCATTGCAGAGGAGGGGATTTCGGGGGTGGGGGAACAGGAGCCGCCGAGCATCCTGTGGATGTGTCCGCAGTGGCGGGGCCGGGCGGGCGCTAGGGGTTGTTGGTCGTTCCTACCATGTGTATTGGTTTCCGATGGGCAGGTGTGGCCTTTGGAAGAGCGCAGCGGGCCTGGCTGGATCAAGGCTGGGCTGACCGAGGGGATTTAAGGCGGAGGCCCAGTTTTGCCCCCAGCTCGTGGCCCCGCCCCCACGTCTCGCAGCCCCGCCCCCTTTCCAGTTCCACTCCGGGCCTCCCCTGCTCCGCCCCCCGGCCTCAAGCCCTGCCCCTGGCCACGCCCCCGGCCTCTGTTTGCGCCGGGTCCGCGCTGCCCGCGGCGATCCAGGCACTCCACGCTGCAACCGCTCCGAGCAATGATTAACCGGGAGGGCTGGCCCGCGCCAGGCCCGGGGCGGAGGCCTGGGGCCGGGGCGGGACCCCGAAGGGCCGCTCGCCTTCCTGCTCTCTCTCAAGTTTCCTCCTAGAGAGCGCAGCGCCGGCCAGGGCCCGCGGGGCGGCTAGGCGCAGGGCGCAGCGCCGGTCGCGTGTGGTCGCGGAGCGGGCCACTGGGGTCACCATGAGGACTCTCCGCAGGTTGAAGTTCATGAGTTCGCCCAGCCTCAGTGACTTGGGCAAGAGAGAGCCGGCCGCCGCCTCCGGAGACGAGCGGGGCACGCAGCAGCGCCGGGCCTGCGCCAACGCCACCTGGAACAGGTAAGGCCGCGCCCTCCCGGCCCGCCTGTGGGCCCCGGACCCCAGAGCCGGAGGAGGGGGCGCCCTGGAGCGGATCTGCGGTAGAGGGCGGGCCCCCTGCGAGGAATGGAGCCGTGGGCAGCGCGGCACTTCACTGTTTGCAAGAACTTGCTCCGCCGGAGTTGTACGGGCTGGGAGGGAAGTTTAGTGCAACGTGTTTCTAGAGCGGAGGGACAAGACCGCGGACCTCGGGCTGGTCCCGAAGCGCCTGGCTCGTGGGTGGCTGGGTGGGCGGCGCCGCGTGCCTGCCTCCCGCCCGTGGTCTTCCCACGTCTCCGATCCAGTGCTCATGGCAACCTGGGAGATAATACAGCAGGAAGTATTTTTCCCATTTCGCAGATGAGCAGATGAGCCTCGCGGGCGCAGTCGGTAGGTTGCCGGCTGCTGCGCTTCCTGCCTCTGCATTAAGGTCGGGGGCGGGCGGGCGGGCGGTTTTCCCCGGAGCGGGCCCCTGTCCTCCCAGCTGTCCGCAGGGGTGCAGCAGCTGCCCCGCATTCCTCAGCCGACCCTCCTCCAGGGGCCGTTCCCAGACAGGCAGGGGCGTGGGAAGGCCCCCCACCCCCAAGCTTTGTTTGAAGAGCAGCGTTGGGATCCGGAAAAGAGACGGTTTATTTAGTGGGATTCCCCAGCCTGTCTGCTCATTGGCTCTTTTCAAAAATAGATATTTCCACCAAAAGGCAACTGGGAGGGGAAGGGAGGGGAAGAGTGTGAGGCAGGCTGTTTCGGGGGGCTGTGGATGCTGTCCCCCCACCACACACACCTGGCAGTGAAATCTTGCCAGATGCTCCTCGGGCTGTGTGGTCTTAGCCAGACTTCCCCAGCATCGTGGTGAGCATGGGGCTGCCAGCCGGGGACCCTCCCGTCTGTGCACCAAGCAAGACACTGCCATCCGTCTGCTTGTCTTCGGCCCCCTACCAAGTTGCACACTATTTGAGGGCTGGGACGTTTCTGCCCATTTCCCTGTCTGTGTGTGCCTGCACATTCCTCCCCACAGGACCCACGTGGGACCATGAGAGAAGGGCTCTGGGGACTCTCACACCGTCTTACAGCTGTGCCCTCCTCCCACAGGACTGAGAGAGGAGCAGCCTTCCTTCTCCCGTCTCTGCCCTGGTTTAGTGGAAGGCGCCCAGCAGTCCTAGTTCGAATCCCCACTCTACCTCTTCCCTGCTGTGTACCCGTTCTGGTCCTCAGTCTCCTTACCCATAAAATGGGCTAATGAGTACCTCCCACCCGGGCTGTGCAGGGATTAGGTGTGAAGGTGGGTAGTGAAGCCCTCAGCACAGTGCCTGGCACACAGTGGGTCCTCTGTAACTCAGGCCCGAACTCAGGTCGGGGTGGACCTGGAGAGGTGGGGTTTGGGGTGCTCCTCAGAGTCTACTGCTTTGTGAAGGGCACTCTTTGTGATCGGCCCTGCCAGAGAGGTGAGGGCACCCTAGGCCCTGCTCTGAGTCTTCCAGGAGGGGTCACCTGGTCTCCCAGCTGCCTTTTACTTAGTGGAGCCGTGGTACTCCAGTTTTGTGCTGTGCCCGGGCCCGGCAGGCTGCCGAGGAGTGCACCCCTCCTCACAGCCTGCACCCACAGGCTCTCGGTCAGCTCCCCCACCGGCCAGCACTCCTGCGATGTGCCAGGCCCCTTCGTGTCCCTTGGCTCACTTCGCTACCATTGCAGCCCAGGGAAAGAGAGATTACGACCACCTCCACCCCCAGTTCAGAGGTGCAGAGGGAGACACAGAGCCCCAGGAGACCTGCCCACATAGGTGTTGGCAGGGCCAGAGTCCTACTCTCCCCTCCCCAGGCCCAGGGCGGTCTGAGCCAAGAAGGGAGCAAAGCGCCTTCAGCCGGGCCCCTGAGGGACAGCGGCGGGAGCCAGGGCCCCTTCTGGGCTCCCCAGTGCCCCCGCCGGGCCCACAGGACAACAGCCTTGTCTGTGCCGGAACAGCCTGCGTGGGTCCTCCTTGCTGAGCAGAGTCTGCGGCGTGCTGCCCTTTCTCTGTGTGGCCACACCGGTGTCCTGGGGCCATCGAAGCCCGGCACCACAAACTGGGTGACTTGCAGCAACAGGTTTCTTCCCTCGTGGTTCCAGGACCAGGAGTCCAAAATCAAGGTGTTGGCGGAGCCATGCTCCCGCCGGAAGCTATGGCGGAGGGTCCCCCTGCCTCTACCAGGTCCCGGTGAACCCTGGACTGGTGGCCAAGTCACTCCAGTCTCTGCCTCGTCTTCCCTCGGCCTCTCCTCGTGTCTCTGTGTGCAGCCCCCCACCCCCTGCCCAGATCCGGGGCGACCATCTGAAGGTCCTGACCTGATGGCATCTGCAAAGGCCGTCTCCAAATGAGATCTGAGATTTCAGGTAGACATGGCTTCCTAGGGGACACTGTCCACCCACTACAGTGACCTTGGGCACACCCCCTACACTCTCTGTGCCTCTGTTTCCTCATCTGGACATGGGGCATGGGCAGAAACAAAACATAGCTTGTTCTTACAAAAATAGAATTCATGTACTCACTTAGCCATTCATTCATTCGTTCATTCACTTGTTCACTCCCAGGGCGTAGAGTCAGCAAAGAGTCAACAGGCTCCCAGAGCTTCGAGCTTGGAGTCAGGAAATAAACAGGACACAAGCAACCCAGTCAGGGGTTCCCAGGCCGGCCTCAGTGCCGGGAAGGAGACGAACGTGGGGCACCCAAGTGCTTCATGCACGCGGCCAGCAGCCTGGGTCCCGTTCTAATGGATCCTGTGCAGGAAATGTCTGAGTGCGTGGTGGGTGCCCGGCTGGCCCCTCCTGGGCTGCCCTTGCAAACCGTGGACCAGAACCATCAGGAGGCGCGTGGCCAGACAGGTCTCTCCCCTGTGCCAAGCCCAGGCCCAGGGCTGCAGGGGCTGGGGCTCCAGGGGGGGTTAGAAGACTCACTTGCCAGTCCCACCTGGAGTCCCTCACGCCCTCCCTCCCCAAGGTCTGGACCCAAGTGTGTGGGGCCTCCAGCTCTGTGAAGGTCACGTTCTGAGATGTGGGTGGAGGGAGCACTCCGGACCCCAACACGGGTCCCCTGTGCCTGCATTTGGGTCAGGGTGCTAACGATTCTGGCACCCTACCTGCCAGGCCTGCACCTGCCCATATGCCTGCGCCACCCCCTGCACCTAGACATTAGAGTGGAGGTGCCCAGCCAGATGGGGGCTGGGTGGAGGGTGCTCCCACGTGGGGCTGGTGACACTCGTCACGCTCCCCACAAACTCGCTTCCAAAGCTGAGTGACTATCTTTAGCTTACAGGGTCTGGGGTCTGAACCCAGGTCCACTTGCAGCCACTGCCGGGCAAAGTGGGTTTGGGGGATGAGCTGGAGTCTGCCCCCAGCCCTGAAGGGGCCCTGGCCTGACCTTCGCAAAGTGTTCCCCTCCGCGATCTCAGCAGCGCCGAGCAGTTTGATACCCTGTGCCCCAGAACCTGAAAGTACATTGTATTGCAGGGCAAAGGGGCCTTTTCAGATATGACTAAGATAAGGATCTTTGGATGGGGATATGACCCAGGAGGCGATGTCCCCACAGGGCCTCTGTGAGAGGGAGACCAGGACAGAAGCGAGAAGCTGGGAATGGAGGGAGGGGCCCGCGAGCCCAGGAGTGCAGGCGCCTCTCGGAACTGGACAAGGCCGGAACTGGGCAAGGCTGGGAACAGACAGCTCTGCCCTGGGGCCTGCAGAAGGGGCCAGCCCACCCACGCCTTGGTTTCAGTCCCGCAACACTGACCTGGACTTTTCAGCCTTCAGGATGCCAGGAAAACAACTTGGGCTTGTTGTGAGCCACTAGGCTGGTGGTCTTCTGATACAGCAGGCGCAGGACAGCCACACTCCGGGCGTCCCTGCCCACCACACGCCCTGGCCCCCCCCCCACCCCCTGCCCCGGCTCATAAGGTGGGAATGTGAGGCCCGGGCAGCCATGGGAAGACACGGGCATGACACTCTCCCCTCTGCAGATTGTAGGGACGGAGGGAGTCAGAGCCCAAGCAGGTGCCTGCCTACCTGGGCAGGTGAGCCTTTGAGAAATTCTCGGAGCCCTTGTCTGCAGCAGGTGTGGGTGGGGCCCCTCCTGCTCAGCCGGGAACACTGGGGTGGGGGATTTGAAGTCAGGTGGACCGGAGCCAGGGTACGAGTGGTGCCTGTTTGCTGGGGAGCAGGTAAACCTGCCCACGGGTCTGTTCTCACCCCTACTTTCCAGGGGGTCAGATTGGGGGCTAAACGGGTGTGGGATTGGGTTCTGAGACACCTGCCTCCCAGTGCCTTTTACCCGGTGTCTTCATGCACCCCAGGCCATGAAGAAGGGGCCAGTGGTCCTGCCACTTAACTTCTGGGGGCGGGTGGGGCCCCCTGGGGTGCAGATGAGGACATTGGGACTCCCCTGGATGGACAGGGCAGAGAGAGGGGTAGCACCCGGGCAGTCTGAGGTGGGCGGGAGCCAGGGTGGGCACTAACCAGCCCAGGTGGCGTCAGGAAGATCCAGAGGGGACCTGTGGGGACCCAGTGGAGCCCAGCACCCCTGCCTGCGTCTGCCCACCTGTCCAGCCCTTCCCTCAGGCCACTGGCTGGGTGTCAGGTCCTGAGAGGATCCAGGTCTCGACGCTGGTCAGAGGGGCCTGAGGGAGAACCAGCCCTGACCAGCCCTGGGCGGCCCTCGGGGGGCAGTGAGGAAGATATCGGAAGAGGCCCCCAGCGGGCTGGTCCAGAGCCAGGGGTGGGGTGGTGGCAAGGAGGGACAGGGCTCTACCTCCAGGGGTCCCTGAGTGTCCATCGGACTGACCCACCGGAGGCAGGCCCCGACCCACTCGCTCTCTGCTGGGCAGGTGTGTGCAATGCTGAGAGAGGCGATGCTGTGGTCCCAGCCACTCAGCCCCACGTTAGCCTCAGCCCAGTCCAGGATGGCCACGGCAGGTGCCCCCGAGTTCCACAATTAGCCCTTCCTCCCAGCCTTACCACAGCAACCCCCCAACCCTGGGCAGCCCTGTCCCGCCAGCCTCAGTGGCTGATCTCTCCTGGAGCCTCCCTGAGGGTCCTGCACTTGCGCCCAGTGCCCACCTGGTGCTTAGGCAGGAGAGGCTGAGACCTGGCCCGCATCCTGTCTTCCTCCCTGGGATGGGGAAGGACAGGCCCCCATGGAGGAGGGGCTGCCCAATGAGAGGAGGGGGTGATGGGTCAGGGTCTCTCCTGGGAGTTCCCCAGAGGCCACCTGCAGTTTCCCTGGGACCATAGCTCTGCCCGTGGCTAGGCCTGGCCACCGCTGGTTTCGGCAGCCGTGGGCCGGAACAACTGGGGTTTCACTTCCATTCTGGGGCCGGGTGGGGGGTGATAAGTCACATGAGGTCCTTTCACCTTCTCCGCCCTTCCTCTCCCCCAGGGGCTCACAGCGAGGTTTTCTTGTTTACCCAACTTGGTCTTTGGAAAGAACATGGAACCTCAGCTGGAGAGAAACGGGAAGGAGCGGGGCCCTGCCCGTCCCCCACCCCCACCCCTACCCACATGTTTGGGTGGGGCAGGCGGGTGGGGGTGGGGCACTGTGGGCCTGGGGCTCCAGGCTCTGGTAAAGCTGTGTGACTCCAGGCCACCCGTTGGCCTCTCGGAGCCTCAGTGTTCTGTGGCCTGGGCATGACAGTCCCCACCTCATGTTGTGGTTGGAAGGAAGACATTGAGAAAACCACAGGGCAGATGGCTGAGCTGGGGCGGCCGCTTCTGGGGTCACGCCCCTTCCGAGAGGCACTGCCAGCCACACCATGACGAACAGCCCGCAGGGCACGGCCTGCTGCCCACAGCGTCTCCTTTAGGGGCTGCAGTGACCAGCCCACTGTGTGGACGAGGACTTGGAGGCAGAGCTGCTCAGGGCACTCGGCCGAGGCACAGAGCCGGGAAGCCCTCGGCTGGGACCCAAACCCACACCCACCCCTGAGCCCACCCCCCCTGGGTGGGGGCTAGAGGTGGGCAGTGTGGGTGGGGCGCTCAGACGGGATGCAGGGTGGTCACTGGGTCACCGACAGATCCCCCGTGAGCGACCTCAGCTGCCCCAGTGCCAGGGTGGGGGGTAGAGGCTGAAGAGTAAACCAAATAGACCTCCTGTAGCCAAAACGGATAGGGGCCGAATACCTGCCCCACACAGGTGTGGGGGGGTGGGCGGAAGGCCAGCTTCCAGACCAGGGAGCGGTGGGGACGAGGGCCATGAGGCAGGAGTCACAGAGTGGCCAGACCCCCTGAGGGTCCAGACTGCCGGCCTTGCTGTTCAGACGCACATGGCGCGGCATCAGCTCTTGGTGGGGAGTGGGCTGGAGTCCCTGGGAAGGTTCAAGGGAAGGAGAGGAAGGCGCAGAGAGGCTGGTGAGAGCAGGTCCCTGAGAGCAGCCAGACCAGGCCTCAAGGTCCCGGGCCCCACCCCTCCCACCACCCCCAGGCAAACAGGGCTGGGCCCCCAGCAGCCCCCTCGAGGCGGAGAGCGAGTTCCCAGCTGTCCGGATTCCAGGGGATGGCTGCCATAGGACAGCTGGCTTCCTGGTGGCCACTGACTTCCCATCGGAGTCTCATCTTTTTTTAGTGCAGACGGGGAGCCGAGTCCGCCAGGGACTGGTAACTGGCGGACACGACCCCAGCCGTGACTGAGAGGCGAGGCTGGGCAGGCCGGCACGTGACCCCATCCCACAGACAGGAGCCAGGTGGAGGGTGCGTGTCCCCGGACATGTGAATAAGCAGCGTTCCAGTGTTGGCCCCAGAGGAGCCGGGCACCCTGGGTCAGGGGACAGGTGTCTAGGGGGTCACAGCCTCTGTCTCAGCTGGGGCTAGCTGTGCAATCTGGATGCGTCCCCGTACTACCCAGACCCTCCCACACCTGCCTGGGCTGTGGGGCCCTGCCCCTGCCCAGACCTGTGGCACCACCCCCCCACCCCCCAGGGCACTGGCCTCGCTGAGCCTCAGTCTCCTCATCTGAGAAGTGGGCAGCCAGGCCTCTGTTGCTGGGAAGGGTGGAGCTGGGGGAGGCAGACAAGGGCACCAGGCGCACTCTGGCCACTTTCTGCCCTGGGATGTGACCAGCAGCACATGTCCAGCTGTCCCCTGTATACTGAGAGTCATGCGGCCAGCATGAGGTAGTGAACCTCAGGGAGCAGCGGCCAGGTGCTGGGTGGAGGGCGGCAGGACCTGGTTGTCACCCTTGGGAGCGGGTGGCCAGTGGGAGGGACTAATAGGAAAGTGAATCAGCGAAGTACAGGGACATGAGTTTGCACAGAATGGGGAGGGCATCAGGAGGACTTCCTGGAGGCAATGGCCTCTGAGCAGAGGCTCTGGTGTGACTAGCAGCTTGCCCAGAAGACAAGGAGAGGGCCCTCTAGGCAGAAGGAGCAGTGGGTGCAGAGACCCAAAGGTGTGGCACCCCTGACAGGCCCTGCATTCTAGGGGGTTAGAGTGTGGGATGCCCAGGAGTACAGGGAAGGGTCGCTTCGGGGAGCCTTGAATGCCACGTCCAGGCTTTGCTCTGTGCTGGGCAGTGGGGGCAGTGGAGAGGCTGGCGGGCGTCATCAGAGGTCCAGGCAGGAAGGAGGGGCCCTGAGCTGGAAGGCAAAGGAGGGGTGCCTCAGAGATCCAGGAGGCAGGGCCGATTCGGTTTGGTGGGCGAGGGTCAGGATGGACTTGACCAAGTGTGCGCCACGCTGCTCCGTGGGCCAGGTGTCGTCACGTGGCATGAGCAGCACAGGGCCCGTGCTCGTGCCCTACGTAAAGACGGCAGAAACAAGTTAACCCCACGAATCACACGTAAACGTGCCGTCCACGCTGACAGGCACTGCCAAAGCCAACGGCCGCCTATGACCTGAAGGAAGGCGCCAGATGGAAGGAAGAGGGCAGGCCCTGTGGGCGGCTTCCCCGGCAGGGCCAGTGCTGAGCGCGGATCCCGGTGCTCAGAGGCGGGAGCAGCAGGGGCCGGCTCGGGGCCACCAAGAAGCCCAGGGTGACAAAGTCAGTGGCCTTGGGTATGGCGAGGCCATCAGGAGGCGGCCCTAGGCTCTGGCCTGGGCTGGAGGGTTTGAGAACACAGGAAGGGAAGCAGAGTGTGTGCGAGGGACATGGGACGTTCTGGAGAGGTGACCACGAGGTGCCTGGGGCACAGGGGAGGCTGGGGGCGCAGGATCTGGGGGCTGGGGTGGGAACCTAGGGTCCCACGGGGACAATGGATCCCTGCTGTCCCAGCACCCGGCCTCTGCCCCGGCCCTTCCTGTTGCCCAGTGGGGCAGGAAGGCTGCAGGGGAGAGTGGGTTGAAGGGAGGTCTGGGGGAGGCAGGGAGGGGCCCTGGGGCGTCTGGATACAGTGCTCCTCTCTCCCCACCCGCAGCATCCACAACGGGGTGATTGCTGTCTTCCAGCGCAAGGGGCTGCCCGATCAGGAGCTATTCAGCCTCAACGAAGGTGTCCGGTGAGTGGCTGTCCCGCCTGCCCCCCCACCCCCGCCCACCCAGGTCTGTGAGAAGGAGGGGGAGCTGTGCCAGGGTGGGAGGCCCCGGCCAGGCACCTGGTCCACCAGCCCCACCAGAGGCTCCGCCCTGAGAACTGAGGTCCGCAGTGACCACCACATGGACCTGTTAGGTGGCTCTCAGGCCCGGGGGACCTTCACCACCAGCCCTCCTGAGGACACCTTTCCGGGGGAAACGGAGCAGGACCTGACGGTGGGTCGAGAAAGCGCCCACATTCCCCACTGGTGCATCAGGAAAGACATTTATTCTGTGAGAGAGGAAGGACCCACCTGCCTAGTGACGGGGGTGCCCTTCCCGGAGAAGCCGTTACGGCTGCACACGTCCTTCATTTCCTGTGAGCGGCCGAGGAATGAGCACTTGGCAAGGAGCCCCCATGAGGGCCCGGCTTCGAGGGAATCGTGAGGCCTGGCACAGTCGTGCTTTTTAATAGGAGGCGGCCCGTGATCAGAGAGGTCAAGAGCCTTGCCCAGGGTCACACAGCTCCTACAAGGAGGCGTGGGTCGCCTCTGAGCTGCTCCCCTTCCTCCCTGGGGAAAAATAGACGGCAGACATTCTTGCCAACTCCAAGTGGGAATAAAAGGTCACCTGGGACGGGGTGAACCCTCCCCACCGCCACGTGGCTGGGCTGGAAGGGCGCCTGCAGACAGACTGCTGAGGCCTGAAGCGGGAGGGGCTGGTGAAGTCGCGGGAGCAGGGGCTTGTTGCCTGCCAGACTTTCCCCAGGCCCCTAGGGCCATGCAGGGGTGGGGCCTCAGGAGCCCCTGGGCCTCAGTGGGGCCCACAGCACCCCCATTTTCTGCTCTGCTCTGCTGAGGGAAAGGGAGTTGTGGCCTAAAGAATGTGCTGGATGTTTAAGCAACAGAACATAAGGAAATGCTTCTGCATTCCTGAACGAAGCGCCAGGGACAGCCCTGCAGTCGTCTGCACGCCCTCCACTCCGCTCCATCGGCACACACCGCACAGGGGTGGGGACTGTGACCCCAGACCACACGCCCCCGTCAGCAGCCCTTGGGGATGCATGGAGCAGGTGGCCCCCCTCAGGAGTGTGTGTGGGGTGCTGGCCCCGGGCCCCACGCTCCCCGGCTCCCCGGGACAGCCCCACCATCCTTTACCTGAGAAACAGGTAGAGAGCAGGCGATGGGAGATGTGCAGCTCCTGGCCAGGTGGGTTGTTTGGGGCAGCAGCGTTTGGGCCAGTTCGAAACGGAAGCCCGTACTCGCCTGGCAGGGGAGGGAGGTCCCGTGGTCACGAAGGCGCCTTTCCCAGGGCGACGCTTTTCCGCTGCAGTCCAGGTGCACTGACCGTGTGTTTTCTCCAAATGTGGGAAACTCAGCTGCATAATTTTTGGTAGTGGGGGACTGCATTCATGCTTTCCCCTGACCCCTGCTCCCCCCCAAAAATGAAATGCCGGCGTTGCTAAGTGCCGATAACAGGGCCTTTCTTTCGAGAGTTCACTCTCTGCCGGCCTTGTGCCAGGCGCTCGCACGCCTTAAACTCTCCACGGTGCCTCTGAGGAGTGGGCGCCCCCTTGCTCACTTCACAGATGAGGAAACTGAGGCACGGAGAGGTCATGGGTCGCTCGTGGAGCCGGGGCCTAGGCCCCTGACTCCAGGACCTCTCCCGCCCCCAGCTCTTTGCCATCACATGGCCACATTAAATTAAGTGATTTAGTTGTGATTAAATCCATAATTGGTCATTAACTTCGATCCCACGAGAGCCTGGGCCTGGAGCCATGGGTCTTGTCCTTCCCCAACACTGCCCTCTGCTCCTTGTGAGACCAGGCAGTGCCCGGGCTCGGGGAGGGCCGAGACCGTGGCTGGGGAGGGGGCGCTGACGTCCGGCCCTCCCTTGCCCCTGCGCTCCCCCACTTTGTGTGTGTTTTTTGAGACATAATTCATCCTTGTAAAATGTGCGGTTCATTGTTGTAGTTTATTCACAAGTGTGTACGACCATCACACTATTTAATTCCAGAACATTTCCATCCCCCGACCCCCAACAAGAAGACCGTCTCCATCACCAACCCCTCTTCCTCACCCCTCCCCCAGCCCCTGCCAATGTCTGTCTGTCCGTCTGGGTGGATCTGCTGGTTCGGGACACTCATAGGGGTGGCGTCACTCAGTCCGCACGTGGCCTCGGTGGCCTCTTCCTTCCCTGGGCACAGTCCTTTGGGGTCCGTTCACGTCGGAGCAGGTGTCAGGACTTCGTTCCTTTCCATGGCCACTCAGAACACCCACTCAGGGGTTGCACAGAAAACACACCCTCCTGTTTGGGTCCTCTCCTCTGTGGGTCCTCTCCTCTGTGGGTGGGCGTCCGGGCTGTTTCCTCACAGTGGCTGTGCGGACGCTGCTGCTGTGAGGTCGTGTGCAGGGTTTGTGTGGACACGTGCTGCCATGTTCCTGGGTCCCTGCCTGGGGTGGCGTTGCTGGGGGGCTGCAGCCGTGGACGATGAAAGTGTGCAGCCCCCCAGCCCTGGCAGTGCGGGGACAGGTGGACATGACCGGCCCTCACGTTGGGCTGAGCATGTGTCCCCTGGTTCCCAGGCGGGCCCCTGGGACCCCCACTACCCCTCGGTGGAGTCTGACTCCCACCCTCCCTCTCTCTCGTCTCCTCCCCACCCACAGGCAGCTGCTGAGGACGGAGCTGGGACCCTTCTTCACAGAGTGCCTGCAGGTGGGTGGTCCTGCTCTCTCACAGGGCTGGGGTGGCTTTCTGAGCTGGCGAGAGGGACCGGGTGACCTGCTCTCAGTGGGCATTTGGAGCACTAGGTTGCAGAGATTCCGCCTTCCGTGACTCAGTCTCCCCATCTACCACTGCAGCCGGTTGGGAAGTTAAGGATTCGATGTAGGTGCTGTCTCAGCACTGTCCCTGGCACGTGACAGGCTCGGGCGGCTTTGTAATTAGTGGTTCACCTCTTCCTAGAATGTCAGCGCGGCCCCTGATGTCCATGTCTGGGCACCCCCCCCCACTGCCACAGTGCCCTGAGCCGGGGTGTCAGCATCACTGAGTTCCTTCTGGCCACAGGTTGACAGTCGCTGAACACAGGGGAACCCCACACTGTGCGGTTTAAAGGGTTTGGCTCAGTTGTTCTCAGTGAACCCGCAAAGTCCTGCCGCCCTCACCACTGGCTAATTCCAGAACATTCTCATCACCCCTCAAAAGAAACCCTACATTTTGCGATCGGTCCCCATCCCCCTCCGGCGTGGTCCCCGGCCGGTGCAGTTCCCGAATGAGGCCCTCATCGCAGGCCCTGCGGGTTCAGTGTCCTTCGTTTGTCACAGGATGTAAAGGCAGCCTGCCTACCAGCTCAGCTGAGGCTGCAGGGGCCGCCTGTCTCTTGGGATCATCCCTGTGGCCACCTCCTATCTCATGACAACCCCTGGTTGGGTCAGCTGTCAGTGTCCTCCCAGGGGAAGCTGAGGTTCGGGCTCTGAGGCAGGCGGGAGAGGGGATGTCAGCGAGTCCCCCCCCCTTGCTGGGGCTTGTCTTCAGGTGGGAGACTCATGGGAGCCCTGCCTGCCAGGACCCGGAGGGCACCTCAGGGCTGTGACAGCGTCCCCCTGTGTGCCTTCCAGAACCAGCTGCTGACGAAAGGCATGGTGATCCTGAGGGACAAGATTCGCTTCTACGAGGGTGAGTCGGACAGCCCCCTGGTGGGGACCGTGTGCTGGGCCGCCCTGCTTGCTGCTGTGGCTGCTGGGCCACCTGGCTCGTACCAGGGATGGTGGCACAGCAGCAGGAATCATGGCAGTGTGGCTCTTCCGGTCGAGGGTTAGGGGTGCAGCTCGGAAGGGACAAAAAATGAGGCCTCCGGGACAGCAGGGAGAGATCCAATCCCCAGAGGGGACCTTGTTGGGGAGAACATCTGCCCAGGAGGCCCATGGGGGGTCGGAGAGAAGGCTCCTGCCCCACTCAGGGTCCCAAGCAGCCCGGGGGCACCCTCGGGCTCTGTGAGGCTTGACAGGAAGTGGCTTGAAGAGGCTGGAACAGGTCGCTGCCTCCTGGAGGAAGCAGCCTATGAGGGCTCCCTGCTAGGCATGGGGTTCCCTCTCTTTATGCCCACCCCCACCCCCTGTGGGTCACTGTTCCCATTGCACAGGTGAGGACAATGCAGTGACAACAGGTGATCTGTCCTTGACCACACTGCACATAAGGAGTGGAGGCGGGATTTGAACCCAGGTCAACCTGTCCTTTTGCCCTTCTCTTGTTCCGGAGTCCCAGCTGGCCTCTCTGCTCTCCTCAGGCCTCAGCAAGCAGGGGGCTACCCTCCCATGCAGGAGCCAAGCCTCAGCAGAGGGTGCCAGGTCCTGGCACCCTTGGGCCCCCCGAGTCTGTGGGCCCTGGGGCCATAGCTGAAGGGCAGGCCTCCTTAGGGAGACATCAAACAGTGGGAGCCCAGCTCCAGCAGGTACGCCTTTGCACAGGGCCTACTGTGCACCAGGCCAGTGCTGGGTTCAGGTTCCGTGAATGTTTGTTGAGCACCTACTAGGCACTGGGTACATGCCTACTCTGCTAGGTTCTGTCCTGACTCTGCTAACTCAGTGGGTCTCCCAACAACCTGTGAAGGAGATTTGGAGAAACTGAGTCAGAGGGGTTCAGTGGCGTGCAGGCCATGTGGCAGCCTGGCTCCTGAGCCCACACTGTTCTCTGCAGCTCCAGACGCATCCTCAAGTCCTGGCCCTGTGCAGAAGAGGCATTAGCCTGTTTCAGAGAGGAGGGGACTGGGGCCTGGTGGCCTAGTGGCTCCAGATGAGCCTGGAGCCGCAGGTCCTTTTGTGCCCGCTCCATGCGTATCGGGCAGAAGCCTGAGAACCCCAAGCTAGAGGCACAGCCACCGGGGGTCCTGGGCCAACTTCCTGGAGGAGGCAGCACCTAGCCAGCAGGACAGGGCAGCACAGACTTGGCACCTGGTGGAGGCGCCCTCCCACGCCCCCCCCCGACTCAGCACATTCCGGCAGTGCCTGTGCCTCCCACCAACCCCAGCCCAGGAGAGCCGGGGTCGTTGGAGAAGGGCAGCTTTGTGCGGCTTGGTGGAGCCCTGCCCACAGCGGCCAGGCCGCCAGGCCACCCAGCAGGGAGTGCCAGCCCGTTCAGACTCCCCGGGCCTCTGGGACAGGCCCGGAGCTCCAGGCCATGGGCCATAGGTCCTGGTGTCCTGCTCTCATCCAGCCACACACACGACATTTCCCTCTGGCCTCAGTGTCCCCGTCTCAGCTCTGTGGGGTTGGTCGAGCTCCATCTGCAGGCTCAGGCCCTTTCCAGCAGGGCCTCACAGCTGTTCGGGGGCATAGACGAGGCTCAGATGGTGAAAGTACAATGTGGTGAATGTCAGGGTACTGGGCAGCCCAGGGGAGAATGGACCAATTCCACACAGGCAGTCAGGGAGGGCTGCGTGGAGGCGGTGGCCCTCAAAATGCAGTCTGTCCAGGACAATGTCTGCCCCCTAAAGCCCATGCCATTGAAACAATAACCGACCCACATCCTGAGGGCAACCTCTCAGCCCTGTTTGGGTCCCAGGGAGAGCGCTTCCTTGAGACGGCTGCTGGCACCCCACCTTGCCCTTGCCTTGCCTGTTTCTGCCCCATGTGGGGGCAGCTGGGCCCTCGCTGCCTACTGCTCCCCTCAGCTGTGCCGAGGCTGGAACATCGGCCGCCAAGCAGAGAGGTTCCTGAGCATGAGGAGTCTGGACAGCAGCCCGGAGGAGGAGGCTCCTCTAGGAATGTGTCTGAGGTTGTAGTTTGGTGCCCTTGGCACGACGGACGGCTAATCGGAGTGAACGCCCTCCGCAGCCAGGCCCTGTGGTCCCCACTGTCCCTGGGGGCTCCCCGAGACTGGCCGAGACCTGAGCCGCCACCATCCATTCGTTCTGGTCTCCAGGCCCCACAGTCGGCCATCAGAACTTGGACAAGGAGGACTGACCTGCCCCCTGGGCACAGCCAACTCGGCCTTAGCTGCTGCCTGAACCCTGCTGCCCGTCAGCAGGGACGCGGCCCACCAGCCACCGTGATACCTGCCAGCACTGCCAGAGCACCAGCCACGTGGCCGCCTTTAGCCCTGCCTGCGAGGGACGGTCATCACACCCATTTTACAGGGAACCACACTGAGGCCCAGGGTGCGGGACTCCCCTGGGCCCCCCCCCCAGAAAGGCTCTGCAGCCCAACTCTGTCACCTGACATCCCCAGTGCCCCCAGACAGCCCCCAGCAGAGGGCCTGGCTGGCGGGCACAACCCCGCTTCTTGGCCTCGGCGGCCAGAGCACAGCCCGGCCAGGCCTGGACTCCGTGTTTCACAACATCTGCTTTCTGCTGCGTTTCCGGGCCGGGGGCTGGAGAACGGCCCGAACTCAGCGGACACTGGCCTGGCCCGTGCCCAGGGCCACCCCACGGCCAGCCAAGGGGACTGAGCTGCCTTTCTTCTTGCCGGCAGCGGCAGGGACCTGAAGGGACCTTTGTGCTCAGGCAGAGCTCCTGGGGCAGCAAGTGCCCGCCTGTCCCGCCGCAGACCCAGGTGTGGGCCCCAGGGAGGACCGGGAGTTGGCCGCTTGGCAGGGAGCCCCAGTGCCAGCCGACGGCAAAGCACAGAAGCCAGACCCCGCTAACCGCCAGCCAGGCTGCACTGCACCTCCCAGGCCGCCCCGCCAGGCTCCCCTCCCAGAGCCCCAGCACCGACACAGACCTGGGCCTTGCTGGGTGGAGGCAGCGGGGCCCAGAGCCCGAGGAAAGTGAGGAAAAGAGAGGCCAAGGCTCTTGTCTGGCCCTCTCGTTCCCATGGAAACCGCCGGCATTGAGCAGTGCAGTCTGGGAGAGCGGCCAGTGAGGGGCACTTTCCCCTCCCCATGCAGAGCTGCCCACCACGCCCCTGCTGACAGTGAGTCTGCTTTCCAGGCGGGGGTCCGCTCCTCCTGGGCCCGGCAGCCCTCCAACCTTTTGCTCTCTCCAGTGAAAAGGCTAGGGGTTCAGCACTAAGCATTTCCTGAGGGATCCCAGAGCCAGCCTGAGGGCACCCCAGCTGTCCCCCACCCCGGGAGGCTGTCCACCCCAAGGACAGCGCCCCTCCTTCCCAGGGCAGCAGAGACGAGACTGCAGAGCCTGCCCCACTGCCTGCTTTCCACACACCTGCTCTTGTGGGCCACCGAGGGTGTCATTCGGCCTGGCAAACCGTCCCAAATCAGCGTAGACAGCCCCTCTTCCAAGAAGCCCTGCCTGCCTGCCCCTCTCCACCCCCTCTCCACCCCTCTTCTACCCATTGCCACAGTTGCACACAGCCCTCTGGCTCCACTGATCCCGCCTCGAGTGGCAGGGCCCCAGGCCCTGGACAGAGAGGCCTGAGCCTCTCACAGGCTTCATCTCCTCACTGGCCCAGGGAGGTCACCCCTTGCCACCATCCTCACACTTGCTGTTCAGTGCCCTGCTCCTTGACACGTACTGGGATTGGATTGTTTGGGGCTCAGGGGGGTCCCTAGTGTCAGGCCCAGCACAGGGTGGGTCGGTGGACAGATGCCTCACTCCTGGGCAGTGGGTGAGGTAAGTCAGGTGAGACAAGGACGGGAGCTGATGCTCCTGTGGGGGGCACACCTGGGTGGGGCCATGTGGGTGGGGCCGGACCAGCAGCTCACACGCGGTCGCTCTTCTCTGCCCCAGGCCCTGTGTCGGCTCCGGGGTATGGGCCTGCTGCTGTCCCCTTTTATTAATGGGGAAGCTGAGGCATAGAAAGGCTAAACATTGGGCCCAGAGCCACCAAGATGCCAAGTGCTCCGTGCCCTTAACCTCAGGGGCACCTCAGGGCCCAGAGAGGGGACTTCTGACATGCAGGGGCAGGAAGTGTCTGCTGAGCCCATTTGAGACGAGCAGTGACAGCTCCCTGTGCCCACAGGGCAGAAGCTGCTGGACTCGCTGGCGGAAACGTGGGACTTCTTCTTCAGCGACGTGCTGCCCACTCTGCAGGCCGTCTTCTATCCGGTGCAGGTGAGCGGCCCCTGGGGGCACGACATCGCCTGCACTGCCCAGCCTGGGGGTGGACACGCCTTTCTGGCCCTCGGTGCCAGTGCCGTGGGCAGCACCCATGACAGGACCAGACACGCGGTCCCTGGACCTCTCAGAACCCGTTTCCCACCCACAAGATGGAAATAAGGCCAGCTCCCTCCAAAGGGCCCCATAAAGCCTGAGCAGCACACAGTAGGCCGTGCCCAGCGCAGAGTAGGCGCTCTGTGTGACAGTGACCCTTGCTCACCTGCGGGTCAGTGGGTCTCCCATGACCACGGAGTTGTGCGTCCACAGGGCAAGGAGCCGTCCGTGCGCCAGCTGGCCCTGCTGCACTTCCGGAACACCATCACCCTCAGCGTGAAGCTGGAGGAGGCGCTGGCCCGCGCCCACGCCCGCGTGCCTCCCGCCATCGTACAGATGCTGCTGGTGCTCCAGGTGGGCACAGGGCTGGGCTCCCAGGGGCAGCGCTTGAGAGGGAACGTGGGTCCCCATGTGTCACAGTGGGGGCACTGTCAGCAGGAACCTGGGAGGGAAGAGCCACGCAGAGGCCTCAGCCTGATCCCACGGTGGCCCAGCAGCCTGGTCAGAACCAGAGCTGTCCTGGGCAAGGAACTGGGCCTTTTCGGCCCCACTGACCAGTCACAGGGGCTGAGGGCCACCTTCCCTGACGCCCCATCACGGTTCTGACATGTACGGTGCGAATGGCTTGCATCCGAGAGGGCAGCTCTGGGGCGGGGGGGGCGGCCAGCGGCAAGCTGTTGGCCACCGTACTCCCGGCTGTAGGGGTGAGCAGCCTGGCTCAGGTGGGGGGTCTGCTGCAGACTGGCCCTTTCGGCACGTCCCGAGTCCTGGGGCAGGCACAGTGCTCCACAGTTTGGGCTTGCCTCACAGCACAGGGCCCAAGTGAGGGCCCCGTCTTACCCACAGGCCAGCGTGACCAGGAGTCTGGCCTCACCCGAGCCTTGCCGGCTCCAAAGTCCTGCCCATCGCCTGGAATGACACATCCACGTGGAAATCCTGCTAAATTGGGGTCTGCGAGTTTGGTCCTGGGGTCCAGGGCAGCTGGCAAAGGCTCCAGAGCGAGGAAGGGCCGGCGAACTGGAGGGTCAGGGGTCGCACCGCTCAGGCCTGTGGTTGTCTGGCAGCCACAGGGGTGCCGGGCCTGCGGGCAGGGATTTGAAGGGCTTTTTGGTTGCTCCTGGCTGGGTTGCAGCTGGGGGCTCGGAGGGACTCTGCCTCTGGGCCTCTTTTCTCCTTGTGTGGTGGAGTACGGCCACCTACCTGGCCGGGCAGGGTCGAGGGTAACGGAGAGAAACCAGCTGTAAAGCCCTCCCTGGAGCCCCATCCCTGTGGGCGGCCAGGCTGGGGTGGTGCTGCCCCCTGGTGGCCACCACCTGGTGCAGCTTTCTGGGCTTGGCCCCTGGATGCCAAACCACAACCTTTTGCCATTGCTCACCCTCCTTTGGCCCACACTTTGAATGACCTTGTCCCAGCCCTACAAGGAAACTCGTCCCTACTGTTTTCATGTCCCAAATGGATTTGAATTCACAGCTGCTGGTTGGCACATGTGGAGGACCTACTGTGTGCCCTGGGCTTCACCCAGAGAGGCATGGTTCCTCCTCACAGGGTCTCAGGCACCATGGGGACAGCCCTGCAGTGGAGGGCACACAGATAATGTTCGAGGCCCTGCGTCCTCTCTGTCCAGGGGAGCAGAGAGCAGACTTCCCGAACGAGTTCTGGGAATGAAGTCACGTGAAGTTCCTGGAGACCCAGCGCAGCTCTGCCCTGCCGTCGTCACCAGGGCACTGCTGCCAGGGGCCGAGACAGCTCCAGGGACATCGGGACTCCTGGGAGGGCAGGCACCCGTGGGATCCCAGGCCCTCCTTGTCCAAACGCAGCCGGGCCCACGGGGTCTGTAGCGATGTCCTGTCTCGTTTCCTCAGTCCGTCTGGCTAGAGGCTTAGCGATTCCATTGCTCTCTTCAAAGAACTGCCTTTTGATTTTGCTGGTTTTCCTCTTGCTCCTGTTTTCTGTCTCATTCATCTCTGCTCTGATGCTTGTTTCTCTTCCTCTTTCTTCAGACTTGATTTGCTCTTCTTTGTGTGATTTTGGAAGCTTATGGTTGATTTTTTAGCTTTTCCCTTTCTAATATGTCCATTCGATGCTGTAAACGTCCCTCGAAGCGCCGCTTTCGATGTTGTTCGTGAATGTGAACGACATTTTGTGTTCGCTTTCATTTCGTTCAAGGTCTTTTACACAAATCTTCCTGAGATTTCTTCTTCGACTCGTGTCATTTAGACGTGAGTTGTTTAATCTGTATGCATTTGAGAATTTTCCAGTTTCCTGTTGTTGGTTTCCTGGTTTCATTTCAGCGTGGCCTGAGCGCAGACACGCTCCGCATTTTTAAAAACCCGCGAGGATGTGCTCCACGGCCCAGAACACAGTCCGTTTGGTCAGTGTGTCGTGTGAGCACCAGGAGGATGTTTGGTCTTCCACGCGTGGGTGGACTAGATTGTCACTGCCACAGACCCAGAGAGCTGACCGTTGGTCGAGCCCGTCACTGTGACTTCCTGCTGCTGGGGCTGCAGTTCTCAGAGGGGGGCAAAGTCTGGAGGGTCCGGATTTGCGTCTCTCCCTGCATTTCTAGATTCCTCCCATAGTTGGCGCTCTGTCGTTCGCTGCCCGCGTGCGCAAAGGATCGCCATGGCGTCCTAGAGAACGGACCCCTTCGTCCTTAGGCCATGACCTTCTTTGCCCCTGGGACGTCCTTGGTCTGGAGTTTGCCCTGTCTGGAGTGACCACAGCCGCTCCCACCATGTTCCGGTCAGCAAGAGCCCGGCACGGCTTTCTCCTCACTTTCCTTTCAATCGGCCTGTGTCTTCACAGTTTAATAGGTTTCTTGAAGACAGCGTGGAGTCAGGTTCTCTCGCTGTCTTACACTGTTATTTAATATTATTATCCTAACTATGTCTTGTCCTTTACCGACTGGCAGCTTCTTTAGGAGTGGTGCCTTTCATTCATTCATTCATTCATTCATATATCAGTCATTGAGCAAGCACTCACCAAAAACCTGCTGAGTGCCGAGCCCGGGCCAGGAATGCTGGGACCCAGAGCTTGCCCCGCCAGTCAGCAGGACCAGCCTTGTCCTGGGCAGCCTGGCTCCTCAGGCTTTGGCTCGAATGAAACCAGAGGAGGCAGGGATCCCCGCAAAGCTCTGGACAAGGGGAGATGTCAGGTGTAAGACCTGACAGGGGACGCAGTGTCCAGCACACGATGGGAAGGGGCAGCTGTCAGGAGGGGGGACCCTCACTGCCCAGCTTGGATGTGGACGCTGGGCCTGGCCCCATGGGCAGCCCTGCCTGCCTGCAGCGCCCCGCAGGTGAGGGAGGGCAGGCAGGGGCCCTGGGTGGATGGGCTTGCCCCTGCAGGGGGACTTCCGGAGCCTCTAGGAAGCCGATGCCTGGGACCGTCTCCTGAGGGGCAGGTCGCAAGTAGCCCAGCCTCACTCAGCCACAGGGTCCTTCCCTATAGGGCCACATGGGCCCCCAGACCCACAGCTGCTGTGGGCAGTGGGCAGCCGCAGGGGGTGTCAACGCAGGAGAGAGGCTGCGAGGCCCCAGCTCAAGAGAGGGCTAGGGAACAGGGCTTAGTAGGCGCTGTCCTCAGGGCCTGGGCCCAGTGGGGGTGGGATCAGACGGTGCAGGTGTGGTGGCTTCGGGCTAAGCCCTCTGGGTGAGGGAATCCAGGACCGTGCCTCGAGGTGACCCTCCCGCCTCTCCCTCTCGCAGGGTGTGCACGAATCCCGGGGTGTGACCAAGGACTACCTGCGCCTGGAGACGCTGATCCAGAAGGTGGTGTCGCCCTACCTGGGCACCTACGGCCTCTACTCCAGTGAGGGCTCCTTCTCCCACTCCTGCATCCTAGGTAGGGCCGCCAGGCGTGAGTCAGGGTGGTAGCCGCTGGGCCCATCCACCTGGCCCACTGCCAGGCTGAGGGAGACCCCGGGGCAGGCGCCATTGTTGGTGGTGTGTGGACCCCCCCTGAGAGCCCGCAGCGTCCTCTGTCCCCGAGGGAGTCCCACTTGCACTCCATCCTGACGGCCAGGCGTGGCCAGGCACAGCGGACAGCACAAGTCAGAACCCCAGGAATCTGGCACGTGTTGGGGTCTCGGAAGAAGGGCGGGGCTTGGGGGCGGGGCTGGTGTCTGGGGGCTTCCTGGCATGTCCAAGACGCCAGGCCCCATTGCTCCTTGAACTGTTGGCCCATGGGTCATTCAGCAGCAGGGACCGAGCACCTCCTGTGCACCTGCACCTGTCCTGGGCCCTGGGGGTTCAGTAGAGACCAGTCCCCACCCTCCCCTGTCAGGGAAGGCCGACCAGTGAGTGCCCAGTCCCCAGATGAGTGCCCAAGGCGAGCTGTGCCTAGGCGACCTGGGGCCTCAGGCAGGGAGCTCAGGGAAGGGAGTCCACCCTGGGAGGTGACTGCCCGGTTGAGGACCAGGAGGAGCCAGGCTTGGGAGCAGGGCTGGGAAGGGCGTCCTGGACACACCAGTGGACAGCTGTGTGCTTGCCGGTGCCCCTTCCTCCATTGTGCCCCCACTTGGTGGTGTGAAACCCGCCAACCTGTGTTGGCACCTGTGTCTCGGCACAGGTGGCTCCCTGGCAGCTGGAGAACTTTGAGTCGCCCAGGCTCCCTGTGGTGCTGGGTGACAGGCCCCTCACAGAGGGACGAGGGAGCCTTGCCGTCTGTCCCAGAGAGGCCCGAGTCCCTCCACACACTCAGCCCTGCCACTTGGTGGCACTCGGTGGAACTGCGTGGTGCTGAAGCGTTCCTCTGTGCAGCCTCGGCCGCCCCCAGGTCCTCTCCCGCCTTCCAGAGGCCCCCACAACACTCAGTAAAAACCCCAGCCCTGACCTCACACTGACCGGCCCCTTGTTGACATGGAACTCACCACCGCCTGACTTGTGGACGACCCACCTGGGTTTGTCATCTCGTCCCACCACACACACACTGAGATTCCAGCTCGAAGGACAGGGCCCGAGTCCACCCAGGGATGTGCCAGTGCGGAGCATGTGTTGGTATTGGCTGGCTCTTTGCACAGTGGGGGTGGGGGACAGGCACGTGCAGCTGGAAACCGGAGAGCCCGCTGAGCTGCCCCCAGCTGATGTGTCCGCCCTCCCCCCCCCCCGCCCCCACTGCCTCTCCAGGCTCAGAGGCAGGGACAGAGGACACGGCTGTGGTGGAGTCTGCACCCTCTTCCCCCGGACCAAACGGCTCCTGCAGCTACTGGGGTGGGGCTGGTGGGGAGTCAGTCAGGCCTTTCCTGGGGCCACCTCCAAGCAGAGCTGGCGGCCCAGTCTATGCTCACAGTAGGAGCCACTGGGCGCCTGGTAGAAGGAAGGGCCTGGAACACCCAGGTGCCCGGGGTTGCAGCATCCCCTGGCCTCCGGTGCCTGATGCCTGCCTGTCTGTCTGTCTGTCTCCGCAGAGAAGCACTTCCTGCGCCGCGCCCGCTCCGGGGACATCCTGGCCAAGAACCCGGTGGTGCGCTCCAAGAGCTACAACACGCCGCTGCTGAACCCTGTGGCGGAGCACGAGGCGGAGGGTGCGGCGGCTGGAGGCACCGGCATCCGCAGGCACTCGGTCTCCGAGATGACGTCCTGCCCGGACGCGCCGGCCCAGGGCCCTGCAGGGGACTTCACGCCCTCCCCGGGCCTGCAGCCGGGGCCCTGCCCCAGCAGACTGTACTCGGATTGCGCGCAGTCCCCCGAGGCTGGCCCTGCCTGCGGCTCCCCGCCCTCCTCCAGCCCCGAGAACCTGGTGGACCAGGTCCTGGAGTCCGTGGACTCGGACTCCGAAGGCATCTTCATTGACTTCGGCCGGCGCGGTGGGCCTGGCGCCTCCAAGCTGCAGGGGGACAGGGGCCGCCAGAGCATCGTGTGAGGTCCTGGCGTTTTTACTGAGCCCGAGTGCGAGCCTGTGTGTGTGTGCGTGCGCATGTGTGCGTGAGTTTTTTTACTCCATCCCGGCCAGTCCGTGGCCAGCCTCGTCCACTGTGGCTTCCCCCACCCCTTGGTTGGAAAAACCGTTTTCACCAGCCCAAGCCCCACTCCGTTCTGGGACGTCTACGCCAACCTTTTCACCTGCCGCCCGCAGGGCACCCGGCACACGGGTCAGCCTCACGTGCATGGGAGGGCCGCCGCCACGCACTCTGCCCGTCAGGCCACCCAGCACCCACATCCACACCCACGGCGACTGTGAATCTGGCATCGGCCAGAATGACCCTCGGACCCACCTGCCCCTCCCCACTCGCCACAGCACCACCTGTGGGTGGCTGTCCTGGACCCTCGGAGCCACCTACCCTCCCTCGGCCAGGGTAGCCACGGGCAGGAAGAGGGTGGAATAAAACTTGTCGGCCCTGCTCCCAAGCGTGTCATGCCCGGCCTCACTTGGCTGGGGCCTCCCCTCACTGGTTTTGGAGGGGCGGGTCCCTATTACCTACTTTCCCTGCCCCATCCTGTCTGAGGGGCCCAGAGACCCAGAGGGAGGAGCCAGGAGACCCAACAGACTCTCAGGAGCTGCCAGGACCATAAGGGGTGGAGGCCGGGTGCAGACCATTGGCCCTGCACAGAGGGTGGGCCCCTGCCTTTGCCCCCTGCGGTGAAGTGCAGGGGCCTGGAAGGGGAACTGAGCTACCTGGTCCCTCACCACAACCTTACTGGAGAGGCCTGCCTGGCGCGGGACCCGTGACACCGTTCTTACCGCCCTGGCAGGCAGTGCCCTCCCCCGGCTTTGGGATCCAGGCTCTGGCCCAACCCGGAGGCTCCCTGGCCTGTCCCCCAGTGGCATCGTGCGTTTGCCAAGGTCTGGGCTCCTCAGTTGTGTCCCTCAGACACGCCTCCTGTGCCCGTGGTGGGCGTCTTACACTGGAGGGTCACCTCTCGTCTGCCGGCCCAGAGAGCCCTCCTCTGCGTGCTGGCTGACCCTGCAGGTCACCGACAGCCACCTTCTCTAGCGTCAAGGACGCATCCTGTCCCTCCAGCCCCGCCCTATGACCTCATTTAAACTTACTGAGGGACCCCATCTCCAAATACAACCACACTGGAGGCAGGTAGAGCTTCCGGGACATGACTCACTTCCATGGCTCCCTGGTGGGGGATGGGCCCGTTCCTTGGGCAACTGGCCCCCAGGCCTGCCCCCGAAGCCAGAGGGGGGTCCACATGCCAGCAGGAGCCCAGCCAGGTCCTGGGGCCTCACCCTGCTGTGGAGGGGTGGCATTGAAGGTGCCCCAAACTACACTGCCTCAGAGTTAACATTTGTGTTTGGGGGGGGTGGGCACCCCAAGATGCCCTCGGGCCCAGGGGTGTTTTTTGCTCCCGCCAATACAAGTCCCTGGAAGGAGGCTTTTGGGGAGGTGCTGCTGGGCAGCTGTGGCCCAGGAGTCACCGGTGGGAGGCCAGGCCTGCTGGGGAGGGGGAGGGGGGGTCCCTGCCAGGTGGGGGAGCTGCCTGCCTCAGAGGGAGCCCAGAGGGGGGTGGAGAGACTAGTAGGCGGAGAAAGGCTTGGAAGTGGGGTGAGCCAAGGGGTGTGTCTGTCGAGTTTTGACTCACTTGTTATCTTCCATTTGACCATGAAAGTGATACTTGACCTATAATTAAAAAGAACTGGCTCTGGCCGGTGTGGCTCAGTGGACTAAGTGCCAGCCTGCAAACCAAAAGTTCGCAGGTTCGATTCCCCGTCAGGGCACATGCCTGGGTTTCGGGCCAGGTCCCCAGTGAGGGGTATGTGAGAGGCAACTGATTGGTATTTCCCTCTCTTCCTCTCTCTAAAAATGAGTTCGAAAGGAACTGAATGTACCCCGAAGGAACTGAGGCAGAGACTCAAACACATGCTGGTCCACCATGCGCACCTGTTTCCGAGGGTGAAAAGGTGGTGATCCCACTGTCCGCCAACAGATGAATGGTTCAGCAGAGTGGTCTGTCCATGCAACGGAGTGTGACTCAGCCTTAAAAAGGACAGAAATTCTGACATGTGCCACCACGTGGATGAATCCTGAGGGCGTTGTGTGCCAGTCACAAAGGAGGCAAATGCTGCAGAATCCCACTCAGGGGAGGCCCCTGGAGGAGTCAAAGGTCTCTACCACGTCGCTCAGGGAGTGTGGCCTGCCCGGTGTGCCCCCAGCGTGGGACCGTGGTCCTGAGCTCCAGGAGTGTCCAGCAGTGACATGGGCAGTAGCCTTGAGGATTCTGGGAAATGGGGAGAGGCTGCTGGGCAGAGGGCATCAGCCAGGGCTGCAGTGGAACGAGATTTTCGGTAAGCCCCTAAAATCACGATGCTCTGTTCTTCCTGGTCCCCTTGTGGTTCCTGGGGCCCTATGACCAGCTCTGGCCAGTGAGTTCCGAGCAGAAGGGACTTGGGGTCCTTTGGAGCTGGAGCACTCACTGCCACGTGGAGACCCTGGGAGTCACGCTCCAGACAGGTCTGCTCCAGCCGGAGGGGAGTGGGGGGCTGCAGGGATGTGTAAGTGAGGAGGCCGGGTCAGCGTAAGGCCCTGAGACTGGGGGTGTTTGTTACTGCAGCATGACCTGGCGTGACCTGACTAATACATGTTCACATGTTCAGTGTGGATAGCCCACCCCTCAAGGGCAGTGCCAGGACCCTGGATTTTCCCCCCGAATCGGTCACTCACCTGTCGCGTGACAGTGGGCAATCACGCCATCCTCAGTGTCTCTAGCTGTAGGAAGGATCTTTCCGAATATAAAATTCTGTAGCCGGTGATATTGCTCTGCTTGTCTGCTGTGCTACCTGGACCACACAGAGCCAGCCAGGGCCAGCCGTGAGATCACGAACTCCCAGACGGCAGGCGTCTGATGAAGGAGCTCAGCACAGGCGACAGTGTGTTGGGCAAACAAGTACCTGATGGGTTTCAACCTGAAGGTGACCACGGCTCAGTACTGAACTGAGGGTTTCTCTGGCACGAACCCTTGTGCTCACCGGGATGTGTTTGCAGAGAGCTCAGGCTGCTGCTTAGCCAGGCTGCGAAACGCTGTCACACTGCAAAGTGTCTGCAGCACCATCACCAGAAGAATTTCTCATGCTGACATTTCTCTCTGCTGTGGGGATTTATGTCAGCCTGTACTCGGAAGGAGGGACAGGGAAGTATTAAAAAGGAGGCCGCAGCATCAGGCAGGACTCTTATTTGCAAGCCCCGAAAGCAGATCCCAGCTGGTTACACAGCAAAGGAGCTTATTAAAGGATGTTGGGAACTCCTAGGATCTGTCAGGATGGGAGAGAGCCAAGCTGGAGGCTTAACGTCCAGGGACAATGCCTCAACCTGCCCCACAGGACAGGCTTGATGGGAAAATGGGGATGCTCCACCGCCCAGGGATGCTCCACCGCCCAGGGATGCTCCCTCCACGGAGATGCTCCAGTCGCACGGCACCAGACTGGCCATTGCCGCCAGCACCGATGTCAATCCGGTCTCCTGTGCTCAACCTTCCAGCCGCTGCAGCCTCCACATCGCACCCCCGCCCCCCGGCCCACACCGAACACCACGCAGCTGCCCTCTCCAGTGTAACAAACTCCAGGGCTGCCCCCCACCCCCTGCATGGCGTATGTCGTGAGGGTGGAGCCTAAGTCCCCATCTACGCCCTGGTTGTAAAGCGGGCCGAGTCCACCTGTCGTCTATCTGCCTTGGGCAGAGACTAGTGAGGACATCTGAAGGGTGCAAGGAGCTTGGGCCCCAGCCGGGTAGCTCAGCTGGTCAGAGCATCATCCCCATGCACCAAGGTTATGGGTTTGATCCTCAGTCGGGGCACATGCAAGAATCAACCAGTCAATGCATCAGTAAGTGGAACAGCAAATCAATCTCACTCCGTCTCTCTCATCCTCTCCCTAAAAAGAAGTTGAAGAAATTTTAAAGGTGCAAGAGACCAGAGTACAGGACCCGAGTCCCGCCCTGGTGTCAATAGGGCACCGAGGGTGTGGCCTGACCAGCTGCAAATCAAAGAGCCCCCAGAACTAGGCCCAAACTAGCCCCAAAGCACCGCGGAGTAGGCACGGGCTGGGCTCCGTTCTCGATCGGCGCCCACAGCCAAATGCATGGGCTCTCAACACGGGTGGACCCACAACGGCTCACACGGCAGGGTTCCTCGTGGGGTTCCAGGTCCTGGCCCCCCAGTGATCTCCTGGACATCTTCCGCTCAAGCCACAGTCACACCCACACTCCGCTGGGAAGTTCTGGTTTCATGGTTTTAGTGGAGTTCAAAGCAGACAAAGTCTGGGCTCAAGCGACTGGCTGGGGGAGTTAATTTGGGAGAAAACAAATGAGAAGCCCCAGGCCTGGGGCGGGTTCCACATCCCCTCCCTCCTTGCAGCTACCCCTCCCCCGGTGCCTATTAATGTGGAGTGTGCTGCCAGGGGGCGCCTGCTCGCCCACTCCATAAACCCTGGCGAGAGCAAATTTAATAAAGCTGGGAGTAACGCCACTCAGATGCCATCCCTTCGCTTTGCACCGTTCTTCTCTCCCTCCTATTGCAACGCTCCTGAAATGCAAGGAGTTATTGGCACAGCGACAAAGGGAAGTGGCCGACTGGTGGGTTGCTGATTGCCCGTGTTTGGGGGGACAGAGGAGCGAGCCCGGAAGGGAGCCTGCCTGGGCTTCACCGTTCCTTTCTGTTCCCTTCTTTTATTATGAATGGCAGGCGCACCTGCGTTCTTGTGCCCTCAATCATTCTGTATTATTGTTTAGTGGGTAGTTTACATCACTGAGCTATGGTGTGGAATTTGTATGAGCTTCGCACAAAACACAAACTCGAGGAGAGCGGCACCCCGCCCCCCACACCCCCGGCGTCTCTTTGTACCATGAAATTACGCTGCCAGCCGGGCACCAGCGGGGGGCATTTTCTCTCACTTCGGTCCAAAGTGCTTTTTACAACAGAAAAGCTGCCCATTGTTCCTTTCTTAAGAGACTGGTCTTACATTGATGATAAAATAGAGATGTTTACATTCCACAAATGGATGAGAGAACCCAGCACGAAGCTCTGGACGAAACCCACCGTGTGAGTTGCTGGGAAGAAGAGTTTTGGGCGAGAAACGGGCCCCATTCCTGGTGCACCCGCAGCCTCAGGCTTATATGCACCGGTATGTTCAAGGTTAGCACCACAGTGCCCTTGGCTTTCTCACCAACCCGTCCTCTGGGAGCAAGGAAGTGCTAAAGAACACTATACAAGTGTGCTGTGGGGGTCGAACAGCCTCTGTGAGGCAAAGGCAGTTGCGTCGGTGATGATAGAATGCAACTCAGGTCACTTGTTCGTTCAGATGGATTGGGAATAGTGCCTACTGTGTGCCAGGCACAGCACTAAGCACCAGGGACACTGCAGTGAGCAAACAGCCCCCTGGCTCTGGAACAGTCAGGGATGTGTCTCCAGACTGGCCAGTAGTGGCCTTCCTGGGTTTTTTCTGCAAATGCTATTAGGAGAGAAACTCTTTGCACTTTGTTTAAAAGGAATAAGGATACTTCCTCCTGTGACACTTTGTAAGAAATATGAAGTCGAAACTAGATTAAACGAGAAGAGAATTTATCAGTGCACATAACAAGAAAGCCTGCAGACAGGGCAAGCCTCAGGGTGGGTTTGATCCAGGGGCTCTGCACTGTCACCAGAGACCCAGTTCTGTGCCACTTCTGCTGCATCCTAAGGCGAGATCTCTTCATGGTCACAGGATGTCTGCCGGGTGTCCCCAGTGTGCTAGGCTCCTCATCTAGATGGGAGGAGAGAAAAGGAGACAGCAGAGCCTTTTCTTGTCCAAATTTCCAGGCGAAGTCCAGCAGTCTGTCACACCGCCCAGACTGGCCTAAACTGCTCACTGTGGCTTGATGAGCAACCATGCGATTGGCTTAGGCCCAGTTACTTCTGGAACCTGAACCAATCGCTGTGGCAAAGGGGTGATATTATGCTAATGAACTGGAAAAGCTGGATGTCACCTTCCATGCAAGGTGGCCTGGGATTGTGGGCTGCGGGTGTCCCCCAACCCCAACCCAAAGAGGCAGGAGAGAAAAGAGAGAGACACTTGAGCAGGGGCAAGGTAGGTGTTCATGAGAGGACCCCTGGCTGCTGGGGTGACACAGACCCAACGGGGCGAGGGCAGAATCAGGGAGGCCCATTAGGGGACCTCGTTGGGAGCCTTGTGAGAGGTGCTGGTGGCCTAAACCACCTGGGCCAGTGCAGGTGGGGAGAAATGGTGGCCCTGGGACACATCGCCAAGGAAGAGCCATCGGGGCTTGCTGAGGGACCACACGTGGGGGTGTGAGAGGACTGGGGAGCCAAGGATGGGCCCGAGGGTCTGGATGGGGCTGGTGCATGGACAGTGGGCGTGGAAGCCCAGGAGAGGGGGCTGGTGCGGAGGGCCGAGAAGCTCGAGCTGCCGGCCAAGGTCTCCAGGTGGAGATGCTGGGGGCCGGGTAGAAGCAGGAGTCTGGAGTCAGGAGATGTAACTGGGGGTCAGGGAACAGGCACACTGAAAGCAAGGGGAAGGGGAGTGTGGACGAGGAGGTGCAGACCCAGCCCGGGCAAGGACCTTTGGAGATCAGGGAGATGCAGGGGGGAGGCGGCGAGGCACCTGAGAGGTGGGCCAGACAGGTGGGTGATAGGCTGGGCCTGCAACAAACCCATTCCTCGAACTCCACCTCACTGAGCTGCCCCTGGGGTGCAGTGTGATGATACTGGAGGACCGGTCACCCTCTTGCCCAGAGGACTGGGCCAGCAAACACACCTCCAGGGGTATTTGGGCCTTGCCTTCCTGATTTTATGACCCCTGCTTTGGTGTGGACCGTACCCAGTTGCAGAAATGCAGCCCTCAATGACCTTCAGGAGGCCCAAGGTTTGGTCCTGTCTCCTCCTCCAGGAAGTCCTCCCTGCTCCTCAGCCTAGGTCAGAGCTGCCCCTGGGATCAGCCAACCCCTGCCACTGTGAGGTTGGGGGCCCACCCTGGGACCTGTGGGGGCCCACCAGTCCTGGGAAGTCAGCACCTGACTCAATGCGCTTTGGGAGCCATTCGTTGAATGTTTGTGTCCTCTCAGCTCTTTGCAGATCTCACCCCTTCCCACCTCGCTCGGTGCATCCCTAAAAAGGAGAAAGGGATCAGCAAGGCAAAGGCCCGCCTCGGGCGCGGGTGCTACGCCAAAGGCGGGCTACACTCAGGCGGCGCCCCGGGGTGCCTCCAGGGCTTTGGCAGCGAGGAGCCTCTGCCATCGCAAGCCCCGCGCCCCGTCCGCAAGGCGGCGCCACCGGCCCGGCCTTGTCCCGCTCCCCGCAGAGACCGAGCCGGACCTGCGGCGTCCAGGCGTTCAGGGCACTAGGAAAACACCTGGCCGGGTCATCGGGGACGGGGAGAGGGGCGGGGCCTGCGCGGGAGCCACGTCCGGGGCGGGGCCAGGTGGGTGAGTCAATGGTCGAGCTGCTCAAAGGTAAGACGCCCGCGGGGTTAGCAGTCCGGTAAGGCTGGGAGGGACCCGGCCTGTGCCCCGGCGGGGTTCGGCGGGCGGGAGCCGACGGCGGGACAGGGTCGCGGCGCAGGTGGGCCCTCCGAGGCGGTGCGGGACGCGGTGCGAAGACTGGCGCCGACGCAGATCCAGGTCCTGGCCCCGCCCCCTCCTGTTGTCCCCCGCGCGCCCCTCGTACTCCCTCCCTCCTCTTCCCGGGTTGTTTCGTGTCTAAGTCTGCTCCGGCTGGGCTGACTTAGCCCAAACTTCCGCTAGCCCCCCTCCGAGGCATCGTGCGTTTCACAGACGAGAACTTTGAGGCAGAGCAGGTGCCGCGCGGATGCAGACGCAGGGGCTCTGCCCGGGTTGCCGTCCCGTTCAGAACAGCGGGGAACCCCAAGAGTTAATAAGCCAAAAGTCAGTCAAGCGGGTCGTCACCCTCCATAGTCGCCAGTTAGAGGAGAGGCACTGGCTGCTTTCACTTTTCTCGGACCCTGGCACGGGGCCACCCTGAGAATTCCCTGTGGCCGCCGCGGCCGCGCTGGCCGGGACTTCCCCAGGGCGCGGCGGGAGTGAGGCGGGAGAAGGACCACCACCCCGTACGAGGCAGCCAACCAGCGGGCAGGAACGCCCGTGAGCCTCCGTCGGGGTGGGGGCCGGGCTGGCTGCCGCGGGGCTGCAAACTGGGAAGCTTTGTTTCGGAGTCTGCGCGGGTTCCAGGGAGAGCTAGGAAGTGCAGGGTCGGCGTGCGTCAGCCTCCACAGTAAACATCCTTTGATGGTCTCCTGTGGCAGTTTTGTTTAAAAACAGATTTTATTTATTTATTTTTAGAAAGAGGGGAAGGAGGTTCAGAAAGAGAGGGACTGGGGACTTGGCCCAACCCGCACCCCAGGCATGTGCCCTGTCCAGCAGTCTAGCCGGGGACGTTTCTTTTTGCAGGTTGGCATGCAACCCACGGAGCCACACCCGACAGGGCTCTGGTGGCAGTCGTTTGTGAACTCCTTTAATGCAGTGACAGACCATTCCTTAAACCAACACCAGGCCTGGGAGTGAAGGGGAAGAGGGACACAGGGCAGTAGCTGGGGCCCAGCAGGTCCCTGCCCACAGGGAACCCAGAGTCTGCTCTCTGTTAATAGAGGGAAGCCAGGGGCTTATGGCTGGTCAGGAGGGCTTCCTGGAGGAGGCGACCATTGACCTGGAAGATGCGGTTGGATAAGTGATAGGCAGGGAAAGATGTCTAGCTTTGAGGCCCCACAGAGACTGGGGGACTGTGTGTGACCGGAGGTGACTCATATGTAAGGTGGGGGGGTGGAAATGCCCATGGAGTCATTCAAATGCAGCCTCACCGAGATTTTTAAAAAGATTTTAGAGAGAAGGAGGGAAGGGAGAAAGAGAGGGAGAGAAGCATCAGTGTGCAAGAGAAACATCGATCAGTTGCCTCTCACTTGCCCCCAACCGGGGGCCTGGTCTTCCACCAAGGCCTGTGCGCTGATGGGAATCGAACTGGTGACTCTTCAGTTTGCAGCCCGCGCTCAACCCACTGAGCCACACCAGCCAGGGCTCGTGGAGAGCTTTTAAGGTCGGGACACTTGCTCGACTAAGCATCCTGTGATGTATGGCATCTCCGCAGCAGGCTGGCTCCAGGCCCAGCTGGTCCTGGGCTCACCCACAAGGGTGGCTTAAAGAGAGGACAGCAAGAGCTCAGGCCACCTGGGAGGTGCCTGATGCGGGTACCTTTCATGCCATCCCATCCCCTGAGGGTGCCTTCTTCTCCCTGGTCTGGGAGGCACGGAGGCAGCAGGAGGGTGGGAAAGAGGCTCCGGAGGAGTCGGACCCAGTTTCTGAGCAGGTTACTTTCCCTCGTGGGCACTCAGCCTCCTGACCCATAAAGTGACCCTGGCAGCTGTCCTTTCCCAGGGTGGTCATGGTCACTCCCACCAGTAATAGCCAGTCAGACCCTAACAGCACGCTGGGCTGCCTCATCCCTCGCTCACTCACGTCAGCCTCGTGAGGCAAGAACTGTTACTGTCCCCTTTTGCAGCTGAGGACACCGAGGCAGGCAGGTCACACGGCCAGGGAGTGGGGAGCCAGGCAGGTGTGCTGCAGCTGCAGCATCCCCACCTCCCGGGGCACTGCCCCAGGGCCCTGCAGTCAGTCTCCAGGGAGACGCCCCAGGCCTTCCGGCGACTGCCCCTCCAGACTGCGTGGGGACCGAAAAGTGATGTTTTCAGATGAACTACTGAACTTTTTTCTCAACCCCTTGATTAAAACTGATTCCCTGGGATGATGTGCCCCTTCCACCTGTGTACCTGGAGGCTTCCTGGGCCTCCTGGGCATTTTGCAAGGATCCCCCAGGCCAGGTGCTGCAGGGCTGGGGACAGCTGAAAAGATGCCATTTTGGGTGGGTAGGGGGTGGTCACCGCAGGTGAGCTTGCTGTCCTCAGTCCTGCCCTGGCTACCCTTACCTGTAGGCTCCTGGGACTTCTGGCAGCAGGATCTGGCCACGGTCCAGGTTTCTGGGTGCCTAGAAGGCGGCAGACCTGGCTCAGGACTCTCCCCAAGTGACTTCTCTGCCTCGTTTTCTCACCTCTCACTTGGGCGTCATACGGAGCGGATTGCCCTGAGGCTCAGAGGGAAAGATGCCTGCGGTGCGCACGTTACCACCTGGCTCCGTGAGCAGGGTCGCCAGCCTCCGTGTGCCTCGATTTCCCCACCTGTCAAATACGGACAATGTTGACAGCTACCCCAGGGTGTGTTATGTGTGTTTGCACTTACTAGCATTGGTCCTGCCCCCCAGTGGTACGGTCCTGGTTCCTAGGAGGCAGTGGGGAATGAGCTCGTTGGTCCCTGTTCCTGCCCAGGCCGGGGGCCAAGCAGTTCTTGCTTCAGTGACCTGGGACAGCGCAGGGCAGCCAGACATTCATTTGCAGTTGGAGCTGGTGACCGTCCACGAGAAGGAACTGGTTTGGCAGGTCAGGAGTCCAGAAACTTCTGGGGAGGCCTCCCCCTCCCCACCTGGTCATGAAATGAAAACAAGCAACAGGGACAATGGCGGGCAGGGCCTGGCGTGTCTGCCACCCACAGCAAAGCCGCAGGTGGCTGGGGCCCGCACAGGCTCTCCCACCCGCTCACCCTAGCTCCCCGACCGGCTCTCAGGTCCACGCAGGGGCTGGCAGCCACCACATCCGAGGGACAGGGGGGCTCTCTGGATGGGGGCACAGGTGGGAGCAGAACCAGGTCCCTGGTCTGGGAGGTACAGAGTGGCCTGACTGTCCCCTGGGACCTGGGCGCCTCTCTCTCTGGCCACGTTGAGGGGAAATGCTTGACTTGGCTGAACTGTAACCGTATCTTCCAGAAGAGAGGCCCCTGAAGGTGGAGGGCAGGTGCATGAGAGTCTTGTGGATCCCACATCAGTCTCCCAGGAGGCCGAGGGGGAGCAGATTTGAATTCAAAGTGAATGATTGAATTGGCTTGAGCCCAAGATAAAAATGGAAACTGCTTATGGGTCATTTACTCCCTGCAGCTGCGTGATCCCGGCGAGAGGGACAACGGTGTGTGCAAAGGCCCTGAGGCACCTTGCGGTGCGTGGCTGGAGCTAGTAGAGGTGGCACGAGACGATTCCAGGGGCAGCAGAGCCAGGCGACAGGGTCTTTCAGGGGTTGGTGGGGGTTGGAATTTTATTCTCCGAACTGCAGGCAGCTGTTGGCACTCAGGTGCCACAGGAGTTGGGGGATTCGGGTCCGGAGTCAGGGGAGAGGTATGTTCTGAGACCTGAGTTTGGGGTGGAGAGCAAGAGATTACTGTGCCTCAGGGAGGAGAGGAGAGGAGAGGGCCCAGGGTCCCCACCCACAGGTCTGGGTGATGGAGGTTACAGAGAGGCCCAAGCTGTCCCCTCCTCAGGGACAAAGCAGCCTGCGGTGGCAGGGAATGGACGAGCGAGGCAGGCCGTGGCCGTGACACCTGGCCTGGAGGCCTTGAGTGCTGGGCGTAGTCATGTGCCCATTCTCTTATCTAACAGACCCCCACCCCACCCCACCCCAGCCACCAAGCTCCCGCTCAGGTACCTGACCAGCCAGGTGACGGCTAAGACTCATGTGGGTCAGAAGTGGCCCCGGCTGTCAGCACACAGGCATAGGTCAGGAAGGACAAACAGACCTGTGGAGCAGGCTGAGGGCGGCGGGGGTGGAGCTGAGGGCAGCCAGAGCTCGGGGGAAGTCCCTCTCCCAGCCCGGGTGGTGCGGCTCCTGGGGGACCACAAGACACTTGTTTTTTTAATCCTTGCCCGAGGTTGTGCTCTTTGATTTTAGAGAGGGGAAAGGGAGGGGGAGAGAGAGGGAGAGAAATGTTGATGTGAGAGACATCGATTGATTGTCTCTCCTGCGCACCCCAACCAGGGATCAAACCCACAACGCAGGCATGTGCCCTGACCAGGAATGGAACCTTCAACCTTTCAGTTTACAGGACAACACTCCAACCACACCGGCCAGGGCAACTGGACACTTAACTGTAGTGAACAGAAAACCCAACTCTGGCCCAAAAGTCAAGGGGGATATATTGGCCTATGCTGCTGAAATGGTCTGGGAGCAGGATGGAGATCAGGTATGGCTTGATCGGGGCTTAGCAATTCCCTGCCTTTGGCGGATCTCCCAGGGGGCAGTAGTTGTCTGCAGCCATTCCAGGCCTCATCTCCCTGTGTAGCTGCGTGGAGAGAGACTGCTCCAGTGGTGCTCTCCTGACACGCTCTTCCTTCCCAGAGGAACCTGGAGGCTTTTCCTGGTCCCTCACAGGCCTCAGTGAACTCCCTCTGGCCAGGGAAATTGCTGTGTGCTGATTGGCTCAACTTGGGTCCTCCATAAACCTTTGAAGAGGGAGATAGGTAATCAGGTGGGCTCTGGGAGGTGGGGTGGGTCAGCACCTGGCAGCTGGAGGGCTGTGCAGGTGAGAGGTGCACACCTGAGTGAACACCTGGGGCCCCCGGGCAGAGCCAGGTGCCCAGGCAAGCCCTGCGTCTTAATGTCAGTGTAACCGCAGGTCAGGGTGGGCAGCCCTAGCAGCTCTTTACAGACCCCCCTGCCCTTTCTGAGGGTCACGGGTCCCTGGGACTTGAGGAAGGCCTCTGCCAAGGTCGCGTAGCACATCCCACCTTGTGTGGACCTTGCTGCTTCCCCCTTGGGTGTTAGCCAAGTGTCTTGCCCGAACTCCTCCGGCTTCTGGCCCTGCCACGTGGCACCTGCCTTCTCGCCAGTGTTGGGAGCCCGGTGGTGTTTGCGAGGACGAGTGGGTGGGGATCTGGGTTAGGGAATTGGTGGCAGCTGAGACACAGGGGTGAAAATACTATTTATGGGGGGTCACTAGGAGACCCTGGAATCCCAGCTCAACAGTGGCCCCCTTCTCAGCCAATTGCAAGAGTTCCTGCCCCTCCGACCCGGATGTGCACCCCCTGCCTCACGTGTGACCCTTGTTTCAGCCCCTTTCTCTCTGGGTCTCGGTGTCTCCTCCCCCCTGGGAATATGGGGCTAGGCCTGGATGGTGGGGGCCCCTCTCCCCACCCTGTACCCAGACAGGAGCCGGCCAGGTAGACACCAGGTAGTGAGCTCTTGCTCTGTGCCCTGCGCACCTACCTCCACCTGGGCACTCATGAAATCTGGAGCCAGTTTGTACGTAGGCATCGATCTGTAACCACGATACTTGGGTAATTGCTCCAAGGGTCTCTGTGTGTCTTGTGCAAAAATATTTCTCCAGCAACAAACCGTTTTGCTGGGGCAGTTGAAACCCCTGTGTTGTATGACAGCCACGTGGCCCGCAGGGGCCTGAGTCTCCGTCCCAGGGAAGGCTCCCCTGGCACCCGCCCGGGGCCACCAGTTGTTGAGGTATGGACTCAGGTGGAGGGTGAGGCGGAGCGGGAGAGAATGGCCTTTTCCTCCGCAGAGTCACAGTGAAAGCTCATTGTCAGGAGAGAATAAAATATGACCCTTGTCGTAAGATGTGAAAAGGAACACGTGTTAAAGATTTTATTTAACTCAGGAGAACCTGGCAGATGTCACCGGTTGAGAAGAGCTACCGAAGGACCTTGGCATTTACACGTCAGGAACGGTGACAGGAAAGAGCAGGTGGGGGCACCCTGAGGGCACTTGCCGGAGGCAGGGCGCAGGAAGGCAGAGAAGCACCTGTAGACTGGGAGGGCGGCGTTGCCAGCTGTTGTCTGCAGCCTGGGGGGGGGGGGCTCTCATCTAGACAATGCATAGCTTCTGTCGGGCACGGGTTTGTCCCACAGTGACAAGAAGGCCCCTGGGGGCACTGGTAGTAAATGGCAGGTAACCAGTGGATGGCCTGAGATTTCAGTAGCAGTTCAGACGACAGCCTTGTGGGAAGTGGGTCCCATTGCGAAGAGGGGAGGGGCCTGGGACAGAGGACGCCTTGGACAGCAGCTTGGAGCCGCGGAAGGCGGGCGTTGATCAGCTAGCTGTAGCAGGCGGCGGTGGGGCGGCAGGTGTGCCCGTGCCGGGTGTGCTGTTTTTCCCTTGCATTTAAGAGCCATTCTGGTTCCAGGCTGGAGGCAGGAGACCCCGTTTCCAGAGGCAGCCCCCGAAGGACTTGCCCTGTGGCTTTGGGCGAGCCCCTTCCCCTCTCCGTGCCTCAGTTTCCCCACTGTCCAGTGACAGTTGGCGGCACAGGACATTCCCTGGGATCCTCCCTGGCTCCACCATTTGTGATTCTGATCATTCACGGGAAGGAGAAATCTGAGTGTTTAAGAGGCACATGTACCAGAGAAACAGAACTCACGGGGTATTTCCATACAGTTGTCCCTCGGTGACCATGGGGACTCGTCCCCTGACCCCCACAGACCCCAGACCACCCGAATGCCCCTGTCCCGTGGATGAAATGGCGCAGATGTGCGCCCTGCCGTGTATGTGAATCATCTCTAGGTCACTTGTGATACCTGGTACAACGTAAACGTTATGAGACTCCCAGCAACGTAGCCTTAAGAAAACACTCTGGGACTTCCGCCAAGATGGAGGCATAGGTGGAAACACTGTGCCTTCTCCCACAACCAAGTTGGAATACAACAAAGGTTTGGAGAACAAAGACACAGCCAAAGAACAGAAAATTGAATTATACGGAAGTCCGACTACATCTAACCGTTCAACGGGGACGGTAAGAGGGGCGGAGCCAGCAGCGGAGCAGGGTCGGGCAGGACAGATCCCCCGACCTAGGCGCGCAAGTAGCCCGGACACAGTCAGGGTGCGGGGCAGACTGACCGCGGTCGCACATTCTCGCACAGTGAGACGGACCACGCAGGCCCCAGGGGGCGAACCCAGTGGTGGAGGGCTGACGGCGGTGGCACACTCGCGTGCAGTGGGACCAAAGCACGGGCCCTGGTGACGGTGGCACCTGTGGCGTCGGTGGCGGGAGGGAGCAGACGAGACGCCATTGCTCCTCTTTGACCCCGCCCCCATATACAGTGTCACAACCCAGGGACTGAGTTGCCCTGCTCTGGTGAACACCTAGGGCTCCGATCCTGATACGTAACAGGCACAAACAGCCCAAAAGATGACTCAAGAAGAACTCAAAGCCCTAGAGTTGATAACTCTAAGTGACTGAGAGATTGCCAGCCTCTCAGAAGCACAGTTCAAGACACCGTTTCTCAGGATGCTCACAGAACTGGTTGATTATAGTCACAAATTAGAGGAACATATGAAGGCTAAACTAATTGAAATGAAGGGAAATGCACAGGAAACCAATAGTGATGGAAAGGAAACTGGGACT
Source organism: Sturnira hondurensis (assembly GCF_014824575.4). Taxonomy (NCBI): domain Eukaryota; kingdom Metazoa; phylum Chordata; class Mammalia; order Chiroptera; family Phyllostomidae; genus Sturnira; species Sturnira hondurensis. The sequence continues at coordinate 23,349,532 of NW_028073411.1, read as the reverse complement.
CAAATCAATGGAATGGACCAGAAGGAAGAACAAAACATCCAACCAGAAAAGAATGAAGAAATGAGAATTCAAAAAAATGAGGAGAGGCTCAGGAACCTCCAGGACATCTTTAAACGTTCCAACATCTGGATTATAGGGGTACCAGAAGGGGGAAAGAAACAGCCACGAGTGGAACACTTATTTGAACAAATAATAAAGGAGAACTTCCCCAATCTGGCAAAGGAAATAGACTTCCAGGAAATCCAGGAAGCTCAGAGAGTCCCAAAGAAGTTGGACCCAAGAAGGAACACACCAAGGCACATCATAATTACATTAGCCAAGATTAAAATGAAGGAGAGAATCCTAGAAGCAGCAAGAGATAAGGGGACAGTCACCTACAAAGGAGTACCCATCAGACTGTCAGCGGATTTCTCAAAAGAGACCTTACAGGCAAGAAGGGGCTGGAAAGAAGTATTCCAAGTCATGAAATCCAAAGACCTACAGCCAAGATTGCTTTATCCAGCAAAACTTTCATTTAGAATGGAAGGACAGATAAAGTGCTTCTCAGATAAGGTCAAGTTCAAGGAGTTCATCATCACCAAGCCCTTATTATATGAAATGCTAAAGGGACTTATATAAGAAAAAGAAGATGAAAAATATGAACAGTGAAAGGACAGCAAACTCACAGTTATTAACAACCACACCTAAAACAAAAGCAAACCAAGAGGACAGCTAGATCAGGAGTGGAACCATAGAAATGAAGAACACATGGAGGGTTAGCAACAGGGGAGTGGGAGGAGGAGAAGGGGGGAGAAGGCACAGAAAATAGCATAGATGGTAGGTAGTAAATAGATAGGGGGGAGGGCAAGAAGAGTGAGAGAAATATAGAATCTAAAGAACTTGAGACACGTGGTTATAAATTAAGGGGGGGGAGAATGGTGGGGGAGGGAGTGTGCGGGTGGAGGGGAATGAAGGGGGGAATAGAACAACTGTAATGGTAAAATCAATAAAAAATATATAAAAATATATTTTTTAAAAAAGAAAACAGTCTGGGTCTGGGGTCGGTGGAGTGGGTGCAGAACGTGCTGGAACAGAAGGCAGACCGAGTAAATGCACGTAGGGTTAGTTCACGTCGCTGCAGGGCGGCGGGTCTGAGGTCTGTGGGGCAGGCTGCTGGCTGGAAGCCTGGGCTGGGGCTCAACATTGTAGCCCGGAGGCAGATCACTTCCCCAGAAACCTCGGATTCCTTCCCCAACAGCTTTGCCTGATGAGAGGAGGCCCACCCACGTTCTGTGGGGCACCTGCTTTACTGAACAAGTCCACTGGCTGTGGGTGTTTGTCACATCCGTAAACACCTTCACACTACACTTGGACTGTGTGTGACCGCCAGCCACGCAGCCACATAAACACCCATCACAAGGCAGGCGGGACCCGCTGCACCCAGGTGGGGAAATGCACGGCTCCCATGGGTGCCTTCCAGCCACCCAGCGCCGCTTGGGGCTCCTGGGGCTGGAGGAGACAGATCAATGGTGCGGGCCCATGGGAACCGGGAGCCCCCAGGCCCCTCAGCAGGAGCGCCAGCCCCACCACTGACCACTCGCAGCAGGGGGTGGGGAGAGGCCACAGCACTCTGGTCCAAGGGCACCCGAGCCAATGGGCAGGCTGTGTTTTACTCGACTACAAGGCTTTGGAGGGATGGAGGCTCTCAGGGCTCCCCTTCCTGGCAGATTCCCTCCCCCAACAAGCTGCTGTTGCCCTTGTGGGGGACACAGACCCAAGGGTGCAAACTCGAAAACAAGTACTGGGGTCTGCACCCTGTCTGATTGAAGCGAGGCCTCCTGGTTTCAGAGGCTCTGAGCTCTGAGCAAGCGGTGCCCCCCCCCCCCAGGACCTCAGGGGCTGCAGCTGTGCCCTAGGGCACAGGGGGCAAGGGACTCCTGCGAGGCCCTCAAGCAAAAACGCTCTAGACATGTCCCCTATGCCCCTGTCCCATGGGGGTGCGGTCCCCTGGGAGGTACCCTTGCACTTTCAGGCAGGGCCACCTGGTGCCCCCAGAGAATTTCATCCCAGCTGTCTGCCTGGCTTGGGACAGGGTTAGCCTTCTGGGCTGGCCCACAGAAGGGCCCCCAGGACCCTTGGAGGCCTGGGGGATGGGCGGGAGTGGGGATAGGTGGCCTCCTTTCTGTATCAGACTTTGGGGACCCCTTCCTGCCTGTTGGGGGGGGTATAAGTGGAATGATGGTGGCAGTGAGTCCCCCACAGGACTGCCCCCCACCCCACCAGGCCAGCCCAACCCTGGCCACCCCACAGTGGGCGGCCCGGCTGGTCGGATGGCCCATCGACAAACGACAGAGTTCGCAGGTCCCCAGGCCTCCCGGCCAGTGCTCAGCACTCCTGCAGACCGGCCACCTCGGCTGTGTCCAGAGCCGTGGGTGTAGGTGATTGAGTTTCTGTTCTCACTTTCCCTGCATGTCGGGAGGGGCTCCTGGCCAGGTGGGAGTACTGGTCTCAGGTCTGGGGGTCACCCCCAGCACCCTCCCAGCTCCCTAGTGAGCTGCCCCGAAACCTGGGGAAGCTGGACGTGGGAGGCAGAGGTGGGGTCCTGGGGTGGAGCCCTGAGGGCAGTGCTGGGCTCCCCTGCCCAGTGCTCGCTGCCCACATCCTGCCAGGGAGCAAACCTAATCCTGTGTGGGCAATGGGCCCGGCCAGCTGGCTGGCTGCTCCCATCTGCCTCCCTGCCCTCCAGGGTCAGGTGCCCTCGGAAGAACACGGACGCAGGCCCGGGGGTGCTGTGGCATGGAAGTGGGGGTGTGGGGGGCTGATGTGGAGGTGTCTGCACAGCAGTGGGGAGGAGTCTCACAGCAGGGAGCCTGCCCAGAGCTGCAGGCAGGGAGGAGCCAGGGCACGTGTGTGCACATGCGTGTCAGTGTGTGCACGTGCTTGCGAGAGTAGTGTGTAGAAGGGTGTGCACCTGACTCCTGAGACCTTGCCTGCCTGTCTCCCCAGGGCCTTCCTCTCTGGAGTCTTCACCCCTCCCCCCACCCCCTCCCTGTCCTGGGCTCCCCCCTCCTTTCCTGCCCAGGTCCTTCACAGCGCGGCCCTGGCAGCCTTCTAGGACTTGGGGGCAAGTCAGGGAGAGGGCAGGGCAGGGCTCTGCTCTGCCTTGGCCCAGAGAGAACAAGACTCCAGGCAAGGCCACACAGCCGTGGGTGACAGCGGAGTCCTGCTGAGGGCTGGGCAGGGAGGGCGGGGCTGGCAGGAGATCGGGAGGCTGGTTGAAAGTGACACACGGTTGAAAGTGTCACTGTGGCCATGGCTCTGAGACAGGGGAGCACTGTCGAAACCCGGGTCTGCCTGTGCCAAGGTCAGAGACTGGAAGGAGACGGAGACACGGGAGGTGTGCCGGAGGGTGGGGGCTGTGCGACCTTCTGCCCGTGTCCACACCTCCCCGGCTACTGTTGGGGCCATTTCTGTAGTGCCACCCAGAACGTTCCAGCCCAGGGCTTTCGGGGCCGTCCCCTGGGTGTCTGTTCGAGAGCGGAGTTGTGAAGGGTTTTTTTCATTTTTACTTTGTTATTTTTTGTAAAGATTTTGTTTAATTGTTTTTACAAAGAGGGGAAGGGAAGGAGAAAGAGAGGAAGAAGAACATCAATGTGTGGTTGCCTCTACTGCGTCCCCTGCTGGGATCTGGCCTGCAACCCAGGCATGTGCCCTGACTGGGAATCGAACTGCGACCCTTTGGTTCACAGGCCCGTGGTCAATCCGCTGAGCCACACCAGCCAGGGCTTAAACAGGTATTTTACAAAGCGTATGCCGATGTGGAAGCAGTGTCCCCAGCGCAGGGTAGCGCCTGGCTTTAGTTACGGTTACTGTACTGCCACGAGCAGTTCTGAGTGATCTCTGCTGGCCTCAGTGACCTGCTCTGTAAAATGGGCACAGGAGGGAGTGTGGGTGGCTCTGAGGGAGGTGGCGAGGCAGGCGTGCTGGTGTCCCAGAGGTCCATGGTCCCTGTGAGTGCTGTTCCCACCCCCACTGCCTTCTGCCCAGCTCTCCAGAGATGCCGGGCTGCCTGGTGAGAGGGAGCCCCGCCCAGGGGACTTGTGTGAAATGCCCCTGGGATTCATGTGCTTCCCCCTCAGGGCCTCAGAAGGACCCCATGCCCGGATCCCTAAGAGCTGACCCCAAGACGGTGAGCCCAGGCCACCCTGCCCCCCAGCAGAGCATGTCCCAGCTGGACCCAGAGGAGCTGGCCGAAATAGGTACAAGTGTGTTCTTCGTCCCTGGTATCTCTCTGTGTCCTGTCCCCTTCTCACAGGGCCCGCTGTCCTCAACTCATTTTGTCTCCAAAGACATGGTCCTGACGAAGGTCATATTGCCAGGTTCCGGGTGGACAGAGTGTTGGAGGGATGCCGGTGGGCCCAGGTCACCGGGGGGTGGGGGGTGGGGTCTGCCCCCCCTGAACTTTGTAGTTCCCACTCTTTTCCCAGCTGAAACCATTCTCACAAGATCCTCGGTTTGTTTGTGGGCAGGACCCCCACCTTCTAAAATGCAGCTTCTGAGGACAGCACATTCTTCCTACCCGCTGGCTCAGGGACCCGGGGTCTGCCCTGACCCCTGCCCCGCCCCCACGGCGCCCTGCCAGTGCCAACGTCTTTTGGGAAGGGCCTGAGGCAGACTTCGGTTGTGGGACCTTGGGGAGGCCATTGCCCTTCTCTGAGCCTCAGTGTCCACGCCTGTGGGTCTGAAGGACACTCCCCAGCCCTCAGGTCTCATGTTTTTTCTTCCACAGTGCTGTGCACAGTAGGTGCACAGCGGAGGGGGGTGCATAGTGGGTACACAGGAGAGGCAGGTACACAGTGTGTACATAGCAAAGGTGGGTGCATAGTGGGTACCCACTGAGTGGGTGCATAGTGTGTACACAGCAGAGGTGGGCACATTGCGGTGCATGGTAAAGGTGGGTGCGCAGCTGAGGCACGGTGACTGTCCTGTAAGAAGACCCTCCCTCAATCTCCTCCCCGGAGAATCCAGCCGACTTCTCAACCTTGTCTGCGACAGAGCTGCGGAGAGATGAGGAGCAGGAGGCGGCCGTGCCGGGCGCGGTGCGAAGGCCCTCAGCGGTGTCCACGGCTGGCCAGGACCCTGCGCTGAGCACCGGCCACCCCTTCTACGACGTGGCCAGACACGGCATTCTGCAGGTGGCAGGTGAGTCCCAGCGGGGTGGCCCCCGGGAGCCCCAACAGTACCGGCCTTGTTGTGGGCCCTGTGGCACGGGGCGGGCGCCTCGGGGCCGCTTGCCTGTGGTGTGGCTGTGCCCCTGGAGCGAAAACCAGGTCAGGAACTAGCGTGCCCGCCAGTGTTTTGAGAGAGAAATGACCTACCCCCACGAGCATTGCCCAGGTGCTCTGGGAAGCCACCAGGCAGCATCCTGCCGCTCTTCAGAGTAGAGGCCGGAACGAAGCAGGTGGCTTTATGAACCAAAGACACTGTCGTGCCACATGGCAGCAGACAGAAGCAACAGGCCCTGCCACACTGAGAGGACAAGCGCCCCACACTTAGCAGGCAGCGGGGGGAGCGGCACAGTTTAATTAGGCCTGAGGGGCGGGGGCCGCTGGAGGGTGTATGGTGGGCTGTCCCGAGAAGCAGGCCCGGTAGGAGATACAGAAGTACAGGTGAGAGGAGGTTTGGGGGAGCCCTGGCTCAGAGGCTGGGAAGCCCTGTGACCCTGGGTCTGCGAGCTGGAGCCCCAGGGGAGCCGATGGTCCCAGTGGGAGTCCAGGGCCTGAGACCCAGGAGCACCGACGCCCACCAGTGTGCCGGGGCGGGAGAGATGGCTACCCCAGCTGCCGTGGGGAGCACGCTTACCCATCCTCCCCACTTTGGGGCCGCCCCACATGGGGTTGATGCCCACTGAGCTGGGAAGGAGCATCTTCTTAGTCTCCCCTCCCAAACGGCGGTCTCCTCCGGACACACCTCACAGACACTCACAGGCGTAGTGCTTCACCAGCTACCTGGGCATTGCTGAACCCAGTCAAGGCAACGTCATAGGCACCTTGGCACCCTCACCTCTGGTCCCCTGGCTGCTGGTTCACTCCGTCTCTAAGGAGTTGGGACTTGGTGAGCCTGGACACCAGGGTGCAGAGGGGCTGCCCAGATGGTGGTGGCCCGTCCATGCCCCTGACTCTGTGGCAGAGGTCCCCCCAACCTCCCCTCCATGTTTGTCCCCGGGCTGGACCTGTGTGGTATCCTTTACAATAAACTATCATCATAAATGTGGCCCTTTGCGGAGTTCTGTGGGTTCTTCTAGTGAGTTATTGACCCTGAGGGGTAGTGGGAACCTCACATTTGTAGCCAGAGGGTAGCAGTGGGTGGCCTGGGGACCCCAGTCCTGCCCCTGGGGTCTGAGTGAGGGCTCTCAGGTTGGGGAGGGTGCCCTCGCCCTTGCGGTTTGGCCCAACCCCAGGTGGGAGTCACCGCAGACATAGGTGTGGCTGTCAGCGGTCCCCCAGCGGTTCTCGGGGGCTGTGGGGCTGGGCAGAGACCTGGCACCACCATCCTGTTCCCGGGCCGTGTTTGTTCATTCTCCCCAGAGCTGCGTGCACAGGGGCCTCAGCCGACACTGGTGGACCTCTGTCAGCCGAATTGCTTCATGTGTCCCCCAGACCTCCCCTGTGGTCTGATTTCAGGAATAATGGTAGTGGCCACTGGCGTTCTGACCATTCACAACTTCAGAAGCAAAGTTGTCTTTTCCCGTCTGTGCCGGTGAGCACAGATGCAGGTCAGCCGAGGAGCCCTGGCCCCAAGACGGTGGGCCGCGGTTGGAAAACCAGTCTGTGCTCCCAGACTCCCAGACACAGCCACCCAAGTGTTCGTGTGGGACACCCACACATGGCAGGGGAGGGAAGGAGTGCGCAGCCCCCAGGCAGCCTCTCAGCGGGCACTTTGCACACAAACGGGAGGCAGGGCCGGGACTCTTGAGGCCGTGAAACGGAGAGGCGGCCGAGCCAGGAGCTGAAACAGCTGGAATTGCATGTGGCAGGGTGGCGGCCAGGCTCCCAGGAAGATGGGGACATGCCTCAAATAGCGGGCAGCAGGGTCGGGGCCGTCAGGGCACACGTGTGTGTGGGTGTGTGCACACATGGTGCATCTCCGATCGTCACCTTTCCCCAGAGGGGGTGGGGTGGGCATGAGAACACTTTGTCACCACCCTGTCTCACTGAGAGTGAACAACTGAAAGCAGACACAGATGTTTCTTTACAGTGGCCCTGAGCAGAGCACCAGCCTGGGTTGTGGGTTCGGTCCCTGGTCAGGGCGGGTACAAGAGGCTCCCGGTCGATGCTTCTCTTGGTGTTTCTGTCCCTCTATTTCTCTCTCCCTTCCCCTAGCTCTAAAAATTAAATAAACAGGTTCTTTATAACGAACATGAGTTCAAAGTTGTGCACATTTCTTGGAGGGCACCCCTGTTTTCTTCAGGTTCTGGTATCTTTCTATAATCAGCCCTTCCACCAACCAGGAAATGATTGTTGGACGTGATTGGACGTGATCATTAGAGCCTCAGACACACGTGGCAGCCTGCGTTCTGGGTCACGGGTCACTGGAGCCGGGGGTGGCGCTCCAGGAGGACCCTCCGCTGTCCCACGTGGGGCGAGCACCAATGTGTCCAGACTACGACAGGGTGACCTGGGCCATGATGGGGGCCAGGACCAAGCCACCACACTTCTGAGGGGGCTCCTGTACCGTGTAGGGGGGTCACATCCGGAAAACTGTCCCCCGGGCCACCCCTGCTTTCTCCGGAGCCCAGAGTCCTGGGGGCCCTGTGGGGGTGGGGCTTTAGTTTTGTGGGCGGAGGCAGCAGGCAGAGTGGCAGACGCTGGTTTGGAAGCCCGACATGTCTAGGTTTCGATGGCTGTGTGGCTTTGCACCGGTGACAACCCCTGCGCCGGGCTTTCCCTTTGTAAAGTGGGGGTGGGGTGTGCGGCATTCAGGCTGGTGGAGCAGGTGAACTTGGCTACTGTGCCCCGACCGTCAGGTGGCAGGTCCCTGTCCGGCAGGTGCCGCCTTCGCTGTGGGCCGGCTGCCCGCACCTCTCTGAACAAGCAGGCCGGCCCGGAGGCTCCTCCACTCGTTAACGCCCGAGGGCATCCTGAGAGCCGCAGGCGGGGCGACGGTCTCCGGCTGAGACCCGTGCTCTTGTCTTCTTGCAGGGGAGGACTGCCACGGGAGACGCATCGTCTCGTTCAGCTGCTGCCGGATGCCGCCTTCCCACGAGCTCAACCACAGGCGCCTGCTGGAGTAAGTCCCGCCCTGCGACCGCCCCCCCGCCCCGCCCCGGGCACGCCCCCCACCCTGTGCGCACGCCCCTCCTTCACGCTGCACAGGATCTCGTTCCGGGTCAAAGGCTAACGTACATAGATGGGGTCTCGGATCCCGAGGCGCATGTCACATCAACTGCCCGTCGCCAAACCCGCCTGCAGGACAGCGGCCCCGTCGGCCCAGGGAGGTTTGAGAGCCCATCTTGAGTTCTGGCCCTACGCCTCGGGGCCCTGTTGGGCTTCCCTCTTTCTCGAAGCCTGCCCCGCCGCTGCCCCCCAGCTCCCAGGGCCTCTGCATTGGCCTCAGTGGCTTCGTCTGTAAAGTGGGCACAACGGAGCCTGTCTGAGAGGGTTGTCATGAGTGCATGTGAGGAAGGAAGCCATCCTCAGGGTCGGTGGACAGTGGACACTCAGTGTTGTTTAGGAATCAAACCAGCGAAGGAGAAGCTGGCTGCTGACTCCTGTGCAAGGAAAGGTCCCCCCATGGTGTCCGGCAGGGAAGTGCTGGTCGGACCCTTGCAGGCAGTCGGAGGCTGCTGGGGTTTGTTCCTGGAGCGGTTCTGGGGACACCTGTCCACACTGGGCCTGGCACACCGGGGAGCAGGCCAGGCCGGGTGAACCACAGCCACCTGCATGCATGACCTGACCGGCAGGATGTCAGGAGCCCCTGGCAGCGCGAGGCGGAGGTCCACACAGTCTCGGGCAGACGACTGCATGAGGCCTCGTGCCCTGGGTCCTCGAGTGTGCTGGGGTGACTGGGGTCGCTCCCGAGAAGTGACTGCGGAGACTGTGGAGCTTGTCCTGCAGGTGTGGTCAGGTGACAGAGACAGGGCACAGTCAGGACACCACTTCCAGGATATCAGGAAGCGTTGGGAGCTAACACAGAGAGAAGAAACTGACCACCTCTGAAGAGACCCTCAGGGAGTCAGGAAGGGCTGAGGGCCAGTCCTGGGGTCCCGTCCCTGTTTGTCCCCCTGAGGAGTTTCCTGTGGTCACTGTGACAAGCCAGGCGGCAGGCAAGACAGAAATTCCTTCTCATGGTCCTGGAAGCTGGGAGTCCAGGAGGGAGTCCTGCCTTCTCTAGCTTCCTGTGGCTGCAGCGCACAGCATCCCTCACCCTCCGGGGCGGGGCCCGTCTCTGCTTGCCCTCTGCCCCCATGTGGCCGTTCCCCTTTGTGCTGTGTCCTCATTACCTCTGCCCCACTGGAACACAGGTGGTGGCAGCAGGGGCCCGCCTGGGTGGTCCAGGGGTAGGTCTTCCTCTCAGGACCCTTTCCCAGGAAGGCCACACTTGCAGCTGTCAGTAATTGACCTGGATGTGTTTGGGGTCCTTTCTGGCCCACCACATCCACTCTCAAGCTGTGTGACCTTAGGTAAGTTACTGAACGTCTCTGAGTCTCGGTTGTCATCTAACAAATGAGGACCGGGCCCCCTGGCCCCATGAGTGGGTTCTGGGAGAGGCCCCAGATGCGGCTCTGCGTGGCCCAGTTCTGACACCCACTGGGTGCCCCAGCCTCTGTCCTGGGGAAAGCCTGTTTGGTTTCACAGCAGCAGGAGGGTGACGGTCACAACCGAGTCTGTGCTTGGCGCCCAGGTATTTGAAGTACGCGCTGGACCAGCACGTGGAGAGCGATTACATCCTCGTCTACTTCCACTACGGGCTGAGCAGCCGGAACAAGCCGTCCCTCCACTGGCTGCAGGGCGCCTACAGGGAGTTTGACCGCAAGTGCGTGCCCTCCGGCCCCGGGTGGGGAGGCTGGGCAGCCCGGGGGCCGCAGCTGTGTGGTGGGCGAGCCCGGGGTCCTGGGGCTCTGTCCGGCGTGGCCAGCCAGGGCGGGGAGGCACGAGTGTCCTTGCAGGGCCAGGGGGCCTTGGTCACAGCCCCCTGACGCCCCCTTTGCCACCCAGGGTGCAAAGCCACCACAGACAGTAGGTGAACAAGCAGGAGGAGCCCTGTTCCAACACACGTGTTTTTGGACACTGAAATGTGACCTTGATTCTGTGCACACGTGTTGCATCGTGAACTGTTGTCCTGTGAATTTTTTTCAACCATGTGCAAACATAAAGCCCTTCTTGGCTGGCGGGACGTCTCCCTGCCAGGGCCCACAGCCACTGTGCTGACCCCTCCCCCCCACAGGCCCAGCAGCCTCTGTCCCTACCCGGGGTGCATGCCAGCAGCCTTGGCTCAGCCTGATGGCTTTGAACTGAATTATTCAGGAAGGAGGGAGGGAGGCAAGCTGAGAATCACCTCGGTTTTTGTTCTTCTTTTTGAGTGGTGCTGAGTGAGGCGACGTGAATGCACTGGGACTCCTCATACAGCAGTTTTGTTTCTTAAATTTTGTTTACTTTAGAGAGAGAGGAAGGGAGGGAGAAAGAGAAGGAGAGAAACATTGATTAGTTGCTTCTTGCACACCCCCAACTGGGGACCTGGCCTGCAACCCAGGCACGTGCCCTGACTGGGAACCGAACCAGCCATCTTTCACAGCCCACTGAGTCACACCACCCAGGGCGAATCACCTCGTTTTTAGTGGGTGCCTAGTGCCTCGCTGTGTGGGACTCTGACCCATCTCACAGCCTGTGTGACCCACATAGCAAAGTCCTTTCTCCCCCAGAATCAATTCCAGGCAGAGAATGGGGTGCAGTTTTAGTTTTGAGAGCTGTGGCCTTGTTGCCCTCTGGCGTGCGCCCCTTGCCCCAGCCCCGAGTGAGTGAGCGCCAGTAAGTGGGGTCTTGGGGGGGGTCCTGATTTCCCCTGAGTTCGAGTCCTCTCTGGGTCTGTCCAACGTCCTTGAACTGGCTCTGGCAAGGAGCTTGGGTGTGTCCCTGCGGGTCCTGCTCTGAAGTCAGGTGCCCTCCCCCTCAGGTACAAGAAGAACTTGAAGGCGCTCTACATCGTGCACCCCACCAACTTCATCAAAGTCCTGTGGAACGTGTTCAGACCCCTCATCAGGTACGCAGCCCCTCCGCCGGCCCCCCACGGTCTCCACGCTCGGCGAGCGGCCACACAGTATGTGTGCTCACACGTACCCTCCAGCACTCGGTGCCCACGCCGTCTGTGACTCCCAGACTGCTCTCTGAGGTCTCTTGGAAGTGCCTTCCAAGCCCTCTGCACTTCCCGGCCACTCTGGGACTTGGGAAGGAACGCCCCAGCGTGTCCCACAGTGTGAGGTGACCCTGGAGGAACCCCGTACCACCCCCCACCACCTCAATATCCTGAGCCATCCGCAGAGCCTGGGGCCCAGCAAGTGCCTGGCTGCTGGACTGGGGCGCCAGAAACGCAGGTGGATCGGTGAGGGGTCTCTTGCTCTGGTATGGGGGGCCTCCCTGCAGCTCTGAAGCGGCACCTCCTTCCCCACGGACTGTCCCTGCAGAAGCTCAAGACCCCCCTTGCCCCTCAGGGCCAGTGGCCAGGGGTCCAGCGACCATCTGATCCCTCCTCATCCACTAGGGGGAGCCAGTGCACGAAGTGGGGCCTCCCCACCCCCCCACCCCCCCACCCCCGGCTCTGGGTTCAAACTGGGCTTGTGATAAAACAGCTCCGTTTCAGTTTTGAAACACAGGGAGTTTCTAGGGATCTGGACTGGTAGAGCCGGTGGCCATTTTAATGGTGTAAAATTCCCTAAGAGGGTGCATGGCGTGTGAGGCGGGGACGAAAGCAGAGGGACACGAGGAAGCTTTGGAGGTGACAGCTGTGCTCGTCGCCTTGGTGGTGGTNCCCACCCCACCCCACCCCACTCCACCCCCCCACCCCACCCCCGGCTCTGGGTTCAAACTGGGCTTGTGATAAAACAGCTCCGTTTCAGTTTTGAAACACAGGGAGTTTCTAGGGATCTGGACTGGTAGAGCCGGTGGCCATTTTAATGGTGTAAAATTCCCTAAGAGGGTGCATGGCGTGTGAGGCGGGGACGAAAGCAGAGGGACACGAGGAAGCTTTGGAGGTGACAGCTGTGCTCGTCGCCTTGGTGGTGGAGACGGTGTCTCGGCCCACGCACACGTCCTCACTCACCTGGCCCTGAAGGTGAACGAGTGCCGTTCCGGGGCGGGCCAGCGGCTGGAACGGCAGGCAGCCCGGTGGGCGTGGTCACTTGCCAGAGCAGGTGCCGGTGCGCCTGCTCCCACGGCGCCCGCTGCCCCGTCCTCTCCCCACTTTGCAGCCCGGCAGACTGAGGCTCATGCGTCACAGCAAGCGCGGAGCAATGCTGTGGTAACTGCGTCCTGCATGGCCCTAGATTTCTCGGGGACCGCTTCATACGTTACATAAATGCCTGGTCGCTGTGTCATATTCCTGGAGCTAATAAATGTGCCAACTGTGACTGAAACGTAAAATACGAGTACATGTAAAACATAGTAATGGACACAGGTGGTGGTGTCTGCTGGTGTGGGGCAGCGGACCGGTTTACGCAGATGGTCGCCTGTATATGGGAGGGAGGAGCCCGTTTTCGGGTGGGAGGTGCCGCGGCCCTGCAGGTGGGCGAGTTGATTGGCCCAGGGTTGGGTTGGCCTTGTGGCCATGCTGGCTCCACTGTGGTCCCCAGGGGGACAGTGTCCTGCAGAGAAGCCAGAGAGGATTGGGGGTGGCCCAGGCCCTCACGGGACCCTCACAGGGAGAGGAGGGGGACCATTGGGAAGCCCCTCTCTGCACCTCCGGCTCCCGCGCATTCCCCGCGTCTCTGCAGATTCACGGCAGACACAGGCTGGAGTTTACGCTTCTGCGGAGGGTCCCTCGAGTGTCCTGTGCGTGCGTGGTCTTACAAAAGCAGAACGTTTGCGGACTTGAAGCCTCTGTTACATCCCGAGTCTGGGTTGCGTTCTCCCAGCCCTGCCTCCCTCCCCTCCCACCCACAGCTCTGGGGCCACTTCATTGTTTCCGGTCTCTTCTGCTTTTTCAGTCACAAGTTCGGGAGAAAAGTCATGTATTTCAACTACCTGAGTGAGCTCCGTGTGCACCTCCAATGCGACCAGCTGGCCATCCCTCCGGAAGTCGTGCGGTGAGTCCGACCGCACCTGCCCATGACCGCAGGTCTCAGTCATGTCCTGTGGGCGTGGCTGGGTCCAGCTCAGCAGCCAGCAGCATCCTCAAGGACGCACAGTGGAGACGCCGGCTGCCGGCTGCCGGCTGCCGACTCGGGGGCACGTGCGGGCCCGCGGTTTCTCTTCCCCACCTTGCAAAACGGGTTTTAAAAAATGACTACAGCGGTGATGGCTGTCGCTGCCTCAGTGCTCAGTGTTTTTGCTTTGGGGCAGAGCCTTGGGGTGTGTCTCTGGGGTGTGGGTGACACTGGACTGAGACGTGCTCAGGCATGTCACAGGTGCCCTCGAGAGCAGCGCGCTCCGTGGCTTCTTGCTGGAAGCCTGCTTCATGTATCTGCTGTGTTAATTTACACAGCAGAGGTGCTCCCCCACCTGGTCTGTCACATCGAGGGGGGGAGCCCAGGAAAGCCCAGGAAGGCGTGTGGTGGCCCTCAGCCCACAGCCAGTGCAGGGGTGAGGTCCCATCCAACCGTGCCTCTGCCCCTTGCGTCTCCTCCCTGGGCATCCTCTGAGGGAACAGGGCCCTCTCCAAGCTGCACATAGGTGAGGGCAGCAGCCTTGCAGGGGGAGCGGAGAGGCCAAGCTGCCTCTGGGCTCCAAGTCACATGCCAGAGTCTGGGGACAGAGCCGTGCAGGGAGTGACTGCCCTCAGGACCACCCCCAGGTGACAGGGGCCACAAATCAGAGATGACAGGCCACAGGAGGCACCACACCCAGCTGGGGAGGGGCTGGTGGAACGGAATGTGCCATGGAGGCTTCCAGAAGGGGACAGACGACTCCTGGAGTGGGTTTCAGGGGGACAGTTGGCTGCGTCAGAAAGCCAGGGAAGGGTGTTTCCAGCAGAAGGGGACGTCCCTATGCAGACACATGCAGGTGAAGTACTGGCCAGGGGTTGGCAAGAGAGACTGGACATTTGAGTGGGCTGGGCTTCCCTTCTGCCTTTTGTGTGAACACGTCTGGCAATGGTGGGGGGAGCATGTGTGTGTGGGGGGGCTGCAGTGTGGCACACAGGCCCAGGAGGCTGAGACACTTGAGTGTCCTACAGGCACCCACAGGGCACTGGCCCCTAGACAGAGCCTGCAGGTGGCCCCTCTGGTCCAAACCCCACCAGGTGAGAGCCAGGCTCCTGCTGTGTCCGCAGGTACGACGAGAAGCTCCAGAGCCTGCGCAAGGGCACGCCACTCCCTCCTGCCAAGACACCGCCACCGCGGCCCCCCCTGCCCACGCAGCAGTTTGGTGTCAGTCTGCAGTAGTAAGTGAGCCTGGCATGGGCTGTTCTCGCTTCCGCCGTGCGACTCTGGGGGGGGGGGGGAGTGGTCCCCAGACCTTGGCCTGTGTGCCCGAGCTTACCCTGCGGAAGTGAAGCCTGAGATGGTCACTGGGCAGGTGCCCACCACGGTGTGACTCTGCACCAGAACCCCTCTGTCTCCTTGGCCCGGAGTGGGGGAGGGGGGGGGGGCGGGCCGCTCGCCGACCCCTGTGGTCGTGGTGTCCTGGTCCCCAGAACCTGTGACTTTGTCATTTTACATGGCACAAGAGACTTTGCAAGTGTGATTAGGTGAAGGATCTTGGGGGAGTCATCCTGGGTGATTGGGGGGGAGGCACTGTCCTCACAGGGTCCTCATAAGAGGGATGCGGGGGGCTCAAGGTCAGAGGGATGTGGGGACACCGCAGGACCACAGCCAGGCAATGCAGGTGCCCCAGAAGCTGCAAGAGACCGGGAACGGGCTGTCCTCTAGAACCGGCAAGAAAGCACGCAGCCCCCCGACCCATTTTAGACACCTGACTCGGCCAGAGGGGTGAGGTGGTGCCCTCATGCCGGTTTGGACTCCCCCGGTTTATCATAGTTCGTTATAGCAGGACTGGAAAACTGGTTCGGGCGTGGGAGGTGGGGGCTGTGCGGAAACCTGTCTCAGGGCCAGGCGCGTCCTCCGGGGCCTCCGAGAGCAGGCAGGGAGGGGGCCCAGGAGGAGGGGCAGAGGGCACCTCACAGAGCGGAGGGGACGCCCAGCCAGCAGGCCTGGGACTCTCCCCCACCCACCACCCTTTCACCCGCTTTCGGCCTGTCCCGAGGGTCTGCGGGGGTCCTGGGTGGCCCTGGCCAAGGCCACTGGCCTTTCCACCATCAGTCAGTCCCTCAGCCTGGTGACTCGCAGTGCCTTTCGGACTGGCTTCTCTGTCCAGAGCCATGTCTGTCTCTTGTTGTCTAATGAAACTTTAAAAATGAAAAGCCTAAAACGTGCCCACCTGGTGGTTTCTAAAGCCATCCCCCTGAGGATGGGGGAGGGTGTCAGTAATGGTGGCGTCCTCTCTGCTCTGTGAAGCCCACCAGGGCCCCCATGCGTGGTCTTGTTTTTGCTTCGGGGGCAGAGCCTTTTGCTTTGGGTTGACCCAGCGATCGAGCGATTGAGCTCCAGATTGAAGGCATGTGAGTGACACCCCTTAGAAAAGCCGTGGTTCCTTGCAGTGACAGGGCCCCTTGTCACTGTGAAAACCGGTCCCGCACGTCTGCGGGGAGTGGTGAGGGGCATGGGGACAGCCTTCGAAAACAGCCTGGGTGCCTCGCTTCGAGAGTTCGTGCGGTTGCCTCTTGAAGTGAATCTTTTCTGCTGTAGCGTTGAGAACGACTGCAATAAAATGGCCATGAGCACATTAAATAAGGCACCAACTATGTAATTTTCTTCGACTATGAGTGAATAAACACCATTAAAATTCATAACCCTATCCTGCTCGCAAATGTTAATTTGCTGAGTTAGAGTTCAAAAGCACACAACTGAAAGCCATCACCTTAGAATAAGCTAATTAAGTTAGTGTGTTAATGGGAAGTCAGTGATTCAAGAGGTCTTTGCTGGCTTGCCATCCCTGAAGAGGGGAAATGGAAATATTCGTGCGCATTTAGCACAGTCCTGCCTGGGCAAACGTGGCCTCGTGGAGGGAGGGGCCACAGCGGGGTGGGCGAGGCCACATCCCAGGTCTGGCACTTTCCATCTTCAGAAGTCAAGCTAGTCAACCCCAGTTTCTCTCTGTAACTAGAGTGGAAACCTCACCCTCCTCACCCTCCAGGGCCACGGGGGCCTAACTACAGGGTGTCAGACTCTATGAGTCAGTTCCTGCTCCCCTGCTCGCCGGGGCTTTGCCTGCTCTTATTCCTTCTTCATGGCCTCCTCCTCCAGGAAGCCTTCCCTGATGACTCCACACAAACAGGGACCATTTGTTGGAAAGACTATTTTCCTCCCATTGAATTGCCTTGACACCCTTATCAAAAACTGATTGACCGTAAACGTGAGGGTTTATTTCTGACTCTTAATTTTCTTCTTTGGGTCTGTGTGCTGGAGCCACACCATCTTTATCACCGAAGCCTTCAGTGAGTTTCGAAATTGGGGGTGTGAATCTTCCAACTTTGTTCTTTCTCAAGATCGTTTTGGCAATTCTGGGCCCCCTGTGTTTCCACACGAACTTTAGAATTGGCTTGTCAGTTTCTGCAGCCGGGCCGCTGGACCTCAGTGGGGCGGGGCCGCCCTCCGAACGAGGGAGCACCTTTGAGTCCCCGAACACAGGATGTTTTTCCATTTATTTGGACCTTTTAAGGTTTCTTCAGGGATGTTTTGTAGTTTTCAGTGTGCCCGTGTGGCCCCCTATTGCTAAGGACCTGAGGGCGACAGATTCCGGGATGCTGTCTGCTCACGGGTGGGCGGGGCCATGTGGCTCGTTGGGCCCCGGGGCGGAAGGCCTCAGCGGCTGGGACACGCTTTGCCAGGGTAGCAGTGGTGGGTGTCTGCTTCCCCGACTCCTTCCCTGCGTGCTCGGGAACACTTGCCTTTGGTCTCCCGCCCCTGGTGGCTGGGCAGAGAGCATAAAATGCTCTTTGGGAAGGCCGCGGGGCAGGGGTGGCCGGGCCTTCTTCGGCTCTGGTTCAAAGTCAGGCCAGGCCAGCCCAATATGGCAGGACGGCCACCCAGTAGAGCTGGGTGCTTCGGAAGCTGGGAGGGGCCATGAGACAAATGACCGGCTCAGAGGGCGGGAAAAGCCTGGATGCCCAGCGTGGTGGGCCTGCCCCCCGCCCTTTCAGCACTGTGATTTCAGGTTATCCTTCCTCCCTCCCTCTTCCCCCATTTTTAAAAAGCCACAACTCACCCTCTGCCTTCATCCTTGCCTGCAAAACCCGGGAAAGGACAGGTTCTGCGTTACTCAAAGCACTTCTGCTAAGGGGAGGGGGTACCAGTGAGAATCAAGTGCCAAGAACCCCGCCTGGCCCCCCAGGGCAGCCAGCCGGCCAGCAGTGGGCTGTGCATTGCTGACCCGGGAATAGCGCCCTGCCTCCGAGAGCCCACCGCCCTGCGTGCACCCCTGAATGTCAGTGTAGGGTGTGGGTTTAACACGGTCCCAGCACCCCTGAAAGGGCGGGGCCTGCTGTGAGAGGACCCGCCCCCAGGTGTCCTGGGCAGCCAGGAGCACACGCACCTTCTGTCCAGAGCCCCCGGGGGCAGTTGTCATTCTCCACACAGACCCTGCCACTCCCCGGGGCAAGCCCTTCCTTGCTGGCTTGGGGACTGGAGGAGAAACCTCGTCTGTCGTTTCCGCTCTGTCCAGAGTGGTGGCCGAATGAATGCCAGGGCCCCATTGAATGCCAGACACCCAGGTTGGGTGTCTGTTCTGCTCCTTCACTGCCCGGCACAGGGAAGGATGCTGGGCTGGGAGCCCTGTGACCTGGGACGGCCCACCCCTTTTGGGACCTCCGTCTCCTGCTCTCGCAGGCCCCTTTCTTTGAGGGAAGTCTGCTCTTAAAACACGAAACATCGGCTAAGCTATAGGCGAAGGGTATGTTTAGCAGCCGTGGCGTGACAGGTCTCCGGGGTCCAGCCCCATCAGTGAGTCTCAGTTGGATCCCCTCCCAGGAACGGTAACTAGCCCCAGCTTTGGAATCAGCAGGCCCGGGCACTCTAGCTGGGTGACCCCGTCTGTGCGAGTCACCACAAGGCCCTGGACCCGTGTCTGCACCTGGGAGAGGGGCCCCCTGTGTTTGGCCTGGGAAGCCCCTCAGCCCCTGGCTTTCTAGCCAGTTTTAATTGTCAGTGCCTTTGCCTTGCAGCTTAGCAAAGCCATCCTCATCCTTCACCACTCAGTGTGAGAGACTCAGGGAAACTGCTAAGGGAGAGGCCGAGGGTGGTCCAGCTCGGGCAGGGCCAGGACTTGCTCTCCCAGAAAACAGAGGAGGAAGAGCCCGAGCTGGTGGAGCCTCTGACCCACGTTTTCGTTCTCGTTATTCCTGCCACTCCTGGCCACCGGGCCCCCTGAGGGCGCTGGCCGTCCCTCTCTCTCCCTCTCTCTGCAGGGCGCCCGGGGCCTGTGTTCTCACAGGTGTGGCAAAGCCCAGAGCCCTGTGCTGGTCATGATTACCTGTCACGCCCAGGTCAAAACTGTTTCTGTCTTTTCTGTCCCCTCAGCCTCAAAGACAAAAACCAAGGCGAACTCATCCCCCCTGTGCTGAGGTTCACGGTGACCTACCTGAGAGAGAAAGGTGAGTGGGAGCTGCTCCAGCTGGGGGGCTGGGGGACAGGAGGGGGGTCTGTGTGCCTTGCCAGGAGGCCTTCTGGGTCACGAGCACCCCAGGACGCGGAGTTGGAGGAGGGGAGCCCGTGCAGGTGGGTGACCGGGATGGGACGGGTCCGGGCACAGTGGCTCCTGCTGCGGGCTCTCGACCTGCGCTGTCTGAGTTTGAGTCCCGGCTCCACTGTGTCCCAGCCGGGTGGGCTTGGGCCTGTTAGCGTACTTTCTCCGGGCCTCTGTCTCCTCCTTGGCCCGATGGGTTCTCACAGGGTGGCTGCAGGGCCCAGTGAGGTGACACAGGAAAGCCCTCTGTGGAGGGGACGGCTTTGACACGGCAGATGAGCCTGGGTCGAAGACCCCAGCGGTGGGCACACTCGGGGACATGGGGGGGCCAGGCCTGTGGCCCCTCTGGGGCTCCCGAGGCCAGAGCTCAGAGCCACAGGGAAGGTGTGTGGGGGCTGTGCCTCCCCTAAACGGGAAGGACCAGGAGAGGTGGTGCCCCCCCCACAGGGGCACATGCTGGGGAGACACATCAGGACATGGGAACTGCCACTGTCCCCCAGTGCCCCGTCACTGTGAGCTCTGATCACACAGAGCTCTGCAAGCCGGCGCCTCTGCAGCCAAGGGCGTGGCGCTCCGTGGGGGCTGTCTCCACTCTGATGACCGTGTCTTGCTGTGTATAATACACACTTTTTTGCTCAAATTTTTTATGGAAAAATAAGGATGCACATTATACAGGGGTGGATGCGCCAGGTGGCCCAGTGGCCAGGGGTAGTACTGAATCCTAACTTTGTAAATGTTTTAAATTCTTTTATTTGTGCCTACGTGTGAAAAGTATAACTCTAGAAAGCAAGAACAATACCTGTGTGCAAAATAATACCCTGGGATTTCATCATCAGTTTTGTTTCTCAATATAAGTAAATAAAAAATCGAATAACAATTAAAGCGAAATATTTTTTTCCTGAAAGTTTGGCCCAAAAACATGGGGTGCACACCATACACAGGAGTGGCCCAAAACGGTAAATGTCGTTTCTCCTGCTCCCCTTCCTCCTACGTGTTTCAGGACTGGACAAAGGCTAGTGTGCACAGACTCAGGTCAGAAACTGTGAAAGGGGCCGCTTTTGTTTCATGTAGCTGCTCCCCATTAAAAAACAAAACACAGAAACAGTCCACAGCAGGAGCTCAGGGTCTATTTGTGGAATGAACACGGTACTAGAGCTTGAAGGGAGAGGGGGCAGGGGCGGAGAGGGGGTGGCAGGGATCCACGGGAAGCTGCCCTGTGGCCGACGACAAGGACAGGAGAGTTGGCCGTCCGTGCCGGATCGCCCCCTCGGCATCAGAATGGAGGAAGACTGGAGGGGTGCGGGGGGAACACAGGTCCGGTCTGCATTCCCCCCAGGTGGGAGTCACTACCCCTGCGGTGAATTGCCCCACAGAACCCTTACACATGGCTGAGTGGCTGGAGTTTTAAATTTCATTTAACTTTAAATTTAAGTCTCCACGTGTAGTGAGGGACTGTGTGGTGGGCAGGCCAGCTCTAGACCTTCGTGGGGAGAAAGGGAGGAAGCAAGGAAGCAGGCCGGGGGCCCGTGGGGGGCCTGGTGCACGCCCGCATTCTCCCGTTTATCAGCCCTCGGGGCAGTGGTGGCCTGGGCCTCACCCTGCAGATGGGGCGGCTGGGCTCAGGCAGGCCGTGTGCGTGGTCTGAGGCAGGGCTGCCTGGGACCCGGGTTTGTCTGGCTTCAGTGGTGGTCGGTCTCCAGTCTCCCTTCCCGGGGGCCACACAGGTGGGAGGGAAGTCAGGTCGGATTTGGGAAACATGGAAAAGTTTGAGGAATAAATGAAGGAGGGCATCAGATAGAGGGGGGAGTAATGACCCAGACTGGGGAGGGGGATGCAGGGGCAGGGGGTGTCATGGAAGGTGCTGGGGGCCCTCTCCCCACAGGACTCCGCACGGAGGGCCTTTTCCGGCGATCGGCCAGCATCCAGACGGTCCGCGAGATCCAGCGGCTCTACAATCAGGGTGAGTCGGCTCCCCCAGCCGCCTGCCCGCCGGGGCCTTGGAGCCCCCCACCCCAGGCAGCTTGGCTCTGCCCCCAACCCCCAAAGAGCGCAGGGCCGGGACAGCTGTCCCGGCAGGTCCTGTGCCCAGCTCCGGGGACAGGTGGCCCTTAGGGTTTGGCACGCACACCAGGTGGTCAGTGTAGGGGACTGTGTCGTGGCAGCTCCACCTTGGGGGCCGGGGTGTAGCCTGCGGGTGGGCAGACTCGGTGGGGACACTGGTGGGGAGCCACTGACTCGGGGGCTCACTTGCAAGGAGGGTCCCCGTCTCCACGCACCCTCGTCAGTTCCGTGGTCATGCGCTTGCTCCTTCAGCGGCACGGCCGGCGCCGGAAGCTGGTGGGCCAGCTCCCACCCTGGCCAGGACCAAGCTGCCTGTCAGGGAAGTCAGCAACGCCCCAGCCTCTGCCAGGCTCCCTGGGAAAGCGGGGTGGGTGGGGTGACAGCACCCCTACTTCCAGAGAGGACAGAGCCCGCCCCCAGTCAGCCCTGCTGCCTGAGCCTCTTCTCTCAGAGGTTTAAAGCTGCTTCACATCCTCCCCATATTGAAGCCAGAGTCCCCAGCCCAGGGTCGGAACTCAGCTGTCCATGCCCTGTGTCCAGGCAAGCCCGTGAACTTCGACGACTATGGGGACGTCCACATCCCCGCCGTGATCCTGAAGACCTTCCTGCGGGAGCTGCCCCAGCCGCTTCTGACCTTCAAGGCCTATGAGCAGATCCTGGGGATCACCAGTATGTGCCTGCCTGGGCCAGGACAGGGGGCGCCCCCGCCTGGACCCGGGGTCAGGGGTCCGGGTTGCCAGGTGCAGCCGAACTGAGAGGCAGGGCGGTCAAGGGCGAGCCGGGCCTGGTTCCTAGCACCCAGGACGTGCTCTGGGCACGGTGGCTCTGTGACAGTCAGTGGGGGGTCCTTCCTGCTCGCTGCGAGGGCTCTTTCCTGAAGGGATCACAGTGGGAGCTGGAGGCGGTCTCCGCTCTGGGACCGTCATTCGGAGGAAGTGGGGTGAGGCTGGAAAGCTGGGTTCCAGGGCCAGGGGGGACCCCTGGGGCGTGGGTGGCTCAAATGTAGTAATTTCATGGGAACTCCATGTCCCTTTAAATGACCCAACAGCATGTTTACACAAAAGAATGGCTTTCATTAAAAAACCTGCAAGAACGTTCGCAGTAGAAGGCTTTGTGTCCTTCAGCTGCGGCTGTGTTTGCAAAGCCCAGGGTGTTCACGGTGACCCCACTGGGGTGTGACGGGAGGTCAGCACACTCAGGGACTGGGGTGTGAGAGTGCACGTGTGTGTATGTGTATATGTGTGAGTCAGTGCGTGTGTGTGTGTGAGCGTGTGTGTGCTTCTGCAGGGGCAGCTTGGGGACCCTTGTTGGTTGGTGAGTTTTGACCTGAAGTTCACAGAGCTCAGTGGGGCTAGGGTGGGGGGCAGTCTCTCGAACCTGGGACAGCTACATTTAGCCCCCTTGTCGCTGCGGGGCCCTGAGCTGCTGGGACCATAACCGGGTCAGGTCAGTGGAGAGTGGGGTCAGCACCAGTTCTCCGTAATGGGCCAGGTGGAAAACGCCTCGGGCTCGGTGGGCCCAGCTGCACTCCGAGAAGGCAGCCACGGGCGGTGTGGGAGTGAGCGGCTGTGGCCCTGTACGGGAGCTTTACTGGTAAGAACAGGCCGTCTGGGCCCGGGCCCCCGGGCTGCTGTGTGCCGTCGCCGGGCCTGGACGTCCCACGTGTGAAGTGGTGTGGCCTCCCGGGAGATCACGGCTGGGTGCCCCTGGTGAAGAAGGGGGCAGAGCTGGGTGGAGAAACCTGCGTGCTAGTGAAGTGAGCAGGTGCTCCAGGCCAGTGCCAGGGGGCGGGGGGGCAGGGGCACTCTGTTCTTCCCTCCGCCCGCGCCCTCCCCTCAGAAGGACCCTCGTGCCATCACAGGTGTGGAGAGCAGCCTGCGGGTGACCCGCTGCCGCGAGATCCTGCAGAGCCTTCCGGAACCCAACTACGAGGTGCTCAAGTACCTCATGGGCTTCCTGCAGGAGGTGAGTGGGCGGAGCCGGCACTGGGGCGGGGGGCTGGCCCTCTTGTCCCTGCACACGGTCTGGCCACCCCCCCCCTCCGCCTGGAATGGAGGCAGGGGCTGTGTCCCTGGGGACTTCACCCGAGGCCTGGCGGGCAGCTGCCACGGGGAGGAGCCCGGGGCCGAGCACACCCAGTCCTGCTGCCCCAGGTTTTCTCCCAAGCAGGGATGGTCTTGGAGGCAGGGGCTGTGTCCCCGGTCATCTGACTGGGGAATAGCATGGTGGCAGCCCAAGGTCATGGCCCTGCCTCCAACCCAGCGCTCTTCCCACTGCGCAGGACCCATGGGTCACCCCCGTGTCATGTGTGTCCTCCAGGTGTCCCGGGAGAGCATTTTTAACAAGATGAACAGCTCCAACCTGGCCTGTGTCTTCGGGCTGAATCTGATCTGGCCGTCCCAGGGGGCGGCCTCCCTGAGCGCGCTGGTGCCCCTGAACCTGTTCACCGAACTGCTGATCGAACACCACGGAAAGGTCTTCAGTGCCCAGGACGCCAGCGGGGAGCCGGGCGCCAGTGCAGCGGGGCAGGAGAGCAGGGCGGCCCCTTCACCAGTGGCCTCACCACACCTAGTGTGCCTCCGTCCCCTGGCAGCCACCGGGAGCCTCCACTAATGTGGAAGGCCTGTCTGTCCCTCTGTGCACCCGTGTGTGTTAACTCGCCATTAAAGGCACTCCTGGCGAACCTTGCGGTGGCCACGCTGTGGCTCTGGTCCTCCGGTCCCTCCCCACACTGCTGAGCGTGGGCAGAGAGGAGGTGGGGGCCCTGTCAGAATAACAGTCCCACAAGGCTTCACTGAGGATGGGTCTCGTATCCGGCAGCCGCTGCAGCGGCGACACTGTGTAACAGACGGACCAGTAAGACAGCGGCAGCGTCTGGCCTGCGGTCGGGGGGCCAGCTGGGTGGCTCTGGTCTGCCCGAGGCTCTAGGAGGTGGAACGCGTTCCTGCCCTGCAGGCAGAGGGGCAGGCGGCCTCCCAGCTCTGGCCGCCATCCCAGGTGCTTACACTGCATTGGCCACAGCTGGTCTCGGGGCCAAGGCCAGATCACAGTGGAGGGCTCTGCCGAGTGAATTTGGCGCAGGGGTGACTGGGGCTGGAGCGGGTTGGGGTGGTAAGGCAGGTGGCCTCCCTGTGGCCCTGGCTGTCCCACCAGGAAGAACCCCAAACCTCTGATGGTTTCTGGAGCAAAGGTGATGGGGCCAGGGTTCGGGGGCCAGGAGGGAGTCCCTGCGACCCACAGAACATGTCTTCCCTGGGAAAGGGAAGCTCGGGTCCTCTGGGAGGACAAGGTCAGAGGCCGAGGCGGGTCCCTCCGGCAGTAGTCAGAGGAGAGCGCATGAGCGTGCAGGGCCACAGGCCGGGGAGGAGACCGCTGCCCCCTCTGCTGGGCCCCTGCCGTGTGCCGCAGGCAATGGCGGACCGCCTTCCTCACCCACCATGGGAGCCTTGTGGCAGCCCAGCTGGGCAGATAACCTTGGTCGGGGCTTGAGGGAGCTTCAGTGACACCCCTCCTTGCGCCCCGGCTCCGAACGTCCAGGGAGAGAATGTCCCATAGGAAGAGCTGCGTGGAGACCTGCCTTAGATCTGGGCCCGAGGGCGTTTGCTCAAACCCACCGTCTCGTCCCCACCCCAGGAAGGTGGTTCCGCACCCTCGCCCAGCTGAGCCAGTCCGATGAGTCCCTCCTCTTCCCCAGGGAGGGGTGACAGTGGGAGGAGGGGCCAGGGGTCACTCCACCTGATGAACTTTTCCCCCCACCCTGGGACAGGAGGGAATGGAGCCTGGAGGAGTACAGGGACTTGCTGGAGGTCACACAGCCCGTAAGCGCAAACCTGGGGAGGAGGGGGTGCACCTTTGCAAAGCCACGGGGAGGGATCCGGGCCTCCATCTCTCCATCTCTCCATCTGTACAATGGGCCCATTCACACTGCAGGCCCGCCCCCTGCCCACCTGGTTCTGAGCTCGAGGCCGGGGCTGGAATCGGCACTCACGCACCTGTGCACACACGCGCCCACGCACGCCTGAGCCGTTCGCCCTCCACGTGCCTGTTCCCTGTCTGGCCGGGGGGCCAGCCGGCGTGGGACCAAGATCACCACCACCGCATGGCACTTTGGACACTTCTGCTTGGACCAGAACCTTCTAGATCTTTGGTTTAAAGCAGACTTTGGTCCCCCCTGGTGGCCGTCTGCGCTTCTCGGTCTGTGTGGCCCACCAGACACCCCGGCAGGTGCCCCGGCTCGCCCCGCACCCGGGCCCACCCCGCTGAGGCTCCAGCGGAGAGCAGGGCATCCAGGCGCCTGCCCCCCTTCCTTACCGCCCCCCCACTGCAGCTCCCTCTCCCACCAGGTCTGGTCTTCCCCCACCCCCCCTCTTCTTCTGTAGCTCACAGTTAACTCGGACTAGAATATTCTCGTGCACCTTAAGGAGTGATTGTTTATTTCTTCTCAGTTCTGCTACCAACGATTTTTTTCATTCTTTAAAAAAAAGAAGAAAACAGCCCCCCAGTTCTGACCAACCAGCACAGGGAGCCCAGACCCGGCCTGTGTGGGGTCCCCAGGAAGGGTTGGGTCTGGAGGACAACGCCCCTCGGGTGCCCCCGACCTCCCTGGCCACGAGGTTGGGCTGGCGTCTGCTTCCCGCTTCTCAGGAAGTGTCTTGTTCTCACACAGTTCAGAACAGCCCTGGAGCGCCCTCAGCGTTCTGTGGCAGGAGAAAAAAATCTGAAGTAAAAACGATGGCTCCCTTACGCGCTCACCACTGTGAACACAATTAATCAGGTCTTAAATCAGGTCTCAGGAACGATGCAGAAAGTTTCACAGTGGGACGCACGATGGGCCTCAAGTTTTCTGGTGCTGAAAGGTGGCCCGCAACGTCCTCCTGCGTCCGCTTTGACAGCGGTCTCTCCTGCCCATGATGCGCCAACTGTGGCAGCGTAGCTGGGGCCGGGTATGGCCTTGTCACCCCCCCATCAAAGCCCAGTTCCCCATCAGTTCCCGGCAAGAGGACACGGTTACAGTGTTAGCGTCTTGGAAACACAGCGCCTTTCAGCTTGAAACAGTGAAACGTGACGGGGGAGTAAGGACTCCAGGGTGTCTGTCCACAGGGCATGGGAAAACTGTCCCAACAGTCACTTCTGCAGGAGTGACAGGTATTACGTGGTGCCAGAAAGTAGCAGGCCTCGGAGACGCCGCCGCTGGCACCCACAGGCAGCAGTTGGGTCCTGCCCAGAACCGAAAAGGCTGAAGCAAAGGAAACAGGAGGTCGGTCCACCCCAAGTGGAGGGAGCTGTCACTAGGGGAGCCAGGGCTGGGCACCCCACTTCTAGAGCCAGCCCAGATTCACAGCTGTGTGGCCCTAGCTAGGCAGGTCATTTCGCTGGGCGGGGGAAGCTCCAAGTTGGAGGGCTCAGCATGAGCTTCTGTCTGACGCGGTGGAGGTGTGGCCGGGCTCAGTGCTTCGGGCTGCTCCCCATTTGTACAACGAGGAAGGCAGCGGGCACGTTGCGATTCCGTGGGCTCTAAAGCACCTGCTTTGCACCAGGTGGCGCCCATTTCACAGTTTACAGAGACAACTCGGGGACACCTGCTCGCAATGGGCTTGCAGAGCTGTTGGGGAGAAAACAAGCAGAAATGCGCACAAGGAGTATGTTTATAAAGGTTTTATTTGTTTTTAGAAACGGGAAGGGAGAGAGAGAGAGAAATGTCAATGTGGTGGTCACCTGTCAAGCGCCCCCTACTGGGGACCTGGCCCTCAACCCAAGCGTGTGCCCTGACTGGGAATCAAACCGACGACCCTTTGGTTCACAAGCCAGCACTCAGTCCACCGAGCCACAGCAGCCAGGGAGCTGTATGTTTTTAGAGCTAAAGCAACGTGTGCAGGACAGAGGCAGGTGCAGGGAGGGAGGAGCCAGAGCAGTGAGTCCCGGACACTGTCCAGCTTTCCCACGTGAGCTATGCGGGCAGCCGCGGGTGCTGGCCTTCCCCCAGGAGGAGGAGCTGGGCTGGAAAGAAAGAGCAGCTTCTGTGTCGGTGTGATGACCCAAACCTTCACTGTCTGTTGCAAGAACAATAACTGCTGGGTGAGGGAGCGGGAATCCAATAACAAACCATAAGGAAAAAGAAAGTGACAGTCACTTGCAACTTGACCGCCCATAGGTGACCATCGTTAAGGCTCAAAGGATTGGGATGTGGATTGTTTACAAGGCCCTGGAGGAGCAACTCTGCGGGCTGGTCCGGCAATTGCACGTCTCGGTCAGCAGCCAGACGGGTGGGCGCAGGGTGTGTCTCCACACGGCAGGGTTGAGAACAGAGCGGGCAGCCCTGCGCGCCCACGGACGAGAGGATGGCAGACAGGCCGGCGTCACATCCGCGGGGCTGAGTAGCGCGCTGCAGGTGGGGTGAGCAAGCTGGGCTCGCATGTCTCCGCGTGGCTGCAGCGCCAGACTCCACGTGAGAAGGGGGCGGGCTGCGCAGCGAGAGACACAGTGCGCTTTCACGGGGGCAGAGTTGGAGGACTCCCCAATCCCGGACGTGCCTCAGGAGCTAACCGGGGTTCTGAACCACATACACAGAAAAAAGGGTTTTAAAAAAAGCGGCTGTTGCACGTGTCCTCAAGTGTATAAAGGAAAGTGTGCTTATCATAAGTGAGACGATGGGACAGCTCAGTTGCAAAACACAATTTTTTTTAAATAAAGAGATTCCAGAAAAGCAAAATACAATATCTGAATTTTTTTTATACACAAAAATAGAAATTTCAAAAAACCCTGGAATTTCAAAAATGGGAACTATAATGTCTGAAGTTTTAGGAGCACAGCAGCACTGGCCCTGCGTCCTGCAGACGGAGGGGGCCTTACAGCGGCCAGTGGGACCGCCCATCTGAAGGACAAGCAGTAAAAGGGCTGAGAAAATATGACAGGGCCTCCACGTAAAAATGTCTCACATACGAGGTCCGTCCAGAAGGCATCCAGCCATGCAATATTAAAAAATAGAGACATGTACTGAAGATACATGATACAAGAAACACTGAACATTGGACACGAGACAAGGATCCCTCAGTCCCCTTCAAAGTAGGACCTCACACAGTTCTCCCAGTTGTGACCAGTTGCCCCGTGGTATTTTTTTGAATTGCATTGTTGGTCTGAAATCGCTTCCCTTTTGCAGGTGATTTTAGTTTTGGGAAATTCGAGAAGCCACAGGGGCCAAATGGGGGGCTGAGTCACCTGGGAGATTCGATGTTTTGCAAAACACGATGCGCGAGCCTCGATGCACGAGCGGGCGTGTGGCGCTGATGAAGCCGCCAGTCACCTGTTGCCGGAGCCTCGGCCTTCGGAGTCTCCCCAGTGGTTTCCTAGGAGGAGCATTCAAGCTTATTGCAAAATCTGGTGCCGATTCGTTGCTCTGTTCGCTCAGTCACTCTGGATGGGACGCCACACCGTGCACATGCTCCCTCGGTGGTGTCTGCCGTCCACACTGACCAGGGCAGTGGCGTCACCACTGCTGGGCTAACAAGCTGACACAAGCTGACTTGGGAACCTCTGCCCCCCCCCCCGCACACATGCACACCCGTGTGCACATCCACACAGACACTCACGCACACTCACACAGTGTGCTGGTCACAGGAACATGAGCTCTGACGTGTCTGCCCACTCCTGTGGTGTACATATTCCCACGTGGCCTATCTCAGACTCGCCCACATGAAATCCCCAAACATGAATTTGGGGAGAGACGCTCACAGTGGCTCTGGGGCCCGTGCCAGAGGACGCCCTTTCCTGGCCCAGTCTCCCCTCCAACTTCCAGGCGCATCCCTGCCCGGCAGGAGCCCCAGCTGGGGAACGCCTCTCTGCTGTCTTATCGGGGGTGTGGGAGAAGGCGGGGATGGAAGCGTGGGCTGCACACTCCCTGTGGGGAGCCGTCATCCTTGGGGCCTAGTCCTTACACTGCCCACCACCACTGGGACGAGGGGACCTCTGTCACTCGACATCAAAACGGGGCCTGTTCAGAGCTGCACTGCCCCACACGTGGAGGGGAGCCCCTCTGCTCCTGTCTGGAAACCAGGGGTCCTCGGTGAAGTAACAGCGACCTCGGGCAGCACCAGTGCTCTGTGGCCCGGCATGGGGTCCTCTAGGGGGACCCAGCAGGTGGGGGTGGTGTGAGGTGAGGGGCGGAGGGGCTGCGCTGGGTGGTCCCTGGGGCGGAAGTCCCAGGAAAGCACATGCCCCCACACGACCTAGGGACAGGAGCTGTTATAGTCAGAGCTTGCTCCCCCGAAAGAGACACAAGTCCTGACATTCTGTGTATGATTGTGACCTTATTTGGAGGAAGAAATAGGTTGTTTAAATGAGATCATTTGGGCGGTCCCTCATCCAACATGCCTGTGTCCTTCTGAAAAGGGACATCGAGACGCACGGGCACCAGAGAGAAAGCCACATGCCGATGAGACCCAGGTCGAGGGGAGGAGTGCAGGCC
This sequence comes from Sturnira hondurensis, assembly GCF_014824575.4. Taxonomy (NCBI): domain Eukaryota; kingdom Metazoa; phylum Chordata; class Mammalia; order Chiroptera; family Phyllostomidae; genus Sturnira; species Sturnira hondurensis. The sequence continues at coordinate 23,320,081 of NW_028073411.1, read as the reverse complement.
AGGGGTCGCCGAAGACCGCCAGCCAACTGCGAGGGGGGAAACCAGTGGGAGCCCCAGAAGAGACCACCGTCCGCAGGCCACAGACCCGAGGTCACCAGGAGCCGAGCGGGAGGTTGAACAGTGTGTCCCACTGCCCTCAGAGGAACCAGCCCTGCTGGCTCCTTGACCTTGGACTCCCAGCCTCCAGAACTGGGAGAGAATAAGGACATCTCTGTTGTTTAAGCCATGAGGCCTATGGTGCTTTGTCACAGCTGTCCCCCAAACTGAGTGTCCCAGCAGCACAGCCCTCGGGGAGGGCAAATCTCCTTCAACGTGGTCTCGTGGGCAGAGGCCACAGGGAGGAGTCATTTCTGGGCCTGCATCCCTCCACGCCCAGGGGCCTCCTACCCGGAGCAGGGGCCCGTGCCCTGGGCTGGGCGGGATGGCCCTGGGGGAGGAGGTGACGGAGGAATGGCTGTCCCCACCCAAGGGCTGTCCTGGAGCATGGGCATCGGTCACCCGGGCGCTGGGTGGGCAAAGCTGTGGGGGGAAGGTACCCACACACTGGGGCCCGCTTTCTAATGGCAGAGTTGTCTTATGGAGGAGAAGGGGGGCACGGAGGGTGTGTCTTTGGAGGGAGTTCCCCACCTGGTCAGGAGTGGGGGTGGCGCCCCCTCCAAGGGAGTGCAGTGGGCTGTGTGGGCACAGGTGGGGGGTGGGTTGGAGGACCGGCTGTGGTCCAGGCCCCCAGCTCCCCGGATGTGAGTGGATTTCTCACTTCCCTGACCTCAGTGCTTCCACCTGCCCCAATACCCCAGCTTCACAGGGTTGGGTGGACCAGGCCGCTGGCCTGACAGGGGTGCCCCCTTGGGGGGCCCTGAGCCAGGGCCAAGGCAGCCCCAGGCCCAGAAGCTCCAGATGAAGCAGCTGGAGTCCGCTGCTGGAGAGAGGAATGGGGGAACAGGGGTGCAGGCAGGATGCCAGATGGAGAGGTGGTTAGAGGTGGAGCGAGAGCCCTCTAACCAGACGGTGTGTGGCAGACCCCAGCTGGGTAGGCTGTGTAGCCCTGCCCCCACCCCGTGTACCTCTCACACCCCAGAACTCCAGGGGACAGTTACTTCATGTTGGATCCCACCCTCTGGCCACAGCTGGCTGCCCATGGGTGGCTCCTCGTCCAGCCTGGCCCACCGCTGGTTGTGGGACACTGCATGCACCCCCGGCTCAGGAAGCAGAAGTGGGTGCTGTCAATCCACCGAGAACCAGAAAGGAGCTGGGGCAGGGTGGACAGCAGACTTGGGCTCTTCGTGGTGCCGGTCGCCTGGTGGGTGTGTTAGTAGCAACCATGGATCATGGCCCTGCAGGTGCACCTGCCACCTCCTGGGGAGGGGGGTCAGCCTGTAGAGGGCGCCCGTGAGCGCCCCACGCTCCTTCCTGCCCATCTGCTCCAGAGGCCTCGCTGCGGAAGGCAAACAAATCCACAGGGCTTTGCAATCATCAATCGAGTTTAATGCGTCGCACAGAAGGGCTACACGGGCATATTTACGACGAACACTTCTCTATCCCCACTATCCACTGGACGGCCCTCTGTGGTCCGAAGAAACTAAGACTCCAGACAGGCCAGTAGGTCCCCTCAAGGGTCCAGCCGTTCACATCCTCCCACTCCATTTTTTAAAAACTCAGTCCAGTCCGTCCAGGAAGAAAACAAACCCAAACAAAGGAATCTGAAGACGTTTACATCGCAAGCCACGCGGTAATGCGTGATTGGCATCTCGAGTTACCAATATATAAGACATGTGTCCCACAGTTCACTTTGTTCATCGATAAAAGAATATAAAAATCTTGTCCAACCCAGTGTTACGTGTATTAAAATAGATCTGTATCGTACAGCACAGTTTCTCCCGGAGTCGTGGAAATGGCAGGAGGCACCTCGGCCGCCTGGGGGGCTGGGCCAGCCTCCCCACCCTGCACGTCTGCGCACGTGTGCTTGCCCGCACACACGTGGTCCCTGCAACTCGGCACCGCGTGAAGGGCTGGGGGGTGGGAGCCTCCAGGCTCCCGGGTGCTTATCTGCTGTGCTAAGCCCCTGGGGACTAGAGAAGCTGGTGGGGGTGATGAGCAGGCACAGCCCACCCTGGGGTGCAGGGGCCCTGTAGGGCAGTGAGTACACCCTCTGCTCTCAAGAAGCCGGCAAGAAGGGGGGCTCCACGGAGTCTCCGGAGCACCCACCCCCCTTTCCCACCCACTTTGGGATGTCTCCGGCCGGCAGGCCCAGGAGGGCGTTCCCACACAGGCCTCGCAGCAGGGAGCCACCGGCAGGAAGGCTGCCAGCAGGCGTGCCCCCTTCACATTAAACATCTTTCGATAAAAACACCATACAAAAACGGAAGGTTATTTTTTGGCCTAGTGTCTGTACTGGCAAGAAACAGGGAGAGGAATACTTGATCGGCTCTTCGGAAGGAGAGAATAAAAGGCTTCAGCCGAAAGTTGAACGATTCAACCCGAAACAGGGCACCTGCCCGTGCCCCCTCCGCACGGCTGCAACTTGGTCCTGCCCGAAACTCCACCACAAAAATACATCGACAGCAACGTGAGTCCGAAGCGTTAGCAAGAGGAAGGAGGCGCTCGGCCAGGGCGCCCCGAGACTGGGGACAGTGGCACTGGCAGGGAACATAGGCCCGCGCCGAATTTCAAGTCAAACCGCTGCGATTTTTAACGCTAATAATACTGACAGATGGGCCTGGGGCTCTGGAAAGGCACCCGCTGCCCAGGCCCAGGCCCAGGCCCGGGCGTGGGCCCCCTGTGGGGGAGGGGCAGGAGGCCTACCTAGATCCCTACCCACTTCTGCCCAACTACCTGCACTACTCAGCTACGCCTGCCTTCCCGGCTCCCTCCCCACAGGACGATGGACAGCTGCCGGCCCTGGGCACGGATCACCCTGGCCCTCCACACGCTACACAAGGCCATAGTGGAGTGGACGGTGCACCCCACCTGGCTTCCGGGTGTCCTGCCTGAACCTGAAGCGGTAGGACCCCCACCCAGCTCCACCTCCCTCTTTTCCCTCTTTCTGTCTGGTTTTATTTTTGTCTGAAAATCAGAGTGTTTATGAATTAAGGCTGACAGAACCCTCAGGTCTCATGAGCAGGGTCCCAGGGGCTTTCCACAGGTGTGAAGACGGGTCCCTTGGGGTCAGTTGTGCCCCTGGGGGTGCTGAAGGGTGGAGTGCATGGCAGCTGCTGAGGGCTTGGTCCAGGGCCCGGCCAGCAGCGGGGTGGGGCTGGTGGTCGTCATGGCGACCTGGAGCATCTGTTCACCCTGCATCAGTCTCAGGAGGGCCCGCAGTCGGTCCAAGGACGTCCGGGTGCCCTTCTGCCGGGCCAGCAGGCTCGTCTTCAGCTCCAGGCATTTCTGTGAGGGAGGGAGGGGGCCAGAGAGAAGGGTCTCAGAATTCAACTGTGCAGGTGCCCAGGTGCGGCCATCACTCAGCCCTGTCTCCCACAGTCCCTCGCTCCCATGGCAGAGGCCTGAAAGAACCAGCCAGAGGAACTCACTAAACCCTGCAGCAGCAATGGAAAATGTAATTAAACCGCAGCCAAACCCACAGGAGAAGTCTGTTTTAAATTTAGGGGTTTGGGGCCAGCGGCCTGACTGGTGTGGCTCAGTGGACTGAGTGCAGGGCTGTGGACCAAAAGGTGGCTGGTTCCATTCCCGGTCAGGGCACATGCCTGGGTTGTGGGCCAGGTCCCCAGTAGGAGAAGCATGAGGGACAACCACACACTGATGTTTCTTTCCCTCTCTTTTTCCTTCCCTTCTCCTCTCCCCTAAAGATAAATAAATAAAAATCTTTAAAAATAATAAAATTCTGGCCAGAAATAGTGTGGCTCGTGCAGAAGCGTGGGAACCTTCTGCTCACCGCCACTCGCTCCCTAACCGGCCACTCGTTTCTCCTCCTCCTGCCGCTGACTGGGCCAGGGCACCACGAGCGGCCTCTGCAGGTCGCCAGCCAGCGTGCCGCTCTTCCTCCTGCAGGCTTCGTTCCCGCCCTTTTCTAGCCTTTCTTTTCTTTTTTTTCAAACAGTTTTTTAAAAGATTTTATTTATTTATCTTTAGAGGGGAAGGGGAGAAGGAGAGAAATACCAGTGTATGGTTGCCTCTGCCGGGGACACACAATGTATCGTGTGTCCCCTGCTGGGAACTGGCCTGCAACCCAAGCATGTGCCCTGACGGGGAATCGAACCGCGATCCTGTGGTTCACAGGCCCACACTCAATCCACTGAGCTACACCAGCCAGGGCTTCTAGCCTTTCTATACAGAGCTAAGGACAGATGTATCAGGTTGAAGTTAATTTGTTACTTGGGCCAACAGCGTGAAATCCCTGAGACTGCCCGAAACTCTCAGGCAGGAACAGACAGAGAGCCTCGTCACACTACATTTGAAGAGTTTTGCCAGCCCTGGCTGGTGTGGCTCGGTGGACTGAGCGTCAGCTTGTGAACCTAAATGTCCCAGTTCCATTCCCAGTCAGGGTATGTGCCTGGGTTTCGGGCCGGGCCAGGCCCCCAGTAGGGGGCGCAAGAGAGGCAATCGCACATTGGTTTCTCTCCCTTCCTTCCCCTCTCTAAAAAGAAATAAACTTTCCAAATACAATCTTTAAAAAAGGTTCCACAGGGCCTGGCACTGCTGGCACACTACGGCCACCACCGTGCCATCAGCACCCCACACAGGAGAATCCTTATGGTCGCACCACAGAGAGGAGACCGGTGCCGACACAGCCAGGGCCTGGCTGGGGTCACAGCCGAGAAGGAACGGGGCCACCAGCTAATACGCTCAATCACTTGACAGTGGCGCGTCCAACGAGTCAACCTTGTGGTTCTAGGAGGCCCCGCCCCCAGCCCCGCGCACCTTCACGGCCGAGGCCAGGCGCCGGTCCCGCTCCTCCAGCTGCCGGCGCTCACTCTGCAGCTCCGCGCCCCTCCGCAGCAGCTGCTGCTTCTCCTCTTCTTTGACTAGAAATGGGGCCAGGCCCCGCCGAGAGGCGCGGGTCAGCGGAAAGGACCCGGGGTCTGTACCCTCCTGCTGCGGCCAGCGGGCCCGTGCCGGATGTACGGGGACTAGGACGCCACCTCCCACGGCCACTGCCCCGCAAGCAGGACCATCCCAGGGGCCTCTTCCAGAGTTTCTGGCCCACAGCAGCCTCCGATGGGCCCAGGGCGAGCCCGGAGGCCTGGAGGCGGGGTTGGAGAGAAGGGCGGGCGCCTTTCCCGCCTCCTACCTGTCTTGTGGGTGACGTAGGAGTGCACGATGGCCAGCATCCCCGTCCAGGGCACACCTTCGTCCTTCTTTAAGGCCTGGAGGGCAGAGGGGAGATGAGCAAGCCATGCCCGCTGTGTGCGCATGCGCGTGTGGCCCTGGGAGAGGCTAAAGCTCCCCAAGCCACTGGCTCCTCTGCTGTGACCAGGTGGGGGCCCCCTTGGGGTTCCGGCTCAGAGGCTGCTAAGCGGGGGCAGGGCCTGCTTACCACCAGGGCCTCAAATAGTGGCTGCCACGAGCAGACTCGAATTCTTCCTGAACAAATGAATAAATAAATGTCTGTCTTGACCCCATGTCCGGGGGACCTGAGAGCAGCCAGCGACAAATAAGGGGCCCAGTGAGGCCCCAGCACCGTGCTGCAGTGGGAAGCCACCTTGTACCCCTGTGCACCCCCTCAAAGAGCTGTGACCCCCAGGCAGTGACAACACAGGGGCTGGTGGTCCCCACAGCGACACACAGCCCCCCATCTCAGAACCCGGGATGACAGAATGCTCCAGTTGGTGGTTTTGGAAATAAAGAGAACCTCCCCCCCATGATTTTACAGGAAGATGCAGAAAACCGTGCTGCTAGAAAAGCGGCGGGTGCCCCTCTCGATGCCCAGCCACAAACGAGCTCGCCACTCAGATGCCTCTCCCAGGTTTCTGTTCTGCGCACAGCTTTTCTTAGCTCACCGCCAAACTATATAGCAGCTATGAGGCCCGTTTGCTATTTTTACTTCTTTAAACGTAATCACATATAGTGAACATGTCCCAAAGAATTGCAAAATCTTCATTAAAAAGCATTTTTAAAAATTATTTATTTATTCTTAGAGAGGGAAAGGGAAGGAGAGAGGGAGAGAAACATCAATGTATGGCTGCCGGTCACGCGCCCCCTACTGGGGACCTGGCCTGCAACCCAGGCATGTGCCCTGACTGGGAATGGAACTGGTGACCCTTTGGTTCACAGGCTGGCACTCAATCCACTGAGCTGCACTCGCCAGGGCCAAACCACTGTTTTCAAAGGTCGCCTGTCTCACTGAGTGCAAGCCCGGGATTTATTTCACCACCTTTTACTGTCGGGAGCTCATCTCCCCCTTTTATAAATGGGGGCTTCCTCGTGCAGAGTTTTATGTGTACTTGGATTACAGCCTACACCACATTCCCCCATGCAAGATTCCGGGTTTCGACGTGTGCCCTTTTTCAGTCCTACCAGAGGATTTGCTCTTTGATTTTGGAGCAGAAGGGAGGGAAAATGTTGATGCGAGAGGGCAACAGGAGTCGCTGCCTCTTGGATGAGGCCCGACTGGGGACCGAACCTGCAACTAAGGGACGTGCTCTGCTGGAGAATCGAACCTGTGACCTTCCCATTTAAGGGACAACACTCCAAACGAGTCTCTCTCCACTGGATCCTGTCAAGCGTTAGAGTGGCCGCCTCGCTGCCTCCCCCCGGGAAGGGCCGGTGGCTGCTCTGGCTAATCTGAGAGCATTTCGTTCCTGGCATCGCTGCCTCGGTGGCTGGCGCTGCTAGTCCACTCTGCCTGGGGGGTCTGGCGCTCAGAGGTGGGGTCCCTCGGCCCACAGCAGCCGGTGGTCTTCAGCTGGCGCCGTCTGAGGGCCCTGATGGGGGTGCTCCTCTTGCACGGGAAGGTCCCCACAACAGAATCGTTCGGGTGCAAAAGCCCGTCCCTACAGCCGGCCCCCTCTCACCCATTCCTGTCTCTACAGGGACCACACCCCCAGGCCACACAGGAGCCCATACCTTCTGCTGGCACTTGGGGCACAGCCACACGCCCTTCGGTGCCGTCTTGAGGGGCGGGTCCAGGCAGCTGAGGTGGTAGGCTCCCGGGCAGGCGCCGCAGGGCTGCAGGTTAGTGCCGCGCTTGCAGGCGGTGCAGTGCTCATCTCGGCCGGTCTCGTGCTGCAGGAGAAGGGCATCGGGGGGGTAGTGGTGAGTGGCCTCCGTCCAGGCAGCTGCCACCCCACCTGCCTGTCACCCAGCCACGTGCTCCAGCAGCTCTGGGAGAGAGGGGTGAGCCCCAACCTGACAGGAGCAGCAGGACTCTAGGGCACCCATAGGCACGTTCGCTAGTGTCACCGAGTGTTAGTGGCGGGCAGGGGGTCCGGCTGTGCCGCCTCTGTAGGCGCACCGCAGTCCGACCTGGCACCTCCATCATTCTGGGTGGGTGCTGGACTCTGTCTCTGCACTTGGAACACGTGCTGATACCTGCCCCGTGGGTGTGGGGAGGGCTCACCAGACTAGGGCACACAGAGTACCACCCGGAGCAGAACCCCGGGGGGGGGGTCGCCTTCCCTTTCCTCAGAGTGACCGTCTATAGAATCATCCTCCTTGGGTTTGGTCTCCACTCACATACCTCCAGGGACGGGGAGCTCACTACCTTTCAAGCCTCGGTGGGCAGCCCTGAGGGTAAGGAGCCTCCTGTGGCACGATCTCCTGCCAACTGACAGAAACCCTTCTCCCTGCATGTTACGCCTGTTCCCCAGCCACGTGTCTGTGTACCACCCTCAGATTTGGAAGGGACCAGAGGGCCCTCATCCCGGATGACCTAAGCCACAGTGACAGGAGATTCCAAGGCTGTCTATGAAGGAGGCCTCAGAGACCCTGTCCTCCTCACCTCTTGCTTCTGTTCAAGGGCACAGCAAGGGTGACCCGCTTGCCCAAGGTGACGCAGGGAGCTAGAGGTGGGGCCGGGGCTGGCCTTGGGGTCTCCTGCCTGGGCCTCAGGCTCAAGGCAGGTGGCATCCCCAGGCCTGCACAGGCTGGGCACAGGGCAGCCGCGGACCAGCGCTACCAGGCCTCCCTCCCACCAGGGTTTATGCCCACCACTTAATGTTTCCCAGCAGCGTGACCATTACGGGCACGCAGGGGCTGGACACTCACAGAATTAGATGTGAACCTTGGGGAAGAGAAACACGGGATAAATTCTGAGTGGGATCCTCAGTGAGGTCACGAGCCATCTGGGACATGCACAGGCACGAGGGCCTGGGGCTCACAGGGTCACAGGAAGGTGGGGGTGTGGGGCAAGACCCTGCGGACCACCGAGCCTCACCCCTTGAGGGGCCGGCAGTGAAGACCAGAGAGGGGCAGCTCTGCCCAGGACCACACAGTGAGGCCGGGCAGTGCCTGGAAGAGCCCGGCCGGCATCCGGGACATCGTGGCTCCCCGGTCCCCGCGTCCTCAGCACCAGGCAGGGAGCCTGCAGTCTGCCCCCGGGGAAGGCTGGGCTGGCTGGGCTGGGGCTCGGGTGCAAAGCTCGGCACCGGGCCTGGAGAGGCAAGGCCCTCCACTCCCCTCCGGGACGGCAGGACACTGGGGCCCCTCTCCCTTGCCAGGAGTGGCCCTACCTGGACTGTGGAAAGCACGACCCACCCCCAGGTGTGAAGAAGGGACACATACCTTCCAGCAGGGGTCCTCATTGGCTAGCACAGGGAAAAAGGGCGTAATGCATGTTAGTGGGCCAGTGTGACCTGGTTCTCACCAGGGCATGATGGGAGTATCACAGGCCCCGGCGATGGCTAGTTCTCACTCAGGGTGTGGTGGCAATGCGGGTCTCTGGCCTGGTCACAGCTGGGACACACCATGGCCCGGGCCCATCGGGGCCCGAGTTCCCACGGGACACGGCAGCAGTGAGCCAGGGCAGCAAACTGTCCCTCCAGGGAAGATAAGGGACTTCTTTTCCACTCTCCCTTTGGCCGTAACCCCCTCTCACTTTAGGATGTGGTGCCGCACCACACGTTTCGGCGATCAGACCGGTCTGTGATGGCACCACGTGGTGGGACAAACAGCCCTGTGCGCACGGCACCCACAGCTCCTGCTGCACTGTCTGCCGGCCCCCGTGCCGCTGTCCTGCTGGGACAGGCGGGTGCCGGCAGGGCTCACTCCAGCCGTCAGTGAACCGTGGCCCGAGGCGGCGGCGTGACAGGCTAGCACCCGCAGAGCCCCAAGAGGACGAGTCGTTTCCTGCCCTGAAGACTGCTCGTCTTTCCCTCACTGCGAATACCAGGCCCCTCCTGCTACGCTGGAGGACGCTGTACTACACGCAGATGCTGCGTCATCTCCGGCGTTGGTTCCTCGGCCCGGCGGTCCTGCAGTGGGGCAGGGCTGGCCGAGAAGAGCGGGGCCTGTGCACCCCGGGGTGAGGGCCAAGGCCCGGGTCCTAACACACCAGTGCAGGGTGCCCGGCGTGTGCCCTGTTACCTAGAAGGACCCTGAGGCCCCAGGGGAAGGTCTGATCCAGGTAGCACAGCTCTGACCACGCAGGGAGTCAGAGGCAGGGCTGGGCCGAGGGCCCGGCGGGGCAGGGGAGGAGGTTCTTTCCAGGGCTCCTCCTGGCACACTGCCCTCACCCTGACCCGGCTCGGCCCTGGGTGGGCGGAGCCCCCACAGTGGCGATTGGCACTACGGGACCTGGCTGCACTACGGGACCACAGCCAGGAGTGAAATGGGGATGGAGTGGCCTGAGCCCTGGGTCTGGGCCTGTGCGTGACCCTCGTTGGTGCTCCTGCTCAGAGCTTCAGTGTCTGCCTCTGCCAGGAGTGGGCGGCCCCCCTGGGCCTCCTCCCCGAAGCAGAGTGAGGCTGAGGAGGCCAGGGCGTGGAAGGCCCGTGGCTTCGGGGCGGTGCCCACCAGAAAGTGTCCGTGCCGCTGCCATGGACAGGGAGGGCCCCTGAAGCCCCCCCCCCCTGAGCGGCCCCCGCAGGGCAGCTTACCTCTCACTGCGAGAAACAGGGGCCTGTTGAGATAGCTGGATGCCAGCCGCTTCCTCTGCAGGGGACAAGAACGACCAAACCACCCGTCGTGCGGGCCCTCCTCAGGCCACAGCCCCTGCCCGGCACAGGCTCCGCCCCCCAGGCTCTGGGCTCCTGCTGGACACACGGGCCAGAGGCAGAAACAGGGCCAGACAGAGGGGACGCAGGGCAGGGGCGGGTCACAAAGGCTCCGCCCCTCAGCCGGGGGAGTCCTGTGGGAACACAGCGGCGAGCACTCGGGGGGACGGGCTAAGACCCCCATGCTGGGGCGAGTCAGTGATGGGGGGCTGACATCCAGCTCCACCTCTGTCTGGCTCCTGCACCTTCTCTCCCAGCTGGCTCTGGGGTCAGGTGGGGAAACGAGGGGTGCTACCTACTGGCTCCACGAACCCCACTTCTGCCACGTGGCCCAGGGAGCCTGGAATGGTCTTTGAGCCCAAGCATCATGGGTAGACAGAAGTTTCTGGTACACTCCAGTAAAGTGGCTCCACCCCCAGGCCACACTGGGGGCTTTGGCTCGGGTGGTTCAGAGAGACTGTTCTAGAGCTGTGTTCGGCTTGAAACCTGTCTCTCTGGGTACAAATGGGCTGCAGTCAAGGCTGTGGGGGGACCCGTGGAAGGGCTGCTCCTGAGGTTACTATGTGGCAAGGTTCAAGGGCACAGGCCTTGGTGTTGGCTCCTGATTTGCTCACCAGGTCACCTCTGGCCCCAGCCGGACTCCAGAGACCAGAGCAGAGGCAGAATCATCAGTGACCACAGCAAAGAGGGCGGGGATCTTATCCAACAGAGAACTTGCCATCACCCCCAGGTACAGAGAGAGGAACAACTTAGTGACATTCTTACAAAGGGGACACAGGCCCAGGGCTGCCCACCCTCCCAGCGGAGTTTCCACTCACAAGCTGCGGATTAGCAACAGCTGGCCCCGCTGGCCAGTGCCCGGGGAGGTGAGCGCCACTGCTCCCGGACACCCTTGCTGGCCACTGGCAGTGACGGCCAAGTCTGGAATGTACGGTTGCTGGCCTCTGTGGACATCATTCTGCTTCAGAGGACTGTCCTCCGCTTTGGGCTTTAAGGCCCTAAAAATATGCTTCTAGTCTAGGGGACAATTCCTGGGTGCCACTCGGCACTGCCAGTGACCAGGAAACAGGCCTGGTAAGTGGGGGAAGGATCAGGATGCCCATGCACCCTGCAGCTCAGACGTGCCCAGCGCAGCCCACATGAGGGGGACAGTAGGCATTCTGACCGCCTGTCTTGGTCTGTCAGCTGATTTTGACGTCAGGGGTGACGGAGTGTGTGATTTATGGTCACTGCCTGGTTCCCATTCGGGGAGGGTGGGTGAGGGCAGCCAGCAGCCCTCCAGCCTCCCCGCCCTCGTGCAGCTACGGGCTCACCTCCGTCTCCAGGAGGCCGCTGTAGGCGGGGTTGGCTGTGCTTCTCCTCTTGCGCTCCTGGCGTTTGCTCTGGATCTCTGCATGACACACGCAGCGGCCGCTGGGTCCCTCCTGCCCTGGGAGCCCACACGCCTCCTTCACAAGCCCAGCTGCCACCGTCCCCTCCTGCCCCACAGGCTCCGTCTGCACAGCATCCATGCCCACTGTGGCTCGGAGCAGGTAGGGTCCACAGGCCTCAAGGCCCCCGAGGCGGGACAGGTCTGCTGGGCTCAGGTTGGAGGGCAGGTTGGCAGGCAGGTGACAGTGCTTGGAACCCAAGTGCCCACTCTCAGCTCCCTGTCCCCTTGGGCCTAGCCTGGGCCGTCTCTCTTGGGTCCCTCAGGATGACAAGTGCCTGGCCTCAGAGTGAGGCTCAGGGCTGCTGGGGGACTGGGGTCCCCGAAACCCCAGACAGGAAGCTGCCAAGAGGACTGGTGTGGCGTGTGCCTCCACAGTGACAGTGACCGGGTGTCTTCCCCCCTGTCTGTCTCTCCCCCTTTAGCTCCTCCTTCTGTGGAGGCAGGCAGAGCTCCAGCGACCCACAGGGCCCCTCCTCTGAGACGAGGAGGCGCCACACGGGGTTTTGTGCAGACCGCTGGCTGGGGAGGGTCTGCCTTGGGGATGACCACCTGGCTGGTGCCCAGGCAGGCCTCCCAGGAGCCAGCTAATGCTTGGGCACTGCCATCTGACCTGGGGGATCCAGGGGCCCACCCCACCCATCATCCCGGCCAGTTCCCGGCCTGGCCCAGGCTGCAGCAACTTACCTTCCAAGTGCTCCGTGGTGACCAGGCCCAGCGCTACCATGAAGGCGATTTTCTGTGGGAAGGAAGTGGAGGAGCATGAGCTCAGCCCCCCTCCTGCGTGCACTCACTCGGCAAACGCGTGGAGCACCTACTTCTGCGGCTCGCTTATCCATTCCGGGTTCCCCTGGTTTTAATCTCACGGCCTTTTCCTGGTCCCCGGACCCCACCCAAGGTCCCACACCAAATAGAGACCTCACGCCGCCTCAGCTTCCCTGCGTGCTGAGTTTCTTAGAATTTCCTGGTTTGTTCGACCTTGGCAGTGGAGGGGAGGGCTGGGCGGGGATCCTGGAAGACACCCTTCCCCTGGGGTTTGTCTGGTGTTTTTCTCAGGGTCACAGTGGGGTTGTGTGTTTGGGGAGGACATGGCAGGCTAGCGCCCTCTCATCACACCCTATCCAGCACGTGCTGTCCATGTGACCACACACTGTGACCCTGACTTGGAGTTTCCCTCCGTGGCGCCTTAGAGAGGCAATAACTGTGCACAGCCCACACTCACACAGCTGGGGCCACATGCACTTTTCATGTGGGTGGTAGGATTTATCACTGTTTTCCCACATGGCGTTTGGGTTTTTGAACCTGGGCCAGAGGCTCTGAGGCCACAAAGCGAGTCCCGTGTTTCGCTTCACTCCCGTTTCACGTTCTACATTCAGATTTTTGACCCACTGGGATTTATCTGAGAATCACAGACTGACGGAGCCATCTCCCTGGGGTGATGTTGAAATCCTTCATTAACTTAGGGCACCATGACAGCTTTAAAATACTGACTTTCCTACCCAGACCACGGTGCGCCTCGATTCTTCAGGGATTCTTTTGCTCCCGGGGACTTTCTACTTTCCAGTGGGCCTTGAAGTTTGTACTGCAATTCTTCGGGGGCATCTGGCCTTCTTGCTGCTCTCGTCCTGGGTGTCTCCACACAGCTCCTCCCAGGGGCCAGGCCACACGGCGTCTGCACGTCAGTGCCCCACCCACTGCCACGCCAAAGCCTCCTACGGTCCGTGGAAGGTTCTCATTGATCCTCTTAGGTTTCCTACACTTGCCAACAGCAACCGTCGACCTCCTTCCGAATTTCTACTTCTGAGCTGTTAAACAGGCTTCTCCTCACGCTGTCAGCTGTGAATGATGTTCTTTGGATCCTGCAAAGCCCCACCTACGACACCCAAGCCCATCTGACAGCTGAGTCCACCCCCTCTCGCCTCCCCCGCACTTCGCTCAGCTGGGCCTTTGACGCGCCATCGGAGCAGGTGACATTTACACTGTCCCAACGTCCTCGTTCCGCCTCGGGCCACAGGGTGCCTGCCTCCGTCTGGGTGCCAACGCGCCCCAGTGGGCTCATGGTCGACTGGGCTGGGCCTGTGGCGCTTTCCCGTCGAGGGCTCTGGGAGTCCACCTCCCGAGTTCCTGGAAGATTTAAAACTCCCGTGGCCTTTTACCTGGAAGGCCAGCTTGGCTGGATCGAATGTCCCTGGCTCCTTCTGTCCTCAGGATCTTGCCACGGTGGCCTGGCTGATCCTCTTCCCTCCAAAGTCACTTGATCGTTGGTGCCTAGAGGGCCCTTGTGCTTCTGTTACAAGTCAGTGACTTTCTGGGTTGTGTCTCCCGGTTGACTGGTCATTTCTGCGGGTACTCAGTGTGTTCCTTCGATATGTAAATTCAAGTCGTCTTGATTTCAGTAAACTTTTCTTGAGATACATTTAAAAAACACCAAAGATCACCACACCAAGGAAAGTGGGCCACAAAATTAAACCCTGTAAGATACATGCCCAGCCGAACGCAAGACAAATGGAACGACAAAGGTGGCCACAGAGCAGCCATGGCGGGACTCTGGGGTCCAGCAGCTTCTGCCGATTGACACCGATCGGGCTGCAGTGAGGTGCCTCCTGGCTTCTATGTCACTGCTGGGTGGGAGCGGACGGCAGCAGGGCCCCAGGAATCCCCGGGTCTGGAGACTGGGATGGGCGGCACCAGGGCCAAGAGGCCTGTGCTCCTGCCCCCTGGTTCTCCGCTCAGGAGCTGACACTCACCTGAGGACAGGTGACGGGTAGGTCCCCGCAGCCAACTGCTGCCCCGTCGTAGCCTAATTCACACTGGGGGGTCCTGGGAGTTCGTATCCATCGTGCTCCGTCATCCTGGTGTCCTCGCTGGCCTCCACTTACCTGCCTGTTGTACCTTCTTTTTCGCTTGTCTTCTGTGTCACTGTCTAATATCAGAAAACACACTCTTTTTTGTTCCGTGTACTTTGCTCACTCTGCCTCCTCGTTTCTCTGTGTACGGTATACTCTGCTCATCCAGTTACGCACTTACTTCTGTGTTATTTCTTTCCAAGTGACGCCAGCTCATGTTTCGTGGTCTCCTGCACTCTGGCCACCAGTGCAGCCGCCTCTCCCCTAAGCCCTTGCGTTTTGCTTGTCGTCTCCTTCTCAGTGGTGGTTCGCTTGTCATTTTCAGCTGGTCACCCTCCCCTTCTACTTCCTTCCCTGTCTTCTTAAAGAAATAGTCCCATATTCACCTCCTTTTCCTCTGCTGATTTGGAAATTATAGGTGGCATTTTATTATTTTTAGTGATTAGCCTAGATGTTTGAGGGCATGTTTTTTTCTAAGACTTTATTTACTTACTTTTGGAGAGACAGGAAGGAAGGGAGAAAGAGAGGGAGAGGAACATCCATGTGTGAGAGATGCATTGATCAGTCGCCTCTCACACGCCCCCTAACTGGGGACCCGGCCCACAGCCCAGGCATGTGTCCTGACTGGGAATCGAACCCGTGACCTTTCAGTTCAAGGGTGGGTGTGCTCAATCCACTGAACCACACCTTCCAGGGCACATGTTTTAACTATATGTTTTTCTAACAAATCTCGGGTTACTGAACATTTCTGTCTTTCCCCAACACAACACTCACCTTAGTCGGCTCTAGCTTCCTCCAAACATCACCAACTGACTTGTTACTGCTGCCCAGAACTTTCCTTCCACCTGCTCCGAAAAACAAGGCTGGGGACTGTCGCAGACTAGGCGTGGGTGCAGCAGCTGCACTAACGACGGCCGTGCGGCTGCGGCTTCTCACGCCTGCTTCCCGGCTCCCCACCAAAGCCCGGTTCTTTTAATGGACAGTTTGTGGGGGACAGAAATCTCAGTCTTCCTATGTCTAAAATGTCTCTACTTCGCCCTGGCTCTGGAAACATGGTTCCACCGGCTGGAAAATGCCGAGTGGGCAGTCACCCCCCTTAGTGGTTTGCGGGCACTGCTCTGCTGTGGCTGGCCGCTGCTGGGAGCCCACGGCACGCCCGTCGCCCCGGTGGTGACCAGGGGCTCTGCCCTGGCAGTTTTCATGACACCTCCTTTTTCTCTCTGGACAGATTCATTCTCAATTCATCCTCAGTCATCGTCCCCACAGAGGGGAGGACTTTCCACCCAAAGACTCGCACCGATGCTCCTCAATCCCAGAACACTTTCCGGCTCCGTCCTTCAGTTTCCTTTTCTTCGCCCTCCCTCCATCTGTTCTCCCATGGGGTGAGAGCCGAGGCCTCTCCACCCTCCTGTTTCGTACCTGCCTTTATAGGCAACTATTTGCGAATGTGGCCTTTCTGTGCAGGCCCTGGAGCCAATCCCAAAGCACTCACTGCCCTGTTCACTGTGCAGTGAGGTGTTTTCGTTTCCCTTTACCACCATGTTTTTCACTGGCAGATTTTCAAATAATTTTTACATTCATCTGTTGTTTTATTTTCATGATTTTTGCTTCATTATTCCTGGTGGATATTATTCCCTTTTCTAAACTGCTTTGAGGATCCTAAACATCCTTATTTAAAAAGTCGCTGTTAGCCCTGGCTGGTGTAGCTCGGTGGATTGAGCGCAGGCCTGCGAACTGGAGGGTCACGGTTCAATTCCCGGTCAGGGCACATGCCTGGGTTGAGGGCTGGGTCCCAGCAGGGGACACATGAGAAGCAACTATGCATTGATGTTTCTCTCCCTCTCTCCTTCCCTTCCCCTCTGGAGATAAATAAATAAATAAATTCTTTAAAAAGTCGCTGTTAGAGTATTCTACGAAATCAGCTCCATCTGGAATAAGTTCAGGTTTCAAGTGCTGATTCTTATTGACCACCATCCCCAGCATCAGACCTCTTCGTGTGTTTGAGGGTTCTGCCTACAGACCCCTTCTGGGCACAACATCTCTTCCTATTTATTTTCTCCGCATTTCCTCCCTCCTGCTTAGCCTTCCCTTACAACAAGTTTGCAGTTGCCTCACCCCCCGCCCCTGCGCCCCCGGTGCAGCTGTGGCCCCAGGTGCAGAGTGGCTCTTAAAGCCCAGACAGCTTTGGGGCGCCACTGCCCACGTGTGCTGCCCCTCCCGGTCCCCCCGCCTGACTCTACGTCTGGGGCCCGCATCGGTCTTGCTCCCTGCGGCTGTTCTGGACACACTTTGCCCTGCCTGCACCCCCCCTGCTGCTACTGTGGGTCTGCAGCAGACGGGCCCCCGAGAGTCACCCGACGGGGTGTGCTTTGGGGGATTCCAAGGAGGGGGTGAATTGGTTATTTCTGAATTTCGGAAAGGTCCTTCCAGCTGCAGAGTGAGCAGACAGGAAGGGCCCCATCTAGGGACAGGGAGACCAGCACCAGGGACAGACAAGGCAGGAATGGAGCACTGGCAACAGGGATACGCAGAGGGAGGGAGGGACTGTGTGCACAGGTCTAGCCCGGAGGAATGGGGGGCGGGGGCCACAGACAGGCCTGTACTGGGCTGGAGCCCCACCCCCGCCAGCCCTCCGCAGGATGCACGGTAGTCTGAGGATGGCCAGCTTGGTCAGGTGCCGCCGAGGCCAGGGTAATGGGAGGCATGGAGAAGGCCACAGCTGTCCTGAAAAAGCCCAGGCCCTGGGACAGGAAAGAGCAGACAGGAAAGGGGCCAGCCTCCGTGGGCCTCGCTGACCAAATGGACGTGGAAATCCCTGGCCCAGCTACAGGGCAGAGCCGCCGTGAGGACGTGGAGAGAAGGAGCAGAAGTACGTGAGCTCTGAAGCCTCACCTGTGATTTGGGATGACTGCCCCATGTCCTTGCCATGCCTCAGGGGGGCACTGTCCCTTCCTGTGCCCAAGCTTCAGCTGCCTGTCCCCCTCACAGGATGGCTGTGAGGCTTGGCAGATGCCCAGTATGTGTATGCACGTCACAAAGTGCAGAGTGTCACAGACACAAGCAGCCCTGTCACAGACCCTGGTCCGTCCTGCCACCGTCCAGCCACCGCTTTCGCACAGTGGGAAGCCCTGGGCACACTCGAGCCCAAGCTGGGATGACCTGAGGATGACCTGGTCTGACAGCGGCCAGACCTGTGCAGCCCCGACCGTCTATGCCAAGTGCTTTCTCTGGGGCCCACTCTCTATTTATTTCCAGCCTGGTCATTTGCCCTGTGTCCTCACAAAAACGCAACCCATCGCCAAGGCAATCAGGAGGCGCCATGGGACTGCAGGGAGACCAGAGACGGGGCTCCTGGTCCCAAGTTCCCAGAACAACCAGGATCGAGGCTTTTGGCTGCTCTAAGGCTGGGGCGCACACACCCTGAGGCAGGAGACACGACCCTACCCCATGCGTGGCTGTGTGGGGTCAATAGACACACATGTGTCCCGCACGCACCAAGTGCAGCCTGGGTGTGTGAGGATGGGCCTGGGCCCCTGGGTGTGGGGTTGTGTAGGGTCATGTGGGGTATGCCCTTTAGGAGTGAGTGGTACAATGTCAGCCATGGAAAAGGGTCCTTTGGAGAAGTCCTTGACCTTGATCACAGGAAGAGCAGAACACACTTGCAACCAGCACTAATTACTGAGTGACTGATGTCCAAAATGATATCCACTCTATTCTGGATAAAAGAATTTGCAGTGGATATAAACAACAGGAAAAAAACAAAAACAAGGAAGTAGGGAAAGGGGAAACAAATTCAGGAACGTAAGGTGAAGGCAGGCAGGCAGGCGGGGTCCGGCCTCACACGGCCGGTCAGGGGCCATATGCAGTGGTCACAGCCAGCCGGGAGCTCCCTGGCAGCCAGAGCAAAGAGGGATACAGGAGTGGTCCCATGGTCCCATGACCCCGACCCTCAGGAATCTCGTGGAAGTACCGAGGCCCGAAGGGTGGGGGTGAGCCCCCGGGGAGGGGAGCAGTGAGGACCCCCCACACTGATGATCAGTATTCGGAGGAAAGGCTGGAGCTGCCTGTGGGGAAACCAGTGAACGAGGGGAGCCCCGGAGAGCGGCCAGCCCATCCCGAGAAGTCCAGCCCCGGCCCCAATCCTGGCCCCACCGGCTTGAGCAAGGCAGAGGAGACCAGCGTGGCTCAGGGCTTAGGGTGCCTGAGGCGGCTCCCCTCTCCGCCGGGCACTGCTTCTGAGCTGTTTCCCCCTCTGTACAAGAGGCTCCCGGTGAGGACTGAATGTGACCCAGGCAGAGCTCCACCAGACAGGCAGTGAGTGCTCTCAGGATCCCAGAGCTACTGAAATGTCCTTCCTGTGATGCCCAGGTGTCCCCTTCCTGTCCCTGCACTGCTGCAGTGCCACTGGGCGGCCACAAGGCTGGCCCTGATGGCCGTGGCCCTGGGAGCTCAGCAGCCACCACCCCAAGGCCACCTTTACAGCTGAGCCTTCGGGACACCGACCACCGTTCCTTCACAAAACATCCGTGTCCCGCCCGATGCCCCAGCTCCCAACGCGCTCCTGTGACAATGTTTTGGAGCTGCTGCTGCTGCTCTGGCCTCACACGCGCTTAACCTGGACTGTTCACCAAGGGGTCTGAAGACCACCGCTACTGCTCCGAGTCCTCTCTAAAAAAACTTCCAGCCCTGACTGGTGTGGCTCTGTGGGTTGGGTGTTGTCCTGCAAACGGAAAGGTCGCCGGTTCGATCCCAGCTAAGGGCACCCAGCTCAGGGCACGGGCCTGGGGTGTGGGCCAGGTCCCCGGTTGGGGACATGTGAGAGCCCACTGACCGATGCCTCTCCCCCTCTCTTTCTCCCTCTCTTCCCCTCTAAAATAAATACATAAAATCTTTAAAAAATTAAAAATAAACTTTGATGAGGACTTTTATACCAGGGTGCACTGTAAGTTCTAGTTATGCCATCACACACAGCGATGCTAATTATGCAGTTGGATGTAATTATACTAATTGCATAAATGCACAGTAATTGGCGAGGACAACTGAGAGAACAAAGACTCCACCCAGAAAGCCCTCCCGAAGGTTAAGGGCGTAACAAGACTCCCTAGGGGACAGAGGGGTGCTCATGGGAGCCCTAGGCTTTGAGGCAGACCCAGGCCTCACCGTGCACACAGTGGGTGCTCACACACTGCCATGGAACTGACTATCTTAAGACAAAATTCTGCCTGGGGCCACTGGGGACATGCGGCTCCCTGCCAGCCTTGGGGAGGGGTGACTCTGTGAACCCCAACAGGCTTCTTGGGCACACAGAGGACAACCACCACGTCACTGCGCTGCTCAGAGCTGTCCCACGGCTCCCAACTCCCAACAGGGGGAGTCCCACCAGGCAGCCCGCACCCAGGCCCTCCACCAGCACTGGGCTCTGGTGTCCGCCCAGCCCAGCCGACCAGGTGACGTCCCCTCACGCAGACTGGCTGACCTGCTCCGGTATGCAGGGTCCTTTCCCGCCTTCAGGCAGCTGCCCCCGCCACACCGCCCCTCCTGCCCCGCCCGACCAAGCCCTCCCCCAGGTCTCCCCGAGCTCCGAATCTGCCCATGACGCCCACATTTGCCGCTCCATGTCCTCGTGGCCGTGCCCACCTGCCGCAGCAGGGAGCTTCCCTGGGCCAGGACCATGTCTGTCCCTCACACGTCCCCACGCGTGTCAGGGAGCCTAGCACGGACGCGCTCGACAAGTAGCTGCACAAGAGGCGACTTTTCTGCTGATGAAAAGCACAAAAGCTCATGAAGTACCCTTGTCCCTGGACCGGGGGCCCGAGGACCAGAGTGAACGGCAGGGACAGGTGGGCCTCGGCCAGGCTACGGGGGCGGCTAACTGCCCACAGCGCCCGGGCACTGCCTTCTGCCGCGTCACAGACAGGACGAGGGCCCCTGCCTGGTGCGCCCCAAGACCCGGGCAGCTCCGGGACACACCCCAGGCGCCTGGCCGCAGAGCCGCTGCCCACACCACGCCCACACCACTGAGTGGCCAGTCTGCGCGCCGAAGCAGCGGGGACAGGGCCTGTGGGCGAGTCCCCACTCCGAGCGCCGCTGCACGGGGGCTGTGCCTGCACCTGCCAGCCGACTCCACGCCAGGCCCGTCCCCAGACCTGCACACGGCCCTGGACGGCAGCTTTCCTACCTCAGGGTTCTCCTGGCTTGGGGGCCGGTCTTCCTTCCTTCTGGCGGCCTGCGCTCCCTGAGACGCCTCCTGCGTGGGCGACTGCGAGCCCGCCGTGCCCTCGGGCTGTGGCTGCACTTGAGGCTGGATGAGGATGACCTGGAAGACGTGGCGAGGGGTAAAGGGGGGCAGGGGCGGGCATGGGGAGAGGGGCGGGGGCCAGGAGGGTCTAGGGTGGGCAGGCCTCACAGATCCTGGGTGAGGCCAGGCGGCAACTCCCGAGGAGCAGGTCCTCGAGTGGCGGGGCCCCAGGGGCACGAGGAGGCTTGCTCTGAGCTCTCCTGTCCACTGTGAGGGCTCATCCTCCGACAGCCCTTCCCCGGAGAGGGCGGTCTGCCCAAGAGACTGGCCTAGGTTCAACCCTGTGCTGCCATTTTCCGGCCATGGGGGTTCAGGGAGGTCACTCTGCCTCTCTCCCCAGCTTCCCTGCAACCCTACCCCAGGAGGCTGTTAACTTCTGGGCAGCAGGGACAAGAGAGGTTGGTTTCTTTCTCCCAGGTCAAATGCAGGTAAACTGAGGCTGAGGGGGAACAGAGGGGCTGGGACACTTCCCTGGGCTGTCTGTCCCAGCTGCATGACCTGGCCGCCCTCTCCTCTGCTGCCCCTTGGCCCCAGGCCACTGGTTCCGAGGTGCTCGCACTTGGCTGGGGGTGGGGGTGCAGGTAGGAATATTGGAGTTTCTCTCCCGCTGAGGAGCCCTGCAGAGCCCAGGGCGGGTGGGGGTGTGGGGAAGGAGGAGGTAGGCTCCAGATGCACACGGAACCACCCAGGGCAGCCCCACTTCGGCCAGCCCTCCGCAGGGTTCAGGGTCACCACTGGCTTTGACCGAAGGGTCAGAGGCAGGGAAAGCCTGAAACGGAGTTCCCGAAGCCCAGCCTTGGCCCGGCCAGAGTCTCTTCTGCCTGTGGCTCGGCCATTTCGCTGATTCATTTATTTTTGGACAGGGAATTGGGAAAGAATCATTATCTTTCATGAGTCCAGGGAAAGGAATTCCCTGAGCCTGAGCCAGGAATAACTCGAACTTGCACCCCGCCACCTGCCCCCAGACCGTGTGGGGACGACCGTGTGGGGACGACCGTGTGGACCCGTGAATCCCTGATTAACGGTGAGAAGTGCGAGCGGGCGGGGCTGCAGTGACACAGGCACACCCCTCCAGCACACACTGCCACGCAGCCCCCGTGCACCAGGCACCGTCGGCGCGCACGTCTCCTCTCGGTCCCCCGCCATCTGACCAGAGCTCTCTGGTCACAGCTCCCTGGCCTTCCCACCTACCCAGGGGCGTGGCCCGAGGGCGCAGGGGCTGGGAATCCTAACACTCCCGAGATACCGCGTGCAATGACTTCAGTGGCAGGAAAGGGGAGTGGAAGGGACCCTGGCCACAAACATCAAGGGGCGGCCTGGCGGACCCCAAACTGGGAACAGGAAAAGAGGCCAAAGAGAGAAAATGGTGCCTTCTACGCAGCCCCAATGGCCTACAAAAGCACAGGGAGAAGGAACTCAGAGGGGATGAGGGAACCGGTCTCGGTTTTAGTTTTAAGTCTTGGAAACAAATCTGAGGTTTTTCCATTCAGACAACTGGTCTGAAAAAGACCCCAGCTATCTAGCTGCGCAGCAGAGAGCTGTCATTGGCGCCCACCACACGCCTTGGTGTTAGTCACTCCAGCGAAGGAAGCGACTCAGTCACTGGCCAGCCGCTCTTGTCTGGCTGGAGTGCGTCCACTCAGCCACACAGCCTTCCGATCCCACAGCCACTTAAGGCGCCCTCCCTGCTCATGCACCCTCAGCTCACTGCACCTCTGGCTCCTTCCTGCCCCGCCCACCCACGCGGCTCCCTGCTCGTCTCCCCGCACCCAGCCACTCCTTCTGCCCGGCCCCTGCCACCTGGCCCCTCCCAGACAGTGGCCGCAGTGTGGGCGGGCCCGCCCCCAGCCTGCCCATGGGCACACCCTCACCTTGCTGTCGGCACTGATGAGGAGGGGCTGGACTTTGACGCTGTCGCCAACCTCGGACACGGTGTTGCTGGGGGTGATGGTGGCGGCATGGCTGGGGGCAGTGGAGACGAGGGCGTAGGCCACGCCGGCGCTGCTCAGAGGAGAGGCGATGGCAGCTGGCTCGGCCAGGGCCTGCGGCTGGCTGCTGAGGGTCGGCACATGGCTCACGGTGTTGTTGGCAGTGGGGAGGGCTGGGCTGGGGTTCTTGACACGGACCACGGCGGCCTTCTGCAGCGTGGGAGGCTGCTTGGGTGGCCGGTCCCGGCCGGGGGTGACGGGGAGGCTGTCTGGAATCAGAGTCTTTGGCCTAACCTGGGGGAGGGACAGCTGCACGGTCAGGTGGACACATGGCAGGCAAGGACAGGCACAACGAACAGGCAGCCCTGGGCAGATGCAGGACACAGGCACTGCACGGCACCGACGGACCTGGCTCGGAGACTGTCCACGTCAGAGGTGAGGGCACGAGAGCAGAGGCCAGGGGCCCACCAAGGCTGCCCGCGTCCTGGGCCAGCACTGATTGGCCGGGGGCCCAGGAGGACCCTCTCTGGGCCCAAGCCCTCCCAGCTCAAGGCTGGCACGACGGTCCAGACCAGGGCAGGAGGCTGGGGAGCAGACGGACCAGCCAGAGGCACTGGCCACAGCACCACCCTGTCTGCGTCGGTTGCAAAGCAGCAAGGCTCCCTCTGACACCACACGGGCACTGTGTGTGGGGACTGCCTTTGCCAGCTGTGGCTGCCGACGGTGACCAGCTTGGAGACTGTGGTCTCTGCCCCCAAAGGAGCCAGCAGACAATGACCCCTCCGTGACCTCCAGGTCATGCCAAGGGAGGGCTGTTCTGTGCCCTGCCGGCTCCCGGCCTGCCAGGTTTGCCAGGGGCTTGGGGCTGCACCACTGGCCACCACAACCTGACCCAGACGCGAACGTGGGCAGGCAGCACCCAGACCGAGTGTCAGCTGGGCACGTGTGTGCGCCCAGCTCAGTGCCCCCCAAAACCTTAGTGCTGAGGGGGCCAGGGTTAGCCCGACAGGGATGGACAGACTGACACCCGGGCCACCCTCGGGCTGCTTACCTGAGGTAGCACTGCCGCTCCTTGCCCGGCCAACCTCTGCAAGGAGCTGACCTGAGGACCCGCGACAGGCACTGCGGTGACGGATCCCAAAGCCTGGAAGACGGGGGCACTGCTGAGACGGGCTGTGGGGCGTAGGCGAGCACGCACTCTCCGGCCCGGCTGCGCAGGGCCGGGGGTGCAGACGGCACGCTCTGCTCTCTCCACTCTTCGCTACCAGGTCTTCGTCAAGAGGAACAGACACTCACGTGAGGAATCGCGGAAACCAGAGATTTCCGAACAGCGGCACCCAAAGGCAGTCACCTTGGGGCGCATGTTAGCTTCCCATGGGTAACAATGTCACACAGTGGTACTCGGGAGTCTGCCAACTGTTTCGCTGCGTTCACTCAAGGGAGGGTAGGCCATCACCCTCATGAGTCACTCCTACGGCTGCTGAGTCTTTCAGTCTGCAGATTCACTGGCGTTTCCTCCCCAGCCCCTCCTCTCAGAAATGTGGGTGCTAGCCCACCCTTTCCCGGTGCACACACGATACTTCGACAGACGTCTTTGTGGAGAGAGCCGTTCCCACACCCCAAAGTGCTCCCAGGGGAGAGCATGTGCAGACAGGGTTTCCTGGTAGGGTTAAGAAGGGTGGGGGTATTTTTGGCCCTCGGTACACGTACCCACTGTGCCCCTCAGGTGGGCAGTGTCCGGGATACACCCTGACCCCCAGCCCCCAAGTACAGGGCTCTCTCCAATGCTGGCACCGCACCACCAGCAGGGGGCGTTTGAGTGGGGGGACAGGAGATGGCGGCCTCCCAGGGACTCCGGGCCTACACACATCGCTGTGTTCAGGGGGCCTGCTGTGGTGGGGATCACCACATCCACAGCTGATGAAGGGGCAGTCTTGTTCACCACGCATGTCCCCCACGAGTCTCCCTGCTGGGGACAGGCACCCTTCGCTCGGAGCCTGGTGGCTAGAGACCTGTAAGGATCTCTCTTGAACTTAGATGCAAAAATTCTTACACTCTAACACTCTCCGAAGTGTTAGCAAGTCAATCCCAACAATAACAAAAAGGATAATACAACATGAGCAAGTTGCATGTACCACAGGAACACAAAGTTGATTCACCATTTGAAAATCAGTAGGGAAGCCCTCCCTCCCACCACGATATACTTATCTCAATAGATGCAGAAAAGCGCCAAGCAAAATTCAACATCTATTCCAGACAAAAGTGGTCGGCAAACTAGGAATGGAAAGCAACTTCCCTAACCTGATAAAAAGCCGCCTACGGAAACCAACGGCTGGCACCCCACGCAACGAGGAGAGACTGAAGGCCCCCCGCTGAGACGGGGACTGGGCAGGGTGTTCGCACTCCCACTCCTACTCACTATTCACGTCCCACTGGGCTGGAAGTCCAGCCAATGCACTCAGGCAAGAAAAAGAAATAAAAGGCCTCCAGATCAGAAAGAAGAGATAAAACTGCCTTCACTTGCAGACGGTGATTTTGGCTACAGTAAAAAAATCTTACAGAATCTGCAAAAGAAGCTCTTGGAACCATAAATGAGCTTATTAGCAAGGCCGCAAGAGACAAGAGTAATATACAACAAAAATTGTATGTCTATGAACTAGACACCAAAAATGTCTAGACATCCAGAAATTTACAAAATGTTTAGACCTCACTTGCAGTAGCTTTGAGAGGCGAGCAGTATTGGAGGAAGACGTGACAATGGTGGTGAGTGACCCCCACACTGTAAACCTGCAGATGCCACTGGGAGAAACAGTTAGAGCCCCACGTACAGAGGGAGACACCCACTGTCACCATGGATGAGGAGGCTCAGTATTGTGAAGACACCGGTTTTCCCTAAACTCATCTACATATTCAATTACAACCTCAATCAAAATCTCAGCAGACTTCTTAAAATAAAAATTGACAAGATGATTTTAAAAAGCAGATGGAAATGCAAAGGACCAGAGCAGCCAAGACAGCCCCAGAACAAACAGAACGTCATCGGGTGTGGTAAAGGACTCAACGTGCGACCCGAGGGCCCACCAGAAAGCTGCAGCAGCCGAGACAGCGTGGTGCGGGCACGCGTCGCACACACACATCGACGGACCCAGAGCCCGAAAGTGGACCTGCACATACGCAACCAGCTGATCCTCGGCAAGGGCAATTCACTCAGAGCAGAAGAGACAACTGTTTCACAAATGGCGCTCGAACACGTGGACACTCACATGTTGAAAACAAATAGGCACCAAGACCAAAAAAGGCCCAAATGAAAGAACAGATCAAAGCTCCAGAAAAAATACAACTAAGGGACAAACAGATAGCCAACCCATCAGATGCACAGTTCAAACACTGGTCATCAGGATGCTCACAGAATTGGTTGAATATAGTTGCAAATTAGAGAAAAAAAATGAAGGCTATGCTATGTGAAGTAAAGGAAAATGTACAGGGAACCAGTAGTAATGGAAAGAAAACCGGGACTCAAATCAATGGTGTGGGCCAGAAAGAAGGAAGAAACATTCAGCAAGAACAGAATGAAGAAACAAGAATTCAAAAAAAGGAGGAGAGGCTTAGGAACTTCCGGGACAACTTTAAATGTTCCAACATCCAAATCATAGGGGTGCCAGAAGGGGAAGAGGAAGAGCAAGAAAATGAAAACTTATTTGAAAAAAATAATGAAGGAGAACTCCCCCAATCTGGCAAAGGAAATAGACTTCCAGGAAGTCCAGGAAGCTCAGAGTCCCAAAGAAGTTGGACCCAAGAAGGAACACACCAAGGCACATCATAATTACATTACCCAAGATTAAATGAAGGAGAGAATCCTAGAAGCAGCAAGAGATAAGGGGACAGTCACCTACAAAGGAGCGCCCATCAGACTGTCAGCAGATTTCTCAAAAGAAACTTTGCAGGCAAGAAGGGGCTGGAAAGAAGTATTCCAAGTCATGAAAGTCAAGGACCTACATCCAAGATTGCTCTATCCAGCAAAGCTTTCATTTAAAATGGAAGAGCAGATAAAGCGCTTCTCAGATAAGGTCAAGTTCAAGGAGTTCATCATCACCAAGCCCTTATTATATGAAATGTTAAAGGGACTTACCTAAGAAAATAAAGAATATGAACAGTAAAATGACAACAAACTCAGTTATTAACAACTGAACCTAAAACAAAAACAAGAACAAAAACTAAGCAAACAACTAGAACAGGAACAGAACCACAGAAATGGAGATCACATGGAGGCTTAGCAACAGGGAGTGGGAAGGGGAGAAGGGGGGAGAAGGTACAGAGAATAAGTAGCATAGATGGTGGGGAGAAAATAGGGGGAGGTTAAGAGTAACATGGGAAATGGAGAAGCCAAAGAACTTATATGTACGACCCATGGACATAAACTAAAGGGGGGAATGCAGGTGGGAGGGGGTGTGCAGGGAGGAGGGGAATGAAGGGGGGGAAATGGGACCACTGTAATAGCACAATCAATAAAATACATTAAAATAAAAATAAAAAATAGCCCTGGCTGGTGTAGCTCAGTGGATTGAGAGCGGGCCTGTGAACCAGAGGATCACGGTTCGATTCCCAGTCAGGGCACATGCCTGGGTTGCAAGCCAGTTCCCTGCAGGCCAACTCCCAGCAGGGGACGCATGAAAGGCAACCATACATTGATGTTTCTCTCCCTCTCCTTCCCCTCTAAAGAGAAATAAATCAATAAAATCTTTTAAAAAATAATAAAATAAAATAAATTTAAAATAATAATAATAATAATAAAAGAGAAACAATTAATTTTAAAAAAATAAAAAATAAAAATAAAAAATAAAACCCCACAAACACACCCTAGCGTCCATCCCCGCCTCGCACCACGTTAACAGAAAGGAAAACGCCCCGCGTGGGCCCAGGCCCCACTCCCACTGCGTACGACTGCGGCGCTGCTGGGAGAGGATGGGGGGGGCGCCTGGGGACTCCGGGTCAGGTGCGCCCCCCCACATGCGGCACAAAACCACACCCTGTGCGGGAGGGAAGCCGCCCACCCGCCGTCCTCGGGGAGGCCGAGCGCCTGCCTCCGGTCCTCACAAACCTTTAACTGACAAGCTGCAGACGCCCAGCAGGCCGGGCTGGGCCGCCAACTCTGGTCTGCCGAGGTAGGACAGCAGCAGAAGCTGCCCAGCAGCACCAGCAGGAGCACCGGACAGACTGCAGGGCACTCTCGTCAGATGCGGAGAGGCATTTGCCGCTCTGAGCATTTTAATAGGAACAAGGGGCCACAAAAGTCAGAGACGAAACAAGCTCCTCCTGCGTGAGCAGAGTCCCCGGGGTGGCCCAGGAGACCTCAGACATGGCCGAACCTCAGAACACTCCTTGGAGGGCTGGGGCCCCCAGGGTCCAGCTCAGGGACCCCCCACCCAAGTCTCTGCTTCTTCCAGCCCATGTGTGTGTCTGCAGTCTCCATGCGGCACACGCCAGAGCAATACACCATGTACACACATGGCCCATGAGCATGAAGGCGTGTTCCCGCAAAGCCTACATGCCACCCGGAGAGGGAACTCATGGACACGGCTCACAGAGAGGGAGCCCCCAGGCTGCATGGTTGGGGACACACGGCAAAACCGGGGTGCAGTGGTGGCTGCCCTGGGCGGGGAAGGGGGCAGGGCGGACTCCCACTTCCTCTGAAGGCCTCAGGGCTTTGAATGGGTCAGAGCGACTGGGAGGGGATGCTCTGTATTCTCCTGGGCAGGGCTGACTCGAAGGTCTGTTATTGTGCCTTTCACACATTTTATAGGTAAGAATAAGAACAAAAGGGGGTAAAGGGGCCCTCAGACGCCTCTAACGCTGGGCCTGAAAAACGAGAACACTCTTCCAAATCGGTCTTCTTCAAGCCCTGGACTGACGTCATTTTCTGAGGCTCAGGCTCGGAGACGCAGAACCCCCCCACCTCAGAGTAAATCCGATCACAAGTGCAGCTCAGGGGAGGGTTCGGTGGACGCTGTGAGGACACAGTGGCCCACTGCTGGGCACAGGCGGCTCCTGCTCAGCTGGGTCCCGGTGACCCTGACCGAGCAGCCTGAGCAGGGCACTTCGCCAACTCGGAGGCCTCTGCCGGGGACACCACTGCTCATCCGAAAGCCCAGGCGCCGCGGCGGCTTCTCCGCACTGACACTCACCACTCACGGCACCCTTCCAGCAGCAGCCCAGTGCGGCCAAGTGGTTTAATTAACCTGGGAGGGTGCAACTGTATGCTCTCTAGTAGGAAGTCCACACCGAATGGCAGGCCCCGCGGATGAAGAACCGGGCTGCCATCTCGAGGGAGTGCGAAACCCGCCGGGGGTGGGGGGTGCCCGGCGAGCACAGGACTGCGGACGGGGCAGGGTGTGCGGGTCACCCCCACCCCGACGGCAGCCTCTGAAGCAGCGCTGGCTCTCTGGCAGGGTGTCCACACGACCAGCAAAAACACACATCACATCAAGTCAACCAAGAAACGCCACATCTGAGGGACACGGACTTGGGGGACGGTCTGGGGGGATGGTCAGGACCCTGTTGAACCCCCCAAGGCCATCGGGGCACCCCTAATCCCCCAGTGGGAGACACCAGCCTTGCTGCCCAGCTGTGTCCATGGGGGAGGGGCAGGGGTCCTCGGTGGGAGCCGCTGGCTAGGAGGCCAGAGAGCAGGCCTGCTCACACCCCCTGCAGGGCGCCCAGGTGAGGCCCAGCCTCACAGGCTTGGAGTGGGCCGGGGGGCGGGGGCGGGGCTGGGGGCGGGGCCGGGGGCAGGAGCCTCGGGGGCCACTGGGAAGACTGGGCCTGCCTCCCTCTGGTCCATATCCCTGGAAGGAGCAGGGCGGCAGGAAGACACGGAATGATCGGGGCCTGCCCTTCCTCCTCCCCTGGTCCCACAGACCACTTGTCCCCATCGCCTCCTGTTCCACAATACCCAAGATCGGGGACCCTTGTGTCCCTGGCAGAGGGCCCTAGGGATGGAGGCCACCACCAGGGAGCCACCTTCAAAACAAATGGCGAGGAGGACAAGTGGCAATGGATGGGGCACCTCCCGTGGCCTCCCCACCACTGACCTCTGGACCTTGGGAAAATGGCCACTTACGGAATCCAGCCTCCACACGGGCCACCACCTCCTTGCCCTGCCGCCTGGACGCCCTGGACTCTAACTTGGGAGTGGCACACCTGCACGGCACCCGAGAAGCCCTGAACAGCCTGCAACACGCTCCTCGCTTAGAAGAGGCATCCTGGAGTGTGGGCAGTGACCCGGGGGCAGCCCCGCCCCCTCCGAGCCCTGGCTTCCTGAAGGGGGCCCCACAGTCTAACACCAAAACACAGCTGACACGCGGGGGATGGCGTAGGGCTGTGTGTGCAGCTCCGTGGGTTGTGACAACCGTCCCCAAGCAGGTGAGCACCATTCACCCAGACCACGACACAGAACAATCGGCAAACCTGGGGGCTCCCAGCTGGATTCCCTGGGCCACAGGACAAAGGCCCACGACTTTCTCAACCTGCTGGCACCAGCGAAAGTCAGCCACTGTTGACTGAGCAGCCACATCATGCCAGGCCCTGTGGGGACAGCAGGAAAGGCAAGGACCACTCCCAGTCCGGGCACGGGGTGTGAGACCAGGTCTGATGCCACTCGGCCCAGAGACGGAGGTCCCACCCACAAAGCAGGGCCAGGCATCTGACCCTGGGCGACCCCCACAGTTCTGGGGGCTGAGCGTGGGGCCCCGGGGTATCTGATGCAGCTGGACGAACAGGCTGTGTTGGGCTGCTCCCGGCACAGGCTCAGAGGCACCACCTTAAGGAGCACGATGCCAAAGCCGAGACAGCGAGGCACTTCCCACAGTTCCCGCAGTTCAGGAGAGAGCCAACCCCTCAGAGTGGGGGACCCAGAGCAGCGTCCCCTGGGGGTGCACGGGAGATTTTGATGGGCATGGGCCGTCTCAATGGCAGTGCACCTTCCCCACTGTCAAACTCACCAACCAGCTCGATCAAGGTCTGTGAGTTTCACCGCATGTAAATTCCATCTCAAAGAAAAAACGACATGTTGGGAAAAATGCAAGTCGCAGCTCCAACCCTCGTGGGGAGAAACGAAAGGGAGCTGCAGGAGGGGCGCCTGCTTGTGAGCAGACCCAGGCCCCGGGGAGTCCCCGCTGACCCCCAACCCCTGACCTTGGCAGCCACACCGCTAACCTGCTGCATCTGGCCTGGACTCGCTCTCCCCAGCGTGTCGGTCAGGCCTGACAAGCAGGTGCCGTCTAAATGGCATCCTGCACTGAGACTGGGCTGGGTCTCCCGGCCCCTCGCACCTGTCTCTCCCTGAACATCAGGTTGGTCCCTCTTGGGCAAGTCAGGTCTACAGAGTAACGGAGAAGCAGTTACTCCCATCACTGCACCAAAGGCAGCGTGTCCCTCCGAGAACCAGGCCCGTGGAGTTCACCCTGATCGGGTCACACCCTCCACCACTGCCCGGGCAGCACACAGCCAGGGGAGGACCTGGGAGCCTGGATCCACTCCTTCCGTCTGCAAGTAGGAGCCCCGTCTTTAGAAGGCAGCAGGGTTCATGGCCCCAGGTCACATTGGGCCTGTGTTCTGTTTCTATACAGCCAAGCAGCTGGGAACTTTAAATGATGGGGCGGTCAAACGAGTAACAATAATTTGTGCCAGGTGGAAATTATGCAAAAGGCACATTTCAGCGCCTGCGAACAGCACTGCATTGGGACTCGGCCACGGCCACCCTCTCCTGGCCATCCATGGCTTCCCACCTGCATGGCGGCAAGCAGGACCATGCAGCTGGGAAGATGCGCCGTCGGGTCAGTTTCAGAAAATGCCCACCGTCCTCCTGGGTTGGTGCTAACGAAGGAAGCGCCCATCCACAAGTCATTGTGTGTGGAGGGTACATTTCTTTCTGGGGGCAGAGGCTTGTCTGGATGAAGGACCCCAGATGGGGGCAGCCAGGGGGACAGCTCACCCACTGACCAGCCCCCTTGAGACCCAGTGAACTGAGAACCCAGGCTGCCAGGTGTTGGGTGGGACGTGGAAGGGGGGTGCTTTGTGAATGTAAACATCTAAGGGCCAAGGACAAAGCTGGGAATGGAGACGGTTCCACAGTGGACAAGGATGGTGCCTTTTCAGAAGACGGGCAGCCTGGACCACGCAGGGACGGAACTCAGGGCCTGGGCTGAATCCCAGCTCTGTCCTCCAATATCAGTGATGGCTTGGACATGACACGGAACTCCTGGGCCTCATTTTCCCCACTGTCTACACTGCGGGGCTCTTTAAAAAATATTCTTAGACAGAGGGGCAAGGAGGGAGAAAGAGGGAGAGACATATCAATGTGTCATTGCCTCTAGTACGCCCCCTACTGGGGACCTGGCCCACAATGCAGGCATGTGCCCTGACTGGGAATCGCCGAACCAGCAACCCTCTGGTTCAGAGGCCAGTGCTCAATCCACTGAGCCACACCAGCCAGGGGCGCAGGGCCCTTTGAAGGATGAGAGAGAAGGTAAGTACACAGCCAGGACAAACTCCAGCCTAGCACACGCGCTCAGTGAGCAGTAGCCGCTGCTGTTGTTAATCTTTCTTCTCTGCTCTTCCAAGCAACACTGCAGGTGGAGTATTCTGATCCGTGTTAACATCTCAGAGAGACGAAGTGACCTGCTCAAGGCCACACAGCAAGTAGGCAGCTGAGCTGGCCAGACCTGGGCCTTCAGACACCCGGTCCAGTCGGCCGGCGCGCGTGCCTTGGGTCTGCAACGATACAGCCAGGCGACCCCACTGCAGGGGCTGTAGCAGGACCGGCTTCCCAGAGGCCTTTGAAAAATGGCGATTGTAACAAGGGACTCCAGGTTCTGGGCCATAGGGAGAAGAAAAGGGCAGTCCAGGCAAGGAGGGCTGAGGCACAGGGCCAGTGAGACAGCCATGCCTGGGGGTGGCGGGCAGGCGGGGGGGTGCTTCCAGCCCAGCAGCTGCGGTCCAGCTAAGCCCAGAGCACCAGCGTGGAGTGCCCACCACCCAGCAATCAAGCTGTTGAGACCCAAGAAGGCAGAGTGGCAGCACGGTCCCCAGTCAGCACTGGCCCTGGGCTTGGACATCACCCCCCCCTCAGCCTGTGTGACCTCATGGAGGCCCCTGACCCTCTCTGTGCCTCAGTTTCCCCGTGTGGGACCCACGACCTGTGTGCACAATGACTACTGCCTTAATGTGAGAAGATACCTTGAAGGCATGTAGAATGGAGCCCGGCCCAGAGTCGGCACTCACAGCTGTTCACCAGCATCGCAGACGAGAAGAATGCACGAAGTTCACGCGTTTGCTTCATAAATAAAGGCAGTCACGGTGCTGTGTGCCTTGCACAGCATTGCCCCTCTCCCCAGGTGCGAGAAGGGCAGGGCACTCTCAGCCTCAACGACACAAGCAGAGGCACGTCCCCAGGAGCCACGTCCCCACAGGCGCCCTGTGGTCTGAGATCCACGGTACCTGGGGGCGGGGCTGAGCAGCAGTGACAAAGAGGGTTGTCACCAAATTTACAGCGCAGTCAGGGCTTCCTCGTGCTGACAAGTGCATCACTCCCTCGTCACTCAGCACCTAAGGGGATGACAGCCGGGATGAAAGAGTAAGCCATCTCAGCCCCATTACAGCCAGCAAGATGGCGCCAAATTAAATCTGGCCGTCGATGGGACCGTCAATATTTAATTTACTCATTGCAGGTGGCAATTCAGCCCTGGAGACGCCACTGTTTAACAGCAGAGATAGTGGGATTTATCTGGAGTGGAGACCCGGGCCACCTCTGCGATGAATTCTGAGGAGCTCGGGGGACTGCACTTGACCCCCACGGCTGCTTCTGGGCCAGCCCAGGGCAGTGGCTCCTACTTTTGGAATCCACTTGGCCCTTTTTGGAAACAGGAAACACCAAGAAGTGAGGGGTGGAGGGTCCTGCTGAGTGGTGGGTCCCCCCTCCTGGTCCTCTGGCCTCCCTCACCTGGTCTCCCAGGGAGCCAGGGCTAGGGAAACAACTCCGCTGATTATCATCATAGATGTTTTGGATTCATCAAGCGTGTCACCCTCTTCCTCCTTCCATGGGTGGGAGCTGTACCTGGTGGCCACTGTCCCCATGGCGGTCCCACAGCCACAGGGGAGTGAGCACAGCCTACCCCCCTGAGCACACCACCTCCCAGTCCTGCATCAGTCCTGCGCCACCCTGCTCTCTCCCGGGTCTGCCCCAGTCCGAAAGCCCACTGTCAAGGACGCTTCCTCCCCTTGGCCCACAGCTACCACCCAGCCAGGCCCTTGCCCTTCTGCAAAGGGACCAGTTCCACAAGCCAGGCTGAGGACACGGCCACACAGCGTCTGCCAGGCCCGTGCGCTGTGCAAATATTAACTCTCTTTGAAAGGTTGCTCGCCCTCCAGTTTCCAATACTTTTTCCTTTGGACACTTTAGCCTAGTGTTCATTTTTCATCATCTTGTTGAAGGAAGCGGGGACATGAGACACAAAGGGGTCTGGGACCTGGACCTGGCTGGATGGCTTCCCGGGGGGTGGAGGGGCGGTGGTGGCCCGTGTTGTTCACCCCACACCCCCCATGGGGGCAGCTTGGGGTGCTCTGGGCAGAGCTGCACAGGGCCGCAGCTCACACACCCTCGCTCCGTCAGACAACAAACACTGACACCCTTCAGGTCTGCTGGCCCTTGGGGACCGACCTTCTCCTGAGACCTTCCCCTCCCCAAAGCAGTGAGCACCAGGCCGAGTGTGTCTATCCCCAGAGAGGGAGCTTCTCGCACAGACCACTGGCCCAGCACAGGCCCAGGCCAGGGGGCAGGAGGCTGCCCACAGAGACAGGCAGGTGGCCACAGAGCATCCCAGCTTCCGAGAGCAGAAGCCACAGGAACCAGGTACTGGAGGGATCAGGTAAGCGGTAACTTCAGCACATTGTTGGAGGCTGAGGATGGACTAGATTGAGTTAAAAACTCCTGGGGGCCCCCAGTTTCATTGGTTTCACCTTCAGGAACCCCACTAGGTTCTCACAGTGAGGCCTGGGGAAGAATCCTCATGTGTGTGACTGGGGGTGGGGGCAGGTGACCAATCCGAAACGCAGCTAACATACAGCCAACACCTACCGAGTCCCGTTTTGGCAAGGTGCTGTGAGAGCTGGGGCGGGGAGCCACGGGCCGGGGGTTGTGTGGCTCCTGCTCCCAGGGCTGTGTAGCCAGCTGAGGAAGGCCTGGCCTAGCCCTGCAAAGTCAGGGAAGACTTCTTGGAGGAGGAGGTGTGTCAATTCTTAAAGCATTAGCAGGAATAAGCCAGGAGGAGGCAGGGAAGAACAACACAGGTAGAATTAAATGCAGAAACAAGTCAAGGGTATGTCTTGGATACTGATGAACCACCCAAGTCTGGAGCTTGGGGGCTGGGGCCTGTGTCCTTGGACCCCTGGAGGAGGAGGACCCCGTGGCCTTGGCTCAGGAGCACTGAAGCTCTGGGCTGGGATCATGGCAGGAGGCAGAAGAAATGGGAGGAACAATATATCAGCTCCATTCTTGGCCCCGGAGCGTTGGCATGTCATGCTGTGTGAGTACCTACATGTGCAAGGGCACAGGGTTCTGCACGATCGAGCCCGACACGCACCTGCGTGCATGCTCACTACGCTGCCCACACACCCGAAGGCTCTGTGGCTGCACGGCACCAAGTCCCACATCCACATGCCCACACTGAGCCGACAGCGGGGCACCTCCGGCCCTGTCCCCAACTCTACAGCTGTGGCCTAGCATTGACCAGTGTGCGTGCGATAGGGCCAGCCATGGAAGAAGAGACACGCTCTCCAAAGGACGGTCACCCTTTCACCCGAGCCAGGCTCCCCGTTCAAACGGGAGCTGCCGCTCGCGGGCACGACGTGGACTCAATGAGCCAGGGAGGCGTAGGAGACAGAGCCAACCGACTTGTCTTAACTAGCGGTGCAACGTCCTCGACGTTAGATCCTGCAGCACAGCTGTTGGGCAAACAAATAAATAAGTAAAAATGTGACTTGGCACACAGGCACTGCGGGGACCAGAAGAGGCGCCGTTCCTTTCTCCCAGCACAGGGTCACCGCCTGGTTACTCTCCTGGCTGGTGACTCCCCATCCTCTGCCGTCTCCCCTGCTCCCCTACCCACATGCTCAGGTGAGGGCCTTGCTACTCATTTCACTCACTGAGAAAAGACAAGAGAGAACTTTCTAGAAGCCACCACCACCACCAGCTCTCTACCCTCTAAAGTGCATCAAGACACCTTTCTCTCCAGGGACTCGGGGTCAAGCGTCCAAGCTCCTGGTGGGCACCTGCCTGGCGCCGCCCCTCCTCTGGTCACCGGAGGGTGGCCCTGAGCAGGAAATGCCGGTGGAGGATAGGCAGGTGCCCCTGTACCCCCGCACCCCCACCCTGTACCAGCTGCCTGCTCACACAAGCAGCCGAACTGGTGGGGCACCTCCTGCCCTGACTGGCTCGCCCCGGTCCCCTGACCACCCTTTCAGCTAACTGATGCTCCGCAGAGACCCACGTGCCAGGCCCACCTCTGCTGCCTGAAGGGGCCCCTCCCCTCAACAGCACAGGGTTCTATCTAACCAGGTCCGCCACTCTCCGAGCCCGGAGCACACCCTGGGCACCACCACAGCAGCTTCCTCGACACGCCTCCCCTACAAGGAAGGCAGGAGGGAACCGAGGCTCCAGAGCCCTAGGGGATTTGCCCAAAGCCATGCAGCCAGGAAGGCCAAAAGGCAGGATGCCTAGCCAGGTCTCCAGCCACGAAGACACCCACCTAAGGGAGGGGCGCGCACCCAGCACCAAAGCAGAGCCCCCGAGTTGCTGTCCGTGGTGCTGAACCAGCGCAGCCCACCGTCCTCCCCGCGGGTTCGCCAGCGCTTCATCCGGCCTTGCCCAGGAGAGGGCGCTAATCAGTTTTGCTTTACTTCCAGAATTTACCTTGACTAAGAAAATGTGGCCTTGGTGTTACTTTGGGGGGGGGGAACCTTATGACATGAACTCCACACTTTACACACCTCACTCACTTTTGACCATTCCATCCTGTTTTGGAAAGTTACAACTTTTTCTCTGGGAAGCTGGAGGTGCCCTGTCTGCCGGAGGCTGTATGACTGAGGAAAGCCCTGACCTCTGCCCTAAAGCCCAGAATCTCACTGTGGTTTGAGGCAGGACATGCCCTGCCCACAAGCTCACTTTAAAAACGTGCGCATGTCTTAAGTGCTGAGGAGACACTAGAAATGGTTAAATGTGCGAACTGTCCAGAGAACGAGACCATCTGTGCACACCGTGCCCGGCTTAACAAAGAAAGGGACATTGGCTCTGAAATGCCTCTGGGTGCCCTCCCCTCCCTCCGTGTACAGGTAACCACAGTTTTGTGCACCATTCTGTGACTCCATAGTTTACTAAATATGTTTATCAAAAAGTGCATTTCTTTGTTTTGTACGGTTTCCAACTTCATACAGATGAAACCGTACCAGCATGCTCTGCCACTTTCTTCTCGGACTCAACCGCAGGTGTCTAAGGTTCACTGTTGTCACCACATGCGCCTGGCTTGTGCCCTGCACAGCCCCACAGTGCAAGCAGGGACCTGCTTACCCGCCCCCCGTCGGCGGTGTCTTGTCCCCACCTCGTGTGCCGGTCACCTCCTGAGCCGGCCTCCCGTGGAAGGGCTTCTCTGAGGCGCAGGTTTCTGGCCGTGGAATATGAGGGTCTGACTTCGGCTTCACCAGACGACTCCACGCTGCTCTCTAAACTCCAACTCCCCGCCCACAAGTAACAAGGAGGAGTTCCACCAGTCCCCGGCTGCTCAGCCCTGGGCACTGCCAGCATGTGCCGTGGGTGCCCATCCAACACCGGTGCGGCTGGGCATCTTCTCATGTGTGCTCAACTATGCTTCCTCTTCTGGAAGGCCCCTCAACCATCCCCACCCTAGCTGCCACAGGACGGCCCTGGACTAGGATTTCAGTCCAGGGGCCCAAGCATGGTGCACTGGGGACTGGACGGTCACTGTTCTGTGTGGCTGTGGAGGAGGTGGGCTCGCCCACTGCTGGGCCCTGGCCTGGGAGGAGAGCGCACCTCCACAGCTGACGGCTGAACGCTCCCTTTGCTGGCCCCGCCCCGATCATAACACCCCTTAAACTGAAGTCACACCGCGTTCAGAAAGGCATCCTCAACCTGTCTCCCCGGACTCGGGCAGCTCTGAATGACAGACCCTGGATGGGAAGACCATGTCTGCCTCTGCTGCACCCACGGGCCTGGGAGGAGCTGTGGTCGGGGCTGCCCTTCAGAGCAGCCTGGCAGGTGCTGCCGGGGGGTCACATCCAGGAGCACCCCCACCTATGGGCCTAGCATCTGCAGAAACTTGATCTCCTTGAGGCTTCTGGGATGCACCTGGTTTGCCGTGTTCGTGCTTCCACAGTCTCACTTAGCACTTTTCTTCTTTTTAGAATCCAGACAGGGCCCTGGCTGGTGTGGCTCAGTGCAATGAGTGCTGGCTCGTGTGTCAAAGGGTCGCTGGTTTGATTCCCAGTCGGGGCACATGCCTGGGCTGCAGTTCAATCCTCGATCTGGGGTCTGTGAATCCCCAGTCTGGGCGTGTGTGGTCCCTGGGACAGGAGCACAGGGCAGGCAACCAATGATGTTTCTCTCCCGAATCAGCGCCTCTCCCTCCCTCCCTCCCTCTCTAACACCAATAAAAATAAATGTCCTCGGGTGAAGATAAAAAACCCACTTTATGGCGAACGAGTCAGCAGCATTTACCGCGTTCACCAAGTAGCAGCAGCACCCTGTCCAGTTCCAAACGTCGCCACCGCCCACAAGACGCACCTGGCATTTTGCTGCAGGACGTGCTTGCGTCCAGCACCCCCGTCGGGAGACTGGGAGCTCCTGCAGGGCAGACTGTGTCATGGGCATCCCCACCCTCGTCCAGAGTCAGAGACGCTTGTGGGGCTAACCTAACTTAGTTCCCAGTGTCTCCTAAGTCTGTGCAGCACCTTCGGCATGAGCAGGCACCCACCACAGTCAACAAACGTGGCCACAGGCAGCCTCGCTGCAGCCCTGGCTGAGCCTGGGGGAGGGCGCTGGCAGGAGGAGCCGTGCTGGGATCGAGACCCACAGGGACACGAGTCTCGGGGACAAAGGCATCTGCTGCTGCTGTCGTCAGCAGTGCCAGCTCAGGGCAGCCAGGAAGGCTCCAGCGCTCCAAGGTCAAGCAGGCCGCCCCGCACACAACGCACACGAGCTCACTTCACTCAAAGCAGGCGGGTCGTGCGCATGCATCTCTGTGAAGCGACTAATTACTTGTTTCTCAGACGAGCCGACAACCTGGCCGGGGACCTGTGGCCCCCCCCTGCTGGGGGCCCAATCCCTTTGCAGGGGTGAAGCTCCCTCCCAGTCTCACCCAGACCAGGAGGCACATCTGTCACCCTGCACTGCCACCCAGAGTCATCAGCAGAGCTAATCACTGCTAATTGTAATATCGTTTCTGTCTTGCCGCTAATACATTTAGACTTGCTAATCAAATCAAACCATCCGCCTTGCTGGGCTGCTTTCAAATAAACATTTCTGCAAAGCGAGAAATAAATAAATAACTCCCCAGCTTTGTTCTCTTCTCCGTAGCTGCCTCTGCAGAGACGTGGGTATGTGCGGGGGGGGGGGGGGTCATTTCTGTGTCCCTGAGACCGAAGGCATACAAGGAATCCAATGAGGAACTGACCAACGCTTCCAAAGAAGGAGGCAGAGGGGATAGACACCTGGGCACCGGGAGGCAGGGAACAAGGTGAGCAGGGTTAAGGGAGGGAGGAAGGAGGGACGGGACTGTCCCAGCTGAGCCCAGGCCATCTATTAGCCACTTTATCTGGGCCGTGTCCACCTTCCCAGGGACTCAGTCTCCTGTAGCCCCTGGCTGGACTGGGGCTCCTTCTCAGCACAGTCAGACCTCTGAGCTCCCTCCTTCACTCATCGAGTTAAGTGCCGAGCCCTGTGTTGCTGGTCTGTCTCCCAGCACCTCCCCCGGGCCTGGCACATGGCAGGTGATCAGGACCTGGCTAGTGAACACACCGACAGCCCCGACAGCCCCGACTGCCGATGCAGAGACCCGGCTGCTAAGAGGTACTCAGGAAGTGCCTGGGACCTCAGTACGGAGCGGGACCTCAGCGCCAGTCCCTCCAGGGGAGGCCTGGCAGCGCACCTGCTCCCTGGGAAGGTGGGGGCGGGTGGCCCAGAACAGCTGCGCAGGGACCAACAGGGAATGTGGAGGGCGCGGGGCACCGCGCTCAAGGATGCACGGAAGTGTTTCTGAGAATTCTGGAGTGGGAACTGACGAGAGGGCAACCAGGAACACGACTTCACAGAAACGCACCCAGTGTCTGTAGCAATCCTGCCGAGGGACTTCCGTACCCTCACACAGCCAGCCGCTCATTGTGGAGAAGGGGCCCCTGCTACACGGGGGTGGGGGCCCGGGACCACATGGCGTCCGGCCATGGCCCTGTGTGGGCTCCCTGTGCGTGGCAATGCCACCCTCCCACCACCCCACCGGCCTCGACAGGACAGGCCAGGTCTCACCTGGTTCTGTCGGGCCTGGACGAGACTGAGTTGTTGGTGGCGTTCTTTCCGCAGAGCGCAGGCCCAGATGGGAAGCACTCTGTCTGGCACCCTGCCCTCTGTTTCCTGCCAAGCTGCCTTTCTTACCATTGCAGAAGCAAGCGAGTGAATGAACAAACGAACGAATGAACGAAGCCAGCCGACTGCTACAACTGTGGCGTGGGGTGAGCCCCCCACAAAGGCTGTGGGGCAGGGAGAGTGAGGAGGACAGAGGGCATGCGCTCTGCGCAGGACATACTGTCACTTCAGGACATGCTCTCAGACTGGGCTACTACGCCCATTTCGCAGATGAGAGGCTAAGGCCCAGAGGTCATCCAGCCGCTGTGAGAGGATGCAGGCCACCCAGCAAGGCGGGAGGACTCTGAACCCAGGCGCTGCCCACTGCTGCACAGTTCCAGGTGGCCCACCGGGCCCTCTAGCGAGTGCCCCCCGCACCCTGCCCGAGCAGGAAAATGAGAGGCATGTCCCTCATCCAACAGTTTCATTAACTTGAGACTGTGTGTTTCGGCGATTATACAAGGCTTACAGAGGGCACTTAACATTGCAATTTGTATCTAGATACCGATGTCTCTTTTTAGGTAGCTTATTACGGGTGAGTACGGATTACAGTAGCCACAAGTTCCAGGTCGGAAAGGAGGCCCTGGAGGGCCCCCACCCCTGCAGCCATCAGTGGACAGAGGATGATTCTGAAGGTGGGATAGCAGACCAGGCCTATCCCCAAACACCACGCCAAAGAGCAGGTAGTGATGAGCTTGCTCAATTACCTTCAGTACTTCCTATGTTTGCTTTTTTCGTTTCTTTAAAGAAATAAGTTTCAAGACTTACCCTAAGAAAATCGACGCAGATGGACATAAACGTCTACCAATCACATGAAATTAGCGACAACAAACGTCACAGACCACTTTACACCGTTCCCATGTCCTCCTTTCTCCTCTGTGTAAAGATGCCACATGACTGAAATGGGTGCCGTCCCGGAATCATAACGATAAAGCCACGTGCATAGGCCTTCAGAGCTTATGGACACCATCACTCCCATTTTACAGGTGGAAAAGCTGAGGTTCAGAGGTTCTCATGCCTCACTCCAGTGTGCAAGGTGAGCAATCCAAGGACCTGCAGTTGAGCCCTGCTTCTGTGTCCCAATCCCTCCAATCCATCCCTGAGCTGAGCAAGGAACAACCATCGTCTTCCCAAAATCACCAGCATCGTGTTAATAACCATTCTTCCCACCCCGTGGCCACCACCATCACTAACCACATCACCAGC
This sequence comes from Sturnira hondurensis, assembly GCF_014824575.4. NCBI lineage: Eukaryota > Metazoa > Chordata > Mammalia > Chiroptera > Phyllostomidae > Sturnira > Sturnira hondurensis. Next base: position 23,278,588 of record NW_028073411.1, on the reverse strand, counting down.
GTCATCACCATCATCACCAAAAAAGAAAATCTCTCCCGTAAGGGCTGAAGAAGCCACAACCCACACCTTTCCATTTTGCTGGGCGGCTAGGGAAAGGCTCAGCCCCACGGAGCCCCGGTTCCCGCCTTTGCGGCTCCGGGACCTTGTGGGGAGCATGTCCCACACACTCCCCGGCCCAGGGCGGGTGCTTCTGGTTCACAGCATAGGGTGGCTCCAGACCCCTGCTGGCAAACGAAGCTCCCAGGGGAGTCAGGGACAGGCTCTGGGGACCTGAGCAAAGATCCAGTCAGGGCCTAGGTCTTCACAAAGCCTGGAAACACTGTGACTGAGAGTAAAGAGTCCCCTGAGAGTTAACTGCTACACGGTAAAAGTGTGATAAGCAGTGATCACGTCACTGAAAGTATGCAACATATATGCTATGTATGAGGGGGGACCCCCAAAATCATAATTACCTTCAGGAGGGCAGGCCCCTTATAGTAGAGGCTTTTCCTGCTAGTGAGTGTTCTAGGAACCCATCTGGACCAGCACACCAACTGGTGTTGTGGTGAGAGGCGGTGTTCGACTTCAGTGAAATTTTTTTTCCAGACTTTTTCTACACGTTTGCCCATTTCATGGCGGCTGGTTTATGAGTGCACCTCCCCACACCACACTGAGTGTTCAGCAGTTTTTGACCAAAAACAGCATGAGCTCTGTGAAACTTTTTGTTTGTTTCCCCAGGTGAAAAAAGTCCTCAAAGGGGAACATTTTGCCGATGTGGAAGAGGTGAAACAAAAAACGGCAGAAGCGCTAAAAGGCATCAAGAGCCACGTGCTCCAAGCCTGTTTCGCGCCGCGAGAAGAGCGTCTCCGTGGGTGTGTTGCATCGATGGAGAGGACTGTGAAGGTGCTGACGTCTGAACATGTAAGAATAAACACACAGTTTTTATAAATACATTCTGGTTTCTTTTTGGGCCCCCTCCACATAGAAATCTTCCTCCATCATCCATCAATTAAAATGTGCAGGTGGTAGGATTGTTTATCTTGCTGTTCATTTTCACTTAAAGTTTTGATTTTCAAGAAAAATCATGTGTGCCCTGGCCGGGTTGGAGCGTCGTCCCCTACACCAAAAGGTTGTGGGTTTGATTCCCGGTCAGGGCACGTACCTGGGCTGTGGTGGGGTCCCAGTCAGAGTGAGGATGGGAAGCAACTGACTGATGTTTCTCGCTCTCCCCAACTACCTTTCCTCTCTCCAAAATCAATAAATGTGTCCTCACGTGAGGATGAAAAAGAAGAGAAAAACCACACTGTCTTCTCTTCTTGTGACTCCCTTCCAGACCCTCGGCGTTACTGCTGGCAGCCACCGAGGCCCAGGGGTGGACCCGGGACACTCGAAACCTGCTAAGTGACAGACAGTAGATGTCATGAAAATAACTGCCAAATGAGTCCCATGCGCCCAAGAAGGACCCCAGGCTTTAAGGTGTGCCAGGCAGGTTTTGTGCTTCGTGTCACCTTGCAGAGTGCTGTGGGGAGTGTCCCAGGAGGGCATCCCAGGTGCCCAAGGACGTGGTGGCCCATGGGCAGTCGGCACATCTGGGAAACAGTCAGCATTTCTGGTCGACGCCCAAGGCCGAGGCAGTGCCGGGAGGCCAGAGGACGACAGGCCTGTCAGTCACCTGCGGAGAATTCCTGAGTCTTCCTCCTTGAGTCACTGGCTTCCAGACTGTGCTCTCTGGAGCCCCGGTGCCTCCCACTGGCCAGTGACCGTGCAGAGAGAGGTCAGCCCCACCCCACTTCCAGCACAGCAGCACCTGCGCGGCTCGGCCCCGGGCGAGAGGCCAGGAGACCCCTGCAGCCAGTGCTGTGGGCGCTGGGGAACGGGGAGTCATCCTCACAACAGAGAGGTAACCTGAGGGTGACACTGCAGAAGAGCCACCGTGGCTGCGGTGTGGCGGGCCGACGCGGAGGCAAGGAGAGCAGTTTGGCAGCTGGGAGGGGGACTGGAGCCCCAGAGGCGGGAAGAGGTGAGAAACATCCAGGACGTGCAACTGGCAAGATGACAGTGGCCAGCTGAGTGGGGGACGAGACCAGAGCGGGGACCAGGAGATGGGGGAGGGGACCAGGAGACGAGGGAGGTGGAGGTTTCAGAGGCTTAGCGTCAGAAGTCAGTGGCCTGCTGGGGACCACAGGGGGGGGACGCACTTCTCCAGAGCCCCCGAGGTCCGCCAGGTGCCCTGTAGAGCTGACCCAGCCTTTGTCCCTCAGGCCCCCAGTCTACGAGTCACGTGCTTACACTGTCTCCACCTCACGGGTGGGTCCAGGCGGGCAGGAGGGTGGCCGACAACTTGCTCAGTGTCACAACAGCAACCGGCTCACAGGTGCAAGCTGGGAGCTGAAAACGTCAGTTGTTTAGGTTCCGGGTTTGGGGGATGAACTTTCCCCATTCTCCGGCCATCACACCCCAGCCCCATGCGGCTACCTCACTGCTCCCTACAGTGACAGAGGCCCTCGAGGACAGACACCAGGGCTCACAGGTCTTCATTCCGTGGAGTGCCCCATGCCAAACACACACACACACACACACACACACACACACACACACTGCATGGACTGTGACTGTCCCCACCACTGGGGGTGGGGATGAAAGGATGGGAAGTAATGGCCCTCTGAAGATCAGCTGACCAGACCTGGGATGAGCCTGCTTTGGAGGTAGTGAGCTCCCCGTCAGAAAAAGACCTCCACTGGGGAGGAGAGTGACGAGGGAATCCCTGGAGGATCTGATCAGCGTTTGTGAAACCTGTTTGGGAAGCAGAACCTACAGGTAACATCTTTCCAGAACACCGAGAACTACTGACACGTCTCATCCCGCCAAGGAAAAACTCTGCTGGAGAAACCTAACCACACTTCTCTGCTCGCAGCAGCGCCCCCACCAAAGACAGGACCACCAGCAGGAGTCCTCCCGAGTCCGAGAAGTTGCCACGGACTGTACAGCTCTGTCTGCATCTTAAGCCATTTTATCGTCTGCTAGAGTCCAACACAAGAAGGTGAATGAATAAACAAACACCAGAAAAAGTTTAGGTGAGAAAGGTCTGCATTTTGCTACGCATGGCAGGTTTCCGCACGCGGTGGAAGACCGCGCTGCTGAGGCTGGCGGTGGCAGACCTCGCCCAGGCCAGCACGGCCCAGGGGCACGCCCAAAGATCCACAGTGGAAGAGCCACGTCCGTGGTGGACGCTGGGGGGCCTCTCAACATGTCACTCCTGAACCCCAGACTCCAAGTGCGGGTGACAAGCGGCCGTGGCACAGGAGTGGGAAACAGGTTCTGGGAAGGTGCGGCCCAGCCCCACCCGGCCACATCGCTCTGATCTTCGCCCACAGATGCCTTGGACCAGACCCACATGCCCTCAGGCCTCGGCTCTTGCACCCACACGATGTTGCGATGCGTTCACGTGCATGCTGGTGCCGGGGGACACCAAATGCTGTGGTGCGAATGTCTGCTGCCCCTGGGAACACTCTGGGGACCAGGCCCGGCCCAACTCACCATCAGGAGAGGGAAAAGGAGAGAAATCACTCACTATAAAGCAGGGGTGTCTAGCCTGCGGCCCGCACACAGCCCAGGATGGCTGTGAATACGGCCCGACACAAAACTGTAAATTCAGTTAAAACGTTATGAGGTTTTTTGTGTGTATCGCAGTGTGTTTAACGTGAGGCCCAAGACAACTCTCCTTCCTCCAGTGTGGCCCGGAGACGCCAAAGGCTGGCCACCCCAACAATTTAAAGCCCAGACAAGCCACCACCACGAGGCTGCATTTTTAACACCCACGTGCTTAGTGTCAACGCAAACCTCTGGCGGGAGAGGTGAGAGCAGGTGCACACCCCTCCTGAGAGCCACACCCGAGTGGCCCACAGGCATCCTGGGTGTGCTCGGGTGCACCCACGCCAGGGCCCCAGGGTGCAGATCTGCCAGGGACCTGGAGCCAGTGGGAGACGCCCGAGCTCCCTGGAAGATGGTGAGGCCAAAACCAAGGTCCCCTGGGGTCTGCTGGGGGTAGCCTCCTGGATGTGCTCTCCCATGGGCTGCCCTGGCAACCGGGCAGGCTTCTCTCCACCATGGGCATCTAGGAGGGAGAGCCAAGTCCACCCAGCAGCAGGGCGCAGACCCCAGCGGCTGAAAGCAGGGGCTCAGACAGATCCATGTCCCGTACACCCGGTTCACGCCCGGCTCACTCCCAAGAGGCAGAAGGAGGAAAAACTTGAAGGTCCCTGAGAGGGACGGCCCATGACGATTCACTTGTGCAGACACAAGGTGCTCTGTCTGCACGGCAAGCAGGATTCAGCCCGACAAAGGGTGGACAGGCCTTCCTCCGGACCCTGTCTCGGCCCATGAGTTGGGGGTCAAAGCCCCACTGGCCCGCCTGCCCAGGCTGTCACCAGGGTCCCATCGATGCTGGACAGGGACAAGTTTGGCCACCTGTCTGGAGCTCTGCAACCAGGTTTCAGTCCAGGCTCGGGCACGCCTCGGTCACTAGAGGTTTAGTCAGTCGGGCACCCCATAGGCTGGTTCCCCGGGTTTGTCATCCTGCCTGAGGTCACCCCACAGTACAGACACTAAACTCACCCCCAGCACACAGATGCCCAAACTGACCCAGGGGTCCAAGCCTTGCCCCACAGGGCTTTGGGGACGAGGCAGGGATCCTGCTTCCTCATGCTCAGGCCAACGAGGATACATGCCCACCCCACCCACCAGCCCCAGAGACACGGGGGACCACGTGGCACGTGTGCTGCCCCAGACTGGAACGGGCACGATGCCGGGGGTCCGCCGCAGCCAACCGCGCCAGGGCTCGGGACAGACTAATCCAGGTCACCTTTCAGCACTTAGATAAGGACTGTACCCCTCTGAGCCTCAGCTTCTCACCCTGTAAGTACGGAGGGGAGCAGAGGGCAGAGTTGTGGGAAAGTGAAGGGGGGCACACTGTCACCTGTCACAGGTGAGTGCCACCTCCACCCTTCCACCCACGAGGGTCAACACAGCCCAGAGAAGATGTGGCTCCTGAGGCTTAAACATGGATCCCAGCCCTTTGTTAGGCCAGGGGGACAGTGACTGATGTGCGTCCCCGTAAGGTGTGTGAGGCCTGCCACAGGCCTTGGTGGTCAGGTCCTTCAGTGCGGCCGCTTTACAGGTGGGAAAACTGAGGCCCATGAGGATAAGCAACATGTGCCAGTGGAGCAGCTCCTGGGAGGCGGGGGTGGGAAGAGTGGCCTGGCCCCCGCCCGGGGGCTCTCAGCCCTCCCGCAGGGCGAAGGGGCCACAGGTGCGGCGCAGCAGGTGCACGCTCCTGAGGGCCGCTCCCTGGGTTCTAAAGCACCCTGTCCTCTCGCGGGAAGGAGAGCCGATCAGGGTGAAACCCTCAGCCAGCTGGATTTCAAAATCACGCTTGTAGTTCATGCCAGACCCCCACTCCCAGTGGGCCACACGTGGTGGCGAGGGAGGCACTGGATGGTCTGGGCGGCCCTGGTTTCCAGTCTTCAAACCGGACAAGACAGCCATCTCACGGCCGGAGGGAGCCCGAGGTCCGAGGCGCCTCCGTCTCAGCTCCTGGCTGCAAGGTGGGGCGGGATGGCGCTGCCCGCACAGGCCGCCACACCTGGCGCGGAGGTGGCATCCAGCGCCGGCCGCCTGTCTGATGCCCGGCTGCTGGTGGGACTGGCCTCCGCTGGCAGGTGCAGTGGGCTGGGTCGTGCCCCCCATATTCACATCCCCCCAAACTTCAGACTTCGACCTTATCTGGAAACTGGGTCTTTGCAGATATAATTAAATCGAGGTCACACTGAATTAGGGTGGACCCTTCCTTCATCCAGTGACTGGGGACCTGATAAGAGAGACACAGAGGCCGAGGAGAGGCCACGTGACGACAGAGACAAACTCCGTGATGCAGCCATGAGCCAAGGAGCCCCGGAGCCCCCAGGCGCTGGAAGAGGCGGGGAGGACGCCCCTTGGAGCATCTGCGGGGAGCTCAGCCCTACTGACGCCTCGATCCTGGACTTCTGGCCTCCAAAGGCGTGAGAGGATCCACTTCCACAGTTCGCAGCCGCCTGGTCTGCGCTAAGCTGTTACAGCAGGCACGGGAAGCTCGCGCAGCAGACGAGGAAGTTGCGGCTCAGAGCGGGGAGCGGCTGGCGAGGCCCCCGCGTTCCCCATGAGCAGGGGCTGGGCCCGACGCCCCTTCCCCCTCCCCCCCCATGCAGGCCCCCGCCTTCATCCAGAACACTCTCCCCCACCCCACTTCCAGGCTGCTGACTACGAGGAAAGATTTGCAAACATCCCCACTTCCGCTGTATCCAAATGAGTGTCATTGCAGGAAAGGAGTCCAGATAAAAATACCCAAACCCAGGGAGTGCTGGGGACAGAACTGGCACAGGGACAGGTGGCCCACGGTGCCAGCATCGGAACTGCAGGACGGCCGCCCACCCTTGGCCGGTGCCATGGTCCCCTCTATCCCAGCGCCGGCCTGCCAGCAAGGTCCCTGCTCCCAGCCCTGTTTATCTTTTTCATCAACTAAACAAAGCAGAAGAGGCCCAAACACAGCCTTGGGAAAGCAGCCTGCATCCCTCCCTCCAGGCAGAGTGGGGGGCGGGGGATGAATTACTGTGCGTGAGTCCAGCTGCACCAGGATGTAATAAAATGTGTTGCTAAGATACAAGTGCCAAAGAAGTTCATTAAAGGACACTTTAAACCGAGCCGCCAGACTCTCCTCCCTTCAGAGGCTGCCTATTTGGTACCGTCGCTCGCGTCTATAATTAGATCGGCGATACGAAAGCGTGGCCCCCATTCAAGCCCACTCAGCAGAACTCGTTAATAACATAACTTCAACCAGGCCCAGACTCCGGGAGGGCATGGGGGGAGGGTGGGGGCAGTGTTCCACTTATTTATCTAAACAAGAGCCGGGCGCTCTTGAGGAACAGCCCGGCCCTCCAGCCACCGAGCACCTGCTTCCCCGTGGGGTCTGGGTCCCCAGGTGTACCACCCGACTCCCCAGCTCGCTGCCAGACCCCCTCGTCACTGGAGAGCCTGGAGGTGCGGAACCGGTGCCCCAGGCTCTGCCCCACTCGGAGTGCATGCCCAGCGCTGTGCCTGCATGCACGCAGCAGGTGAGACCTCGAAGGAGTCTGGACGTGGAGGGGGCGCAGCAGGGAACCACTCAAGTGCAGCCCAGTAGCCTGGGGCTGTGAAGGAGCGTGAGTGGGGAGGAGGGACCCCCACCCTGTCCAGAAGCAGGAGGAGCCAGGTGACAGGTAACAGGGAGGGCCACCGGTCGTGGGCACTGGAGCAGACCCAGTGGCCGGTGGTATCTAGAAGAGGCATCTGCGCGTCGCCCATGTGGAAGTCCCTGGAGCTGCCGCCACACGTGGCTTCTGGCTTCTCCTGGAAACTCCAAGGAGCAGGGGCTGCGTGGGGCCGAGCCCGGCCCAGCCTGGGCCTTCGGGGTCTGCGGCTCTGCATCAGGTGAGGACAGCGTCCCCGGGGATGGCAGCGTTTCTGAACCACAGAATGTCAGCTGGGGAGATCCAGCTGGTCATTCGCCCACCCGACGGCACTGGTGCTGCCTTGGGGTCGGCAGGATGGGCAAATGTCTCAAAACAGTCACCTCCACTCCTGGACAGCTCTCGCACCCCAGGAACCCCTCCAGACTCTGGGCTGAAGCCAGCCTTCCGGCGACTTCCGACTTTGAGTCACAATTCTGCCTCCCCTCCCCCATCGTCCCGGCAGGTGGGTTATGCTGGATCGGGAAGCCCCCTGCCCGTTCCCACTCTCAGGCGGCTGCCCTCACACATCCTGCTCACTCGCTCTCTCCGGGCCACACTGGAAATACCAGGTCCCACCTCAGGGCTTTGGCACAGGCTGTCCCCTCCGCCTAGGCCACCCTTCCTGCAGGGGCCACAAGCTTCACCCCTCCATGCCGCCCGCAGCCTTGTCAGAGACGCCCCCTCAATCACCCTGCCCTACACACACACCTGCCCTACTTTTCGTCGGGGCACTCGTCACGTTCTGACCCACTCTGCCGTTCGTTTCCCGTTTCTTGTCTATCATATGTCTCCCCCTCCCTGAGACTGTGACCATGTCTCACAGGCCCCCTCCGGCCACTGCTGTGGCCCCTACACCCAGCCCCATGTTGGCCCAGAGCAGGCACAGAGGGAACTGCCGGTGCCCGGCCGTCTGAGCACCCTCTTCTGCATGCACAGCAGCTGATGGGCAGGGGCACACTCGGGACATACGCTCGAGGGCCTGAGACACAGGGAGCTCTGCCACCCATCCCCTTCCAGTCCCCTGCACTGAGCGTCCTGGGCCCTTTGCATGGGTCCCCTTGGCAGCGGGCAGACAGAGCCCCGCCCCACACGCGGTGGGCTGCAAAAGCGCAGTCTGAGAAGCGACCCCGGCGCTTATCTGCCGGGCAAGTATCACCGCCGAGACCGCCGAGGACACATTAATCATGGGGAAGAGGCTGCACCGCCGACGGTAGGAAACGCTGCTTGTCACCCTGTAACCTGCACCTCACATTAAACTCTGGATCACAGTCTCGAATATGTATATATTTTTAATTGCATCTGGAAGCTCATTTGCATGTGCAGATTGGCTTTCCACCCGAGTGGCACCGAAGTGGCACCGAAGAGGCTCGCGGCTCCCTTTCTGCCTCGCTTCCCCCCCTCCTGCTCCATCCCTGCCCTCTCCTCCCTGCTGGAGCACGGAGCCCCTCCCCGGACTGACTATGCAGCACCACTGAGGGGCAGCCTGCTGGCCCCTCAGGCCCCCAGGCCCCCGTCAGCCAGCTCAAATGACTGCCCACTGCCCCACTCCGATGGTGCACAGGCAGTCAATTCTCCCCACACTGACCCACCTGGCCACCTCTCAGCACCTTTTCGGTTTGGGAGCTCCCCCTACCCCACCTGTAGACTCTGATGGCAGAGCCTTGTGTGGGGCAGGGGCTGGTGGCGAGCAGCCCTGCTCTCCCTGAGCTGTCCGTGTCTGTCTGGCGCGGGGAGTCTCACAGGGCAGCCAGCCCTGGCCTGAGCCTCCAGTCGCCTGTCCCCTCCTGTGCACGGCAGATGCCAGCTGCCCCGAAACTCGCACAGCTGCTCCGCACCACTAGGTGTCTGCCGCTCCAGGCCCTTTCTGAGGAATTCTCACCCAGGGACATTTTCCCATTGCTTTTAGAGAGAGAAGAAGAGAAAGAGAAAGGGAGAGAGACATCAACTGGTTGCCTCCCGTACACCCCCAGACTGGAGATCAGGGATCAGGCCCATAACCCAGGCATATGCTCTGACTGGGAATCGAACCCACAACCTTTGGGTCACAGGCTGAAGTTCCAACCCACCGCACCACCCAGCCAGGGTCAGTCCCCAGGTCCTTTCTCGGTGCCCCTGTTGTCACACGAGAACAGCTTCCACAAGACCTCAGCACATCCCATGCCGAGGACACCCTCCTGGGCAAACAACGTGAAAGAAGACTCCGCTGGAGACACAGAACTCAACTGCTTAAACAGACACAACTGGCTTCTTGAGCGGCTGCGGCATGTGGCGGGGTCCTGGGTCTCCTGGGCCATCCCTGTCCCCACTCAGGGACACGATCTACCACCTGTATGAAGGGGGCCCAGTGGCCATGCCCTGTGAAGACCCCCTGCCTTTCACATCCGCACTTGAAGTGGCCAGGGCCAGTCAGGGGACGTGCGCCCCCGTGCCCACCGAATCACCAGCTCGGGACCCAGTCCTGGCTGTGGACTCACCGGTGCACAGAGGCAAGAAGCCACCCAGAGGTTCCGTCCCGACAAAAAGCCACAGGTGCCTGCCTGCTTCTCCGCAGCAGTGACGTCTCTGGGCCCGCACCCTTCAGGTTACTGTCACCAGGGTAACACCAACAAAGCTCCCTGCAACCCAGCTCCGCTGCCCTGCGCCCTGGGGACTCCACGGCGACACGGCCTGGGAAGCAGCATTCTCCTGCTGTGAGATGGGGATCCAGCCACCTGCCCTCCTGCTGCACTTGGGGGCTGAGGGTTCCAGTCAAACCTGGACAAAAAATTGCCCCCCCCCTGAAAACACTACCTTCCACTGTGTTTTAACCAGACCAACCCAGATGCCAAGCAGGAAACACAGTGTGGCCCATCTGGGGCCAAATGGCCTCCCGCTTCCAAGACCCCACGGGGCCGCCCACCTCCGAGAGCCCACGGGATGCCATCGGCAGCAGAGGCTGTAACCAGAACGAAGCTGCCTCAGCAAGTTCTCCCCGCACCCTGGAAACTGCTACAACCAAACAGCAAGTAACTGCCAGTGAAAAATGTCTTAATGAAGCACGATGGCTCCTCTGGAGAACAGCGACCGTTTCAAAATCAGAAGACGCCTCCACCGTGAAGTTTAAAACAACAGCAACAATACCAACAGAAGTGGCAGCCCTGCCAGAGGGGCCTCAGGTGGAGGCGGGCAGACTAGCGCAGGTGAATTTGCTGGGGGTCCGTCCGCCCCTCCACTGCAGGGCCCCCCACCTCCCACCCAGCCGGCGCGTTACGGCGCCCACGGGGCGGTGGCCACAGTCAGTGAAACAGAGGCAGCACAGCAGCGAGCCTGTGACTCGGCTCCAGGACAGACACAGCTGTTGGAGGAGACGCTGGCCGAGACTCAGGGTAATCGCCAAAACCAGCAGCCCCGATGAGGGTCCCGGGATTACTGAATTATGACCAAACTCATCCAGCGGAAAGAGCCCAAGGGAACTGGGACCATCGCACCGCTCCAGCAGCTGGAGTCTTAAGAGGCTAAAATACCAAAGTGAACTTCTTGGACGGAGGGGAGAACGACGGCACAGTCACCTACAGGCACCTTCCCCAGGAATGAGGAGCAACAGGAGGGACCAGCCACTGTGCAAAGGCTCCGGCAGCCTCCCACCCCCACCCCAGCGCAGGGTCGGGCTCCACGGAGCTTCCTGTGGTCACAGACGCGGCCGCCGTAGGTCTCTCCAAACCCATGCACTTCACACTAGCAGCGGCTCACCCGAACAGCACGGCGAGGTAGGTCTCAGCAGCATCCCTGCTTTTTCGAGGTAGGTCTCAGCAGCACCCCTGCTTTCCGGACGGAAACCAGAGCTCCAGGAGGCAGAGGGCCATGCCGGGCTCCTCAGCCAAGTGCAGAGAGCTGGGGCCGTGACCCCGGGGTTGTGGCGTTAGGGCGCCACCAACGTTATACTCCACAGAAGCGCAGGGCACTGGACAGGACGAGGCAGGCTGTAACTGCGGCACCCTCCGGCAGTCTCTAACTGTCTGACCTTGGGAAGTCCCCTCCTCTGGCCTGACCAAGTCAGGGTGCTCTCCTGATAACTAAGCAAGACTTACGTCAAGGAGGGAATGGGACAGACCTTTTGAAGCACGTGGGTGCCGCAAGGAGCCGACACACTGTGTGGGCGACCCGTCCCCACAGGGGCAGGTGCCACCTCCTTGGGGACAGCCCACACACCCCATGTCTCAGGCCCGTCTCACCAGCCACCAGCTGAGCCGGGGGGCCCCGGGAAGGGGAGCCGGCCCCTCACCTCTGAGGGGCAACGCCCACAGGCAGAGCCCACGTGAGGCACTGGGCAACCTCGAAGCCTCCTCAGGGGAGAGGCCACTGCCACTGCCTACACGCCACCTCCCCCACCCCGTCCCCTCCATGTCTCCAGGGCTAGGCGGGGGCCTGTTAACAGTTTGTGGGATTAATCACAGTTGCTCCCAGGAGATGTCCTCCATCCACCACTGGGAGCTCAGGGTGCAAAGCAGGTTTAGGAGCCCCGTGCTCCGGGTGCCCACCTGAACGTGGACCGTATGGGAGGAATTTGTGTGCAGACGAGCCACTGGGCTTGGCTCGAACCCATGGGGACCCACCCCCATGCTCTGGAAGGGGCGTGGTGGGGAGGGCCCGCTCACACTTTTTGACTTTCAAGTCTATGCCGTGAGTCCTTTCCCCCACAAGCATGTGTTTGTTTTCCAGTAAAAACTTCCTTTACGGTAGATTTTCTCTTTATCTCCCACACATTACAGAAATGACAGCAAAGACACCGCTTGCCGCCTTCCTCAGTAAGATTCCACTTCAGCAAGAGAACAATAATGATTTGTCTCACTTCTCACTTCAGTAACACCACCCTGGACAAATTATTATTAGGAAGATGTATAGACTTCAGATGTACTACATTTACTGGTATATATCAGCATATTTATTATGTACTTTACATATAGTCAAAATAAAACTAGTCAAGAAAATCAACAACTAATGCAAATAGGTGTACACACACACACACACACTTTTTCTTTAAACCAGCTGAGCAGATGCGCACTGAGTCACCTCCTGGAGGCCTCTGCAAGTGCTCCCCACTAACTCCTTGGCTCTGAGTGGCTCTGGTGAAGGCAGGAGGGGGTCCCATGTGGTCTCCCCGCCCTCACAGCCTGTTACAAACTGGTCACCCAGGGCCGTGAGCCCTGCAGCCTCCGCCCGATGTCAGGCCTGGGCCCTGCCACAGGTGAGCACAAGGGCTTTCCACACGGGTGTCAAACGCCTGTGGAGCACATACAGTGGGGCCAGGCCTCAGCACCACTCCTGCCCGGGCCAGCGACACCCAGGCCCCACACCCTGGCCTCCTTTGAGGCCTTCCTGCTCCGACCCCCGCCTACCTTCTCTGCTGCCTCCCCTGCTCTTGCTCGTGGTTTTACTGCAGACACCCAGCCCCGGTTTCCGAAGGCCATTTCCCCTCAGTGGGCTCAGCCACCAGCTCCGCCTGCCCACAGCCCCAGGTGGCTGGAGGACTCCTCTCATTTCCTCCGGGGCCAGACACGGCACAGACACTTCTGCAAGACTCCCAGAGCGCCTCCGGAATGTGCCGACACAGACAGGGCCATCTAAGCCTCATTCTTTCGTGGGGTGGCTAAGGGTGGGGGGCTGCTGCACCTCCTCATTCTGAGTCCTCTCTCTTCACACATACGATTTTAAAAGCCTCCCGTTTGTCACATGCCTGCTGCAGGCTGGGGACGCCGTAGGACTGCACGTCTGTCACGACTGATCTCCACACTGTTTTCACCAAGCCCTCCGCTGCTTCAACGAGCAAGACTCAGCTGCTGGGGGCGCTGCCCTGAGAACAGGGGCAGGGGGGAGACACAGCCCCCTGCTCATGGAGCTGACAATCCAGGCAGCAGCCACAGCCAGGTCAGAACCCAGCAAGATCAGGACCCACACGGCAAGCCCTCTCCAGGGGCAGGAATGCTTCAAGGTGCAGAGGAACAGCTGGAAAGCCACCAAGAGGGTGCACTGTGGGACACCAGGGAGACCGAGGGTGCCCAGCGGAGGCCGGGCAGGTGGGTGGGGCAACCCCGCAGGCTCCTGGGCCCTCAGGTTTCCTCCCGAGAGGAGGAGGAGTGCTGCGGTAGCGACGGGTTTGAAGACACTCATTCTGGTGGAGAATGCAGCAGAAGGGGCCAAAAGATGGCCACAGGCAAGGGTCCCTCTGCTGGTGGATGGACAGACACACATGGTCGTCAGACAGCAGAGCCGTCTCCAGACAGGGAGGAACAGAGTGCTGACACGCTTCCCACTCTGGTGACCCTTGCAACCTCACGCTCCATGCAAGAAGCCAGTCACGCTAAGACCACACGGCCTGTGATTCCAGTCACACGGAAGTTCATGACAGGCCTCTCCACGGAGACAGAAAGGAAATGAGTGGCAGTTTGGGAGTGGGGAGTGTAGGGGGCTGAGAGTCAAAGAGTTTCTCTTTGAGATGAAAATGTTCTCAAACTGGTGGTCATGACCGTTGGGAAAACCACTGAGTTGTATTATTTAAAGGGGTAAATCATATGTGTGTGCCATGTGACTTGTGCTTCAATAAAGCTGGGCTTTCATTTTTTTCAAGCAGATACAGTGAGGGGGCTGCTGCCATCTTGCAGCTAAGAAATGATGGTGGCGGGGTGCAGGGTGGAGAAAGGACAGAGGAGAAGAAGGGCCCCGGGAAAGGTGTGGGCCCTGGAAGCTGGCTGTGTGCGGGCAGTAGAGGGTGCAGGGCCTGCAGCCGGCAGTGGGTGGAGCCAGGCCGGGCCCTGATCCCTCCATGTACGCGCTCTTCCGCAGAGAATGACGAGAGGGGCACTGGGAAATGGCCTCAGTGTCCTCTTCAACAGGTGACGATGCTGCTTGAAGAAGAAGGTCTCGAACTCTTGGTCAGAAGGATTAAAAAGAAGCCTCCTGGACAGGAGCAGACTCGTGGGGAGGACGCAGGGGGCCAGCGCACCGACGGGGACCTTTCAGACGGAATCTGCCCGGCGATTTCCCTCGTTGGACATTTCCGAGGACTGCCTCCAGGGTCCGGCGCGGCTCGTAAATCACACAGAAGACATGATTCAGCGCCGGGCACGTGCCACATACATAATAGCTTTCAAGAAGACATATTTTTATTGCTGCACTTGAGGACAGCCCCTCGGAATCCAGAGTCCATCAAAGCAACAGACGGAGCAAAGCGCAAGGCTCCCAAGTTCACTGCCAGGGCCTCTGCCTCTGTCTCGCTCTGCCACACCAGCGTGAACTCAGCTCCCGCAGCACGCTCCTCTACAGCGAAGCTGTGCTTGGCAGCGAGTTCAGGTCTGGAGACGCCCACACACGTGGCCCCCCCAGTGTTGGGCCTAGGACGCCAAAGAGGGAGAAACCCCTCCCACACCTGTGCTGGGCCTGTTATTTACACTGTAGTGCTTGTGGCCTGACAGCTGAGACAGAAACGTGACTGCCTCTCTGCATGTGCTGCCAATTCAAGGCGTCGAACCACTGGAGCAACTAATGGGGGCTTCGCACACCCTACCCCCTTGAAGAAGAGGGGTCCTGCCTCCTCTGGAATCACAACTTGGACACTGGTCCAGCCACTCCCGGGAACGTGGCCTGGCCACTCTTGGCCAGGCCACAACTCAGCTCGCACCAACTCTCCACACACACGCTGCTTTTTTTAAAGGAGAAATATGAACTCTTGTTTTCAAATCGCAGGGTTCTATGGAAGAGGGTTCCAGCTTATGCCCCTACCCACTGGTGACAAGAGGAGCATGGGGGAGCTGTACAGAGTTTGCATCTCTCTGCTTCTCATCCACAACCTCCTGCCTACTTCTAGGGGTGTGTGGCAACCCTCTTTGAACACTTGTCCGTGTTTCCAGAAGTCACGGGAAAAAGCCCTGTGCCAAGGGCATGAATGGGAAATTGATGCCTGCACACCAGGAGATATTACTCAGTGGCTATTGTATTTCTAACAGATGTGGATAATGGGGTCATCCGTTCACCTACTATCCAGTTCATCATCTACGTGTGCACTTTTAATTAAAACTTAACCTTTACCTCCCATATTCCAAGCAGGAGCAGCACAAAAATCACATCTATCTTTGTGGGCGCAGATGGTCCGAGTTTCTCCCCAAGCAAATCTATAAATGAACACACCCTTTAAATTTTTGTTGAGTTAAACACAAACTCTGAAATGTTGGCGTTTTCACCCCTGCTCCCACACCTCAGCCCCTCCAGGCAGGTCCGGGTGACCAAGCAGAGCCTGGGTGCAGCCCAGAGTCACCTCCGAGAGGCAGGTCATTGACCTTTCCCTGGCCAAGCTGCCGATCATTGCCAAACTCTCCCAAGGCGAGACCAGTGAATGTTAAGTATACCCAACTCATCTCACAGGCCAACCTCTGCAAGGTTCCACCTCAGAGCTTGGGAGAGCCCAGGCAGCTTTATTAGCATGCTGCACCACGGCCAGCCCGGCCCTGGCCCTGGCCCCTCCCCTCCCTCTTTTATGAGCCCTTGTTACATAAAATGCCACAAAGGGAAAAGGAAAAACAACAAACTTACAGTTACAAACATGAGTTCAGCTGGCCAGGCCAAACCCTGGCTGCTTACCAGATGTCATTTTTAGTCATTTAAAAGAGAAACATTTTGAAAAGGCCAGAGAATAAAAGTTTTTGTTGTTGTCTTTCTTCTTCAACACACACACACACACACACACACACACACACAAAGATGGAGGTACATTCGCTCACAAGCATCCTTCCCCATTCAAACTGAAAGGCAGAGGCAGGCTGGAGCCGGGCAGCTCCTTCAGAGAAACGAGTAAGGGCTGCCTTCAAACGGGATTTTCCAATGTTTCTCTCATCCGCATCGAAATTCCAGCGTGACAGATGATAAACAGCTACTCATTTACGATCACCATAAAAATTTAAACAGCCTTGAAATAGTTGCTACAATACAGAAGAAATGACCAGACCCAAGCTCCGAAAAGCCACTCGGAGCAGTCAAACTATTGCCAGGTAGAAGACACATAAAGAGACATTGTTGCAATGAAAGCTGCGGGATTACTGGATTTGCTCTTTCAAATCTTCCATCGCTGTGTAAGAGTCAACAACTTGCCATTTTACCCAGTGAGAAAAACGGTTTAGTAACCCTCGGCTATCACACTGTGCCAGATTTGGTGGTGGTTCCTTTTTTTAAAAGAAAGTATCTGATTTGATTCTACACAGTGATTAAACATCTTTGTGCTCAGCGGAGAAGGGTCTTCCAACCCCTCCCCCTCCAAAAATGGCATCAAAGCAATCAAAATGGTAATGCCGAGCTTGGGTCCCCTCCCCCCGCGAACTCCCCGACTTTGCCGGGGCCGCGCACCGGGCCCCCCTCCAGCGGGAATGGAAGCTTCCACTCCAGGACGGGCGCGCGCGGCCGCGAAGGGGGCTGTAGCCCGGCAGAAAGGGGTTAACGCCGTCGTCCCAGCCCTGCCGTCCAGCCCGACGCCCCCCGACCAGGCGCGGACCTGCGGCGGGGAACAGCCATCTTTCTTTCCACTATGCCGGCCCCCTCCTCTTCCGCACGCCCCCTCCCACCACTTTTCAACTTTAAAGACTCCTAACGTGCACCGTGCACCGGCCTCCAAGTTCTCTCTCGCCCTCGCCGCCACCCCCGCCAATCTCCTCCAGGTCTCCGGACAAATTCCTCCGGGGAGGGGTCATCTNGGAAGCTTCCACTCCAGGACGGGCGCGCGCGGCCGCGAAGGGGGCTGTGGCCCGGCAGAAAGGGGTTAACGCCGTCGTCCCAGCCCTGCCGTCCAGCCCGACGCCCCCGACCAGGCGCGGACCTGCGGCGGGGAACAGCCATCTTTCTTTCCGCTATGCCGGCCCCCTCCTCTTCCGCACGCCCCCTCCCACCACTTTTCAACTTTAAAGACTCCTAACGTGCACCGTGCACCGGCCTCCAAGTTCTCTCTCGCCCTCGCCGCCACCCCCGCCAATCTCCTCCAGGTCTCCGGGCAAATTCCTCCGGGGAGGGGTCATCTGATCCGGTCACTCCGGCAGGGATTGGGGGAGGGGGCGGGGGAGGGCGCTGTCCAAGTTTGGTGCTGAAAGCCGCGGCCGGCAGGCATTCCAAAGGAACCAGGATCGATGGCCAGGAGGCGGGGGCAGCGGGGAGGGGCACTGAGGTCCCCGTCCCCGCCAGCCTCGGAGGCTGGAGAGCGCCATTGGCTGCGCCTCTCAAAGTTCTCGGGGGGGGGGGGGGGGGGGGGGGGGGGGGGGGGCGGGGGGGGGGGGGCGGGAGTGCGCGTGCGAGGAGGGGAGAGCCGAGGGGGAGGGGCGTGCCGGGCCAGGGGAGGGGGCGGGGAGCGCGGCCGGCAGCGGCATCTGTTCGTGGTGCTGAAACCCGGAGCGCTGAGCTCAGCGCAACTAAGTCACAATGGACAACTTTTCCTCCCCGAGGGGCCGGAAGGGGGTCGGCGGCCGTAGCCCTCACCGTGAGGAGCTTCTCCCGGATTCCAATCTACACTTGGCGCCCGCAGACCAAAGTTGGGGCAGAACTGGGGGGTCCTGGGGGCGCGTTCCTTTTGTTCCCAGGGAGCTGGCATCAGGTTCCAAGAATAAAAAGTGACGCTGGAGAAGTGAAGGGAGGGGGCGCCCAAAGGAACGCTTCAGTAGATAGGATTTACAATGGAACCCAGAAATCGCTTCCGAGCAGTTTGGTGTCCAGGCCCGAACTGGCGCCCCTCCACCCCCTACCCGCACACCAGCTTGAAACGGGGGCACGGGGCCGGGAGAAACGCCCACGTTCCCAAAACATGTCCACCAACTCAAAATGGACGCCAGGCTGCTGGCCGTCTTTTAAGTGCCGCTTCTGTCTTCCGGCCACTGCGCTCTGCCCCTCGGCCTCTGAGAACCCGGCTCTTTCTTTCCAGAAAATGGGGGGCACGGGTAACTTTGAGGATGACACACGGACTCCCTCGGGAGTCTGAGCGCGTGGCTCCGTGGTCGGCACTTTTTAGGGTGCCATCAAAGTACCCGGAGACCCCTCCTCCCGGCCGAGGCGGGCGGGGGTTGGGGGGTGGGCGCCGGCTGCAGCTCGCTTACTTGTTTGTCGCTGAGCGCGGCAATCCGTGGCTGCCTCTCGTGGAGCTGCTTCTTGAGGTCGCCGTTCTGTGGAAACACCGAGGAGTGGGCTCAGGCTGGCCGCCCTGGGGGTCGGGTGCGCCTGAAGCCCCATGGACCTAAGCCCTGCGCCCTGCGGCCCGCGGGCCAAGCCGCCCGCAATGCGCCCCAAGTTCCCTAGTCTCTTCCCGCACGCACGGCGACCGAGCAGCCAGGACCGTCCGGGGCCGCTTACCTGTGGCTGCCGCCTCATCGGGGCAGCTCTCGGGGCGGGGCAGGAGCCGAGGCCACCCGGAGCTGGGCCCCGAGCCGTGCAAGTTTGCAGGCCAGGGTGCGTGTGGAGTGAGTGTGCGAGTGTGCCGGGGGAGGGGGGAGGAACAAAGAGCCAAGTAAACACGGCGAGTCCGTGTGGAGCAAAGCTCATAAATATTCAAGTCTCGTCCTAATCTCCCCGACACACACTCGCGCACGCCGCAATACCGCTCCGGCTCCGGCAGCCACGCAGCCGCTCGCTGAGCGACAATCGCCCAAACTACTTTTGCAAACTGTGCGGGGTTGTACCCGGGTGGCGGCCGCAGGGGGTCGGGCACACTCGCACCGACCCCGGGGCGGGCTCACGAAGGGTCGCCACCCGGAGCCCTCGGTCCTGCAGACCGCGTGTGGAGAAAGAGAAGACGCCGGGCTCCAGTCCCACGGCCCCCGGCCTTGGCCCCGCCGTGTGGCGGGTCCCCGGGTGGGACCGCACGAGAGGCGGGAGGAGGCGAAGCCCGGCGGGGTCCTGCAGCCGCCGGCTTCCCCGCCCCGGGGGCAGGCTCCAAAGGCAGCGCCCTCCGGGCACCTCCGGTCCAGTAGACCCAGCGGCGAGGGGCCGGACGCCGGGTCTCTGCAGCCCCCAGCCCGGCCCAGGGCCCCCGGCCGCCTACCTGGTGGCGCGCGAGTTCCGCGGCCAGCGCCTCGGGCCGGCTCTGCAGCTCCATCCCGGCAACTTGGGCTGCACTTTGCGCTCACTTTGGCCCCGGCCCCGCTGAAGTTGCGCGGCTCCGCGGGCGCGGGCGGGCGCGGGCGCGGGCGGGGGCGGGGTCGGACCGGGGCTCCCGGGGGTGGGGGCACACGAGCCCCCGCCCCCACCACCGAAAGCGAGGGAGGTTCTAGCAAGGGGAAGGAAGGCGGCCGGGCGCGCGGCGCAGAACCCGCGGCCACCCCAACTCCTCAGGGCGCCCCGCAAGTTGCGCCGGGTCCCCGGGCGACTGGCGCCGCCCGGCGCATGGCCCCGGGGCGCCGGGAGCCCCGCGCCGCCCCGCGCCGCCCCGCNCGGAGCCGGAGCCGGCCGCCCCGCCCCTCCCGCCCGCGCCTGCGCACTACGGCCCCGCCGCGGCCCGGCGCCCAGAGCGGAGAACAAAAGTGGTGACTCGCAGGGGCGCGAACTCGCAGCGCCGCCCCGGGACCGCCGCGGCGCGGCGCTCTGAGAGGGTCTCCGGCGCTGCCGTCCTTCCCCTGCCGACCCCGGCCTGAGCTGAAGATGATGGGGCGCCCCCATCCCCTTCCTCCGGGGAGCGCAGCCTAAAGCCCGGGTTACAGACACTGATCGGTGGGAGGAGATCAAACGTCCGTTTCTCCTGCTCTTTCTCCCCTCGGGCTCTCGCCGACCGCTCCGTCCGCTGCTCCCCGGCGCCGGCCCGCTCCCGCCTGGGGTCCCATTTGTGTAAATTGTGCGCCCGCCCCGCCCGTCTCCGCGCACAGGCGCCGCGACGCGGAGGAGCCCGACTCCCCGGCCGCCCGACGGTCCCCGTGTGGTTTAAACTGTGAAAACTGACCTCTCGGCTGTCCCTCTAGTGATTTTTTTTACACTCACAATTAAACCCGCAGCCGATGGCACTGGAGTTTTTAAGGCTGTTGTTAAAAATCGTAGCATGCCGGGTCAACGTGACTTGGAACGATTACAGTTTCAGCCACGGGCCCGCGGCCGGGACGCTCACGCCGCCGAGTCGAAGTTCCCCGATTCCACCGTCGCCGCGTCACGGCCTCGTCCATGCGCGTCTGAGTGCTGTGTGCCCTAGGGACCCAGCGTCCCGGTGTGTTTGAGAGACGCTGGAGAGAAATGGTGCGATCGCACTTCAGAGGAAGTGCTTAAACCTATAAGTCATTATAACTTCTTACTCCTTCCCAGCGCAAAAAATACCCAGGCGCGCAGGACCCACACATGCCCCCTTCCGGCACATGCCGAGGGGCCACGGATCATGTCTGGGGTCGGTTGGACTTGCCGGATTTCTTTTCTCAGCTGCGAACCCGGATGTAGCTCCGGACTCTCTTAGAGCATTTGCCACAGGTGACTTCGGTGTTCGTCTTGGGTGTTGGGGACCCCACCTACAGGAAGCACTCGGTAAGGGAGCTCTGTTATCCAAGGCGGAACTAACCCGGGTACTAAAAGGTGGAGTTCCCAGGGGTCCAGTGTCGACCAGGGAGGAGCAGGATTCACCAAGTGCAAAACGAAAAGGCTAAGTCTGGGTCCGCCCACGGGGCTCGGATCCCTTCCATGGTGGTGCTCTGGGTTCATTCTGGGTTCAGCTCAGATGGTGCCCAACTCAGAGCCGTGCCCCTTGTGTTCTAGTGCTTTTGCTGGCCTGGACACCAGCCTGGGAAAGGGGACTGCCCAGGGGGCTGGGGTTTAGGGAGCCAGAGGGAGGGTAATATTATGATTTCTGTAAATGCCGCTGGCTTTTTGGTAAACCTTTATAATAATTTCATTGGCTCCACAGGCATAGACATCAACAGAGGGGGTGTTCAGCTTATTTGTGACCTGCACAGGCTCAGGGAGATGCTGCTGGTAGACAGTGGCTCCTACTGTAGAGATAGATGTTCAAGTGCTGTTTGGCCCTGGCTGGTGCAGCTCAGTGGATGGAGCACTGGCCTGTGAACCAAAGGGTCACCAGTTTGATTCCTAGTTGGGGCACATGCCTGGGTTTCAGGCCAGGTCCCCAGCTGGGAGCACACCAGAGGCAACAGATTGACCTGTCTTTCACTCCTGATGTTTCTCTCCTCTTTCTCCCTCCCTTCCCCCTCTCTAAAAGTAAGTAAATAAGGTCTTTTTAAAAATTATTTATTTTTAGAGAGGTGGGGAAGGGAGGGAGAAAGGGAGAGAAACATTAATGCGTGGTTGCCTCTCATATGCCCCCTCCCGGGGACCTGGCCCACAACCCAGGCATGTGCCCTGACTGGGAATCGAACTGGTGACCGTTTGAGGCCAACGCTCAATCCACTGATCCACACCAGCCAGGGCTAAATAAAATCTTTTTAAAAACAAAAGATAAATGAAGTGCTGTTTGCAAGTTTCTGCTCACTAGTTCAGATTACAGACCTGGTTATCTGCAACCCCCTCTGTTGTTTCCACAGCCCCTGAATTCCTGCACGAGCACAGGGACAGGAGCTGGGTGCTGCCTGAGATGGGTGATGTGGAGGAGAACCAGAGGCCTGGTTTCGCACACAGACTTAGGCGGGGCCCTGTGCCTCCGCCACTGCAGACACACTTCCCTCAATGCGTCCTGCACTCCAGGCCAAACCCCATGCCTCCTCTAGAATGCGCTTCCCCTCTGAGCCCACCTTCCAAAAATTCCCCTTCAGTCTCCAAAACTTATTTCACATGCCGCCTTTTCTGGGAAACTTCCCCTAGTTTCTACACATAAATTCTTCACTCCTCCACCAGCCCCCAGATGCGCCATGCAGAGCTTACTCAGCAGGGAGGGCATTCGGTCCCCTATTAAAGGTAATTGTTCTCCCCGCCATGGAGCCTGAGCCCACTTGGAGTCAACTCCGGAGCCAGCTCCAGCCTGTGGGCTGAGCACAGTATGTGTGTGTTGAAAGAAGGCGCTGTGTGCTGGGAGCCAAGTCAGTGCCTCGTGGTTGAACAAGAGAGTGAGGGAATGAATGAACGAATGAACGCTGAAAGAGACATGTATTCCAGTTTTGGAAAGGTGGGCTAGTCATGGTGGCCGTGGAAATAAGTAATGTCCGCACTCATTCCACATTTTTCTTCACCAGCTTTGTGGCCAAGTGGGCAGGGGGCCTGGGTTGGAACTGTATCGGGGTTTGAGACGAGTCCACCCCTCAACAGCCTCATGGCCTCGGAAAAATGAGTCAACATCCCAGCCTTCATTTCTTCCAAAGGAAAATGGGAATCTTCCAACCAACTACCGTTAGTTCCTCCTGCCCCAGACCTTGGCCGCCTGCTGGGTGGACAGTCCCCATCACCGCCTATTGCTGGCTTATCAGGCCCTGATGGTAGGCAGGGGGAGAGTCCCATCCATCCCTGTGGACAAATGGGGACTCCAGCTGCTCCCCGCCTCTGCACCTGGAGGCACAGACCTGCTGCCCCAGTGGCCCACAACTTGGGAGTCTGGGGGGTGGTTAGTACATCATCGAATGGCCCCAGAACAACTTGAAACAGGATTTAGGATGCAGGCAGCAAATGAATGTTCGCTCCCTTCCTTGGCGACTGCAATGCTCTCTGGTGCAGCAGTCCCGCCAGGCGGCCTGCAGAACGCCGCGCACAACCCAGCACGTGGCTCTCTTTCCCAGGACCTCGGTCTGGCTGCCCTTCCTCCCTTTCCTCCTCACGCTTGCCTCTCCAGGATTTCACCTCAAAAATAGACTTGGAGTTTTACTCCGCCTCTACTTTCGCAGGAGCCCAGGCTGAGAAGGGGACCAGCCATAGCCCCTGCCCCACAGGGTCCCAGTAAGGCAGATGAGGCCACGTCTACGAAGGCCCCTAGTGCACAGGGAAGAAACCACATGTCAGGGACTCAGGTTTCTGTGACAGGTGGGGGGCGGGGCCTTTTTCTGGAGAACACGGTCACCTAATGTGTGCGTCCTACTTCATAGACAACTATCGAAAGACCCGACATTAGAGCCAAACTCTGAGGTTTGTGTTCAAAACTTGAGGAGCACTCCCAAAGTACTAGATGGAACTTAAAAAAAAGATTTTATTTATTTTGTTTTAGGAAGAGAGGAAGGGAAGGAGGAAGAGAGGGAGAGAAACACCCATGTGTGAAGTTTGGACACGGGACCCGGCGAGCGTCTTCCAAAAGAAGAGAAGGCTTTGTCATATGTAACCCTGGACCCTGTGAGTGGGACCTCACTTAGGAGACAGGTGTTTGCGGGTGGACTCAGAGACCTCAAACTGAGTGTTCTGGGTGATGCCAGCAGGGGAGGAGGCCATGCGAAGACAGGGGCAGAAGCTGGAGCGATGAGCTACGTGCAGAAGGACACCTGGGGCCACCAGGAGCTGTGACAGGCAGAGGGGGGACCCTCCCAAGGCCCCNCAGCGAGCGTCTTCCGAAAGAAGAGAAGGCTTTGTCATATGTAACCCTGGACCCTGTGAGTGGGACCTCACTTAGGAGACAGGTGTTTGCGGGTGGACTCAGAGACCTCAAACTGAGTGTTCTGGGTGATGCCAGCAGGGGAGGAGGCCATGCGAAGACAGGGGCAGAAGCTGGAGCGATGAGCTACGTGCAGAAGGACACCTGGGGCCACCAGGAGCTGTGACAGGCAGAGGGGGGACCCTCCCAAGGCCCCGTGGAGGGAGCGAGGCCCTGCCCACACCTTGATTTCTGATTTCTGGCGTCCACAACTGACTGTGAGAGAATAAATGTGTGAGTTCTTTAGAAAAGATTTTAATTTATTATTCTTTAGAGTGAGGGGGAAGTGAGGGAGAGAAACATCGATCAGTCGGTTGCCCCTCACATGCCCCACCCCCATCGGGACCCAGCCTGCAACCCAGGCCTGTGCCCTGACAAGGAATCTAACTGGTAACATTTCGGTTCACAGTCTGGCGCTCAGTCCCCTGAGCCACGCTGGCCAGGGCAAATTCCTGCTGTTCTAAGCCACCCGGTTTGTGGCAACTTGTTGAGGCAGCCCTAGCAAATGAGCGCATGCCTGGAGCAAGGACGCAGGTGTTGTAATGGAACCCAGGTGTCCGGGAGGTGACTCACTGATTAAACTCCTGCCACGTGTGGGTGCTGTGCTGAGGGGCTCACGCGTGACATCCCTGATGGGACACCCACTATGCAGGCAGACCCAGCCCGCCCCCACGGTGCCTGGAAGCCAGCTGCCCAGCTCTCGGTGCCCTGACTGCCTGCCCTTCCACGGAGGGCAGATTCCTGCCCCTCCCCAACAAGCTGTAGTGAGGACCGAAATGAAAAGTGCTCAGAAACCAGGAAGTCTGAGACAGCAGTGACCTTATTTGCAAGAAAAGCTCTCAGTCTTCCACAAGATGGGGCATCTGGAATGATCACCTCCTTCTTCCCACAAGGGCCCTGAGACAGGGGGTGCCGGCCCTCCCTCAAGGTGGGCTAGCAGTGGGGCTGGGGCTTGGCCTCCCCTGGGCCCTTACCTGAGCCCCACCTCCGGGCCCACATGGACCTGGGTCCACACACCAGCTTCCTCCCTGAGGTGGGTGACTCTTGGGAGGTTACTTGAACTTGGAATCCCCGTGCCCCCACCCACTCTGCAAAACGAACTTACAAGGGTGCTGGGTCTAGTCCTGGGGCCAACATGAGGCAGTGGGGGGGGGGGTTGGGCGCCCCCGAGTCCCTGCCCTGAAAGCACTGTGTCCCCGGCAGGTACAAGGACCGTGTCCTTACTATCCCTCGGGGCTCACTTGAGCCACCCCTCAGGGCTCACCGACATTGCACTTCTCACCTGTCACCTGGGACTGAATGTCCCGCCTGCCCAGGACCACACAGGTACTGGGCAGGACCCTCTTGTGCCAGGCTCCACACCCAGTAGTAAAGGTGTTTGCTCTGGAAAGCCTGTTCCGTCTGGATTTGCATTCTGCAAATTTCCCAAATGGAAGCCAGGGCTTTCTGGTCACAGTCCGTCCTTCTGGGTCAGCGCGTGGCCACTGTGGAGTCGAGCTGCCTGGACGACCATTTCCCAGCACGTAACCCCCACCCCACTCCGGGCCCTCCCAGGAGCAGCCATGGTCTCCCTGGGCAGCATTTCGTGCTGCTTTCCTTGTCGGCCACGGGCGCTCCTCACACCTGCAGCCCCCTGGCCCAGCTCGGTGTGAAAGAAGAGAAACACTGTGCCAGCAAGACCCGTTTCCCTCGGCATTGAGCTCGCCTCCGTCCACCTGCCCTCTTCTGTTTGTTCTGTTCAGCCACTTCCAGTGGAGGGAGTGGCCCTCTGTCCCCCCACTCCGACCAGGTGGGCCAGCGCCCACGGAGGCTCCTAGGCAGTGGTCCAGCACGCACACAGGGTGGGAGCTGCTGGCACATTGCACTGGGCTGGACCCAGCCTTGGGCCCCACGAGGGAGGCAAGCCCAGAGGGGCCGAGGTCCTTGGTCTCCAGGTGAGAACATTTTTGGAGTCACAGTGGAACCACGCCCAACCTCTTGCTGACTCACGGCCACACATACCTCCGGGGGACCTGGCTGGGGACAAAGGCAACCGACCCCAAGCTCCGGGGGCTGTTTCTAACCCTGCACCCACCTTGCCGAGCAACTTCAGACACACTCCTCTCCTTCCCCCCAGTGGAGGGTCCTCCTCTGGGAAACTGCAGGGCAGGGTGTCGGTCCTTGGACACTGCTGGGGAGTCCGCATCACCCTTCCCTTTGGCCATGACCAACTTGCCCACAACATAACGTGTATGGATAGCACCTCACCTTGTGTCCCTGGAAACGCCCTGAAATGTCGGGTCTCCTCCCAGCTTCGCCTGGTCCCAGTTCGGCTCTCCCCTCCCCCACAGGGACTCACCAGGACCCTCCCCTCTGGGTCCTGCTCACAGCAGTGACCTCCCTGCCCCTGCTCACCTCTAACTACCATCCTTGAGGTCTCCACAGCCCCTTTCCCCCTTCTTCCCTGCCACTCTCCCATTTTTCCTGCCCCAGCTGACCTGCCTCAACTTCTGCCCCCTGCAGCAGGGGTCGCCCAGTCCCACCGTTAACTTTCTCCATTTTCCTTCTGAACAGCTTCTCTCCCCTCCGCCCCTACGTTGGAAACTTCCAGCACGTGCAAACCCCCTGGCCAGGCTCCGTCTTCTCTCCCAAAGCCTCTCGTTCCCTCAGCCCCATGTGGTGCTACGTGGGAGGTTCACCCCCTTCCTCCGGCTTCAGCTCCAGTTAGAAAGAGGTGATTTTTCTCGCTTCTACTGGCCAGCCCCCACAGTTCCACCCCTAGGTCTCCTGTCTGGAGCCCCCTTGCGGATGACTTTGAATCAGCTCCTCCCAGCACCCGTGCCTCCAACAGGCCGCTCGCTGCCCCATTCCTACCTCCCCTGACACCCACAGTACCAAGCCAGCACAGCTCTGATCTGCCCTCCCAGCCGGGGCCAAGTTCTCTTCCGGAAAGCAGCTCTGGGGTGACAGGCCCCTGCTCCCCAGGGCCCCTTGTCCCCGCTCCTCAGGCTAGCACAAGGCCCCTGTTCTCTGCCACCAACCAAGCCTGTACCCCTGCCCTGAGTCCCATTCACGCCCTGGCACCTCTGATAAGCTCCCCTATCCTGGGAATTCCCATCTCCAGGGCCTCCTGTCGGATCCCTTCTGCACTGGGAGGGGAAGGGAACTGTTTCCCTGCTTTGGGAAACAGTCCCAGGCGACCCCTCTGCAGGCACAGCTCCTGGGGGAGGGCCCATGCATCCCCTCTGCACCCCCGCGGGCACGGAGCCGGAGCTCAGCCAGCGCACATGCTGAATGAACAAACCAGAGAAGACGGTGCGTAAATAATTTTTAATGTGTTGAAGCACATTAACGATGCATTAGGAAAGCTGGCTATTTAAAGGAATTCCGTCGGGAGTCATTTTCTAAAAGCGAGAACCTCTTCCTCATGGAACTAATCACTCTCTGGTTCATAGGGTGCCGGTGTGGGGTCTTGACTGACAATGTTACATTTCTTAATAAAAAGAATGTCTTACAAAGACACTCTTTGTTGCCAGAAACTTTATTCCTGGAACAGCCATAAGGCCCATGAATGGTGAGGCCAGGGAAAAAAAACACAAAGAAATATTCACTAAAATTATGTCAAGTGCCCAAGAAACTACAAAGTCCGCTTCTCGGTGTGTTTGCTGGAAGCTGGGGGTTAGGGTTGGGCCGGCGGGGGCTCCCTCACTCGCAGCGCCCAGCGCAAAGTGAAAGACAGAGCCCCTGGTAGAAAATGGTTACACCCAGCTGGGCTGGCTCAGCGGACTGGGCACCGGCCTGTGAGCCAAAGGGTCTCTGGTTCAATTCCTAGTCAGGGCACATGGCTGGGTTATGGGTCGGGTCCCCAGTAGGGGGCACATGAGAGGCAACCACACACTGATGTTTCTCTCCCTCTCTCCCTCCCTTCCCTCTGTCTATAAATAATAAATAAATAAATACAATCTTTAAGAAAGACATTGGTTATAAACTCCAAGGCAGCAACAGCAGAGCATTAGGACTGAGTGCGGGGCCCTTCCGAACCCAGGCCCCATGGAGTTCTCAGAAGGGTTTCTAAACTGGGGTGCCACAGCCTCAGTCCAGGGGACCCCATGGCTCTCATACCAGACCACGGGGGACGTGGAGATGGACCTGGAGACGAGACAGGAGTCCCCCAAGCACTCTGGGGAAGCCTTTGTGATGGATTCTAAGGGACCCTCCGAAACCCAGCTTCAGCGTCCCCTCCACGGCTTGCCTGCCTCACCACACTTGCTCCCTCCCCCATGCCCACCCCCTGGATGGCTGCTGCAGGGGGCAGAGGCCTAGGCCCCGTTCCCTTCTAGGCTCCTGCCCTGGGCCCAGCACAGCGGAGACACCCGGTGAGTGGCCCTCCAGTGCCCAGATGGAGGACCAAACAACAGTCACTGGAGAAACCCTGGTTCTCCTCGCTGACGCAGCTAAGAGGTACAAATCAGGGAGCCTATTAGCATGCACACAAAGTTTATTAATGCTGAGTTCTAATGGGAGAGCAAAAGCAAGGTGGCCAGAGGCCGGGTGGCCTGGGCCCCCCAACCCCCACCTCGCTGTGTGGCAAGAAGGGGCCAAGACAAGAGAGCAAGTCTCTGGTTCTGAGGACAGACTGTACATAGGTGGTGGTGGGGGTGAGGGAGTTACATATTGAGTGACGGGTGAAGGCAGTGCCAGCTTTTCCCCGGGAGATGTGACTGCCCAGCCGCAGGTGTGGGCGGGGGTCTGTTAGCCCGAATCCTTCTCCTGCTCCAGACTCTGTTTGTTCATTTTGCATCCGAGCCGAGAGGGAAGGCAGGCACTTAACCGAAGCTGTTTTATGGGCCTTTTCTTTGGGCACCGTGGACCCCTCCCCTTCCCCCTTCCAGGCCTTGGGGTGAACACAGTCTCCAGGTTTTCCTTTTCCCAGCCCATGGGGCTGATCCACACAGACTCTCAGCCCCGCCCCACCCCTGCCCTATCATAGTTTGCTCTCATTTGCAGAGCCCGGCAGCCTCACTGGACCAGGCTCAGGACAACTAGGCCCCCGGTGAGGCTGCCTTCCTTTCCTCCAGCCTCCTGTGTTATTAGTTAGATTGCAGTGGTGAGGGCCCTGCCTTTATTTCCTCTCTGGTCACTCATTCCAGGCTGCTACCTAAGTGTTAGAGGGTGTTGCCTGGCAACCAAGACGCTAGAAGCCCAGCCCAGCCTCAGAGTTCTTCCTGCACTGTCTCCTGCCTCATAACCAGTGTGACTGGTTGCACAGGGGCCATGGTGGAGGCAGGGCCCTCCAGTCAGGGGGACAGAGCAGGGAGGCTCGGGTGAGAGCCTTCGGAGCTGGGGAAGAAAAGGAGCGAGGAGGCGGGGACTTTGCCCCACCCCCCTCCCCTCTCCTCCTGGCTGCCCACCTGACTGCTGCAGCTTCTGCTCTTCCCTTTCTGGCTGAAGGGAAGCCCAGCAGGCTGGGGAGCCGAGTCTACAACGGACCCACCTGTCCGAAGGGCTGCAAACACCTGTAACACGAAGGCAAGGGCGACCGGCAGGTGGGCCAGACAGCCCGCTCTCTCAGCCTGACGGCTGTCTGTCCCTGGATCGGGCAGTGCCTTTTCCCTACTGTCCCCTGCACGTGGGTCCCTGGCCGCCTGTCCCCAGCTGGCCATCACCCACCCCTCCCCCTCCCTGCCCCCACCCAGGAGCACACACAGCCCCCTCCCACTCCCCTGAGAATCCTGCCCCTGTCCTTTCCCCCCTCGGAGGGTGGGCGTCTTCACTGCAAAGCCAGTAGTGGAGGGGGGGGAGACACTAAGGTAGTTCACAGCTTCCATTCGCTTTAATGGAAGGGGGGAGGCCCCTGAAGCCCAGCACGGGGCTCTTGCCCTCTTGCCGTGTGTCTGCTGCTCCTGGGCCGGGGCCTGTGCATCCCCCAGGAGCAGAGGGGTGCTCCCCAGGGGCGTGCTATTCCACCTGCAGTCTGAAACAGGAGGTGGGAAGAGAGTTCAGAGCCAGAAGACGGAAAGGCCCCCAGAGAAACTGAGAGGGGAGTTCGGCAAGGAAGGATATTGTGGGTGGTGGGAGGTAGGGTGGGAGGGGCACGGGGCTGGAGAAAAGGGGACAGCAGTGGACAGCCCTGTAGGCGACAGCCTCCCTGGTTTCCCAGGGGGACTGGGGGAGAAGCATGCTCAGAGAGCAGAGGGTGCTGGGAGGAACACAGGCACGTAGGCCCTGCTAAGGGGCTGCTTTTCAAACAGGTGAGTGACAGGCCATCTCTGGCTCCCAAGAGTAGGACCCAAGGATTCTGCACGTCGGGTTGCTCTACACACCTGGCTGTCACCTAGCCTCCGTCCTGGGACCCCGCGGAGGAAGTACGAGAAGAGCTGCAGGGAGCATGCGCCGGTTGGAGACGCGGGGCTCCTGGAGCAGAGCCCAGGGGGCTGCAGAGCCCGTGCGCAGCACCCTCCCGCGCCGGCCCTAACCTGAAGCTCAGCACCCCGGCACCCCCAGCGCCCCCGGACATGCCCTCCAGGTGGCCCTGGTGGGCCTCAGTCGTCTGAATGGCCCTTTAGCTGTCCTTCCTCTCCCACACCTGTCACACCTCAGAGGCCGGAGCCCTTGAATGCAGAGCAGTGACTTTGCTGTGTTTCAAAGAAAGTGAAATTGGTTTTTAAATAACATGGTTATGGGCTTTAGGAAACACACCGAAGCCCCCAGCACACATTCCTTCTCTCAGCTTCCAGAAAGAAAAGACACCCCAGGGGCCTCTGGCTGCTGGTTCCCCGGGAGAGGGGGCAGAGGACGGGCAGCAGGGTCAGCGTAACAGGCAAGGAGAGACCTTCCTGGTACATGAGAGGCAGGAGGCTCCTGGTACAAGAGGCTCCGGCCCTTGGAGCTCAGACCTCACCCTGTGGCAGGTGAGCAGCTCAGTGGCTCAGGTTGCAAAAGGCCTCAGGTGGCCGCTGGGAGGTGCCAGGCACAGCCTTCTTCGGAGCCCACTGCGTGCGTGGGCATCTGGCTTCCTGCCCCTCTCCAGCCTCCCTCCCGGCCCCCTAATACTCCTCCCCGGCTTTCCCCTACTCCCCTCCCTAAGTTGCCAGATCTTCATGCCTTCTCCCCGACACCAACACTGCTCACTCCTCTTCCTTTTCTCTCCTCCTGCCCAGTCAGCCCACACCTGTCCTTCAAGGCCCAGGACACAGATCATTTGCTCTGTGGCACATCCCCACCTTTCTGTATCCACCCAGGCGTAGGGAGCAGAGAGACAGTGGGAACCAGTCCCCACGCATTGTTAATCCTCATAGACTGGGAGGAAGGGAGGTAACCTGGGGTGAGGGGTCGCCCAGGTGGACCCACCCGCCAGGCCCAGGGAGTTGGGCTGCAGAACTCCAGGAGCCTGGGGACCACCCATCACCAGGAGGAAGTCCTCTGGGCAGGGCAGGCCGCCCAGTCTACAAATTTCAAGCGCGAGGCACCATCAGCCAGCCAAGAGCCTGGACCAGTCCACTCGTGGCCTTGCTCCCAGTACTTCTGTGTGAAGGCCCACGTGGACTCACACAAGCGAGCACATGGAAGGGTTTATGTGTGCACACCGTGTGGGTGAACGTCTCTCGTGTCGTCCTGAATCTTAAACACCCGGCCAAGATGTGTTAGAGCCAACAGCGCTTCTCTGCAACCCCCCTGACCTTCACCTTGGCAGGTACCTGCAGCTGGTGACAGTTTGAACACTTGGGCTTTCTTCGGCAGACCCCAGCCGTTGACAGGGGCACAAGTATTCACAGAGAAAGGATTCCAGGTGATCAGTCTACTAGGACCCGACCTCAGGGCTGCTGTCTGCCTGGCCACACCCACCTGCTCGCTGGCGTGTGGAAGGGTCACCCCAGCGTCCTGTGGGGCAGGTGGGCCCGGTGGGCCCAGCCTCCGGTCCCTTTGTGTCCAGTGCTGGGGAAGAATTCTGTACAGCTGTGTTACGTAGTATTTCCCCTGTCCCAGCCACCTGCATGTGCAGAACGACCCCACTGACAGCGAGAAACCCAAGCACCAGAGAGGGTTAGTAACTACCCAAGGATACACAGCTAATGCGTCCGGTTTCGGTGTCCCCAGGGTCTTGACCCCTCTGTCCTGCTGTTTCTTTCCGTCATTAGTCAACACCTCCACTGAGGGGAAGGGGAAGAGAGAGAGAAGAGGGATTAAAACCACAATGGAAAACGAGAATTAAGTAATTAAAAAAGTAAAAATTAAAAACTAAAGAGTGCAAGAAAGAAGCCACATTGAAGGGGGAGTGACGTAAGGAGACTCCTCTGTGAGCCGATGTGTAAAACAGGAGAGCTACTCTAGGGCCCGTCCTGGCGCTTGTAAACTCGCAGAAACACGGGTCTCCTTAGCTCCTGGAGAAATTCTTTGCAAGGCTGTCCCCCTGGGGAAATCCAGATGAAGAAACAAAGAACAAAGTTAAGGAAGACAAAGCTGCTGACTCTGTCACTGCCCAGCCCTGGGCGCCGAGGGAAGGGCCGCGTTCGCGCCTGACTGACAAACCAGAGAGGAGCCCGCTGCCGTGGGAAACGGACCTCCAAAACCAATAGAGGGACACAGCGAGCGACTCAGAGAACCTGCCGACGGAGTCTGACTCCTGCGTGAAATAACACGGCTAGAAACCCATTTGAAAGAGTGATTTAAAACAACCAAAGGCGGCTTTTTGCTGTGGCATTTTCAACAGAGGAGACTCAGGAATGAACGAAGGAGACAGCTGCTGCCGCTCAGATGGGTGACGGAAATGACGACGGTCACACAGGAAGTGCAGGGGTGTCTCACGCAGTCTGACCACCGACAGTTCACGGCAGGCTGTCCAGGTGGGGGCCCACGCAGGTCTGATCTGGGGTCCTGGGCACCCACGGCCTTGCAGGTGAGGCTGCCCCCTCCGCCGCCCGTGCCTGGGAGCAGCCTGGTCCTCCTGCCTCCGCTGCCCCCAAGCCCCCAGCTCTAGGGGGGCAGCGTTCTGGGAGCCCCAGCATGCTGCATATGGAACTGCCTGGGCCTCAGTTTCCCCGTCTGTCCACAGCAGGTGGTAACCGCCCCGGCCTCGCAGGGGCGAGAGAAAAGGGTTCAAGGGGTCACTTCACGGATGGTGCAGAAACAGAGCCGTGGTGACTCAGCTGCCAGACCCACCGCGTGGGCACGCACTCCGGAGCAGGTTTTGACACAGACGCTCTTTGGAGACTGAGGAGCAAAGAGAGGCGGACACTTGCCCATGGCCCCTCCCCCCCACGGTGGGTGACCGGGGGCTGGTCTCCTGTGCGTTCTCCGAGGATTTGTGCCTCTGTGGGCACGTGTGAGTGTCAGTCCTGCGTGTGTGAAAAGGGAAGTGCAGTCCTGTTAGTTTCTACAGTTGCGTAAGAAATCGCCTCCACCTAGCAGTGGGCTCCCGTCTTGGGACACCTTTACCCCAAGGGGGCGATCCCCAGGGCTTTTATCTTTTTCATATTCGTACCAACATGCAGCGAAGCCACAGAGCTAAAGCACACAGTTCCCACAGACACACAAGCCCTTGCGACCCGCACCCCAGTCAAGATCTAGAACGTTCCCTGCCACACCAGGGCGGGCCCGACATCCATGGGCTCTGCTTCCAGCTCTGGGGTTACTGGGCTCGGGTCATTTCGTGACTCTTCATGTATTTTATTTAATCAAATAGTTTCAAAATATTACCATTTTGACATGTAATCGATATAGAAGTTATTGAGATATTTTTCTATCATTTTATTCCACTGAGTCTTCAACATGCGGTATGTGTTTTCTACCCACAGCACCCTGTCTTGGTCTCTGACCTGGGGTCTCCGTCTCCTCCGTCCCTGTCTTCGCCGTTCACACTGTCTCACGGACCCCCGGGGCGGCAGCCGGGGCGGCACCCAGCTCCTCTTCTCGAGGGAGGAACCCAGGCGGAAGGGCTGCAGGAGGCCTATTCTCGCTATAGCTGACCAGCCACTTCGCCACACACTCATGCCACTGCTGGTGTGCGAGCGAGGCACTGGCCCGGTGGACGTGCTTGGGCTTCGGCCCCGCTCAGGGGGTCTGTCTGTCTGTCTGTGGACCGAGAACCGAGGCGGTTGAGCAGGTGTGCACGTGCAGGGCAGCCCGGTTCTGCCTGCAAACACACCACCGGGCCTGCGTTTTGCTTGCAGACCGCCTCACGCTGGGCCAACGGTTTGTTGTTTCCTTGGAAAGTTTGGGAGGTAGGAGGTGGCATTTTTGGCTGCTATTTTCATGCATCCTTCTTAGTCACTGTGGGCGGCTCAGCAGCCAGTAAGAGCCTTGTTGCTGCTTGTCAACCCTGCCTCCAACCAGGGCGCTGACCCCCTCCCTGCTGAGGAGTGAGTGACAAGCCCTGGCCCCCCAGGGCCCCAAGAGGGAGCTGGAACAGCTTCGCCCAATTTAAAGACAGACAAACCCAGGCTCCTGCCATGGCCAACCCCACAGTGACCCCTCACCTTTATGGAGATCCATTTTCAGCTCCTTTCCTATCTGGAACCTTCTCTAGAACTGGAAATAGCAGAGACCAGTTCCTGGGCATTCAAAATAGATGCCCACAATCCGAATCCTGAGATCCAGACGTGTAGTCGTGAGCGAGCCCCTCGGGCCCCCAGTCTAAGCTCTTGTTTTTATTTGGGATGCAAGTTAACAGTCTCGACCTTCCCACAGAGGCAGGTCCAAGGGACAAAGTCCTAGCGAGTCAGACCCGCCACCTCCCGCAGACACGATGAAAGCATTGTGGGCGCTGTTCCCAGGTACCTCTTAAGGCCCACAACCCGCAGCACAGACTGCGATGAACAGGACGGACGCAGCTTTGCAGCTCCTTTCCCATCTCCGAGCACACCTAACACGTCCACACGTGTCCACACATGTCCGTCATCTGGAGACGCACGTTCTTCCACGTGCCCACCCCAAACCAACCCTCTGCACCCTCTGTCGCCACCAGAGCGAGAGGGGCTCTGGGTGGAGGCGTTGGGCACAGGGCTTCAGGTGGGGCCCCACCCTGACCACTGCTGCCCAGAGGGCAAGGTTCTAGCACGTGGGGCCCTGTTGGAGGGAAGTGGACAAGGGCCAGGCCGTGGAGTCCCTGTCCTACGCACCCCCCTGACCTCACCACCTCACCACTGGGCCCAGGGAAACTGAGGGATGAGAGGCTGGGCCAAAGGGCAGCGTCCGGGACAGGACACTGAGCGGGACAGGAGGACGGAGGGAGAGGCAGAGGGTGTTGGAGCTCCGGGCCAGGGAGCGGCTCAGCCGGGTGGTGTCCGGTCCAGCAGGGAGTCCTGGAGAACAACCTTCCTGACCCTTGGCCTCAGTGCCCCTCCTTGTAGCCTTCCCACTGTCCCAGGACCAGATGCTTGGAGCAGGCCCTGGGGGATGGCCTACATGCCATCTCTGGCCGCCTCATGGCCATCTCACCACGCTGCCCTTGACTCGGCAGCTCCAGCTTGTATGGGAGCCAGGCACGGTGTTGCGTTTGCTCCCCCTCACATGCACGGAGTTGACCACCTCTGCATCAGCACTTCCTGCCGAGGAAAGAGTATGACGAGGCTGATCTGCTGGTGTCTACTGCCGGCTCGGAGGGAAGCTGGAGGAGTCCTAGCTCCAGGGAAGCCCCTGTCCCCTCCTCCTGCCCCGAGACAGCAGTCCCCACCCTTAATTAGCTCCTGGGAGCCCCTGTCCAACCCCGGGTCTTGCACATTCGATTTGCAGCCACAGGAGCAACAGTGTGCCAGGTGGATTTAGGGCACAGTGAGTGCCCCCCCCCCTGAGTTCAAGGGCCTCTGTGGAGACTTCAAAGCGCAGCTGGGCAGGCCCGACCGAGCTGGGACACAGGCCTGAGACGTGGGCAAGAGCTGGGGTATTTTGGGCACAGATGGTGGCAGGGAGCTGGGGAGAAGTGGATGGAGCCAGGAGTCGGCGTGGACACAGAGTCTGCAAGACACAGAGGCTTCGATTTCAGGAATGGGGGACAAAGAGGACGGTGCCCTGGTTTCACCTGGTGCTTCCGGGTGGGTGGAGGCAGCGCTCACTGTAACCAGCAAGCAGGGAGCGGGCACGTGGGAGGCTGGGCACACGGGAGGGCCCGGCCCTGCTCTGCACACTTGCTCCCACTAGCAACACTGTCCTCTGCTGACTTCTGCCTCAAGCTCATGGCTCAGACCTCCGCTCACCCATCCTCCGCAGAGAGGCCCTGGTCCCCGGCTGCAGCAGCCCGGGAGTGCCCCACCCCAGACCTGGTTTCCTTCCTTCACAGCGGAGATCAGTGTCTGCATTGATCTCGTTCCTCCGAGTGTCTATTTTCTTCCCCCAAGTCGAATGGCAGCCTCCAAAGCACATCCTGTCCTGAGAGCCCGTTACCAGAGCCTGGCGCTGCGAGAGCTGGGACAGTGAGCTAGGGCGACAGATGCACACAGCAGCACTCCCCAAACTGCAGAAACCATGTCTTGCTCTTTATGTCCCATAATTGTCACCCAGAGGATTTAGAAAGTATTAGTCATGTTGTCACCAACGTCCCTTGCCAGCCCACGGGCAGGTCAGGAGTGTGGGATGGCTTCAGGTTAAGAGGCTGGATGCACGCCCAGTGCACAGGCACTGTGCACCAGGCTCCCCCGCCTCCCGATAAAGGCGGCTGTCACTTCCTTCTGGAAGGAGGGTCCGCTTTGTTCTAGTTCACTGGCGGACCCCCTGGTATTTACCTCTGTAATCCTTACAAGTAGCTTTGCAGAGAATCAGACAGAAATGGCAGACCCCCTCCTCAGCTCCCTGGGTGGGGTGTTCGGCAGAAACACCTAGCTCTGCACCCCTTCCTGCACCCACATGCTTTGTGATGGGACACTGCTGTCCCCCAGGATGTGGGGGGTCATGGGGGTCATGGAGTGGCTTTGGCCAGTGGCACATGGCCTTGTATCGCACCTGGGGAAACCAAACCCTGCCACCCCAGGAACCAGCCAGGCCCAGCTGGCTGGGGAAGGAGAGAATACACGGAGCAGAGTTGGTCGGGTTGTCCGGTCGAGGCCCAGAGGCAGGAGGGAGACCACATGTGGTGGGCAGAGTGGCCTGCTCACGCCTCTCACGCAGCACTCCCACCAACGCAGGAGGGGACCAGCCCAGCTCAGAAGGACCACTACCTAGCTGAGCTGCAGACTAGTGAGAAAAAAAAAAAAAAAACAACCACTGGGAGCCATCTGCATTTCCGGGCAGTTCAATAGCTCCGGCTGACCGAGACACTCAGCTCACTGAGACCAGCCTACTGCCTTGGTGCCCCCGCCCCACGTTCAGCCAGGTCCAGCCGTGGGCCAGGAAGGGCAGGACAGGGGCCACACTGGAGGGTGGCCTGTGCCCTGCAGATGAACATGGAGTCATTTGTTCTGCAGATAAAGAGAATTTGCTGTTAAGAAAGTTCCTTCTAGACTGTGTGTTGGCAGAGGGTGGGATGCTCAGGAGACCAGCCACAGGCTGCTGCACTAGTCTAGGCAAGACTTCTTGGGGACCTCTCAGATGCTGGGGACCTCACAGATGCCGGGGACCTCACAGATGCCGGGGACCTCTCAGATGCCGGGGACCTCTCAGATGCCGGGGACCTCTCAGGTGCCGGGAACCTCGAAGATGATGTATGTCCATACACGGAATAATCCTCAGAAATTGATTATGGACACACACGAGCGTGAACCGTAAAATCCCTGTGCTGAGTGAAGGGAGCCCTCACGGGAGAGTTTCGGCAGCCTGAGCCCGTCTGGACGCAGCTCCAGGAAGCGCTGAGCGTCTGTGACCCAGGGGAGTCCCGGTGGGGGCGGGGGCTGGGGGGCCAAGGGGCGAGTGAGGAGAAGCCAGGACATCTGGGCAGATGAGCACGTCTGGGGTCTCTGCTGCAGCGGCGGCCTCACAAGCCCAGATATCTGTCAAAACTCACCAACCGTGTGATTTACATGGGTGCCGCTTACTGGACATAAATTACACCCTAATAGGGGATCATAAAAAGATGTCCGACACCATCACAGCGAACAGAGAGGAGGAAAAGCAAACAAAGGGCCCTGACAGAGTTTTCACAGCTTTGTGGAGGTACAGCTGATATTCCCCAAACTGCACATACTGAATGTACGTAATTTGATGAGCTTGGTGTCAACACAGTTTTAACAACAACAACAAAAAAAAAAAGGAAAAGGAAGAGGAGGAGGGAGGCAGGTGGGGAGGAAGGAAGGGAAAAGGGAGTTCAACGAGGGCAGGTGTCCGGGCAGGCCTGACAGGGGCGCAGGCGGGAGGGGGGACAGAGAGGGAGGGGGCATTCCGAAGTGAGAGGCAGGCGAGTCTGCGGGGCGCTCTACGGTCTACACCGGAAGGTGGCTCCAATGGGCTGGAAGACAGGAGGTGGAGGTCCCCAAGCCTGAAGACACGAGCCGGGGGGTTGACTGGGAGCCTTGTGCCGGCATGTGCAGGGGCGTTAGGGAATGCTGGTGCCCCCACACCCATGCGTTGGAGCCTGAACCCCCGATGCGACTGTGCGCACAGATGGGACCTCTGAGGAAGTAGGATGGGTTGGACTGGGTCTTGAGGTTGGGGCCCTTGTCTGATACGACTGGCTCTTCCTCTCCCTCACCCTCCAACCCCCTGCCGTCTGAGGACACAGCACAGGGGGGCTCTCACCAGAACCGGTCCACACTGGTGAGAAGTCCATTTTCACACCTCCAGCCTCTAGGCCTGTGAGAAGTCCTGTCATATTGTCGCCCCAGGCTGTGGTACTTTGCAACTGTGGCCGAGCTGATTAACCCAGGTCACTGGCCTCTACCCCTGCCCCACCCCCACTGCCCACCAGCTCCCACCCAGACCAGGGCCTGAAGTTACCATGCCTCCCACTGCCAAAGCTGGCAGGATGTCCCTGTCCCTTGACTTTAAATTCCACTGTGCACCACAACACCAGATTCCCAATGTCTCCAGCCCACCTGACAGCTCCTCAGTGGCCCTGCAAGTGCCCTACATCCCAGACTCCCCCATGCAACCTTCTCTGCTCTCCAAAGACTCATCAGCAATAGCCCCAGCCCTCTAGGTCTGCCCGATGAATCTCGGGGTCCATCTCCTACAGCTCCCTGGCCAGGGAATGTGTCTCCCTCTCCTGTGCCAAGAGGGCTCCCCAAAGGAGGGAGCAGCCAGCCCCAGCGCAGGTAAGCCAGCCCCTGGAGCTTCACGCCACCCCCCGCACCAGCTGCCCACTGCCTCCACCGCTGGGGAGGAGGGTCTCCACCCTTCCTTGTCTTGTTAGCTCCTGGTTGGCATTCAAGACTCAGCACTGCGTCACTTTCTTCTGGGAGTTTTCCTTAATTAGATGAGCAGATATATCAAACATTCATTGAGCATCTAGTGACCGAAATGCTGGGGCCTGTTTCAATGGGCTTGAGCCAGACCTGCCCAGTCCTGATACTCTGAGTTAGTCCCACTGATGGGGAAGGTCCAGAGGAGGGTCCCCGGGCAGCAGGGGTCCTTGCAAGGCCAGCCTGTGCTGTGCCAGTAGCCGGTGGCACGGTGAGGGCAGCTCATGTTTGGAGCCCGTGTTTTCCGGGTGCTGCTTTCCCGTCCTTCAGCCTCACACCCTGTGTGAGAACAGCTGCTGTTATTATTCCCATCTGATCAGGTGGAAAACTGGGGCCTGAGGGGTCCTTGCTCCAGGTCACCCAGCTGGTGACAGCTACAAAGGATCTCAAGGACCAGCTCCCCGACGCCCCCGCCACGCTGCACCAGAGCACCTGGGAGCTTCCCTGAGCACGTCTAGAGCTTCGAGGGGCCCTCCTGCACTGCCGGGATTGCGAACCATCACCAGCCCCACCCTTGGACTTCACAGGTGGGGAAACTGAGGCCTGGAGAGCCCAGAGGATGGGCTCTGGCCACACAGAGAGGTCTTGACGGAACTAGGGTTAAAATGCAGGATTTTCTGACATCCCGTGCTGGACGTTCTCTCAAACAGGCCCGAGTTTTCCCAACACCATTACCCCTTTTAGAAGGGTGGTGTGGGCTTCTCCAATGAAAGACATTAGACACTCAAGAACGGTGCCAAGTTTCCGGGCAGTGTGGCCCCAGGTAGGCAATACTGAAAAGCAACCCCACCCTGGCAGGAGGAGTCTCTACCCCAGCCTGGAAGAAAACAAAGGGGGCTTTCTCCCGGAGGAGAAAGCAAAAACCAAAACAAAAACCCAAACTGCTCTCTAGCGCCATC
The DNA here is from genome assembly GCF_014824575.4 of Sturnira hondurensis. Taxonomy (NCBI): domain Eukaryota; kingdom Metazoa; phylum Chordata; class Mammalia; order Chiroptera; family Phyllostomidae; genus Sturnira; species Sturnira hondurensis. The sequence goes on along the minus strand of NW_028073411.1, from coordinate 23,238,582 downwards.
TAGTGACCCCAAGAAGTGACCTCAGAGCTTTCGGAAACCTGGAACCTGGCACGCGGGTGGCTGTGGAGGGAAGTCCTCAAATAAGAGGCTTTGTGTGGACACGACCACAGATTTGTCACCAAGAAGGTGAGACTTGAGGAGAGGTAGAAATTTACATTAAAACGAAGCATTTCACTGAGAAGGAAAAAAAGAGAGTTGGGTATGGCAGGTGTTCAGAATATTAAACATAGAATTACCCCAGGACCCATCAATTCCATTTCTGGGTAAACACCACAGAATTGAAAGCAGGCGATGGCACAGGTACTTGTCCACCCTCATTTATAGCAGATCCACTCACAGCAAAAGGTGGGGGTAACCCAAGTGCCCACGGACGGATGGATGGGTAAGCAAAATGTGGTCCGTCCTCACAATAGGATATGATTCAGCCTAAAAAAGGAAGGGATCTCTGACACCTGCTACCACACGGGTGCACCTTGAGGACGTTGTGCTCCGTGAAAGAGGCCGGTCCCCACAGGACAACTAGTGGGCCATCCCATTGACACAAGGTGTCTGGACAGTTAGATTCACGGAGACAGAAAGCAGGATGGGGGGCTGCAGGGGCCAGGGAGGGGGATCACGGCAGTTCGTGTTTGATGAGGACAGCTGCAGTGGGGAAGCTGGAAAGTTCTGGGGTGGGTGACGGGGTGGCTGTCCAGCAGGGTGAGTGTGCTAGATGCTCTGAGCTGCCCACCTAGACAAGGGCTGACATGGTGTTCTGTGCTCCGTGGACTTTCCCACCATCCAACAGGGGAGAGGGCGTCAGGGTGAGGCCCAGGGCGCCGAGTCAGCCAGCGCTCCGGGAGCAGGCTCCCACTCGCTCCCACTCGACGGCTTATCCATAATGATACTGGATACAACTATATGTAAAAACAATTTTAAAATGTTAAAGGAAGAGAATCAATGATTTTGCATTGATCAATCTGATACTTAAAGTGGAACAGAAACTCGATGCCTGAAAACTACACCCAGAAAAGGAGCCATGTTATTTACAAGCCCGTGGAGTTCAGGGCAGTGGTGCCAAGTTCTGACAAGCTTGTCTGCCAGCCTTTGTCACCCAGGCTCTCTGGGGGGAATGACAGGATGAGACTCCTCTTGCCCTCTCCCTCCCCCACCCACCCCAACCCCATCTGCACAAGCTCTCAACAACTCTGGAGAGCTGTTGTGAGCTATCAGGTGAAAAAATCATTTACACTACAGAGTGGCGTGTGTGATTTTCACCATCGACCGAAACAGCAGCAGAGAATCGCTGCAGCTGGCTGAGTGCGTGACCTCTGTGTGCTAGACTTCTCTAAGCCTGGATTTACACAGTGGAGGGAAACGGCCCCCCGGGACCCGCTCAGCACCGTGGAGTAAATAGTGTGCGCTTCGTAAACGGGCTGAGTACGAGCCAGAACCACCGCTCAGGACGCGCCGTGGTGGATCTGGAGACCACCGAACACTCACAAGCTACCCTCACAGATCCTCCCGTGGTAAGGTGGGGGAGCTGGGGGTCACGAAGCTACCAGCAAAGGGACTTGATATTCTGCTCGCTGCCACCGGCAGAGAGACAGCCCAAGGCCAGATGGGCCCTCTCACTTCCCAGCCCTCTGTCCCCAGGATGACTGTGCAGAGTCAGGAGCAATAAGGGCAGGGGGCAGATGGAACTTATCCCGCCCTGCTGCTTCCTGGTGTGGACACAGGACTCAGGTCTGGAAGAAATGTTGGGGTTGCGACAGCTGGGCTGTGAGAATGTCAGGACCTGCCTGGCTCCTTGGGCCAGTTCCTCCATTCCTGGTGGGAGTGTCCCCTCGGTGGGGCTCAGCCCAGCCCCAGAGCCTGGCATCCTGCCCTGAGGCCAGTCACTTCCAGGAGCTCAGGCCGGGCTCCACTCAGGATCACTGAGATGGCAACTGGAAGAACTTAGGGTTTTTAGGGGGAGACGAGCAGGTGCCAAGTCACACAGGCAGCACAAGGTCACCCAAACTTGCTGCCAGGGCGGCAAGAAAGGAAACACGCTGCCCTGTCAGCTAAAGCTACCTGTCAGTGTGAGTGTTTTTCCTAATCTTTTGCATTTTCTAAAATTTTCTATAATGAACATGCAAGAAATAATAATAGTAAAACAAGACTTAAAAAACCTCAAGGCCCCACTCTGGTCACAAGACCCACGTACAGGGAGCGCAGCGACCAACGCACACCTGACGGGGACAACGCAGCATCAAGAGCTTCTGTAAAGCGCAGAGGAAAGGGCATGGGGTGTGGGCTGGGACCTTTCCGATTTCCCGTCCTCTGGCTGGCGGCTGAGTGGATCACTGGATACTCACACGTCCTACCTGGGGGGGAAAGCCGGCCCCCGCCCCTGCAGTGGACACCCGGTCTTTCTTCCTGCTCACATCCCTTCCCCTCGCCCCTCCGTGCACTTCTGCTTGGACGTCCCAGCTTCTCCCAAGCCAGAGCGGGCCCAGGAGCCAGCCTAGGAGCCAGCCTGGGCAGAGGGCAGCACGGGAGCCTGACCTGGCAGGCCAGGCCCAGCCACTGGGCGGAGCTGAGCCCAGGAGAAGAGCGTTCCTCTCCTTCTGGGGCCCAAGCACAGAGGGTGGCGTGAGCCTGCAGCTGCTGGTTTTGCAGCTGCGCAGAGAAGGGCTGTTTCGGAATCAAGTGGACGAGGGAGAGAACAGTGCTAAGTGAGGGAGAGACTGAGTCCTGCCCACATCACTTGGGCCCTGAGTTCAGCCCCAGCACCTTCCAGTTCTCCAGTTCTTTTTACTGAACCCGTCGCTTTCCTTCTAGAGCTCTCTCCAGAGCAGGTTTGGGGGCAGCATCTACCCCCTTGAGATGGAAAGACGCCTGATGGGGCTACCTGACCGGCCAGGGAGCCGGGACACTGCTGGCAGCTCAGGCGTGGCCAACAGGAGGCCTGCGTGGGGTTGGAGACGGGAGCTAACACTTTAACATCTGGGTCTTATCTAAAACTCTACATCTTCCGTTTCTCTGAAGATAGAAAAAAGCCAACAGGTCTGTCAACACAGGGCTCCCATCCTCCACAGCAACCACCAGCGTGGGCTGCGAAAGGGCTGCCCCTGCGGGAGGGGCGTTCATTCCCTGGGGGGTCCCACGCTGCTTGCTGCACTCTCGGACACAGAGGCTGGATGTTGGCTGGCATTTGCAACTGGGCCTGCCCTATTTCGTCTCGTTTTCCTGATGGAACAGAGGTATTTCTCTGTACCGAAGGGGCTGTCAAAAACAGTGTGTGCACTGCAGGAATGACAGTCCCCAAGGACACCCAGCTCCTGGGGTCCAGCCACCGGCCAGCCACACCCCCCTCCTTCTAGGTGGAGACCCAGCTAGGCCACGTGACTTGCTTTAGCCAATGAGGGTTCAGTGCCTACACAACAAAAGCCAGAGGCTTAGTAGGCGTTGGCTTGGGAGTTTGCCCTCTTTGAGGGTGGGCCTTGGAGCAGAGGCCAGAGGAGGGATGGCCGGACAGAGCGGGGAGGGCTCCGTGCTCCTAGGATGATAGGGGCACATCAGTGTTAAGGCTGCTGCTGGCCACACCTAGGAGGATTTGCCCATAAAAATGCTGGTTCTAACAATGAAGCCATTGCATTGTAATAGGAAACCATGAATCCATAGAGACAAATAAATAAATGAGTACAGAGTTTGACGGTGAATGGAGATAGCTGCAAAGTTTCAAAGGCCCTCCCCACAGAGCAGCAGGAAACGGGGGAAAGGACAATTATACAGGAGAAGGCTGGTGGACACCGCCTCACCAGGCAACCACGGTGAGCATTGGGACAACGGCCAGCAGAAGCCCATGCCGCCCGATGGGACGCCGTGAGAGCACTGGGCAGCAGCGTGTCGGCGGCAGTGGTGCCGAACTGCACGAGCGGGGCTGAGGTGAGCTTCTCCTGCACCGCCAACCCCACCCTGGTCCTGTCTGGCTGCCTCTGGAAATAGTAAGCAGAACCTGAACTCTCCCAGGTCGATAAGAGGCAGTCGATCACCGAGAAGAATAGCAGCTGCTGCTGATGACACACGCTGCTTCACGACAGAGCCTCAGCCCGTGTCCTGGTCGGAGGGCTCCCAGTTTGCAAACTGTCTTTTGGGGATGCATGAGAATTCCAGGTGCTTGTGATACCCAGCTCCCAGTGTGTGGAGATGAGGACCCCGGGACGCAGGAAGCCCACCCTGTTGCCCAAATCCAGCCTCGTCCTATCGAGTGAACATCAAAACAGAAATACGAAACATCTGAGCCAAGTAGGTTCCACCCAAGCTGTTTTAATCCCTCTGGATCCACTCGGAATCCCTTAGCCATTTGCAGGGGACGAAGTAAGGTCCTGGCCCAGAGGCCACCCACCACCTCCCAAAGATGGCACACTCCCAGTTTTTGCTGGGACACGGGCCGATTCTGCTGCCTCACTCTCTCCTCGAAGTTGGCAGAACAATGCCTGAACCAGGAGTTGGCAGGCACGGCGGAGCCCAGCCACCTGCCCGGTTTCACTCACGGGCCCCATGGGCCATCGGCATCTCCCTTCTCCACAGAGGACAGAAACATGGGCCAAGCTGCAGCGCCTCTCATTTCAAAAACCGCCAACCACTCCGCCCACTGAACCCAATCCTGCCTTGGCTCCCCGATACTTACAAAGCCCAAGGTGCCAGAATTACAACCTAACCTGCTTCCTTCAAAAGTGATTAGAGCAAACCGACTCGGGGAAGGCAATGAGGGAGGAGAGAAAACAGTTTGAACATCTCAGGCGCTTCCCTAGAGACGTGATTAGTGACCTTGGCCATCACTCATCTTTAGCTCGGTTGCAATTTCCAGCAGCAGGTTAAGCTGCGGAGTAGGAAGTAATAGCTATTAATTAGTGCACAGATTCATCAAATAATGATAAGAAACAGAAAGACCTGGTGTGGGGCGTGGAAGTATAAACTGCTCTAGGCATCGATTCCCCCCGTGGCCTCACCAGTTGGCTGCTGGGCTTGGGGAGGTCAGCCTGCCGTCCTCTGGAACCAGTAGCCTGGCCGCAGCCCCGACAGCCTGACCACCGGTGACTCCTGGGGGAAACCTTCCCACCCAGCTCAGCCGAGAGTCACTTCCCTGTCCTCTGAATTCTGAAGCCTGTCATTTACGAGCAGTGTCTCAGCCCAACCTCCATCAAGTTCTCGGCTCCTCATTTCTCCATCCACTGCAGAGGTCTCCTCCTCAACCCTGCCATCTTCAGAATGGCTTACTCCGGAGTCACCAAGGACCAGCTGTTTCGCTAGATCCAAGAGATCCTACATCATCTTCATCTTAACCCTTCATATGCAAGACGCCGCAGCATTCCCTTTCTTGACACAGCAGACGCCTCCCCCCAGTGTGCTTCCCACACGGAGCTGACCGTCCTGGGTTGGCCGGCTGGCTCCCCATCCTCTGTGAAAACGGCGGCAGTGCTCAACAGCATGCCCTCACCCCAAATTCCACCGCCAGGCACCTCCATCCACTCCCGCAGCCTCCATTCCTCCTTGAACACCTCTGACTCCTAGCTCAAGACTTCCCTTTGAACTTCAGACCCATGAGGAGGTGCGACAGCCACCTCAGACCCCTGTACTCAAAATTGAACTCAGTCTCCGTCATCCCAGGCCCAGACCCCTCCAATAAAGCCCTCTCCTAAGCAGAAAACTGGAGTTCATCCTTGACTTCCCTGTCCTGTGACCCCTATAATTCAATAATTCTCAAATTCCATCAATTCTACCCCCTCGAATCAAACTCAGTATCATCACACGCGCCCGCTTCTGTCCGACGTCAGTGCTGGGGACTGAAGCGCTGTCCCCACAACTCCACTGGAAGCTGCCACCTGGTCTCTCCTGGACATCACCTTCTGTGCCCACTACCCCATTCCCTTTGCTGATTTTAATCTGTATCCTTCTATGGTAATAAACTGTGACCATGAGTGTAACAGCTTTTCTGTGTCCTGTGAGTCCCAGTGAATTCTGAACCTGAGAGTTGTCCTGAGGCCTCCAGCACAACAACAAATAATCAAATGCTAAGAATCATGATTCCAATCTTGGATGGAAAAAATCTTTTCAGCTTTAAAAAATATTTTATTTTTAGAAAGAGGGGAAAAGGAGGAGAGAGGGAATGAAACATCAGTGTGTGGTTGCCTCACACCCCAATACTGGGGACCTGGCCCACAACCCAGGCATGTGCTGTGACTGGGAATCGAACCACTAACCCTTTGGTTTGCAGGCTGGCACTTAATCCGCTGAGCCACACCAGCCAGAGCTCTTTTCAGCTTCTCGTAAGACTACATGCATTTTGCGAATGTTGACTGTGTTGACGGCTGTCTTTGGGCTGAGGGGCAGGGAGCACAGAGGTACTAGCTGGTGATCAGAAGCTATTGGATAATGCTGGTCACAAGTTGAATAGGAGAATTTTAGAGCTAAAAGGCACCCTGGAGACAGCACCTAGTTCAAGGTCCCTTACTTGCCAGAGGAGGGGATGGAAGAAAGCCCAAGGACATGAAATGAGTTGACCTAGGTTACAAGTGGGTTCAAATAAATTCAATGCTTGTTGAATATTAGGTGCCAGGCACTAGGCCAGATAGAGCAATCCGTTCCTGGGGTTCAAGGAGTGCAATGCCAGAGGCAAGGAGCGGAGGCCGCCCCAGTCAGTGGCCCCTGCAGCAGGAGCAGGGCGAGTGCAAACCGTCCATGCAGTGGCTCTCCGACCCCCTCTGCTGCCAGCCTGCCTCCTGCAGGGACTATGCAGAGAAGAGGAAGGAGCCCCACTCTCCAATGGGAGCCGAGGGTGCAGGGGGCAGTGAGGGGAGGCAGGGAAGGGACCTCAGGAGGGAGCCTACGGAAGATGCCCCTAGGGCTCAGGCCTTTCTCCCCAAACCCAGTTTTCCTAAATTTGCATTTTTTGGAGAAGCTTGCTGGACAGCGACTGGGGTAGCAAAGAGTGTATGAGGGGAGTGTGCGCTCAGGGGCCTCTCTGCCCGAAGGAATGGACAGTCCTTCTCCACAGATGAGAGGACTCCTGAGGCCACGAAGCAGGCAACGCTCACTGCACTGAAAAGCAATATGCGTGGGGCGCTCTGCCGGGGAAGGATCGCACTCAGGCGTGTGGACAACATGTCAGGCCTGCCTTACACACGCACGAGTGCTCGAGGTGGCTGCTTTGCCTTTGGTCAGCGTTGACACAGTAACTAGTGAGTCCTGTTTCTGAGCGCTGCTGGCCCCCAGCCCCACCCTCACTGCCCACCCCTGGAGGTAGCGGACAGCAGGAGCCAGAGGATGACCAGACAGAGCTGATTCTCAGTCCCTCGGACCACAGCTCTCCCTGCACACCAACCAGGGCAGCCTCTTCAGGGGGCTGCCCCTCTGCCCTGTCCCTCGGACCACAGCTCTCCCTGCACACCAACCAGGGCAGCCTCTTCAGGGGGCTGCCCCTCTGCCCTCTGCGGGAAGGGAAGGTGGGCCCCTCCAGTTCCCTAGTTCATCGGCACCTGATAACCCTGCTCTCGTAAGGCTACTACTGGGCACCAGTGACTGGGCACCATCAATAGAGCCGATACCATACTTTAGTCTTCGTTTGCTCCCATTACTCAGTTGGTGAGAACCTGACACACTTACTCAATCCGTATTTAATGAATGAATTGATGGAACCTTGCTTTGAGGGCACGAGTATGTGTGTGTGAGGCTGGAGAGAAGTGGACAGGGAGGAAGAGGCAGAGAAGAAGGGGGTGCAAGGTATTTACCCCACACTGGGAGCCCCAGGAACCTGCTTGGCCCTAGAAATGACCTGCCTTATGGCTTCAGACAGGCTTTAAAATGTGATTTTCAAAAAATGTTTCATTGATTATGCTATTACAGTTGTCCAATTTTCCCTCCTTTATTCCCCTCTGCCCTGCGCACCGGCTCCTACCCCCATCCCGCCCCCTCAGTTCATGCCCATGGGTCGTACATATAAGTTCTTTGGTTTCTCCATTTCCTATACTGTTCTTACCCTCCCCGTCTATCTCCCACCTACCGTTTATGCTACTTACTCTCTGTACCTTCCCCCCCCTCTATCCCCCTCCCACTCCGCCACTGATAACCCTCCACGTGATCTCCATTTCTGTGATTGTGTTCCTATTTTAGTTGTTTGCTTAATGTTTTTTTAGGTTTAGTTGTTAATAACTGTGAGTTTGTTGTCATTCTACTATTCATATTTTTTATCTTCTTTTTCTCAGATAAGTCCCTTTAACATTTCATATAGTAACAGCTCGGTGATGATGAACTCCTTTAACTTGACTTTACCTGGGAAGCACTTTATCTGCCCTTCCATTCTAAATGAGAGCTTTGCTGGGTAGAGCAATCTTGGATGTAGGTCCTTGCCTTTCATGACTTGGAATACTCCTTTCCAGCCCCTTCTTGCCTGCAAAGTTTCTTTTGAGAAATCAGCCGACAGTCTTATGGGCACTCCTTTGTAGATAACTGTCTGCTTTTCTCTTGTTGCTTTTAAGATTCTCTCCTAATCTTTAATCTTGGGTAATGTAAGTATGATGTGCCTTGGTGTTCCTCCCTGGGTCCAACTTCTTCTCTGAGCTTCCTGGACTTCCTGGAAGTCTATTCCCTTTGCCAGTTCTCCTTCATTATTTTTTCAAATAAGTTTTCAATTTCTTGCTCTTCCTCTTCTCCTTCTGGCACCCCTATGATTCGGATTTTGGAATGTTTAAAGTTGTCCCAGAGATTCTTAAGCCTCTCTTCCTTTTTCTGAATTGTTTCTTTATTCTGTTTTTGTTGAATGTTTCTTCTTTCTGGCCCACACCATTGATTTGAGTCCCGGTTTCATTCCTGTCACTGCTGGTTCCCCTGTACATTTTCCTTTATTTCACTTAGTGTAGCCTTCATTTTTTCATCTAATTTGCAACCATATTCAACCAATTCTGTGAGCATCCTGATTACCAGTGTTTTGAACGATGTATCTGATAGACTGGCTATCTCTTCATCGCTTAGTTGTATTTTTTCTAGAGTGTTAATCTGTTCTTTCATTTTGGCCATTTTTTTTGCCTGGGCACACCTGTTACGTAGTAAAAGGCGGGGCCTTAGGTGTTCAGGGTAGGGTGATCCACGTCACTGTACGTTGTCACGCTGTACGTGGGGGAGGGGCCAGAGAGGGAACAGTTCCGCTTGCTTGGCACTCTGAGTTTTCAGTCACTTCCTCCGCTACCCAGGAGCAAAGTGGGCCCTCCTGGTGCTGATTCCCGGGTGGGTGGGCTTGTGTGCGTTCTGGGACCCTGTGGGTCTCTCCAATAAACTGTGAGGCTGGGAGTTTCTCCCGCTGCTGCCTCAACCCCTACAGCTGTTTTCAATCAGAAGTCTGAGGCTTTATTTCCCCACGCTGGAACTCTGGTCTCACTCCCCAGTTGTCCCTTCCGGTTCATCTGCACGTGACTGAGCAACGGCCCAGCCCACAATCTGCCGACTCGGGTCCACCAGCCATCGCCTCGCCCGCCCCGCTCCAACAGCCGCTGCTGTGCCACGAGTCCTCTCCGACCGGCTGCCCATCTCCGCCCTTCCTACTGGTCTGGGTGAGTGTTTCTTCTTTAACTCCTTGGTTGTTGGACTTCCATACAGTTCGATTTTCGGTCAGTTCTGGTTGTTCTTGGTTTTTACATTTGTTGTTGCGCGAGGAGGCACAGCGTGTCTACCTACGCCTCCATCTTGGCCGGAAGCTACAATGTGATTTTAAGGCCTCCATCTTGGCAGACCTTCCCAGCCCTCCAAGCTTCTGCAGTCTCACTCCAAACTGACCATGGCTTTTCCCAGCTGGCCCTCAGGTGCCTGGCCCCGAGGAAGAACTGCCCCAGCCTTCTGTTTTGGCCCCTCCTCTCCCTCAATGCCAGCCCTGCTTTCAGATTATGAGGCCAGCTGCCTTTCAGCGCCTTCTCTTCCACGATGATCTAATCTACCCGCACACACACATCTCAAAAGCAGAAGAAAACAGCGCGCCCTAGAGTGTGAAAGCATTTGGTAACTTTATTTTATAAATCTTATACATTTTAGGACTATCAAGTGTTTTCTGAGAAAGTGAAATATAAAGTAATTCAAGAAAACTTTTAAAATAAAGGCTTCCCCCCAACTCTTCTGAGCAAAGAGGAGAAAAGAACAAGGCTGGTATTTGTGGAGCATAGGAAACGCCCAGGATGAGTTGGGCCCTTTCTCTCAGTGATCTGTGATCTCCCAGCAACCCTCGGAGGCAGACAGCAGAGTCGTGTACCAGAAAAAATAGTAACAAGGGACTCAGGAAGATTGCGTGATTTCATTGCTGAGTAATAACCTTGGAACTTGAGCTTAGCTCTGACTGTTGCAGGCACACTGGGCTTTTTCTACTCTGGGAAGATTTCCTGGGCTCTGACTCCCAGGTGCTTTGTCTCAGAAAGGCCTGGGCAGGGCCATGGTAAGGAAAGCAAGGATTCCATTGCATCAGCTCCACCTTTCTGCCCAACGTTTCACAAAGCAGATGATTTGACATGAGCTTAGTGTTTTTATCTGGAGTTATTCTATGTGAATGCAGGCAAAGCAAGGCGTGTCCCTCACGTCTCTGGTGTAACAGTCCTCCATGTCCCCTGCCTCTGCCAACCCAGCGTCCTCCTGTGGGCGGGGTAAGCCCAAGAGGCTCTTGTCCAGCATGAGTGTCAGAGGGAGAGGACGGGTTGGACGGGGCTCACCCTGACACTGTACTTGCAACGAGGGGACAAAGACCAGGTTCCTGAAACAGAGCGAAATGCATCGTTTACAGAAAGGTCTCTCTCCCTGCCACGGAGCAGCCTCAAGGTCCAGGACAGTGTCCAGGGCCCTGTCCAGCGTGCTGCTGCACTGGCCCCTCGGGCACTCTCCCCCTCCCAGGGGCAAAGCTGGGTGGCAAGCGCAGTCACATTCCAGCTTGTGAGCCAGGCAGAGGGGCACCAGTCCGAGGCCAGGGATCATCTTGTCAGAGGCGGCCTAGCAACCGCACGGCCATACACCCCAGCACTCGGCCACAAGGCCCCACCAGCAACAGTGGAGATGGGGGCCCCCTCTCGCCGAGCCCAATGGCGAGCCCGTCCCAGTGGAAGACAGGGAGAGAGGGCTTGGGTGGCCAACCAGCAACTTCCACTGCAGCATGACCCCTTCCTGCACCTCTCTGTACTTCGCCAAACGGTCAACAGAGGCCTCACACCCACCAAGCCACGCAGCCCAGCAACAAGCCTCGATCAGGGGACCCTTCTCTCACATTAGGAGATGGGGCCAATGGGGGTAAGGGGTTGGGGCAAGGCATGTTCATCGAGTTTTAAGTGCATGGTGGGAACAGACCCTCTGGTGATGAAATAGTTGTAGAGTCAAAAAGAAAAGCTGGTCCTTCTCAAAGGCTTCCCAGTAGCTGCTGGACGGTGCAGGATAGCAAAGTGGACAGTGACAGAGATGGGCAGAGAAAGCTCATCAGGACATCGAGAAGACACCAGTGATGCCTGGTGTAACAGAAACTTAGTGACTTTTCCCACCATGAATAGAAAAGACAGTCACTCTCAAACTCTCTGGCAGAAATGAAGAGGTAGGGCACTCACCGAGGAAAACCCAAAGTATTCAGAACAAGGCCTCTGCCCTGCCTTACAGCAGCTCCTCCCACCGCTCACCCCAGCACGCTACAGCCACCCCATCCTGCACGTACACCCAAGGCTCTGCTGCCGTGTCTGGCGTCTGCCCCAGGGTCACGCTGACACTGCAGTGTGGGACGCCTGCAGGACCCTGCCCAGCATCCAGACATCCACAACCAGGCAGTGACAGCTAACATCCCAGGACACAAGCCTGGCCCGTGGAATGTGGCACCAGTGGACAACTGCCCCCTCTCCCCCAGGTGTAGAATGTGTCTGAGCCACATTCTCCATATGCTGGGAGGGACCAGGGGATTGACTCTGTGACGGTTAACTTAGATGTCCACTTGCAGGGTGCTTTTGGATGAGATAAATATTAAAATGGCCAACTCTGAGCAAAGCAGAGTGTCCTCCATGACATGGGTGGGCTTCATCCAATCATGTGGGGGCCCGAATAGAACAGAGTGATCTCCCCAGGCAAAACTGCCTCCGACTCCCCTGTGCCTTCCCGGGCCTCAGGATCCTCCGAACACGGAGCGCTTCCATCAGGTGTTAGCTGGTGAATGCTGACACGCAGCAAAGCAAGGACAGCTTGAGGGGACAGACGTGGACCAGAAGGCAGCCTAACGACAGAGGACAGCCGCCCCACTAAGCAGACCACTTCTGCAGTGCCCAGAACAGCAGCGCCCCCCGGGTTCCTCATCTGACAGGGAAGGACTTACACACAAAATTCCCTGGTCAAACCCAGACTCCCTGGTTTTTGTTACTAACAACACTGTCTTCTGAATTATTTTCCTAAATTTATCTCACCAGTGAAACCACGTGGCTCTCCCTAACCAGGTTAACTTTATCTAGGGGCAGTGCTGGCTCCCTGAGGGTGATGTGACGAACTGCAGTAAGTCCCCACCTGACGCCGTCCACAGGTTCTGCAATCTTAAGTGACAACACATAACAAAACCAGTTTCACCACAGGCGCGTGGATATACACAAGAGTTCAGTTCCTACAGCTTGCAGGGCCTGGCACATCAAACTGGATAGCTCAAGACAAGAGAAATCTAGTCTCCCGCAGTTCCGGAGGCCAGAGTCCACACTCCAGCAAGGCCGCGCCTCCTCCGAGGGCGAGGAGCGCGCTCCCGGCCTTGCGGCTGCAGCTCCATTCTCTCTGCGTCTCCACGCGCTCTCCCCCTCCCTCTGATAAAGGTGGCAGCCACTGTGCTTAGTGCCTATCCGCACAACCCAGGATCATCTCATCTCAAGGGCCTTTTCCAAATAAGGTCACGTTCACACATGCCACAGATGAAGAGGTGGACTTGTCTTTTGGGGACTGCTATCTAGCCTACTGTGGCCCTGAAAGAAGTATATTCATATCAGTCTGTCACCAAAATCACCTCTGGGTAACTTAACACCAGTTTAGACCTGCGAAGCTGAGGGCCAGACCTTGGACAGGAAATGAATCTGGTGACACTCTTTTATCTTACCATGAACCATCCCCATCACCCTTTCCAAAAAGTTTTTTTAACCTAAGATCACATGGCAGTCACGTCACCACGGGTGTTTGGATAGTGCTAAACTGTGTGCCCGGAACCTACTTACCTCCCCTTCCTTGCCAAACGGGTCCACTCATGTCACAACCTGTAGAAAAAGAATGTGGCAGGGGTGCTGTGGGCGGGGGGCAGAACTGGGGTGGACAGACAGAAACAAGGCTGAGAGTGAGAGGGCCACTCACAAAGGGAGCAGAACAAGGGTCACGGGGTGGAGCCGAGAGGCGGTCAGCAGGGAGAAGCAGAGACGGGAGCGGCAAGGAAGACTGCGGGCTGGTTTAGGACAAGTCTCAAGTGCTGAGTTCCCGATACGTGACTCCTAGGAGCCCTCAAAGGAAGACCAGCCACTACCCTAGACAGGATCTAGAAAGCGCCGGCTCACAGGAGCCCCCGAACACCGTTGAGCATTCATAGGCGCAAACCACCAAGGAGAAAGGGGTCGTTTTCCAGCGGCTTTAGATGCGGAGGGCCATGCAAGGGCGAGCGGGTTGGAGCTCTTGCAGGCACTGTAGGTCCTGGCTCTGTCTACAGCCTTTCTCCAGACCCACAGCCCCGACTCCTCGCCGCCGCAGCGCCACCCCACGTCCTCTGCAGTCACAGAGTCTGCTCCCCCTGGAGGGTCGTTCAGCCCCAAGCCTGTGAACACCTCCCTGCTCACCTCTCGGTGATCTCTCTCTCCTCGGAACTTAGAGCAGTTGTCCCTGCCATCGTTTACACAGGAAGTCTCTTGATGGCTTTCTTTTATTATTTAATCCTTATCAGCTAACTTTGTTCCTAGAAAAGAAGATATTCCAATACACTACTTTATATAAATCAGTATCTTCAAGTTAAAAAAGACACATACTATATAGTTACTTTTTTAGTGACTGTGAAGCATGCAAAATAACAGCTCTAGAACAATTCTCCATTATTTTTAATCTTCTGCTGAAGCCTGAAAGATGAAAACACAGGCTGTGAAATATGCTGAGTGCCCAACGCACTGGAACCCCTAGAACAAACCAAGTCACACGCTGCTCAAAGTCTCAAGACAATACAGCTGGATCCCACTTTAATGATGACTTTTTTGTTATGAAGCCAAATGCACTAGGGTGGAGTGAGATCTAGGCGAGAACCCATGGCCCCCGAGCAACACTGCACAGCGCTGCTGGAAACCACGAACCTGAGCCGTGGTACCACTGCTCCAGCTGCATCGTCGGTTCTCTGCCTTCCGTGGGGGTTATGAGAACCAACGTCACTGTGAGTCATGACACACAGGTAAAAACCTCTGAACATCACTGATGTTCACTAGTACAGGGAAACTGGATTATTGCTTCCTAAATAAGGCTTTTAAAACATCTTTTAAAAAAAGAAGCCCATCAGGAAAAATAATACTTAAAAACCTTTCACAGTGTTGGGGGATAGAGCTACAAGGAACTTAAAAACAGGGGCTAGCCCCGGCTGGTGTAGCTCAGTGGATTGAGCTCGGGCCTGCAAACCACACGATCGCGGTTCGATTCCCAGTCAGGGCACATGCCTGGGTTGCAGGCCAGTTCCCAGCAGGGGACTCACAAGAGGCGACCATACATTGATATTTCTCTCCTTCTCTCCTTCCCTTCCCCTCTAAAGATAAAGAAATAAATAATATTTTTAAGGAAACGGGGGCTACTGGCTTACCATTAATGGTCCATTGATTGAGCCACTTTACATGAACGTCGTCATGCAACCCTCCCAACCCCAGAAGAGGTTACAGATGAAGACACGGAGCTCAAGCGGCTTGCCCAAGGCCACCCATCTCTTACGTGGCATAGTCCAGAATCAAACTCCAGGCAGTTAACCCAAAGCTCGTGTCCTTAGCCACTGTGTTGTGCTACTTTACTCACTCCTCTTCCCTCCAGCGGTTTGGACCACCTTTTCCTCCCCAACCACTAGAGCCCGAGGACCTTCCGCCAGGCTCCAGCTTACACCAGAAGACTCCGGGGAGGAGACAGGACTCGTGGGCAGTGCCTGTGGCCCTCTCGCCACGCGCTGGACTTGGGCTCTCAGGCAGGTCTGGAGAACAGGAATCTGCCAAACTCTTGAGTTCCTTCTCCACTCTGCTTTGGTCCTTGTCTTCTCCTGACTGTGGGAGGCCATCTTATCAGTACAGAGCCTTGGTTCCGGAACGCCTTCCATCTCGAACAGTTCTGTTCTCGGCCAGGTTGTTCACGGAAACAACATCTCAGATGTCGAACAGAACTTCGGCCCTCACCCCAACAACCCTGTCACGCAGATACCTGTATGGTCGGTCACCTACACAAGTCTGTTTTTGAACAAACTGCTTCTACAACAGCCTTCTGGAACAAATTACATTTGAGATCAGAGGATCCACAGTATTCAAAGCCAGATTCACGAGAACTGAAGTACCGGGAGAGAAAAGCGGTGACACACAGCGTTCCTCTCAGCACTGCACGCTCTCCGCCCATTTGCCCTTGCTTTTTCCTTTTCTTTAGGTAAAAGATACTTGAAAACAGAGCACAGACATTGGTCAACAAATGACCCAAAATAAAGACCAAAGTTCATTTTTGATTCAAAGAGGTCACTCTAGACACAAAACAGGCGCCAACTTCCATGAGCCGGGACGCCCACAGCCCCACTGCTAGGCTGGCGATAGAGCGCATCCTGTCTCACCCCTTCAGGTAGGGGCACGGGCTGGTCCCGGAGGCTTCCTGTCGCTGAGCGTCTTCTGTAGGTTCGAGAGAATGATTCCAATGTCAAGACTCAAGCGTAGCTAAAACAAAGGCCAGGGCGCAGCTGGAATCCAACAAATATTACCTTGCAACTTTCTTTACTGGGGCAACCTGGGCACGAATTATCTGAGACATTTGTGGCTTGATCACAGTGGCAAAGCTGACACAATGTCATGGAACTGTAGTGGCAGAAAGGTGTCCAAGACTGCATCGCTGTGACCTCATTTTGAATTAAGTAACGTAGGTAATCCAACACGTCTGGACACTTATTTATGAACACAAGGATGAAAATGACTAGCCTGGCAACCATAAAATTCCTCAGGGGTTGAACAAATTGAAACAGATTTTTGAAGGCAGGTATCAGGGGGAAAAAACCCACTAATACCTTTGGAGGACTGTTTCATAAAATGAGGGCCAAAGAGCCTCACCAAACGGAAGCAGCCAGATTCAATGGCAGGAGGGGTCTGTCTGCATGCAAACTGTCTGTTCTCCTGAGTTATGCTGGCCTAAAGTTGTCATTTTAGTTTAGTAAGTGCTGAAATCCAGCATGCAATGTGCAAGTCAGCTAAAGTGCTATTATAAGCAGAAGTCTTTTCTATTTGCATCTTAAAGATATTGACTAACTTATGTTACAACAATAATTAAGTAATTATGTGCTACTTTCCTTAGCCTTATGAGATAAATATTGTTACTACAAGAATAAAAATTGTGATCCTTAACTCAACTTCTGTGATTTTAAGGAGTCACATCTCAGCGGAAGAAATGGGAACATACGAAAGTCCATCCCTACTTAAGCTGAGTCCCATACAGGAACCACCCTAGATATTTTTGACCTAAGAAACATGCAAATCTGCAGACAATTTCCGAGTTTATCTGAGCCGAACCGAGGATGATCACCAGTAAGATAAGTCTCCACGGACTGAGAAATGCTCTCCAGATCAGCAGCTCTGCAGCTTACTCCACACGTTGGGGTCAGGGGAGGGGACTCAGGAGTCACCTGAAGTCCACTGATGGTAGGTCAGGGAGGCGGCGGAAAGCAAAGAGAGGAAGCCTCTGAGATGGAATAAAAAGTAAAACGAGACATTTCTATATTGGTGGGTACAGGAGAGTTAATATTTAACATCACAGCACACAGAGATGGCATGTGGGCAACAAGAGAGCAATGAGGGGCTCTGTGGTCCCGTCTGGCGGGGGGCTGTACTGCCCTGAGGGGTCTGGGAAAGGGGGTTACTTTGACTTTCCAAGGATGTGTTATCTTAGATGCAAAAAGACAGTAGATAGGCTGACTGATGGTACAGGTTGACCTTTGTCAAGGAAGCTGCAGGCCTAGGCTGTGACTACCCACCAGGACCTTTTAGTTAGGAATTTTACATTCAGACCACCCCGTGTTGTTGTTCCAGTCTCCGAGTTTCTAGGGCCCACCGTGCCGACCTCTCCTGGGCTTGTCAGGTTTAGCGCAGGGCCCCTTTCTGTCCACAGTCTTAACAGCAAGTTGATTGAGAATTATACTTTGATGTTCAAGGCAAAAATTACCAGTTTTTAGGGCACTAGAGAACAATTTGAGATGAATAAGCCTCAGAGACAGATCCAAATGTAAAGATTCAGACGCTGTTAGTCAGAGGGGAACTCAGAAAAAGAAGGGTTTGTCCACTGGTAACTAGTAGAGTGTCTACCATATCCTGAGGATGGTGAAGCAAGAGATGAGGCGTGGACTGAGAGAAAGGGGGCTAGAGAGGGTTAAGTTAGGACTTACAGCAGTCACTGTGGAGTATGGGGAAGCTGACCGCAACAGCGAGAAGGGACAGCTGAGGCTCTCCAGCAAAAATCGGTGGAGCCCCCCCAAGCAGGCATTTGGTGTTGAAAGGGCATGCGGACTGGGGCAACGCTGGGCTCAGGCCCCAGCTCTGCTACTCGCCCGCTGGATGGCTTTGGCAAGCTATGTATCATCCCGAAGGGTCTGTATTGTAAGTTCTGTTTGTGTTGATGAAAACAAAGACACTGGCCTCTGCTGGGTAGCTCAGTTGGTTGGAGGACTGTCCTGATACGCCGAGGCTGTGGGTTCAATCCCGGTCAGGGCAAGAATCAAACGAGTGCCTAAGTAAGTGGAATAAATTGATGTTTCTTTTCCCCCTCTCAAATCAATACAACATTTAAACAACAAAAAGACACTGAAGTGCATGCCATAAGAATCTCTTTTTGCAATACACCGTTAGTTAATGTTCTCTCAACTAGTTGTACACACGGTTCACATTGTTCCATCCAACTCAGGAACAGTGTGCAGGATAAACACCTGACCGAGTCCCCTGGCTGGGGGTTAAACACCTGGGCTTCTCACGTCTACCTCAGAGAAGGAGCAAACATCTGGCAATATCTTTGTTCTGGATTGCTGGTCTTAGGGAAAGCAAACATAATGGCAGGGAATAAATCTGACTTTTTCTCGTATGTCCAGAGAAGGGGCCACTTGTTTATTTGTTTTACCTTTTATTCCATCCACTGTCTATATAACGAGTCCTTAACATATGGGTCCGTGGACAGGATTTTAGGAAGGGTTCATAAACACCTGGAAATTACACGCCAACGGGGTTTCCACACACATACTTGCAAAAACTTTCTGTGCGTTTTCAAGGACGTCCACAAACGCCTCTTCGCCAAATGGTAAAAACCACTGCTCTAAGAACGTTCCTTTTCTGAAGCAAGTTTCTAATTACACGGGAATGGGTCTAAGTCCCGCGGGGTCTCACGGTAGAGAGCCTTCACCGTTGGTCAGGAACTGGGCAAAGCCCAACTGCTGTGTACAGCTTAACCTACAGCGCGAAACGCTCCACTGTAAAACTGAACAAAAACACAAGTGCACCAACCCCGACGCTGGACGGGCGCTGCGACGCCAGGTTCCAAACGCGTTTTGCAGGCTTCACCTCCGCGGAGTTCAACTACTTGCGCAGTTTGGGGAGCACTTCTCCATCTCAGTTCACCCACCACGGGAAACAAACCAATACAGGCTGTTGGGCAAAGGGTCCATTCCCTCGCCAAGGCCACCCTCCGGCTCCACAGCCAGGCACGTCGCAGGTGACCGCGTAGCAGGGCCACGAGGCAGCTATCGGGGTCCAGGTAGTGGCGCCTGCTCCCCACGTGACACTCTCCCAAAGTCACTCACATTTCCGGGACCACGGCCTGTTTCTCCGCAGCTCTGTAGCACCGCACACGGAAACCACAAGCCGCAGACTCACCACCCGACTGCGCTCTCCTGAGCGCTTCAAGTAGCACTCAAGGGTCCCACAGCCCCGCAGCAGGGACCGCGCAAACGTCTCAAACGCCTACCGCAGCCGACACGTGACCAACAAGCGTAAACTCCAGCAGCCGGCGCCCGTTTCCCGGCTGAGGCCGGCGCGCGCATGCGCGAGGCTCGGACGCCTCTTCTGGCGACGGTTTCCAAGCAGTTGTGCGACTGCGCCGCGTGAGGCCCGGCGTCCCCCCTGAAGGAGGGGCCACTGGCCACGGCTCCAGCGCGCTTGCGCGGTAGCTGGTCGTGGGCGTTTCTTCCCTCCCCTTTTTCAGAACTGGTTTTGAGGGGTAGATTCGAGTTACAAAATGGCGGCCTGGGCCGTGTTCTGCGCTGTTTCCCCGGCAGTTTCCAGCTGAGAAGGTGGCTGTCCCCGTCCCTGCCGAACACGGAGAGACGAGGCTCTCAGGGGATATGGTGTGTGAGACTCGGGGCTTGCTGATCACCGAGTCCTTCGAGAATCTCGGCGCACCGGGAGCGGCCGGGAGCTCTCACCCGGCGACGAGCAGCCTCTGCCCACCCGAGCACCGCCTCGCACTCGATTCGCCGCACCAACAGCCCAGCAAGTGCCGTGGCAGCCTCCCAGGAGGTGAGAGGTGGCCCGGCCGAGTAGGAAGGGACAGGAAGGGACAGGGACGAGCGCAGGAGTCTGGGTGCCGGGATGGCTGGTCTGGTCCGGGGCCTGGGGAGCTGAGCCAGATCGGCGGCGTACCAGACCTGGATCTGGAGGAGCCTGGACCCTGGGAAAGAGGAGCCGGAATGAAGGGCTCAGGCTTGAGGATGAGGCACGTGGCGTGGGGAAAGCTCGGGAGGGTGGGGCGGGATGACAGCAGCCACGCAATCGGGTGAGGTTATTTGTGAGGTCGGCCTTGGGGTCGGCCTGTTGGGGCTGTGGTGTCCGATCTGGCTAAGGCTCGCCGGGGTGCTGGGCCCCGCCGGAGGCCAGAGTGGGCCAGGGCTGCCCCGGCGAGGCCTTCTGCTTTGCTTCCTAGAGGTTTCTCTCGGTACTACTTTTCCCTTGGCCGATCCACCTGTCTCTTCTCGCCCCTTTTGACCAGGCTTCACTTTCTTACTGCGACGCTGATCATCCCATTGATCATCCCATTACTTTGTTCCTTTAAGAAAGAAGCAGTTTCGTTCCCCCCTCCCCCGCCCGGTGTTCGTTCTCAGGGTCCAACCCTTGTTCTTTTTTCCCTCGGGGCATGGCACCATAGATACGCGGGTGTGGACTCAAGTTCAGCTACTCTGACGGCAGAGACCACGTACCCTCCCTCCAGTTAGCAAGTTTCAGTTTCCCGCCATAGTGCTTCCCAGAAATCATCTCATAACTTGATGCCTTTTAACCACAAGCCCAAACGTTTTTTAAATTACCTAGAAGAATAGCTCATAAGTTTCCCAGGGTGCCGGCCTGATTTTAACTATTTCACAAGAATGTTTTTTCCTCGCCTTGCATAAAAATAAAAGTTACGGTCTGAATGCCATGCTTTGAAATAAAATGGATTTAAGCTTGGCTCCTAATTCAAGTAAATTCTCTTCTTCCATAGTAGAACTTTTAAGGTTTGGAGGAAAATAGTATTTTATATCCTTTGCTTCTAATAAAACTTACTTCTTTAATATTTATTAAGCCCTTCCTCTGTTCCAGGCACTATTCTAAACTAAGTTTTTTGTTTATCTCAATTTGCATACCTCCCTGTTCTAAAGATGAAGAAACTGAGGCACAAAAATTAAATAACTTGCCCCAAGACTCCTGCAAGAAAATGGAAAACTAGAATGCAAGCATCTCGCTGTGGTGTTTTTCAAATGCGCAGCGCCCCAGATCACTGCTGTGGCCGCAGCTAGAGTGCCTGTCACCACGGGGCAGGTCCTGCCCTGGGCACAGCCGGTAGACCCCTGCCCTCTGGTCAGGTGCTGATTGGATGACCGTGGTGGAAGATGAGGGTTTGGCTATGATGATTATCTCTTCCACTGTGGGCAGGAGTTAGAGGTTGAAATTGTACCTTATTACAGTGTTTGCATTTGCAGCTGCACCTTCTTTTTCCATTTAATAATAAGTCATTAACCATTAATATTTAATAGCAACAGTGGCTATTTCATCTTCTCCCCTTTTCTGCCCTCTGGTGGAAGTATTGGTTACTGAACAGCAAAACGGCCCGAGGGAGGCGTGCAGAGACCTAGTTCAAGTTCAGTAAGGAGTTACGGACACAAGTCCATTGCTTGTTTCTGTTTGGATTTCAAAAATTAGTAGCAAAACTTGGCCAGATGTTTGTGGGGAGACCTTAAAAAAGGATTCAAAGATTGTTAGGATGTTACTCAAAGCTGACAACCCGTATGTGGTTACAGGGTCCGAGTTGGGAGCTCTTTGTAGTGTCACCATTTGCGTTTTATTTTATGGACACTAAGACAAGTAGTTAGTGTCTTAATGGCCAAGAAGTTCCAGAACTTACTTGGGCCGGGCAGTGCTGAGGGCAAAGCAGGAGGAGAAAGACTCTGGGGAAAGGATGTGGGGGGGCTTCAGTACATTCCTGGGCCGGTGGGGGGCGGAGATCCCCCTGAGCTGGTGAGTTACTGCGCTCACAGTGGAGCTGTCCATTGAGTGTTTTTGTTTTCATAACAAAGAAAATGACCTGAACATAGGGCAGGCACAGGCACCCTCTTTGGCCATGTCTCGTGTCCCCGGCATGGACTGCCGCACTGCCAGTCCCCGCCGCCACCCCGCCTGCCCTGCGGTGCACTGGGCTGACTGGACGAGCTCAGGGCTTGTTTTCGAAACAGTTGTAAATTCTCAGATTGTTAACCTGTTTATATTAATTACATTTTGAGCTTTTAAAAGATGTCTTATCGCAGCAGTGTGCAGTTTGCAGTAGTTAACGTTCAGTCTTGGGAAGTGCGTTCACTTCAGCGGTCTGTCGCCCAGGGAGGGGGCCCATGCTGTGGGGGTGGGACCAACGCCTCACTGCAAGTCCTGCTGGAGAATGGGCTTCTTCACTGGATCACCTTGAAGAGAATTTTAAATATTGAAAGACTTTGTCTGTAGCAAGACTATAATTTACATAGATAAGTTAGTCGAGTACTTCTTGATTATATATATATATATATATATATATATATATATATATATATGTATATACAGTATTTAAGATGGCAGGTTTTAAAAAAACCTGAGGTGGCATGTGAGTTTTTCCCAGAGAGGGCTGGGTTCCAGCTGCTCAGAGCGAACGCCAGTGGGCCTGCGCAGGCCTGCCCTGCCCTGGCTCACGCAGCCCTGGATTGGATCTGACTCCCAGGGGCCTGGCACACCTTCGGAAAGGTCTTGGCAGTTCCCGGTGGTATCAAAAATGGTTTTTTATCTCATTTTATGCTAGAGTGAATTTTTAAAATTCTCTGGTTCGCAGGCCCGCACTCAATCCACTGAGCTACACCAGCCAGGCCTAAAATTCTTTGTAAGAGTGCTCTCTTGGTCTAGAAAAGCTAACTTTTTACTTCTAACCTTTTTACTTTTAGGGTCGCAAAAATGGCCAAAAGAATTGCCGAGAAGGAATTGACAGACAGGAACTGGGATCAAGAAGATGAAGCAGAAGAGGTAAAAAGCAGTTTCCCTGGGAATGATTTCCCACTGTCCCTGCACTTAAACTTCGGTTCCTCGGGCAGACTGTGGGAGTGTGGAAAGGCCTCTTTAAGGCCACGCTGCACGGGAAACTGGAAGGTTTCCCCGGACCTGTGCTCAGTGTGGACATTCGTTCATTGCGTTGATGTGCCTTGTCCCCCGCCCCGAGTCCCTGCAGTGCTCTGCTCCTTTGACAAGCACCTCGCTCCTGAATTGCATGTGCGTGCAGCGTTCCAGACCCATGGCTTTGTCAGGGCCGAGTCAGTGATCTCGTGGCGAACCTGAGAAGTGGTGTCCCACCAGCCACTGTGCAGATTCCACTGTGCAGATTCCTGAACAGGTCGCCTCGTGACGCTGATCTTCTCGAGACCAGCTTTGTTTCCTGTTCTTGTAGATCAGAGACACCCCCCCCCCCCCCCCACATACACACACATACAACAGTGGCGTTAATAGGAAAGCGCAGCAGTGTGGTGTCCCAGGCCAGTTTGTGACCAGGTTGCCTTTCAAGTTGACAGTGCCGAGTGAAAGGGTTAAAATTAAATTAACCTACAAAAGTGCTTTTGAGCTTTTCCTTAGACTGCTATCTTCTTTCTGAGTCTGTTTCCTAGTAACTAGTATTTTTTCCTTTACAAATACAGCTACTAATGTGGTTGGAGAAGGCGGGGCTTTTAACACGTTTAACTGACATGGTGCTTCTTAACCAGGACTTCGTAACTGAGGTTTTTTTGGGTCTCACATACGGCTCCGTCCGGGGTCTGGTAAGCCTCAGGCTACCATATAAAGATTTGCTTTGACATTAAAATAGCTCGGGAATGAAAGGAGCTCCTGTTTGGGTAGATTCACAGGAATGAGTGTGGAGGGCATGACATTTAATTTGGGCAAATGGAACTGAATGCTCCCTTCTGGGGATACAGAGATCTCGCCGTTAAACGTTTTCTGAAGTAACCATAGAACTTCTCACAGAAAATGTCTCACACCGATCCTGTAGGGGAAACGGAAGGAGGAGCTGAAGGCACAGGCTGCAGTGCGCTCCTCGTCGTGGACGGAGCACTCGGGGCGCCGTCTGGGACGCTCCCAGCAGCACTCAGGGTTCCGTGCCTCAGTGGTCTCTCAGACAAAGGGCAAGTGGGCAGAGCTCTCCTAAAAGTGCGTGTGTGTTTCCCACGTGCAGGTGACGTTCAGGAGAGTGGGAGTGGGGCGGCACTGGGGCAGGCACCCAGGTGTCGGAGCAGCTTACCTCTCGTTAGAACCTCTGAGTGCGCGGGAAGCGCTTGAAGACGGTGCTGAGTAGCGGGCACTACAGCTTCCGTGGGCCTGGCCTGGTCGGGCGTTTGCAGTCTTCTCTCTGTGATTCGGGTCTGTGGGTTCTAGAACCCTTCTGACTCACGTGACTGGCATTGGAATAGATAGATAGTAGACGTGAGCTTTATTTTAGTGTGCGCTCTCTGCAAGTCCTGTTACGACTGCTAACAGCACTTTAAAACCGGCAGGTGCTCGGTAGGTTTGCCCGGCCCAGCTCGTCCTTCAGTGTCCTCTCCTTTCTGGCCTTCGCTTGCTGCTGTTGACTCTGTGTGCTCCCACAGGTGGGGACGTTCTCGGTGGCCAGTGAGGAAGTCTTGAAGAACAGAGCCATAAAGAAAGCGAAGCGGAGGAATGTGGGGTGCGAAGTGAGTATTTTCCCCAGCTTTCCACTTGGGGGCAGTCAGATCAGTAGACGCTGGTTAAAGTGCTGGCCTCAAGCGTGAGTCCTTGGTGTGGTCCCCCTCAAAAACTGTAAACAGGAGAGCCGAGCCTTCCTGGGAGCTCGCCCAGCTGCTGGAGAAGGCAGAATGTGGGTAAGTTACAGAGGCGAGGGGGCAGTGAGGATGGCTGCAGAGAAGGCCAGAGACAGCCTTCAAGGAGGGGTGGCCGAGCTGTTGGCTGAACCGGGGCGAAGAAGTAGAAGCCCTGTCAACCTCCGTCCACACTTAGCAGGGGTGAGGGGCGTCCTTGCTGTTAAAGGAAATGGAACATAGGTGGATATTTGAAATCCACAGATAATTTTAGCTGCAACTTTCAGCATCAGGTTTCCATTAGAACTTGTGTGTGTGAGGAGGTAAGTGTTCTGTCATCGGCTTAGGACGCTGGAGCACAGCTTCTCCCGGGAGCAGGCTGGTTCCTCTGCCTGCAGACCCACGGGGGGCGGGGGCACAGTGGTGGGCGGAGGCGGACCAGAGCAGGGACTTCTGTTTCTGCTTCTCTGGAGCCCAGATGGACATCTTCTCGTTCAGCTTTTTAGCTCTGGTTGTGCTGAATGTCTCACTCCTTAAAACAAAACAAAACAAAACAAAACAGTGGCTTTTGATTTTTTGTCATGATTCTAGAACCAGTTTACTATATGTAATTGCCAAAACAGCTATAAATACCATGTGGCTTTTAAAAATCATGCAAAATAAAAGGCTCTGAAGGGCTGCCTTTCCTGTTTCTCTGCAGATCGCTGTTACAAAGTAACAATTGGATGTATTTTGGAATTTGAATCATTAGAAATCAAGTTTAAAGCATCAGAATCTAAGCTATATTTATTACATGTATTGAAAGTCATACAAGTTAGGATTTGCCATTCTTTGCCTAATATTGTGGCCATGAGTTTATCAGTGGTCTGCAACTGTCTGATGAGATTCCATAGATGTGACCGAAACACTCGTGGTTTTTGAGGACTGTGCGGTGATATGAGACCGACCGGCCTGTTTAGAAAAGGAAGAGTTTCCAGTTAAAGTAATTTCTCTGTGAGATCATGATTGTCATCGCATGTGTGGGAACTTAAGTTGCGCTCTTGGGTGCCTGAAGCCTGCTGTCCGTGACAGAGTTTTGGGAGTATTTCCTGCAGCCCCCCTTGCATCCTTGGTCTGAGATCCGCCCCCCCGCCCCCAACCCTGTGGCTTAATCACTACCTTGAATGGAGAAAGGGGCTTACAGGAACTGTCATGACTTCAGCAAAGCACAGTAAAAACGGAGGGAGTCTTTCTCCGGAAGTTCTTGGGGATAGAGAGCAGCAGCTTTACAATTTGCTAAGAAATGCCACGCGTTTCCGAAGCATCTTGGCTTAGAGATGGGGAACCAGCGAGGGCGGGAGCAGCCTGCCGGAAAGACCTGTGGTAGGGAGCGAGTCAGAGGGGAGGGCTGCCTCTGGCTTTCATGGCTGCAGCAAACGCGCATCGGAGAGGCAGGTCGACCTTCGGGTGTTTGTAGGCTGAGAGCAGGTGGGAAGCTATGGGTTTTGTTAGGAAACTACAGGTTAACTGGGTAAAACACTTTCAGTTTACCTCATGTGACCTCGTGCAGCCTCGTTAGGCAAATTGTGAGCGGTAGGTACTTGAAACATACTTAGTTTGGGGCTTGGTTTTGCTGAGAGTGTGTTTTCAGGTCTGACGCTGAGTGGTGGGTCTGTCCATCACTGCTTTCGTTCTCTTCCCTTTGGTATCTTACTGCTCTTACCTTGATTTGGACTGTGCGTGACTCTCTGAGGCAGCTCCTGTCTCCAGAGTTGTGGTTGTGAGAATGCACTTGTTCTCCCGTGTGAGTCTGGTCCAGCCGGCGGGGTCCTCCGTGTTGGCGGGATTCCAGTGCTGTTCGGCTGGGGTAGCAGCAGCAGCGCAAGTTTGCTTCTTGGCTACAGCACATTGTCTCATGTACGTCCTTTCTTTGTGTTTCAGTCCGACAGTGGGGGGGCCTTCAAAGGCTTCAAGGGTTTGGTTGCACCTTCCGGAGGAGGAGGGTTTTCTGGATTTGGTCCTTGCGCTGGATCGAAGCCTTTGGAAGGACTGTCCAATGGGAACAGCGTGACCAGCGTCTCTCCCTTCTCCAGTGCCCGGGCCACCCCTGAGACCAAGGTAGCCTTCGGTAAGTCACCTTCCCTCCCCCCGCTGACACCTGTGTGAAGGTGATCCATGAAAACTAACTTCACAAAGATGTTTTTCTTGTACTTAGATAGGTCCTGGGGCTGTATATGCAAAAGCTACAAAGGAAAAGGAAGGAGGTTACGGACACGTTGGCTGTTTATGAATTTGGGCAGAGCATGAGCTTTCAAGCCAGAATAGACCTAGGCTCTGTTCTCAGCTCTGCTGCTTGCCGGCTCCGAGACCTTGATAAAGTTCCTTAACCTCTGGGCCTCCGGCTGGGCAGTGAGAAGGACCCGCAGAACTGACCTGAGGGTCAGAGGAGGATGGGACGCTCTGGGCAGGGCCCATGAAGGCCTGCCCTCCCAGTCCCTTGCTCGGCGTTGCGGGTGCCGACTTCTGCCTGGCCCGCACCCAGCAGAAACCCAGCAGAAACCCGGGACTCCTCCCTTCAGGGTGCGTTTTGAGCGGCAGGTGTTAGTTGACTGGTTGTGTTTGGAGAGACATAGTCAGAGCTTTGGGGATTAGCAACAGAGAATGGGATCGCAGGTGGGAGCCCTGGGTTCTTAGAGGTGATTGTTGGGACTGTATGCAGCGAATTGTTCCAAACCTACGCACAGTTTCATTTTAATGAGGCAGAATGGTTAGTGTGAGTGAAACAAGCACTTTCTGTTTAGGAGTTAATGACTTATTACATGTTCTGTCCTGCAGCCTTGGGGGCTGAGTTTTATACTAATGGTATTTTGACAGTTCTGAGTGAGATGGGCATCCTTTTGAAGGGAAAGATTATTTTAAAATTACTAACACAAGCATAAGAGATACCGCCCTTGTATAAAGTTTGTTTTGATTTTTGTGACAACCAGATCCTGATTATTAGACGTGCATACACTTCTTGAACTGTCACCAAACTAGATGCAATGAAAGCAGAAAATAGGAAGAATGACATAAAAACCTGGATGACTTAGTGAACTTCTATATAAATCTTAAAACTTGAATTTCCTGTAGGATCTGTTGCTGCAAATGGCCCCGCCTCCTTGGTTGATAATAAGATTTCAGATCCCCAAACCAACGGTGACGGTCAGCAGCCCTCCTCTGCAGGCCTCACCCTGGCCCCTGCGCACCAAGGGAGTGCCTATCACAAGCAGCTGGCGGCCTTGAACTGCTGCGTGCGGGACTGGATAGTGAAGCACGTGGATGCCAACCCGCTGTGCGACCTGACGCCCGTCTTCAAAGACTATGAGAAGTACCTGGCAGGCATTGAGCAGCAGCTAGGCGACAGTGGCAGCAGCGACCCTGTAAGGGAACCCAGCACAATGTCACTCGACACCCAGTCTCCTGCCCTGTTTGGTTCAACCAAGTTACAGCAAGAGTCCCCATTTTTGTTCCCTGGTGACAGACGGGAGGAGGGCGAGAAGACAGAGGCCGTGCCTGAAAACCCGTCACCCGCAGCAGCAAGTGCCTCCTTTAATTCTGGCAAGAAGGTCGATGG
The DNA here is from genome assembly GCF_014824575.4 of Sturnira hondurensis. Lineage (NCBI taxonomy): Eukaryota > Metazoa > Chordata > Mammalia > Chiroptera > Phyllostomidae > Sturnira > Sturnira hondurensis. Next base: position 23,210,473 of record NW_028073411.1, on the reverse strand, counting down.
TTCTGTTTTTCGCTTGTTAAACTCTGGCCCCCTGGCTGGGTTTTCCCTTCCTTCTGGAAACTCCAGTTTATTTGGCAAAGATACGACCCAGAGTAAGCCAGTTTCCTCGCCGTTTTCCATTCAGACAGTGGAGAGGCCAGTGGATGGCGGCAGTGCCGACTGCACAGGTAGGTGTCAGGCTGGCCCTGAGTCCCCGTGGGCCTGTGCGAGCCCTGAGCCTGGTGGCAGGCATAGGCACCACACTGTCAGCTTATGAGCCATGTGGGATCCTGAGACAAGTTGACCAGTCTTTCTTTATTTTATGTTATTTTTAAATTTGTACTTACTGACTTGAGAGAGAGACATCAGTGTGTTATTCCACTTATTCACGCATTTGTTGGGTGATTCCTGTATGTGCCCCGACGCGCTATCAAACCCGTGACCATGGTGCACCGGGACGATGCTCTGACTGACTGCTACTGGCCAGGGCTTGAGGAGCCTCTTAGAGTCTTTGCCTCCATATTCACAAAATGGAGTGAGGCCTATTTGTAGGGTCATTATGAGGGTTAAGAACCTGGAATTAAGAATATGAAATATTCTGACTCTGAAAAGTATGGAATGCATAGCTTTGCATGTAAGAAAGAATTCAGTGAATTAACATATTTTGGAAAATTGTGTTTTATTCCACTGAATTGTTTGTATTTAGCAGATCTGGTTATAAATAAAGTCCCGTAACAAAGCAGTGACGTTAAATTTAGAAGGTAGACTTTTCATAGTGGGGGGAAGATGTTAAATGTCTTCCCAAGACATTTAACGTCTGGGTTGCAGCCTCCTTTCCAGAAGTTTCTGCTGGGTGTAGTGTCTGTCCCCAGTGAGGTGAAGAGGCTGGCCCTTGGTCCCAGTTCCCCACCCCCTCCGGGGCTCGGAGCCGAGAAGGAAGGGCTGTGTCATCAGCCCTTCCTGCCTGGTGGCTATGAGCAGCAGATGCTGTCACAGTGCCTTTCTCGGGTGGTGACACCTTAACCCTGGAGGAGGAAAACCAGTTGGCTGCATTTTTTACATGCTGCCTTTTCCTCTGGAGCTAAACTTCGTCACTGTCTTCGCGTCTTGCCCTGCCTTCCAGTATGTCCTCCAGGGGCTGTGCGAGGCGACGTGTGGGTGAAGGTCTCCGTTTTTACTTCCCCACTGCCCTGGGCAGGATGACTGGGGAGTGGCCTAGGCCTAGGCCGGTCGGTCACAGGGATGTGGCATTTGAGTCAAGCCTACACCTCTGCAGGAAGGCCCTCCATGAAGCACTCAGTGCTCATCTGGTGCTTGTCACAGGGATGCATCAGGAGAGCTTGTCACATGAGGTGCATCAGAAGGACTTAGGAGAGCTTGTTGAAACCTCGAATGCTGGCACCCACCCCAGAGAACCCGGCTGGGGGCCCTGCTCTGAGGACCAGGGCTCCGGAGCGCCTTCCCCAGACTCAGGTCTTGTGGCTCATCCGGGTGCCAGAGCTGTTTCTCCAGGGGTCGCTTTTTAACTTAGGGTTTGTGGGGCTTCCTTTCTCTTTAAGAAGGTGGGTGTTTGCATCTAATGCAGGGTCTTAAGAGCTCCCCCCATGCTTGGGGCGCTGGTGTGGAAAGGAGTGGGAAGCACTGTTCTGGCCCAGTGGGGCGTGGGGTTGGAGGGGCCTTTGATTCTGACCGGCTGCAATTGCTTACTCTTGGCCTCGGGGTGATTTTTCAGACAGTTCACCCCGTGAAACACTGTTTCTGCTCCCCATCTGATTGATGGTGACTGTCCCTTGGTGCGGTGCGAGTGTGGTCACGGGAACATTGGCGGTAAAGGTGTTAGAGCCTGTTGGAGACTGCAGTTTCTCCTCAAATCCGGCTTCAGAAAGTACAGAGGTCAGGCATCTGGGCGCCGACGGGGGCTGGAGGAAGATGGTGCTCATGGGTCTGTGGACCCTCGTTGCCGTGACTCTGGTCAGGAGTTCCCGCAGCTCCGATACACAGAGCGTCCGCCCCTTGCCTCCCCTCCCAGGAGAGGCACTTTCGGGCAAGGGGCTGTTTTTGTGAAACTCCAGCCTCAAGTGGAATTCCTCATGTCTGTAGCAAAGCCGAGCGGGAGCTCTGACCCGAGGCCATGGGAGCGGAGCCGGCTGGAGGAGATGGGGTCGGAGAGGCCGAGGGGTTCGCTCTCTTATAGGGTGACTTGAGTTTTCTTTGACAGTTTGTATATACACTGAGTTATAAGCCAAGACGTTTTGTCATTGCAAGGCGTTCTACAGATTAACATTTGTTTTAGAAAAGTATGTTCCTAGTAACAGTTGTATTCCTTTTTTACAAAACATTTAAAATCTAGTGGGCAAGTCCCACTCCCCCCCCCACACATACACACAGAAAAGTTGGTATCAGCTTACATGAAATTTCTAGGTTGAAATGGGGCTAGATAACCAACTTCCTTTGTCGAATTTTCAAGCTCTTGCTTGGTGTGAGTCTGGCTGAGTTGGTGTTGTCTCTGTCCAAGGTGGGGGTGAAGAGGAGGGTGACGAGCCTCCCAAGGTGGTGGTTGCGGAAGTCAAAGAAGAAGACGCTTTCTACTCCAAAAAGTGAGTTCCACTCGGAGGGTCCCCTCTGCGGCCTCGTTTCCACACCTGGGCGGGCTTCTGGCTGGAGGGCGTGGGTGGCCGTCCTGCCGACTTGCCTGAGCACCGCGTCTCGGCCGGCGGGGCCTGCTCCCTGCACCGCGGCAAGGCGCCTTCTCGGTCTGTTCCTCTGGGGGTGCAGCACCCCGAAAGTCCCTGCCGGGCGGGGCCTCCTCTCTCCCGCTGACGCAGCTCTTCCCTGCATTGAAAGGGCTTCAGTGGGCCTTTTCTCTACCCTCCCGCCCCCAGCTCGTCTGCCTCTCCTCTCCCTTTATTCTCTCCTCCCTCCCCTCCCTCCCCACGCCCCCCCACGAGGCAAGTCCCTGTCCCCGAAGGCAGGTTCTGCCTCTGTTCTCATCCGGAGGCGCCTCCGACGCACCTGGAGGCCGGGTTGGCCCTCGCGGGTTTCCTCGCAGCTCTGCACACACCTCCCTTCCCATTAAGGGTGTGTGCACACTGTCTCCCCGCTGATGGGAGCTGCCTGTTCTTGAATGTGTGGGGTGACGTGGGTTAATAGACTAGGTGTCGGCATCCAGCTGTCCGCCGCGTCACCTGCAGGTTGCACTGCACGCTCGGGGCCGGGTCGAGGGCCCTCCATCAGCGCCCGCTGGCCTGTGCGTGGTCAGCGCGAGCGGCTGCTTTCAGAAGAAAGCAGAGGGAGAGGCGGGGCGATCTCGTCTGTCAGGGAAAGGAGATGAGTGCCTCTAACGCGTATTTGCTGAACACCATTTTTTCCATTTTAGAAGCTCCCCTAGATGTAGTTTTCTAATTGGAAAACTTGAGACGAATGAGTCAGCAGTTCTTGTAACACAAATCATATCCCATGAGGTTTTCAAGTGGTCATTACTTCTGAGAACTTTTAAAAGAGGTCACCCATTCTGTTGCCTGTTTTTAAAATGTAATTACACAGACGACACAAAGGGGGCCCTTTTCCTCAGACTGAGGATTTTCTCCCTGATCGGAGTGAGTCCGAGGAGCGCGGTTTGGACTGTTCGTGAATAACCCGAGGAGCCGTGAGACGCGGCGGCCAGCAGACGTCCGGGTGCACGGCCGTTAATCGGGGAGGCTAGAATTGCAGGAGCCCTGAAGAGAATTCAGAAAGGAGAAATGGGGGGAGCTGGGGGCCGAGTGTCTGTCCTGTGTTGGCTCTCATCTTTGGAGGACCCACCTGGGGGTGCAGAGTGTTTGGCTGTGACTTTGGCAGACTTGAGAAAAGGTAGTTTTGAAAAGTGTTACTAAAAAATGTTCCATGGTGTCCCATGCCCCTCTCATTTTTTTGAGAATGAATAAAAACTTTATTCTCTTAAACGAAAAACATTCCATGGGGCCCACTGTCTAAACCCGTGAGGAGACGGGAGGGTCCTAGGTGAGGCACCAGCTGCCCTTGCTCTGGCCTGGGCCGGGGTCCGGTCGGCGGCCTCCCCTCCTCCCGGTCAGTGGGGGTGTGCCTCGCAGGCGTGTCAGTGCGGGTTACAAAACTGACTTGATTTGTCATCCTGTGTCTGGCTGCGCCCGTTGTTTTTCTCCACAGGTGTAAACTATTTTACAAGAAAGACAATGAATTTAAGGAGAAAGGAGTGGGCACTCTGCATCTAAAACCCACAGCGAATCAGAAGACACAGCTTCTAGTGCGGGCAGACACCAACTTAGGTGGGTACCTCTCCCCGCGGCCTGCGGTGCGCGCCGCCCTTCCCCCGGCCGAGTCCAGTCTCTGAGAACGTCAGGCATGGTGCGGCGGTTTTTGGAGGAGGAGGGGTCGTGCGGGCACACGCATCCCGTGCGTTTCTGGACTGACTCGCGTGCTGCAATGGCCGTGTGTAAGACGTGTGGACGCGAGCAGCTGTGGCCCAGGAGGGACCAGCATGGTGCTCGTGTTCCTTGGTGTTAGGAACATTGCTGACAGGCTGTAGGTAGACGGGGCAGTTTAATAAACACACGAGGGGAGTTGGTCATTTAAAGGGATCCTTTGTAGATGGCAAATAGTCATCAATCCATCCCTCAGCCCACGCCCAGCCTTGCCCTCCAAAAGCAGTCCTCCGAGAGGAGGGGAGTCTGGCAGGGCCAGGCGGGTCTCAGAGGAGGTGGTGGCCACGCCAGGCTGGGCTCAGAGCGAGACTTCGGAGGCTCTGTCTTTCCTGTGAGCTGGACTGGTGTGCAGCTTGTCACAGTGGTGCCACTCTGACCCAGGGAGCTGTGGCGGCCCCGGGACACAGGTCTCTCTGCCCGCCCCTCTTTCTTTCATTTGCCTCTCAGTGGCGACTCCGGGTTCTGCCGGCGTGCTGCTCCCTCGGGACAGGAGTGGGCGGGCTTCAGGGGCTACTGTGGTGGTCGAGTCCCCATCTTGCCAGTGGCCTGGCAGGGGCCTCTCGGGACACTGTGTTGGGCCGCGCCTGCTTCTGTGACAGTGACATTCCTGCGGCCCCCAGTGTTCGGTCCAGAGTGAGTTGCTGTGGTGTGTGGCGTAGCCCTGGCAGCTCTGTGTCCGTGGAGCTGCCATCTGTGTGACTCGGTGGTGTTTTGCAGGTAACATACTGCTGAACGTCCTGGTCCCTCCCAGTATGCCGTGCACCCGGACGGGGAAGAACAACGTGCTGGTTGTCTGTGTCCCCAACCCCCCCGTGGACGAGAAGAATGCCACCAGCCCAGTGACCATGCTGATTCGGGTCAAAACCAGCGAGGATGCAGACGAGCTGCACAGGATCCTAGTGGAGAAGAAGGGCGCCTGAGCGGCCCGCCACTGAGGGGCTGGCAAGGCGTGGCCCCTGCACAGCTTTCAGCGTAGTTAGTCTTTCTTCTTTCGTTGACATTCTCAGAACTTTTAGATAACCTAAAACTTTTGTGAGGAAAACCAATATGGCAAATAAACCTTTAACGTTTAGTGTCAAGAAACTGTACTCTGCCTTCTTGGGAGCCATCTGATGTGTAAAATGCATTAGAAAGGAATTTCAGGAAAGATTTTTATGTTCATTTACTCAACCAACCACAAGTGAATTCCTACGGACTGAATCAGGGTATCGATTGGATTTCCAAAGGCTTGTTGGACCCGAGGTGCGGGTCTGACGGCGCTCCCCTCCCACGGTGGAGCGCCCCAGGAGCCCGGCCCGGAGCCGCCTTCCCTCCGCCTGTGAGGACAGCTCTCTCCCACCTGAGCCGCACCGCTGCGCCCGGACCACCAGCCTTGCCGCCTCTCTCTGTTCCTTCCAAGCCGCATCTGCATCGTGGGCATCGAACCTCCCCTTCTGCGTGGGGCCTGCAGCAGCCACAGGCTTCCACCCTGGAGGCCATTGCCTGTGATTCGGGACCTGCGGCTTCATTTCAAAAGAAAACAAGTACTTGTTCTGTAGTTTTGTAGCTGTATCACGAGGTGCTGTTACTTGGTACCCCTGGTGACAGGGCAGAGGGGTGGCCAGGGGTGGGGTTTGAAAGCACAGATGTGGTAGCTCCAAACCGTGGGCAATGAGCCCCGTGAAACCAGGTGGAGTCGGAGGGGAAGCACAGACAGAGGAGGTGGGTGTGTAGGTATTTGTACCAGGGCCGCCCCTCTGGATCCTAGAACTGCTTACTGCTTAGGTCCCAGGCACTTCCCTGCACACGAGCCGCGTGACTCCAACAGGAAGCACGCGCTGCCGCAGGGTGGGGTGACGAACGCTGCCTCGCTCCCACGCCGGGCCGCTCGGCATCTGACCTGAGATTCCCATCAGAACGTCCCCTGGGAGGGAGGGGCCAGGGTGGGGGGCGGGCCCGAACACCGCGTCTCTTCTCCTGCACCAGGTCCCTGACACTAGCGTTCTTGGAGGCCCGGGCACGTGAGTAGCTGTGAGCCTCAGCGTTGAGAGGTCCATGTCCACGAACCCTTCGGTGCCGGCAGCGGGGGCTTGTTTAGTCAGGCTCAGGGTCGGTGCCCAAGGCTCCCGCTTGCATGTTCGATCCTCGGCACACACCTGACTCAGAAAAGAGGGGTCCAGATAATTGTAGACAGTGTAGGTGCTTCAAAAAAACTACAACTTTTAGACGTAAAGGGGGCAGGGAAACACGATCAAGTACCTTACCATGAGACTCTTGCCTGGGGCTGTTTTTGACTGCGGAGCAAGTATCGGGCCCAGAGTGTGTGACCTCAGGTGAACCCACGCAGAGCGAGGCGCACCTGTTGTGGGGTGTGGCAGACCCGAGGGACAAGTGGCAGTGGCGTTGGCACGAGCTCTGGAGAGTTGACCTCACTCAGGTACTTTGGTTGCAGGTGATTTATAATAAACACGGGGTCAAAGCTGTCTCGGTGACCCTGGCCCTGCCCCGTGCACCTGGGTTGATCCGCTTACCCAGCTGTTAGAAGGATGAGGAAATGGGGGCGGATTTGGGTGTGTTCCTGCTCAGCCACTCGTGCCGTCCCACCCGGTAGACCTCAGCGCGCGGCCCCAGGCCCCTGCAGCGCTAACCGCTGGGTCTGTGAGCCTTCGCCTGAGGGCGGGTATGCACCTGGAGGGGCTCAGACGCCCCTGTACATGTAGTTTTCACCTTTTTAAGGTGGTGGATGTGTGTGGCTTTCCTTCCTAACATTCCCAGCAAACTCGCTGCTAAGACTCACTGTTACAGTGAAATTAACGGGAAAATGTGATGTATATCCCACAACTCAAAATGTGATGTTTTCCTAAAATGCTTGCGCTCAGGAATTGGCTGACACCCACTTGGACTGTGTGCTAGTGTGCAGGGGCCTCCAGACGTGCGGGTTTTCTGCCAACCCCAGGTCCCCGTGTGGTACCAGGGGAGGGCCCTTTGCCCTGAAGGGCGGGCTGACTGTTCTTCCCCAGCGAACTGTCGATGCGTAACGAGGTGTTAAGTTTTTGAAAGGCCTCGGTGTGGGCCAAATCCTCATCTTTAGTTGAAAGACCTATAAAGTGGCCCACATACAGGGCCCCAAGTGACATGTACCCCCCTTCTGTCTGGAATTGGGCACGTGGCACCTGGACGGGCGCCGAGCATCCAGTGGCCTCTTCTCGAAGTGGCGCGTGTCTGTCTCGCCCTTCCGAGCATTCCCAGTGGGCACAACACGGGCTGCGTGCCATCCTTGTCAGCAGGTTCCTGGCGGAAAGCGTGCGCCGAGGTTCTGAAGGTGTTCACGTTGCATTCCCCACGGAGGGGCGAGTCTGACCGTTGTGGGTCTGGTTTTTAACGACGTGTTTTATCGCTTCAGTTCCCGAGTCACCTCTTGTGCGGCCAGAAACTGCCACCCGTGTTCCGCCTTCCCGTCAGTTCCGGCAGCGGCTCCCGGAGAAGGCCTGTGTGTTTTTGTCTTAAAGGTCGAGAGTCATTTCTTTTGTAGCACTTGCCAATCATTCCAGAACAGTCCAAATTCGAGCACCGTGCCCTGGAAGGCTTTGGAGACTAGCGTCTCCAGACGCCAGCGTCCGTTCTCATTTCAGAAGTGAGACTTTGGGAAGGAGCGGCTCGTCCCGTGGCAGCAGCAGGGGAAGGGAGGAGCCCGCTGAGCCGGCCTCCGGCCCCTGAGCCCTGGCCTCGCGTGAGCCCACGGCCTCGCGTGACCCCACAGTCCTTCACAGGGCTGAGGACTCTCCTCTCGCGGACACAATTGTAATGGAAATGGGACACTTCCTAGCAATCAGATGGAGAAATTGTTTGCTTTCTATTTTAAATGGGAAATTGTTTTTTAAATACTTGAACTGTCAGACAATGTAATTTCAGTTGTATTAGTTTCCGAATGAGCCCATTGAGGAAGTGTAACGGCCCATGAAATGTGAATAAACGACCAGGAAACAAAAGCCCAGCGTTTTGACGTGGGGGTGGGGGTGGGGGTGCTCTTCCGAGGCGCCCCTGGTGGTCACACCAGGCTCTGCAGGAGGGCAGGAGGGGCCCTCATCTCTCCATGCACCTGCTGGTGCAGGCCACGTCCAAACTCGAATTGGAGTTTGTGGGATGCTCGTGTTGACGAGTTAGAATGGGAATGATAGAGCTTCCACCGGCTGCTAATTGCAGCACTGGTGGGCGTTTCATATTTGTTACCCGGGTTTGTCCTCCCAGCAGGCCTCCCCAGGGGTGGGCGTCCCGAAGGCAGGTGTTTCGGGGCGCCGTTGCTTACAGGTGACTGGGTGGACTCGGGACCTGTGTCCACGTCCCTCTGTCAAAATTCTGAGCCCTCTTAAGGACATTATAAAACTAATAGGATCAAAATGATCAAGAAAAGACATGTTGAGTTTATGTAACTTTAAAAGGTTCAGTGATTTCGAAAATCACTATTAAGACATTCACAAACACAGTATCTGGACCGGGGTTTATATATTTTTTAAGTTTCCCGAGCTGTTTGGCACGGAGCTAGTTTGTTGACATGAGACGTGCCCTGATGAAGGACGTGTCACAAAGACCGACTTGGCCTGCCTGTCCAGGCGTTCGTCCTGAGCTGACAACACCTGACGGAGGTGCTGCTGTGGGTGCCCGGCCGAGCTGCTGGGCTGGACACAGCAGCAGCCCCCAGGGACCTGGGCAGACCGGGCCCCGCCCCAGACACGCTGAGGCAGAACCGGGTGGGGGCCGGCACCTTGTACTAAGCTGTCACTCACTGTAAGATTCACTCTCATGTACAAAGCAGTCATTTTCAGTATACTCCCCGAGTTGTGCTGCTGCCCTCACCGTCTAGTTCCAGAATGTTTTCTGGGTTTGAGCAAGTGGTTTTGATACCCATGTGAATTTTAGAACCATAGGCCACATACATGCTCCCTATGACTTCTGTTCAAAGGTACCCAGTGACCGACCCATCGGGCACACAGCGGGGTGGGGGAGAAGCAGCAGCGGCCATCATACCTGTGGGACTGGGCCAGCCTCGTACACATGCTCCTGGGAACTTGGTCAGACCTAGGAGGTAGGGGGCGGTGCTGCTTCACAGCCCAGAAAACCCAGCCCGGGCAGGGGCCGCAGCCCACGGGTCAGCCGTGCCTTGTGGGGGCCGGGCCCACTAACAGGCCAGGCTGCAGCCTGGAGGCACACGTGCCCAGGGAAGGGCTCGACTTCCTGGGCTTCCAGAATTGCCTAAATCGTTTTGAACAAAATTCTTTACCTAAAACGTAGTCAGGAAAGTTCACTAACTGCCATGGTTATTTCAAACTGAGCGATCAAACTTTTATTAAAGTTGTATTCCAGGGCAAAAGACCCTTGGCCCACACACGGGAGAGAAGGCTTGTTCCACCTGTTGGCTCCAGCAGGGGCCAGGTCAGGAGGGAGGGAGTTCAACATGAGGCTGTGAGCAAAAGAAAAGACATCTTTCATCGTCCCCAAACATTTTCCCTTCCTCATATCAGTTACCCAGCTGCCAGTCAATCAAAGAAAGCACAGCGTGTTCACACACTCGGCTTGTACACGCACCCACCATGGGCTGTGGGGTTGTGCAGGTTCGGTTCCTTTGCCCCTCCTCCAGAATAAAAGTCCCCACAGGCGTTCCCTCCCAGTCAACAATTCGTTCTGAGTGAGGGCCTGACAGTACTTTGTACAAAGTCCATCTCTGTCAGAGTTCATGAACTGAAACAGGTCACGACTAGGCGATAAATAGGAACGAGGTTCTTGCCAGCAGCTTCCAGGGTAGACCTTCCCCAAAGTAGACCTTCCCCGAACAGCAAACATTTCCCCCGGAACAGTAAGCACTTTGGACGGACCTCCCGACTTCCCTAACCCACAACCAGCCTCCTTCACCGCCACCATCTCACCGCCGGGGCTGCCATGCGGGAAGTTCTGGCTGCGACATTTCTAATGCGCTTTCCAAGAGGTGCCAACCTGATGTGGCGTCCCTCACCGTACTTCCAGGTGTGCGTGTGCTCCTCTCCAACCTCCCTCAGACCCCTCCTCTGTCTCCAGGGCCTGCCTTCCACCCCCACCTGTGGCACGGAGAGCACGTGACCTCGGGAGGAAGAGCCCACTGAGTGAGAAGGGCTCCAGGTGGGGGTCCGTCCGTGATGGACATGCAGGGGCCGGGTCTGGAGGTCGGCCTGACTCATCACAGAGCATGGCAACGGAGAGCCCGCAGCCCCAGATCCATCTTCTGGAAGACCAGATGGTTTGCTGGGTGCCTGTCAACACTCGAACTCGGACCCTGACAGTTACTCTAGCCATCTCCCCACCCCCCCGACCCCCCCCCCCTCCNCCCCCCCCCCCCCCCCCCCCCCCCCCCCCCCCCCGGAGAGGGCTCTCTCGCAGGCTCACTGGGGACAGCCCAGAAACCTGACGCAGACTGAAAGGCCGCGCCCTGCTTCATGGGTGCTGGACCTAAGGCCGACGTGCATCTCTCATGATTTAGTTTTGGAAACACAGCATCTGACCCCCTGTGGACTCCAGGGTGGCCGAGGCCCGGGTGTTGGGTGGTTGCTGGGGAGTCGCCAACAACTGTTCCGGGCAGGAAGCTTGCGTGAACATGCCTAGAAGTTTAGGAAATCTTTGGGGGAGAAAATAAGGTCCAACTGCTAAGTTACCAGGTTGCTGTATAATCTGTATTTCACGTGGAAAACCCTATTGGAGAAAAAAAGTAGCTAGGTACAGTTTCATTAGAGGAAGATGTGGAAGAAAAAAATGTCACATTGAACATGCAAATCAACTTTCCACAGAAATGCACACTCCTGAGCACACCCAGAGCCAGCCACGAACACAGTTTAGAAACCACTGGGCCGATTAGTCCAGAAGCTGCCACCACGTGGTTGGAAAGACGCCTGACGATTCAGCCTGGAAGTCTCCGGTGCCACCATGGGGCTTGTGTGAAACTAGATTCTGTAGAAATCACTTTAGTCGTGCTCCTCGAGGTCGTGAAAAATCTCCACAGGTGTCCTTGCAGGTTTCAGCATTCTCGTAGAGTTCGTTAGGGAAGCGTGCGGTTTCGTACTTACACCTAAATCGCCCAACCCTCTGTGAAGCAGGGACCCAAAGGACGAGGAAGGTGAAACTGCGCATCCAGCACTCGCCACAGGTGGAGCGTGGCTGTCGCTTTAGGTCTACGGGCCGAGGCCGGGACGCACCGCCAGATCGCCGGCTGGCCTTTAGGAGTAGAAAACTGTAAACACACACTCTCCGTGGCTGTGGCTCCCCCCCTCGCCAGAGGTCCAGCCCGCTGTGGAACTCTGAACACAACCCGGGCCACTCAGCTTTCGAGTGCTGGGTGTCTGTGTGGGGCGTTTCCAGTTCTCCAGGCTCCGGGACAGGCAGGAGGACTTCCCCCAGGGAGTGCTAGTGGCAGGTCCCTCAGTGAAGAGGGACAAGGAAGCCCTGGCACACCCGTCCTCACCCAACTCCCCAGGGTGGTCTCCAGGGAGGGAGCAGGCAGAGCCCGGGCCACCTGGCCCCACGAGTGGTCACCTCGAAAGGCTCGTCCCTTCAGGTTCAAGGCCCAGATGTCAGTGTCTCAGAGCCTGTGCCCTACTAGGGTGGGTTTTTACAAAGAGAAATAATTCTGTTTTCTGGTACCAAGACAAGAGGAAGCCCAAATAGGAAGAATCAATGTAATGCCCAAAGATACTGGTTTTTGAGACTGAATAGAAAACTAAATTCTGGCTTAAGTGGAAAACTAAACAGGATATATATCAATGAAACCTATTGTTTCATTAAAAAGCAAGCAGATGTGTAATATGTAAGCCTTTAAAGAATTCTGGCCCGTGATTTAAAACCACATTAGGACAATGTGAGATGTAATTTTCAAAGGTCAGCTACTAGGCCACACCACTGCATAGGGGCTGCCCCCTGGAACATCTTGTGACAGAGAAAAGAGTTTAATTCATCCTTCAGAAGTCTACTAAGTAGTCTTTTTGTGATTAAGACAACAAAAATAGATCCTGGTTTAACTCTAGCCAGATTTTTTGGGGGAAAAAATCTCATTCGGAACATGCCTTTACTCTCGTCCTCTCACCAGACAGAAACCGCACTGACTCCCGATGACCCGTTCTGCCCCCCGCAACAGGCCAACGAAGGGGGGCACGGCTTTGACTCCTCGGGAGACGCACCCGCCTGCACATGGACAGGGCCGCGGAGTGTTCCTGCTGCTTCGTGTTTTCTCTGAATGTGTCTCTGGTCCTTGTGTTTTCAACGCTATTCCACTCGTGAAACAACAAGCCTTGGCTGTTTTCACAGGCGCCTGGAAGTTCCAGCAAGACACTGGAACACAGACTACACGCTGCCCCACCTTTCAGGGTCCGAAAGTTGTAAATGGACATTGTCACTGATCAGACTATGACCAGGACATTTCTTTAAGTGAAAAAAAAGGGGGATAACTTTCTTATTAATGTCCTAACAAGGGACACCTAGGTTTCCTCCAAGCCAAACTGTTCTTTAACTCCAACTCCAATTTAAAGAGTGTACGCGTGCTTCACCACTACTGCGTGACACAGGGACAGGCGGGCCCCCAGAAATTAAAGGTGGCCTCACAAGAAGTAAAAAGGCATCAACACCAGGACCCATCAGGATGCTGGGGCTCTGGTGCCAGTCCTGTCACTTGTTAATGTTAGTGATGCCATTTGTCACTTTGAAAAGACCAGCCTCAGTGACAGCTCGGGGCCTAGTTACCAAACACCTCCGCGCGTGTTGGAGATTCAGCCTCAGAAGTAATTTTCGGAGGATTTACAGACAGAAAAGCCGCCGAACGTCGGTCCCTCTGTCCCGAGCAGCACAGCGGCAGGGCTCAGCAGCACCTGGGGCCACGGGCCTGGGCCGCACTGCCGGCCTCGCCACTCTCTGTCCAACCCCGGGCGGTTCACTTACCCTCGCTGGCCGCTTCCTCATCGGTAAGATGGGGATGACGATGGCACCTGTGTGTTTAGCAGGTCTGCTCATGCCAGGTGTCCCCTGTGTGCTGAGCAGAAAACGGCCAAACCCCGTGTGCGCCTGCGCACGGACGGGCCTTACGAGGGTGGCGTGAGCTCGAAAACTCCCCCGCTGGCACCCATTTCCAAGTCCTGCAGAGCACTTTCCTGTCGCCACGATTGGCCCTTAGACGGCCCCGCGGGGAAAACAGGACAGAGGGCCCTGCCTGGCCCAGGGTCGTGCCGGAAGTGGCAGGGAGCCTCGGAGCTGGGCCGACTTCCGGTTCCGGTCGGGGAACCTCCTCAAGCCCCTAACCTCGGAGAACGGAGCCTGCCCTTCCGCACGGGTTGGACGACCTCACCATATCACGGACTGCATTTCTCCCAAGGGCCGAGTCCGTCTCCAGACCCCAGATGACCAGGAAGAAACATGATCCTCAGAATCACTCTGCACAGAAACCTGGCTCCCCTGGACACTCCAGCAGCACCTGGAGCACTGGGCCATGTGGACTCACGGCTCTGAGGCTGGAAACTGTGCAGGTGGACACACGGCCGACCACGAGTGGGATGCCGTCAGGGACGCTAGGATGTTCAAGCCCAACCCCACCACACATCTCCTGGGACGGGGTGCTGAGGAGGGCAGGGGAGGCAAGCATCCAGTGTCTGACCCCTGACCCCAGTGGTGCAGAATGGTTGGCAGTCACACCCAGACACAGTCACATGCTGGAACCCTGGAAACTTCAGTGAGGTAGGTGGTGTTGGCCCCATTTTACAGGTGGGCAAACTGAGGCAGAATGAAATGCAATAGCTCGCTTTTAATAACAGCATACAAAATCTAGAGAAAGCCCCCGAGTGGTCCCGTTCTGGAGCCCAGTGCGAACCTTCAGAGCACAGAATAAAATCACACAGGAGGATGAGCCCCTCCAATTCCTTTTTGCTCCCCCCAAAGAAAACCTTGGAACACACTGCAAGAGCCACTCAGAGACTCCTGGGCTTCAAGAGAGTCTTGAAGCACTCAGAAACTTCAAGCACAGCTACACAGCCATGGCACCCTGGCTGGCAGTTTGCTCCCAGTGGGCTGGGGCGACAGGTCTGCTGTTGAGAAGGCTCGTGGCTTTGAGAAGAGCACGTGGGTTGCCACAGGTGGAAGTCCTGGCTGGCACAGGGCCATGGGCAGGTCTGGGACTGGGAGGCCACTCACACACCTGACCGGCGAGTGGAGGCCTGTCCCCTTCCTCCTTGGTGAGTGGGTCTCAGAAATAGGACCTGCTCTCAGGCAGAAGGTAAGTAAGCTCTAGAAAACCAGAAATGAAACACCCTCCTCCCCGCCGGCCACCAGAGAACGGAGGTTCTAGAACCTTCGTGGGAGCATGCCAACCCCCCCATCTTCAGCAGAAACCCCACTCTTGTCCTGTGTACCCCCATGTTCAGCGGTCATACCGTCGAGACACAGAGGGGGAGGTCTGCAGGTTGGAGGTGTGTGTGTTGGCGATGCTCTTTGGCTGGAAGTGAAGGCCATCCTGGCACGACCAGGGCCTGTCTCTGCTTGAGGCCTTTCTGGAACCAGTGTGGGGTGACGTGTTCCCCACCGAGCCACACTATCAAACAGCCAGGTCCTCATCTACCCAGGGTGACCCCTTTAGGACCAAGCCAGGGAGGGCAGACGCGCCAGAACCAACTCAGATGCTCAAGTTCACTGGCACAGCACTGCAGAATCTTAAAACCATTTTCCTTTAGAGGGTTGACAGTGGACACCCTGAGTGCCCCACTGGGCACTGGGCACCTGCCGTCTCTAGGATGTGCACGTCAAGTTGTAGGACTGGGCACATGGCATGCTCCTTTGCTCTCTTGTGGCCTCATGGCATCTGGGGTCCTCTTTGGGCGCAGAGGGCTCTCAGAGATGGGCTGGGCGATGGCTGGGGGTGTGCAGGGCAGGAGCAGAGCCAGTGGGGAGGAGAAAGAGGCACTTCAGTTTGGGCTGGTGTTCGCGGAGTCGGCCCTGGCCCCAGGAGTCGAGTGGCCCCACCTGGCTCCGGCTCCGGCGCTGGGCTGTCACAGAAGACCCGGGTGGCGGTGGGCAGGTAGGCACTTGGCAGCACTCGCAGGGCCGAGCGGGGCCAGGCTCCGCGCAGCTCCGTGCACGGCTAGGCCATCAGGATAGGCTTCTGCCGAACTTCCAGGATGTCTAGGGGGCAAGGCGGGGGGTGGGGGGGACACAAGCAAGGAGGTCAGTACCCCGAGCGCCATGCTGACAGCAGCTGCGCTCAGCAGCCAGCATCAGTCATACACGTCCAGTTCCAGCCCCACAGGCTGCGCTCCGGCTGGAGTCAGTGACAGGCCCCAGAGCACTGCCCCCTCCACGGGGACGCATATGCAGGGTCTGTGGGCGCTTGGGGACAGGGACCCTGTCCCTTGGGCGCTAGAGCGCTACACAAGGGACCCCTGCAGGGCCAAGAGCTTTCCCAGTGGCTCCACAGGAAGTGTGAACAGGGAAACCAAACCCCACAGACAGAAGGACGCAGGGTTGGGGGCCCCCGGGAATCGTGCCCCGGAGCCCAGGGCCTAGGAGTCGGGCTCTAGTTCCTATGAAGAAATGAAACTAGGCTTCCAAGTCAAAGAACGTTACCTGTTAAGATCCGATGCAGCGGCAAAGTGACGTAGGTTAAGTGTGCATAGAGAAGGAAATTTCCATCTGCTCTGTTCAGCTTCAGCCAGGACCCAACCAGGGACCGCCCGGTGCCCGACAGGGACCGAGACCGCAGGTTCGTGGCATTGTGCAGATCAGCTGGTGGGGTGGGGGGGGAGGCTGGGTCAGGGAGGAGTCAGAACACTTCCCACTGCTGGGCCTCCTTCCTGGCCCAGCTGCGCCCCCTGCTGGGTACGTTATTACTCTGGCCTGGGACATCAGGCCCCTCCTGCCCATCTGCAGACCCCACCCCTCAGGCCTCAGGCGCTCCCACCCCACCCTTCCCCACCCACTCTATCCAGGAGTCCCCTGGGTAGGGAGTGGCACACCGGTCCTTTGCTTCCCTGGGGCCGGGTCACTGGAACTGGGCACCACCAGCCCGCAGGACTCAGAGTGAGGCTAGGATGACTCGTAATCAACACCCAGTTTTACAGGTCAGGTGGGCGGTTACTAGTGTTCTCTCACAGATACGGAAACAAGCCAGGAAGAGCAGGGTGCTCCCCACGCTCACACAGGGCGGTCAAGGCCAGGGCTGGAGTCCTGGCCCAGCCAGGGTGCAGCAAGGCCCTCTGCCTCAGGTGCTGGTGGGTGGAACCACTCAACGTCACAGCCCCAGCTCTGGGCCTGCAACCTGTCTGTCATTCACCCAGCAAACATGTGCGGAGCTTGCTGGCCCTGAGGACGAGGGCTCTGGAGCCAGGGCCTGGAGGAGTAAAACCGGCTGGCCTGAAGTCACAACACACTCGAAGGCACCAGAGCCCGCCTGTCCCTCAGTACACACTCCTGCCCACTGTGTGGAGTGGTCAGACCGTGGACGCCAGCAAGGGCTCAAGCCCCTGAAACTGCGTGTGAACTGCCACTTGGGCCGGGGCCTGCCGGTCCCAGCTGTATCCCCACCGAACCTGGGACAGGCGCTGCTCTCTTGGCAAGTGAGCGAGCCCGGGGTGGCCTGAGGGGCCACAGGCTAGCCCTGGGGGCGCAGGGGCCAGGTACCTCCGCCACCATCCTCCCGGAAGAACTCCTCGCTGTCATTGGCCGAGTGAGACTTCTTCATCTCAGCGATGCGGTTGCGGGGCACTTTCCTCTTCAGGGACGGGGAAAAGAAGGTGGGCCGGTTGTTCCGCTCTGGGGTGGGGGGCGTGCTGAAGGAGGTCACCTGGGGATAGAGAGTGGCCATCACCGGAGCAGCCCACTCATCTCCTGCCCTCAAAATAACCCCAAAAAGAGGTCCAGGAGGGGGCACCTGGCTGGCGGAGAGGGGACTCGGGCTGTGGTCTGTGGCCCCGAACTGTGGAGGGCTGGGTGGGCATTGGGACGCTGTGTCAGCTCAGGAGCCAGCAGGACAGCCCCGCTGCCAGCACCGCCCTCTTGAGGGCCCCAGATGCCGGCAGGAGGGGCTGCTCCCAGCGATGGCTGGCTGCTGCCACTGCCCGAGCGCCTCCCTGCTGCAGCCCACGAAGCCACAGAACCTTCCACGAGTCAGGACCCTCATTAACCCCATCGGGCAGATGCAGAAACAAGGCCGACAGCAGATTTGACTTGTCCAAGGTCACCCCACAGAATGACAGCAAAACGGGGATCGCAACCCGGGCCCTCGCCCCTCGGCTGGCTCTTCGCTCAGATTTCTCCTCTTGGCTGACACATCCCAGCCCCCAGCCCAGCATCCCCTCACAGACAGGCTATGGCCAAGCGGTCCACTCTTCTGTCCCACCCCACTCCCCAACCACACCGTTCATTCACTAGACATTCTCCACACCCACTCAGTGCCACGTGCTAAGCACAGAGACAGGCACATGACACTGGTCCCTGCCCTCAAGGGGCTCACAGTCTGCTGGGGGTGACAGACTGGAAAAGCGACACCCAGAGACTGCATATTGGTAGCTGAGACAGAAAACGAGGCACAAGACACAGGAGCACAGAGGCAAAGCCTGAGAGGTCAGGGCAGGCTTCCTGGAGGAGAGGCCGCTCCAGCTGGGTCTTGATGGACGAGTAGGAGTTCGCCAGGTGAAGAAGGGGGGGAAGGGCGTTCCAGGCAGAGGGAACTTGGCCCATCTCCTCCCTCCTCCCCATGCAAACAAGAATCTGAGGAACAGGACGAGCTGGGACCGAGACTTCGGGAGCCCCATCAGCCTCCTCGTCACGGCGCCGACGTCCATCAGTCTTGGCAGCTGGTGGCTCCAAGCGGTCCTCCCACAAGTCAGGGAAGGTTTTCAAAAGATAAAAAACAAGACACCAAAAACCACAATACACACAGGACCTGCGTTTGCCATCCCTGGTTCCAAATGACCCCCCCAGAAAGGAGGACAGGCACCAGTGAGCAGAGGTTGCGGGACACGGGGCAGTCCCCAGCAGGGCAGGCCCTGCCACTGGCAGCATGGGGCCCTGGCAGGCCCACCCCTTGGCCCCCCTCTCGACCAGGGCCTTTCACGGGCAGCCTCCCTGGGAGGGCAGAGCTACCACTCCTGCCCGACAGATGGGAAGGTCAAGGTCGAGGCAGGTCTAGGGATGTGTCTAGAGTCACTGAGCAGACAGCTGGCTGGATTGGCACCAGGACTGTCCGGTCCAGGGCCCAGGCCACGCCTCCAGGAGGATTTCCTGTGTGCGCTTCGCTGGGGTCTCTGTCAGCAACAGGACCAGAGAGGAAAACTGCGCTCCTGGTCTGAGGAGCGAGCCCGGAGGTGGGGAGAGCCTCCGTGCCGCACGCAGCAGCCCAGCCTAGAGCCCCCCCATCTTTACCGAGGAACACCACTACTCTGCTCTGCTCCTAAAACACACGCATCGCAGAAGACACGAAATAGAAAAGGTACAAAGAAGATGGAGAAAACCGCCCTTGGCCACCTGGAGACGCCCACGGTTAACATAACCGGACAAAACTGAAAGAATGGCAAATACACTCCTTGACGTAAAGAGTGCGTCAGCAGGAAACGCACTATTTACATTCTTCACGGCCACTTCCCAACGGGCCCCTGCCGTTGGTCATGCTCCAGCGGCTGCTCCTCGCGGAGTGTCCCCCTGTGGCCAAGCCCATTCGAGGGTGTGAAGGCTGGAGGCTGTGGGCCTCTCCTCACTGAAGGGAGTGAGCATGCTCAGCGGGTTTCTCAACGAGCAAGGCTCAGAGAGGAGAGGGGGCTATCCCAGGTCACAGGAGCAGCAGTCCCGGGTTCCAGTGCCTGGCGACTCGCCCTGCCCCTCCCCTGGAGATGCACTGAGCCGGCTGCCTCTGTACCCCTGGTGGGCTAACTGGCCTGCCCTCTCCTGAGGCCTTCACTTCCAGACAGTCCCCTCTGGGAGACCCAACCGGGTCAAGCAACCACGGGCCGAGGGGTGCTCCTGCCTGAGCCCAGGGTCCCCCTAGAGGTCCTGGGACCCCTTGGGGAATAAGCTGCCGTGGACATGGGCTCCCATCCCGGGAAGGGTGGTGGCCTAGAAAAGAGCAGGGCTTCGAGGCTGTCACACGAGAGTCATGTGACCTGGGGCAGCACAAGCAAGTCCAGTGACCTTGGCCCCCAAGTCTTGGAACAGGAAAGCTCATATCCACCTACAGGGCTGCAGGTGAGCTGCCAGCGGTGTGGACGCACAGCACCATGTGACCCACCGGGCCGGGCGAAGTGCCGAGCTGGGCGGCCCAGGGCTCTGCTCGCTGAGGCAATCCTCACAGGACAGGCAGGGAGGATGGCTCATCCTCACCCCCCCACTCCCCGGGGCAGGCCCGTCACCGAGTGCGCCTGCCGAACGGGCCCTCAGAGGCAGATGCCAGGACTGGCTCGTCATCAGCCTGGCTGCGGCCACAGCTCAGGGGAACGGAAAGAGCTTTGGTCCAAGCACTAACCTGCCATGTGACCCTGGGCAAGTGACTTGCCCTCTGGGAACCTCAGCCTCCTTGCCGGAGTGATGGGGACGAGGACGCCTACCTCACTCGGGGCTGCGAGGCTCAGGGAGATGATGGGAAGCAGGCTCAGGGTCAGGAGGCCCCGCCCCAGCGGTGCAGCCCTTACCCGCTCGTGCATGGGCGAAGCCGGGCTGGAGTCCTCCTCCGTCCCACAGGGGGACGTGTCGCCAGTGGACACACGGTTGACGGCCATCTCTGCATGGCCCTTGCCCTGAGGCCCCTTCATGCGCACGAACTCCATGTTGTTGTACTTGTAGAAGCCAAATGACATCTTCTGTGCCATGCGGGCAGCCACGCTCACCTGTGGGAGGGTGGGAGAGGGCCTGAGCAGGCTGGTGGGCAGGCCTCTCCCTGGGGACACAGGCATCCAGGACGGCCATCCCTTAAGAATTAGTCCCATCTGGGGGCACTGAGCCCTGAAGTACACTCCCATCACTGCCCGATGAGCCCTACGCACAGCAGGTCCACGGCCAGGCTGGGGACAGAGCTCCAATCCCAAGAACCTGAGCCTGCCAGGTGGTCACCACCCCCCACATTCCAAGGGTGGCGAGTCTAAGATGGCACCTAGCTCAGAGGAGTGGCTGTGTCCCTGCGTCCTCTCCCTTTAGGTCAGCTGGCCAGGGGCCGACCACAGGTGTGTCTGCAGTGGGAGTGGCTGAGAAGAATGTCCCAGGAAGTGGGTCTGGGCCACCGTAGCGGGGCCGTCACAGGAAGGGCGCCTCCCTGGGCCCATCTGGCACTCACTCGGTTGTCGTACACCTTCTTGAGTGCTTCGTAGCGGATGGAGCCCTGAAAGATGACCCCTTGGAACATGTTGGTTTTGTCGCTGGCCACCAGCTCCACGCAGACCATCTCTCCTTCTCCCACAGTCATGTCACTGAACACCTGGGGCAGGCACACAGTGGGGAGGGGACATCAGCTGTCGGCTGCCACTCAGCCGCAACCCAGCCAGCTCCCCGGCCAGCTCCCCTGCCCAGGGCTGCCCAGAGGGCTGCTGGGAAAACTCCAGTACGGAAAGGGAGAGCACGGAGCCGAAGACTTGGGGACACCTGTGGCTGCCAGACCTGCCCCGCTCCGCTGAGCCCAGCATGGGAACAGGACAGAGTAAGTATGGGCAGGGGTGGCGCCCAGCACAGGGCGTGTGTTCCCCTGCGAGGATGTGGTCCCTCACCACACTCCCAGGCTAAGAAGTCAGTCCGCTGGCAAGGACTGCCCAGTCCACGTTCTGTTACAGGGTCTTCCTTACTCAGGTGGTGGCGCTCAGCGCCTCCTGCCCCGTCCCCTTGACCTTCACGGCTTGTGTGCAGACACAGAGTGGTGCAGAGTTTCAAGGGCACACAGACTCAGGTTCAAAACGAACTGTGTGAGCCTGGAGGGGCACTTAGCCCCCTGAGCCTAAGGAGCTTTAAGACACCATCAAACCGAGACCCTGGAAGCCACGCCCCTCTCCTGGGACTCACAGGTGCCATCAGGGCCCCAAGGCAGAGACTGGACAGGCTGGGCTGAGCAGGTTGCCAGTGGGATGCAGGCCGGCTCTGCCCAGCACCTGTTTTCCGGGTGAGTCACCCTTTGCCTTGGGACCCAGTTTTCCCAACTTTAAAACAACAGCATGACCAGGATGACTTCTGAAGCCCCACCTCTTCCTACACCCTAGGATCCCAAGCCAGGGCAGCGTGGGCGTCTAATGACCATAATATAATGATGGCCCTTCCCACTGGGCCGGCACTTTGTAGGTATTCACGGTGCCCTTTCATCTCCAACGCTGAGCCTGAGTATAAGTAGGACAGATGACCACAATTTCACAGGTGGGAGAACCAGGATCCGAGTTGGGGGCTCCCCTGCCACATGTTCAACATCAGACTGGGGGCCACGTGGGCAGGAGTCCAGACCAGTCCCCAGTCCCAGTGAACGCTCCACCCCCATCTCTGTGCAAGGGGGTGGCCTGAGGGAGGGAAGCTCCCACCGGGGAGCCCGAGGGGAGCCACGCCCACCTCCTCGAAGCTGTCGATCATGAAGAAGATGTTTGGGTAGCTGATCTGAGACTCCTCCCCTTTGCTGTCCATGGGGTGTCTGCTGGGGGATGCGAACACTTGCTGAAAGGAAGGAGGTTCAAGGACAGAGTGAGGCCCCACCCTGCACACTGGCCCAGGGCCACTCAACCGGCTGGGGTGTGTCACTGAGGACACACTGTACAGGGCCAGGCCACAGCCAGAGGGAACATATCTGGAAGGAGCCGCATGGGGCGGCCTGTTCTGTGCTCCATGCATGGGACACGGGACACAGGACACCGAGAGCTGATGGACTTCTGGAGCCAGTCCCTCACCTCCGGTGCAGGGAAGTGAGGAGGGGGCCCTGCCTCCTCAAAGCAAACACTGGGCGTGCAGGGGTCTGCCATTTCTGGGCTGAGCTAGTGGGGGAGGCTGGGGGCTCTTGGCCATGGCTCACCTGGGATTTCTTCTTATGGATGTGGATGTCGCCCCCGTCAGTGCGTGTGCACACAGCGCAGGTCACCATGTAGTCCAGCTGCAAGAGAGCACAGGCCGGGTGCATGGAGCGCTCCCTGCCCCGGGGCCCCCCAACCGCTCTGTGCTGGAGCCCCACCCAGCTGACCGCACCTTTTGCAGGATGAGGTTCAGGCAGACGCTCTCCTCCCAGTCGATGTCAGGGTCTCCCAGGCCTGGCAGCTTCTTGGAGTCCCGCCGGTACACCTCCACCTCCACCTCGGGCTCAGCCTCCGTCAGCTGCGAGGCAGGGGCAGACCTGAGTAAGACCCATTATGGTGCCAGTGCTGCGTCCTGGCCACTGTGCCAGGCGGGTTTTAACACAGACGTAGACATGGGCCCAGCCGCATCTCTGGCTATGAGACCCAGAGCTGACCAAGCTCAAAGCCTCTGAGGCTGATCCTAGGGCCCCATGGGAGAGTGGGCAATCCCAGCGCCCTGTCCCACCCACATTCTGCTCCATTTGCATACCCACCCACCCACTGACAAGCAGACACCCATCCACCCTCCCCCACTAGCTCTGGAAGCCCTCTGGTTGCCATGGTGACTGGGTACCAGCTCCACAGGCTGCAGAATAGGAAGGGGCGGGAGCAGCCTGGGCTTGCCGCAGCGGACTCTCAGTGCGCAGGCTCTGCACAGGCCCCCACTGCGCAGGCGCCCAGAGGACCCACACAGCACCTGCCCGGTGCTCTCCCTCCTTTCTGTTCTTTTGAATGGTGGGGTCAGGAAGCTGCCTGAGAAGCTGCCGGGCTTCCCTGCATCCTCTGTCTGCCCTGCAGTCGCTAAGACCCACGGAGCCTCCTCACATCGCTGCCCGCCCCCTGCCCTCCAAACACCGTGGACCGACCCCGCAGGGCCGACCCTGACGGTGCTGTGTAGGCGGGCTTGGCCCAGCCCATTGCTGCCTTGCAGTCCTGCAACACTCCAGCGGGATGTCACCTCCTCCTCTTTGTGGGCTCCCACCTGCTCCCCACTCTCCCCATCGTCACAGCACCGTGGCTGTGCGTCACTGGCAACGCCGTCTGCCCCAGCACACTGGGGCTCCCTGAGGACAGGGCCAGGGCTGAGTCAGATGCACCTGCCTGGCTACGGGGGGCCACACAGGGCTGCCCCACCCCTCCAGTTCCCTATCCTTCAGCCCTGGATCCAGAGCACTGCTGTCCCCAGGTAAGAGCCACCCTGCCCATTCCTTTCCCCAGCCCTCTAGGCCACCCCCTGCACCCGCCTGCCTTTCCAGAGAAGTCTAGTCCAAGACGGGCTAAGATCCTTCCCTGACCAGAGCTGGGCTTCTCCTGGCTCTGAAATTCCAGGGACAGCTGCGAGTGTCTCAGAGGGACTGTCCTTCCAAGATCCTCTGGCCTCAACAGATGGCCTTTGGGAGAAGATGGAGATTCTGCCCTACAGCCTTATCTACGACTTGAACTCCAGCAGATGCCAACAGGCTGGAGGGAACCCGCCCCCCACCTCTGGCCAGTCACTCACTGTCTCCTGCCGCTCCCTCCAGAGTCAGGCCACCTCACTCTGCACGTCTCCCTCCTCTTCCCACAGGCTCCAGGGACCGTCTCAGTGCCAATGACCTTAAATCTCCACTTCTGTCCCTGGCCTCTGGGCTGAGTTTAGACAGGCAATCCACGACCTAGAAGACCCCGCCACAGGCACCCCCAACCCACTCAGCCCATCCAACACTCAACTCCCCTCCTGGGGGGGGAACCACACTCATCCAGGACCAGAGTGTGAGACCTGGCTGTCCTGCTGAGTCTTCCCCTGCCCAGCTGAGCCACCTGAAGCCCTGCCTGTGGCATCCTTGGCACCTGGTGCCCTGTCCCTGCCTCAGCCACCAGCAGCACCTCCGGAGCAGCCTCCTGGCTTCTGCTCCCACCCTCTCTGGCCCTCTACCCACCGCCAGAGAGCTTGCCGAATGGAACTCAGACCATGCTCCCTTTTTCAGTTTGCCTGGACCGACGGTTTCCCAGGGCTTTGTGGATAACACCCAACTCCTGGGTGGGACTTTGGCACCCCAGTGCTCTGGCCCCTGCCGCCCTCCCCTTCCACCCCGCGGTTACACAGAGCCTCCAGCGACGCCTGAGTGTGTGGGGAATTTATGTTCGGTCAGATCCACCATTTGGGTCACGGTCCCCCTGACAGGGAATGCCCTTCCCTTCATTTAAGACTCAGTCACCCATGTGGCTCTGCTGACCACTGCCCTTCCTTCTGGTCCCTATACACATACTTGCCACACCGTCATACACTTCTGGGTCCCGGGGACCACACAGTTGCACAGCCAACTGCTTGCACCTACCAGCTGATTCCAGGGGACCCAGGCCAACCCCTGGGTCTCGCTACATGTCATGAAGCCAGAGCAGCTGCATTGCCACTGACATGCAGAGGGCCAGCACGGCAGGGCGGTCGCCGTGTCTCCTTTGCAGCAGATGCCAGGCCTGTCCATTTACAGGAAACCTATTCCACGAGTGTCAGGCTCAGAAAGCAGGCCCACGGCAGGACAGGGGCTCCAGATGCTTGGCACACGAGCCGCAGCCCTTCGGCCCCTGCCCCAGCCCCAGCCCCGGCCCAGGTGGGAGGCAGGGCCCTGGACTCGGTGCAGGCTGGCTGCAAGCTCCTGAGCTGCCTCCATGGCTTCCCATTGTGTGTCTAAAGGAAAACCACGTCTCTATGTTTGGCTTATGGCTTGTTTAAACACTTTATAAACTACTAACACTTATGAAAAACAGAAGGAAACATGCAAAGTCTGTTTCATTAACTTCTCTATGGATTTAAATTTAGTGGAAGAAAGACCTTAAGTGAGTCCCATCATCCCTGAGTGCTCCGTGGCCTGGTCTGTGAAAGGAGGATTTAGCCCTGGCTGGTGTGGCTCAGGGGATTGAGTGCTGGCGCGCAAATCAAAGGGTCGCCGGTTCGATTCCCAGTCAGGGCACGTGCCTGGGTTGCAGCCAGGTCCCCAGTAGGGGGTGTACAAGAGGCAACCACACATTGATACTTTTCTTCCTCACTCCCTTCCCTTCTGTAAAACACAAATAAAATCTTTTTTAATATTTTATTTATTTATCTTTAGAGGGGAAGGGAAGGAAAGAGGGAGAGAAATATCAATGTATGGTTGCCTCTGCTGAGGACACACAATGTATCGTGTGTCCCCTGCCGGGAACTGGCCTACAACCCAGGCATGTGCCCTGACTGGGAATTGAACCGCGATCCTCTGGTTCGCAGGCCCGTGCTCAATCCACTGAGCTACACCAGCCAGGGCACAAATAAAATCTTTAATATATATATTATAACACTAAAAAATGGATTTAACATTTGCTCTGTGGAGCTACTGGGAAGATACAGCGAGATCAGGAAGAGGAAAACCTAGCGCTGTGTGTGGTCCGTGGTCTGGGGTCAGTGAGTGGTCATCACTCCCTCATCATCATCACCAAGTCAGGTCAGCCTGTCCTTGGCCAGGGAGGAGCTGGACTCTGGGGTCAAAGCATCGCTTATCCACCCCTTCTGAGATGCTGGCCACGTCACCTAGCCTCTGAACCTTAGCTTCCTCACAGGTACAATGAAGACACTGCTACCTTTCAGGGTCAGGGTGAAGGTTAACAATAATGCAGGCCGTGCCCAGAATACCCCCCTTTCGCAAGCATGTGTGACTGTCCCCATGTGGTTCTTGGCACACAGTAGGTGTTTACGGGACCTCATTTCCTCCTAAGATGTGTGCGAGGCCTGCAGGAAGGAAGCTCCCCTCACCTGCCGGGAGTGGAGCACGCAGGGCTGCTTGGCTGGGGCCAGAGGGGCCACTCACCTTCCTCACGTCGCTGCCGCTCTCGCCGCCCGTGAACACCCGTTTCCGGCGCACGTAGAAGAGCATGTCGTCCTGCCGCGGTGCCCACTTCTCCATGAAGTAGGTGGAGAACATCCAGGTCCAGAAGGCGATGCGATCATCCTTGACGTACCCTGCAGGAGAGGCCGAAGAGAGGCGGGTGAAAGAGGATGGTCAACCTGGCCCTTGTCACAGGGCCTCTGCCATGCTGTCCCCCTCCTTCCCCACCTTGTCCCCAACCTGTATTTCCACCACGGCTCTGTGCTGTCGAGCCCCCTCCTCCCTCACCGCCCCCCACCATGGGGCAGCCAGAGAGGATAAAGGACACCTCCCAGGGGGCCCAGCTCTCCACCGAGGCGGCCCGAAGCCCCAGCCCCCAGCCGCACGGCCGGGCAGGCTGCAGCCTGAGGATGAATCAGCAGCTTCTCGGAAAAGGGAAGACCTAAGGGGAGAGGCAGTGTTGTGGGCGCTGCGCTGGAAAGGGCTTTGGAAGGGAGATCCGTCAGCAGACAGGCTCCACCCTCAGCCCACGCCCCTCCCCTCCCGGGGCTGCAGCAATCCCCACAGAGAACCCAACTTAAAGGAGCAGCCACCTGTCTGCCAGCGGGTCTCAGCTGCCAGCAGAAAGCAGAGAAGGTGTGCGCAGCCCCCCTCACCCCTGAACCACAGGGCCTTTCAGCACACAGGGTTGATTCTTGCTTGATCTTCAGGGGACTCTGCTGTTTGACAAACCAGAGTATTTCTTTAGGATAAATAAATCTGTTAGTGCTTCCTGCACTAACAGAAAAGGCCCCCAGGCTCTGGGGGAAAGACCTGGGTCCTGTCCCCTCCCCCCCCCAGCCGTGCTTCCCCTGGCGCTGTGACCCCAGGCAAGCAGCTTGGCCTCTCTGACCCCAGCTCCTCCTGGGGGGCGGGAATGTGGACAGAATGTGGGCTGGCGGAGACCAGGGCGAGACGAGCCCCTGCCAGGCAGAGAGGTATCAGCAAAGCTGGGTTTCCTTCCCTCCTCCTCTCCCTTTCTAGACAGACCCAAGGAAATGTCAAGATCTGCCCCAGAACTATTTTTTAAAAAATATATTTTATTGATTATACCATTACAGTTGTTCTATTCCCCCCCTTCATTCCCCTCCACCCGCACACTCCCTCCCCCGCCATTCTCCCCTTTAGTTTATAACCACGTGTCTCAAGTTCTTTAGATTCTATATTTCCCCCACTATTCTTGCCCTCCCCCTATCTATTTTCTACCTACCATCTATGCTATTTTCTGTACCTTATCCCCCCTTCTCCCCCTCCCACCCCCCTGTTTCTAACCCTCCATGTGTTCTTCATATCTATGGTTCCACTCCTGATCTAGCTGTCCTCTTGGTTTGCTTTTGTTTTAGGTGTGGTTGTTAATAACTATGAGTTTGCTGTCCTTTCACTGTTCATATTTTTCATCTTCTTTTTCTTATATAAGTCCCTTTAACTTTTCATATAATAAGGGCTTGGTGATGATGAACTCTTTGAACTTGACCTTATCTGAGAAGCACTTTATCTGTCCTTCCATTCTAAATGAAAGTTTTGCTGGATAAAGCAATCTTGGCTGTAGGTCTTTGGATTTCATGACTTGGAATACTTCTTTCCAGCCCCTTCTTGCCTGTAAGGTCTCTTTTGAGAAATCCACTGACAATTTGATGGGTACTCCTTTGTAGGTGACTGTCCCCTTATCTCTTGCTGCCTCTAGGATTCTCTCCTTCATTTTAGTCTTGGCTAATGTAATTATGATGTGCCTTGGTGTCTTCCTTCTTGGGTCCAACTTCTTTGGGACTGTCTGAGCTTCCTGGATTTCCTGGAAGTCTATTTCCTTTGCCAGACTGGGGAAGTTCTCCTTTATTATTTGTTCAAATAAGTGTTCCACTTGTGGCTATTTCTTTCTCCCTTCTGGTACCCCTATAATTCGGATGTTGGAACGTTTAAAGATGTCCTGGAGGTTCCTAAGCCTCTCCTCATTTTTTTGAATTCTCATTTCTTCATTCCTTTCTGGTGGGATGTTTCGTTCTTCCTTCTGGTCCATTCCATTGATTTGAGTCCCAGTTTCCTTTCCATCGCTATTGGTTTCCTGGACATCTCCCTTCATTTCAATTAGTTTAGCCTTCATATGTTCCTCTAATTTGTGACTATAATCAACCAGTTCTGTGAGCATCCTGATAAACAGTGTCTTGAACTGTGCTTCTGAGAGGCTGACAATTTCTCGGTCGCTTAGAGTTATCGGCTCTGAGACTTTGAGTTCTTCTTGCACCATCTTTTGGGCTGTTCGTGCCTGTTACGTAGCAGGATTGGAGTCCTAGGTGTTCACCAGAGCAGGGCAACTCAGTCGCTGGGTTGTGACGCTGTATGTGGGGGCGGGGTCAAAGAGGAGCAAGGGCCTCCCGTGTGCCGTCTCCTGCCAGGGCCCCCACAGGTGTGGCAGCTGCCACCGTCACCGGGCCCACTCGTTTCGTCCCACTGCACGTGAGTGTGCCACCGCCGTCAGCCCTTGCCCCCTGGGGCCTGTGTGGTCCGTCTCACTGTGCGCGAATGTGCGACCGTGGTCAGTCTGCCCCGCACCCTGACTGGGTCCGGGCTACTTGCGCACCTAGGTCTGAGGATCTTTCCTGTCCGACCAAGCTCTGCTGCTGGCTCCGCCCCTCTTACCGTCCCCGTTGAACGGTTAGTGGTTGTCAGACTTCCGTATAATTCAATTTTCTGTTTTGTGGCTGTGTCTTTGTTCTCCAAACCTTTGTTGTAGTCAAACTTGGTTGTGGGAGAAGGCACAGTGTTTCCACCTATGCCTCCATCTTGGCGGAAGTCCCTATTTCTCATAGACTCCAAATATTCGAGGGTTGCTGGTCCTTCCTCTCCGCCGGGAAGACCCTTGACCACTGCGTCCTGGCACTCACTCTTCAGTGCAGGAAGGAACTGACCCAACCCTACACTTACACATGGGGAACTGAGGACCAGCTGCTGCTGGGACCCTTCCTCACCCTCAACCGTGGCCCAACCAGGACTGCCCAGGTGACCTGACACATGGCCCGAGCCCCCCCTTCCTGGGGCTCAGCCACCAGGCTGCAGAAGACTGAGCCACAGGAGACAAGTCCCAGCCTCGGTGCCCTTCTGCTGAACCACTGCCAAAGAACCACAGCTCCGGCGCAGCTCCGACCGTGCCCTCTGCTGGACCGCAGGGCCATCTGGGGCCCACCCACTCCCACAACCTGCCTGGCTTCCCAGCGAGGAAACAGAGGGGTTTTCTCAGCCAGGACCTCGGTCAGCCTCGGGGGGCAGAGACAGAAAGCCCACGGGGCTGAGAGCCATCTCCCAGCCTCCCAGGACCCAGTGGCACCAAGCAGGCTGTCTGCACCACTCATTTGAAATTCCTGCCACATTTGTGTGACAGGCGCTGCCCCAATTCACGCCACTACAGATCCCATGCACAATTACGCAAATAGGCTGTGGTTATTCTTGGATGAAACTTGAACTCCCCCCTGGCTGGTGTGGCTCACTGGATTGAGTGTTGGCCTTCCAAGCAAGGAGTCTCTGGTTTGATTCCCAGTCGGGGCACATGCTTGGGTTGCGGGCCAGTTCCCAGCTGGGGCCATGTGAAAAGCAATCATGCACTGAGGTTTCCCTCCCTCTCTTTCTCTCTCTCCTCCCCTCTAAAAAGAAATAAAATCTCAAAAAAAAACCCCTCAAAACTCAAACTCCCACCTCGACTCCACCCCCCACACCCAGACATGGGGTCTTTGAAGACCTCACCCATCCCTCCCAAGACCGTTCCCACTGAATTCAGAGTGAAACCCGCAGTTCTTACACGGCGCCCACCTCTCGGCCCTCCCGGCCATGCCGGCCTCCTCCGGAGGCGGGAGGTCCCCGTGTCCTCGTGACCATGGGACCTGCCGCAGGGCGCGTTCCTGTGCCGCTCCACCTTCCCACTGAAGCTCCTTCCCGTCTCTCTGTTTCACCTTCAATGTCCCTTCTTCAGAGAACCTCTCCGTCTCCAGGTCCTGTCTGTCACATTATCGTGTCTTGCTGCCATCCTGACCCTTCCCATCTCCACCTGGTGTGTCTTCTCTGCTCCTGTCTGCCCCTCCCCCACCATGGTGTGATAGCAGCCAGGAGTGGGGAGCTGGGCTCGACTGCCCCCAGACCTTGGTGCCCAGAACAGTGCCAGACACACAGCGGGCGCTTAGTCAATGCTGGGTGAGTAGATGAATGGGTTATCCCCACATAACAGGAAACAGGCTCAGTGACGTGGGCGACTTGCCCAGGTGCCCATAGCAGGAAGGGGCGCAGCCACCATCCACCTGGAGCCTGGGAGCCCCCATGTCATGGGGGCCCCATGTATCTGCACACACACCAGCACAGAGACACTTCTGGGAGCTTCACTTATAACGTCCCCAAACTGGAGGCCGGGAGAATGGACACACAGAACATGGGACAGCTGCTTAGTGAGCGACAGTCGGCGATGAAGGCCAACCATAGACTCCGTGTCCTCGTGCTGGGCGAGGGAGGGCAGGCGCAGAAGGCCACGTGATGTCTCAGAGAGGGAAACGCAGAGCGACAGGAGCGGCTGGCAGTTACCCCCAAACGTCCTGATCTGATTGTGGTGGCAGTGCCACAGGCTCACGCAGCCACTGAAAGTCACCCCGCTGGTGCCTTCACATGGATCAGTCCACTTTATGTAAATTAGGCGCCAGCGAAGTCGGCAAAACTCGACAGCAGCTGCAGCTGGCAAGGGCGCACCAAGCTGGGAAAGCTCGCACGTGCCGGAGAACAGAAGCCGTGTTCTCTGTGAAATGCGAACGAGCCTCGCCTGTTTCTGTGACTCTGCCTCGTGGAAGGACAGCAAAACACAGAAGTGGGCCCCCTGCCCTGCTCCTCCTCAGGTCTCTGTCGGCAGCGTGGCCTGCTCGGATGACCTCACTGGATCCAGAACCTTCCAAAGTCCCAGTGTCATGTGGTGCAGTAAGTGCACAGCCGGGCCCTTGTGCCCTGTGCTGTCTCCCACAGGCACACCCCTCCTCCCTGCATCCTCCCCCGAGGCCCAACCAGCAAGAAATGCCCTGGGTGACCAGCTGCCCTGGGAGCTGCCCTCAGGCTGAGAGCTCCAGAGCTCCAGGCCCTGTCCCAGCCTCCCCGCCGTCTGGCCTACAGCAGCAGGCTTTCCTGGCCTTAGAGCAGAGGATACACGTACGGGAGCCTGCAGCCGGTGGGCAGCACCGCGGACAGCTCCCACCTTCCCCAACTGGCTGGGTCCCCACCATGGCCCTGACTATACAGTCCATCCCCATTCCCACAAGTTATGTTCTGTAAAGAGGCCACAGACACTGAATTAGCAAACACCAAACCACAGATCCTAGGGGACAGAAACACAGGGCTAGGTTCCTTCGAGGCTCTGGGTACATTTCCGTCTGCCAATCCACACACTAACCTTGCCTGATTCTGCTGAAAGACACGGATTTCATACAGGGTCAGCCCACTGACAACGAGCTGCGGGCCCGCAGCTCCACAGCTCATGCTCGGCTGGGGCTCCTCCAGCGCACACGTTTGCTCCTTCACCGCCTTCGCATGCTGGGACCAGACGGCACCAGAGCACGCTGCTTGGGGCCGTTTCAGACAGAGAGCTGCCACCAGACAGCATGAAAACGCAGGCACGCAGCACTGAGCAGACAGCCAAGGGCCCCGGGTGTTCACAGCAGGCGCTGAGACGAGAGGCAGAGCCCCGCCCTGCCCCACCTCGGGTTGGGAGGGGGGGAGACCCGCACCACAGGTGGCTCCCGTGTCTCACATCTCACCACTGTCTGTCTGTCCCCGATTAACCGTGAAAGCACCTTAAGCGCTGACTTGGGGTTAGAAGTAAACGTTGGCAGGCAGATGAGTTTGCAAACAGAGTCCATGGAGAACAACGGAATGCATCAGGAACACCTGCTGGCCCAGTGGCCTCCACTGCCTCTGGGGGCCACTGACAAAGGCGGCCCTGAGCTGCAGAGCTGGCAGGGCCCTGCACCGTCACTCGGCCTCAGGGGCTCCGAGCTGTGTGAGGACCAGAACCCCACCCCCTCAGTGTTCTGGGACTAGGGTGCCACGGATTTTGTCTCCTGCGCGGTGCTGAACTGGTGACAACAGTGTCAACAGCTCAAGAGTGCAGGCCCTGCCCAGGGTCGGTGGCCGCGCTGCTGACCACCACCACCACGAAGCTGGCATGGCAGCACAGCGACTCGCCCTCTTCTGCGGCGGCGGGGCTCACCTTCCATCGGTAAAGAACTCAAGCGCCGTGCTGGGAGTGAGGAGCAACAAAGCGCAGGCTGCCAGCTGGGCTGCGGGGCACAGGGCAGTGCGCACCACCCCCATCTGCCTGCCTTGCGCCCCACAGCTCACACCGCCCCTTCACCCTGCCTCTCCGGGTCCTCCAGGCAACTGGGTGGTGAGGTGGGGATTCAGAAGTGCAGTCTTCAGTTTAAAGATAAGGCAAGCGAAGCCCTGGAATCCAGGGCCTCCCTGGCACCCGGGGCTCCAACCCAGCACCCCCACCTCTGCCCCAGCCCTTTCCGAGGCCCCGCACAGACATGTGCAGCGCCGGAGCCTTCTGGCTGCTTTATGAATGAGGATGCTGAGGGGGACCTTCAGTCACCTGGTGGGCAGCCAGGAAATCAACTCAGGTTTCTTCCAAACCTCCCCACTACGCCCCTGGAACAGCCCCATCCTGGCCCTGACACGAGGCTGGGCACTCGGAGGCAGGGTGGGGGGCACAGTGGCCTTCTGATCTCTGCCCTACTGATGTCCAGGAAGGACGTCCAGCTGAGTGCACAGTCTGAGTGTGCAGTATGGGCTCCACTGCCCAGCACAGGGGCGATTTCACATTATTAAGTTATTTTCCATGGAGGTGACTCTTTAAACGTGCTCTGTCTGGGAAGGAGGCAACCCCGCCTGATGAGGCTTTCCTTATCAAGGCAACCACAGTGTGGGGTCCAGGAAGGCTTCTCAGGCTGGACTTAGAGAGGAGGCTCGATTCACCTCTGACCATCGCCCATGTGGGTGAGTCCTGAGCCTCCCGCCTGCTGTTCCCTCATCAGGGAATTGGGAGAACAGCAGCTCCCTCCTGCAGCTGCTACGCAGATTCTAGCAGGTGCTGAGTGCAGCCCCTGGCACTTCGCAGACCTCCCTGAACGGAGACTGCTCCGGTCACTGTCAGTAACGTGGGGTCATTTTCCACCAACCAGGCCTGTGGCATGATCCCACGTTGGATTTTAGATGGCACTCCGTGATACGCACCCAGGGCCTCTTCGACCCTGGACCGGCCTTGGTGAAGCCACACCCACACTCTAACCGAACAAGTTCACGGCCATAGAAAAAGATGGTCATGCATGGCCACAGAGAGCACTGTCCAAGAGCTGCTCCACCCCCACGAAAGGCCACTGGAGCAGCAGGCCAGACGCCTCTGAGAGGACCAGTCTCCCAGACCTTCCGGACACAGAGCTCCAGCATCACGCACGTGCTCTGAGAGCCTGAGAAACCCGCAAAGGCTTTTTAACAAGGAGGCAGAACATCGATTCCCAAAACAGCGTGCACGGGCAAGACACACACACACACACACACACACACACACGATTATGGCTCATCTCTCTCCAGGACAGGAGCATAAAAACCTTAAATATGAAAAGGGACCCATTGGTCCACTGAAAGGAGCTGCCACAACCACGCAGGGCTCCATTCGGGAATACAAGAGTGGGCCGACGGGGACTCTATTCACACATTTGCTGTATGTTTATAGTTCAAGTGAGAAACAACACGTGACTCCAGCCAGCTGTTGGAACAGACTAGAATCCTCTGCACCCGGCACCCCAAACCACCCGTTTCCCTCCCGTGCGGCAGATGCCCCATCCGGCCCCATGGAGGAGGCCCACCCGCGGGAAGAAGTGGCCGTGAGAGCGGAGCGGGAAAGAGAGTGGAGACACTCACGCCACTCACTGGGCGTTGCTATTCTCCTGGAGGTTTGGGGTTTCAACCGCCTGTTAACCAGTAACTTTCTCTTTTTGTCTCAGCGCCTGTGGACTGGTTTCTTCACTTGTAGACAAAAGAATCCACACAAATGCAACACTGAAGACTCAGCCAAGTTAAAAACAAAACCAGCCAAAAGCTGCCCTTGACCCCACGTCACCCCCCAGCTAGTCTCATCGGGAGCCAGTTCTGACAGGAGCTCTCCAGCCCTCATTTTCTTGGACAGGTCTGTTCATTTACAGGTTTGTCTGTTTCCGCCACCACTTTTCTTTTACTGCAGAACTCTGACCTATTGCTGCACTGTTTTATCCATTCTACCTCCAAACACACCCAGAACCCAGCCACTTTTCACAAACGGCTCTCACCCCCGGGCCAAGCCGCTGCCTGGTCCTGCCCCTGCGCCTGTGCTACCTTCCCGCTGGGCCCCTGCTGCAGTGGGCTCCCCACCCCAGCCCCCCGCCTCGCCGCGTCCATGTGCCCCCAGCACCGGTCACCAGATGCCGGCGTGCACCCCACTACTTGTTGCTGGCGCTTGGTCGTCCTGGCACAGGAGCCTGGGAACTTTTCCTGTAAAGCTCCCGACAGAAGACACTTCAGGCTCTGCATACCGTATGGTCCTGTCTCAACCACCAAACCAGCCCAAGAGCCTCGGGAAGAGCCAGGCTGGCTGTGCTGCATGCAGTACAGGCCTGTTTACAAGCCCAGGCAGCTGGTGGGAGCTGGGCGCCCAGCTGGTGGGAGCTGGGTGCCGCCCACCAACACTGGCCCTCCCAGAATGGAGCTGCGCTTACAGAGAGAGCGTCAGCTCCGTGAAGGTCCGCATCCCTTTCCTCTCAGATCGCTCTGTTCGCTGCTGTCTGCTTAGTGCGTAGAACAGCATCCGACCTACGGGAGCAATAAATGCTGGCTGACTGGACGAAAAAATGAAACGAACTAAGTGACTGATGGCGGGAAGGGGGCGTGGTGCATCGGGTGCAGAAACAGAAGTGAAACACACAGCAGTTCAGTTCCACGAATCAAACAGCCTGCACTTCCCTGAAATGAAGAAGGTTCTTCGACCATCAGCCTTGGGGCAGCCGGCTAGCGGAGGAAAAAGGGAAGGTCGAGTCCCTGCTCAGGCCAAAATAAATTCCACAAAGATCAGAACTTTGAAATGCTGTAACTAAAATCATTAAAAAAACACCCATGAGTTATTTTTTTTTATTCTTTCAGAGAGAAAAGCCTTCCTGAGTAAAACACAGAAGCTGTCAAAGAGAAGAACGACAGCTGACTGGCGTGGCTCAGTGGGTTGGGTGTCGTCCCAGAGCGAGAGGCTGCCGGTTCGATTCCCGGGGAGGGCACACGCCGGGATTGTGGGCCAGGTCTCGGGTTGGGGTGTACGATTAATGTTTGTCTCCCCGTCTTTCTCTCTCCCTCCCCCTCTCTACAAATAAATAAATACCATCTTTTTTAGGACAAGAATGATAAACCACGTAAAAAATTCCTATAGAGAAAAACCCCACGCACCACAGACACAGGGAGGCACAAACGCCGCCCTGGAAAGGCGCTGGAATGCCCAAGCGAAGGCCTCAGCGAGCAGCGAGCAAAGGGAGAAGCAGACTGGCATGTAAGACAGGAAAGGACACTCACCTTCACAGCCTTAGGAGATGGAAGGGGAACTAGAAGGTCCTATTTTTCACTTCTCACAGCACCTGCTGGCACTGCAGGCGGAAGGGGCGTGAAGCAAGGTGGGCCTCATGCTCAGCAGTGAAAGGTGAACGGGTAAACCGCCCATGGAGGGACGCCGGCCCCGAAACCCCCGCCTGCTCCCAGCGGCTGTCCACCTGGCTTGTGTGCGTAAAGTCAGGTGACGACGCCAGCGTGTCTGCAAAGTGCAGGAAAGTCCAGGTCTCACTGCTGGAGCTGGTACCGGCAGCCACGCACAGGGCCCGTTCAGCCCCGAAAACGTCTGTCTCCGGGGCCACCTTCAGGCATGGCGCCCAGCGCCAGCGGTGGGGCGGCAGCGGTGAGCGGCACCTAGCAGGTGGAGTGTGTGTTGCAGGTGAGCACAGGCATCACCAGATGAGTAGGACAGCCTCCTGGGCAAGGGCCAGGTGGGCAGGTGTGCACCCTGAGCCCTCATGACAAGCGCCAGCCTTGGTCAGTGCCCCATGGAGGCCCCCTGAAGAGGGCATTCAGCTGAGGGCTCCTAACTATGAGTAAAGTGGGCAAAGGAGGGGTGCACCAGGGCCTGTGGAGGGGGGATACCTGGTTGGCGAAGGCAGGAAAAAAGGCCCAGGCTGCAGACAACCTGACCTCAGAGACCTCCTCGCTGAGTTGCGGGCCTTGTCTGTATCCTCAGAGGACTCGGGAACCCTGAAGGGTTTGGTGGAAAGGGGGTTGAGAGGGACAGGAGACAGCTCCTGTCTCCCTGGAGTAGGGAGAATGGACCAGCGGAGCTGTGACCCACAGGAAGTAGATGCCCAATGCCCGTCCCCAGGCCATCAGAACAAGGCCATCAGCTGGGCCTGGCCTCCCAAAAGGTTGGGGTGGGGGGTCATGTCCTTTTTGGGGAGTGTCCAAGCAATAGCCTGGGCCCAGTGAATAGGCCTCTGTGCCCCTTCAATAGGCCATTCAGCACCCTGTGCCTCTCAATGCGCCCTGCTGGCCCGGGACACTCCCTCGGGGCACAGAGGACAAAGAAACCGCCGAGGGAAGCCCAGGCTGTCCTGATGAGGCTCTCCGACGGGAAGTTCTCGTCAGACGGGTACCCATGTGAGCGAGCGCATGGCCCGCCATCCCCCCCCTCCCCCCCCATGCTAGCCTAAGGGTAGTGTGGGGTTGGCTGGACCAGAACAAGCCCAACACCCAGCAGGCCTGGTTCCCCGCCTTCTTCGGTTAAAAGTTCCAATCCTTTGCCAGATGAGCCGGACTCCTCAGAAGGCCCTGTGAAGTTGGAGGTGTGGACCCCATACTCCAGCCCCCAGACTCCTTCCCTGACCAAACGCTCAGGGCCGCAGCCCAGACCAACCCACCTGCGAGAGCAGCTGCACTGTCCCCTCCCCGGGGCTCAACCCCACAGATCTGCCCGCAGGTGGGGCCTTCCTCGACCCCTCCCATTTCTGGGTGCCCACCTGAGCTACTTTGCCTCCTCTGATCTTCACCAAGATCCCGTGAAATCCCAGGATACGAAGGTATCCCAGGATACCTTCGTTGACCTGATGAGGAAACTGAGGCTCAAGACACAAGTCACCTGTCTGATGTCACCCTGCAGTATGTAGCAGAGCCAGGCCACCGTCCCGACCTGGTCACACTGGTTCCTAACCGCCAGGCCTATGCTCCTCCCCACCTAGACAAGGCCCCTGGCAGGCAGGTGACCTTGGACCCAGGTGGGCCAGCCCACAACCGGGAGTTGGCAGGTGTTGGCTGAACCACCAGTTTTCGGTTTGCTCAGGAAACGATGTAGCAGCCCTGAAACGTGCCTCCAGGCCGCCACCAGCAATAGCTGGGTTCGAGATCATTCCTCACACACACACAATGCAGTGAAACCCTCAAGGTGCTTTCACAACCCACGGACCTCATCCGGGACCTCCCTGACAGCCCATCCCACAGGGACGGAGTCACCCGGAGCCAGGTGACCCGGCAGGGTGAGAATGGGCGCCATCAGCACCCACTCTGAGTGCCTGCTCTGGGCCAGGCCCTGGGTTCCATGAGGAAGATCCCCTGCCCCTGACCTCAGGGCCACTTGCATGGGGTGGGGCTCCGCCAGAGCGGCCCTCGGCCTGCAGTTCCCAAAAACACCCCCAGACTCTCCATAGCAGCAAAGCCTGCCATGCCTGCAGCCCAAGGACTTCCTCACAGGATGCAGCACCTGGCTGTCCCTGGGGGCTGTTCCCTGGGGGCTCCAAACACAGCCAAGCACAAAGAGCAGCTCCACACTTCAGTCATCTCTCCGGTGAGCTCTTCACACCGTGCCCTTTTCAAACCCTGACTCACCACTTTGCTCTGATGCACCCACAGGCCTCCAAAATGAGCTGTGACTCTCCTGAATGACCTCTCAGGCCCCCTCGGACACCCACACAGGTGCCCCGCCCAGACAGGAGCTGGGGCCCAGGCTCCTCCACTGCCACCCCCCCCACCCCACTCAACTGCCTGGGGTCACCAACCAGTGAACATCCCACCTCCACCCCAAGGTGCTACATGGCGTGAGGCATGTCACAGCCTCCTGGAAGCCTAGGCCCGCGCTGCAGGAGATGCTCATGACCCAGCCTCGCCGCCCATCCCTCTGTCTCCATGAGACACTGACGTCCAGCCAGAGGGACTCAGCCAAGTGAGTGCACCTGCTCACTCATTTCTTCACGCCCGGCGCGTTGAGCCAGGCTTGGACCCTGCTGGACTGACCCAACCCAGAGCCTGGCAAAAGGGCCCGCCTTGCTCACTTGCTACACCCTGGCGCCCAGCTCTGGCGGGCTCTCCAGTTCAGGCTGAAGGGCACTAAGCACTCCCAACGTGCCGAGACACAAGGCTGATGACACGCAGCACGCAGCACGGGTTCTGGGGCAGCTGGCCCTTTAGGTGGTCTATCTCCAGTGGCACCTGGCATCCCCCCTCTGGATACGAGGCGACCCCCACACCCCCCCCCCAGAGGCCGTTCTCCCATCCTTCCCACAGGAGGGAAGGGAGGCCCTGCTCCCCTGCTCAGCTCCTGTCCCCCGCTATGCACGAGGGTCCCCAGAAACACCCACTCCCAGGCAGCCTCCGACGTGCCCCCCTCCCTTCCCGCTCCTTCTGCAACCCCCTTCGCCATGGAAAGCAGGGGCAGGGGAGGCCACAGACAGGACAGAATGCCTCTCCCGGGAGAAGAGGACAGGTAAGTGCGAGAATGGACAGACAGACCACACACATGCAGAATGCCTGGATCCCAGACCTGCTCTGGGACCCTGAACCAAAGCCCCAACCTCACTGAGTCTCATCATCTTCACCTGCCGATGGGGACACACTCCTTGGTCACGAGGGGCCACGGGAGATCACAATACCAGGTGCACATTAACAGCAGGTGGTGGCTGTGCGGGCTCCGGCCCTCCTCAGGAGAGTAGTGTCCTGGATGGACTTCTGGGAAGACGCCAGGTGCGGAGGCCCTGGCTGAGGGTGACTTCGCCCTGCAGTTGGGGCTGCATGCAGCTCCCGCAGGCTGGCTCTTTGGATTTTGCTGCAAGAACGAGGATCCCAGGGGCTGAGCAGCAGCGAATGAGGCTGCTGCAGTGGGGCAAGGCCCCCCTTCTCCCCCGGCCATCACAGACAAACTGTGGGTCAACAGGATGGACCTGGGGACAGAGCTGGGGGCTCGGCAGGTGTGAACCCTGCAGCCCCAAATGCAGCACTGTAGCTCTGGGCTCTTCTGTCTTTGGGGGCAGGGATGTGGTTCTTCCTATTTATGCTTCTTCCTGTTTCATTCTCATTGGCCCCGAACCGAGGCGCGCAGGTGGCAGGGTGAGCGCTTTGTATAAGTCACTTTTCCTTATTATCTGGGTTTTGCCTGCTTTTCAGAGACAGTGGTCTGGATTCTGCTTTTCTCACGTTCTGTCATAAGAAATGTCCCAATATAATGTTTTCAAGGCTCAATGCACATCCCAAAGCAAAGGATTTTTTACATTAAGGATAAACGGTAACAGCAATTCTGTCTACAAGACAAAACAAATACATAAAAATTAAGCCCCCTTCTCACTTTGCCAACAGACATTTCTCAAGAATTCACTGGTCATTCAAAAGAGGCAAAAATATATAGTCATTTTTTACTAAGAAAAATTCTTTTTGCCCTGGCTGGTGCGGCTCAGTGGATTGAGCACTGGCCTGCAAACCAAAAGGTTGTCAGTTTGATTCCCAGTCAGGGCGCATGCCCTGACTGATGTATCTCTCATACATTGATGTTTCCCTCTTTTTCTCCCCCCTCCAAAAGTACAAATAAAAATTTAAAATATATTAAAAAAAATTTTTATTGACTGATTTTTAGAGAGAGAGGCAGGGGGTGGGGACGAAACATTGATTTGTTGTTCCATTTATTTATGCTCTCATTGCTTGCTTTTTAAAAAGAAATGTTTATTTATTTATTCCATCAATGTCTGAGAGAAATATTGATCAGTTGCCTCTTGCACACGCTGCCAACTGGGGACCTGGCCTGCAACTCATGCATGTGCCCTGACCCAGAATCGAAATGGCGACCTTTTGGTTTGCAGGACAACGCCCAACCCACAGAGCCACACCGATCAGGAAGAAATATATACTCTTTTAAAAACTCAAGCCAGCTTGCTGTTTGTCGTGAATGTTGTCAGATAGCAGATATCCATTCTCATAAGTGTATGTGGCGGGGCGGGGGGTTACCTCCCAAGCTGAGCTGATGCCTCCCTTGCCCAGCCAGGTGTGCAAAGGGTCCTTCCTGAATGGGGTGGCCCCACCCTGGGAGCTCCAACACCTCATCTACAGGATGACCAGCAACACCCCCCTCCCCTCTACAGCCAGCTGGGTCCTGACAGGCTGTCCAGGGGTCCTCCTCCCCTCTACACACCCTGCCCCTAGTCCTGAACCTGAACAGTGAGGAAACACCGTACCAGTGGGCTACAGGTGGGAGGGCTCTATCAGTGGGAGGGCTCTATCAGCATTACGGCTCTTGTGATCTGCCCCTGTCGGGGTCCCGTCTGAGCCTCACACACTGGTCTGCACAGCAACAGTTAGGTTGGCTGCATTCTGGGTCCTTCCTGTCCAGCCCAGCTCCCCCAGGACCTTCTGCTGCCTGAGTCAAAGCCAAGAGACCGAGGGTACATTGCCAGGTCACCCCAGGTCCCTGGAGGGCGAGCTGGTCAGCCAGAGGACGCCTCTCAGAAGCAGACCTGCTCCCAGAACGCCTGACCCACCCAGTGCTCGCTCCCCACCCACTCCAGATTCACTGCTGCACCCAGAGGGCCTTGGCGCAGGCAGCCTGGACTCGAGCACATTGTCTGCTGTCTCTCTCCTAGGCTGGGGTCAGCCAGGTAGCCCCGGGTGAGAAGTGAGAGGGGTGATGAGGACCGGAAGGGAGCAGCGGCTGCTGGCCGTAGTGGGAATGTAGGTGCATGTGGGGAGCCAGCCTGGCTGCCCGCCCCACCTGTCCCGGGCTATGGCACAAAGGGGCTCCTGCTTCGTTCAGCTCGCTGTCACCTTCTGCCGCCCACCTTCTTCCTGTCCTGTACCAACTGCTTAAACAGTTCTCCTTGAGTGCGGCACACCTCCGTCCACCACCCGCCATGCCCACCCATGGTCCCAGCACTGCCCTTGGGGTTCAGACAGCAGCCTCAGGTCACTAACGAAGACATGCAAACTCAGAAGCCTTTGCAGAGACACAGAGGTTTACTGTGAGCTATCTATAACAGCAGAAAATTGGATCAAACTAAGTTTCCCACCGACGAGACCAATTCAGGAAATTACGGCACATCCACTTAACTATCTTGCAGTCACTTAAATAACGTGGAGAGTTTGAACAACATGAACATGTTTCAGGAATTTTAAGTAAGAAAGCACGATTAAGAAACTCAATGTACAGAATATCAAGTACGCATTGGAGAGGCCGTGGAAGGGCTGGAAAGCAAGACTTCACAGAGCCGAGAGTGTGTCTGGGTGACGGGAACTATGGGGAATTTTCTTTCCATTTCCTACATTTTCCAGTTTCTAGTAGTATGCACACATACCATTTTTTAATTGGAAAAAGTTTGAAGATTTTAAAAAAGATTTTGCTTATTTATCTTTAGGGGGGAAGGAAAGGAGAGAAGAAGAGAAACATCAATGTATGGTTGCCTCTCGTGCATCCCCTGCTGGGAAATGGCCTGCAACCCAGGCATGTGCCCTGACTGGGAATTGAACCGCAATCATCTGGTTCGCAGGCCCGTGCTCAGTCCACTGAGCTACACCAGCCAGGGCTGGGGCTTTTCTTTTAATTTATTTTTTAAATTGTTGTTCAAGTACAGTCTTCTGTCTTTTACTCCCAAAATTTGAAGATTTTGAGGGCCTTTTTTAAACAAGAGGATCATGGGTGGGTGGGCGGTCCTGAGCCAGCCCTGCTTGGTGAAGGAAGAAGGACCACAGGGACCACAAAGGCTGCAACCAGGGGCATGACTTGTTCTGGGCCACAGCCAGCCTGGGGGCAGGGGCAGGGGCGGCGCCAACACAGCCAATCACCCTCTCCCCTTGCAGAAAGGGCCCTGCGGCTGTGGCCCTGCGTCTCTCTAACGCGGGAGGTCCAACGTCAGGATTCTCTGAAAGGATGCAGAGCCCCTGCCCAGGGCCAGAGCCACATTGCCAGACAGAGGCTGGAACCCATGGGCCTCAAAAATAGGCCCAGGAACCGAGAAAGAGGCCGTCATACTTCCTCACCCCCCCACCTCGGCCCAGATCCAGGTTAGCCTGTGGCTGGTGGTAGGCACCTGGGGCCCCAGGGAAGCTGGGAACGGTCCCCAGTGATTGCGGGGCAGCCCGGGCCCCGAGTTCGAGTCCAGATGTGAGTCCATGTGCAGGCCCACGTGCTGTGCCCTTATGAACAGCAGCAGCCTACACGGCCAGCCCGGCACCTGCCGGGTCTCACACAACCCCACGACGCTACAGATGTCGTGGTATCCACTTTACAGATGAGGACGCAGAGGCCCCCAGTCTCCCTCTCCAGCCACATGTCCCACCAAAACCCCCACCCGGCCCCTGGCACCCAGCTACCCTTCACCCAGCACCACAAGGCCAGGAGGGCGTGTGCGGTCCTTCCCCCGTTCCCAGGGTGCCCGCACACGCAGGGGCCAGCACTCGGGAGGCAGTTCCCCCTTCATTCCCTATGGCATGAGCTCTGTGCAGAATGGCTAGTCACACCGGACAGGCCTCTGCTGGAACCCTACAACCCCCCATTTTCCCACCGCCCAGCTGCCCGACCTCGGGGGAGTCACCTTCCTCTCAGAAGCTTGGTTTCTCATCTGCAAAATGGTAACAAAGAACCTACCCCCATGGAACCTGCTGCAGGCACACACAGTGTGGCCTGCCCGCGGCGCGCGGGCAGTGGCCTCTACTGTACAGGCCACCCCACAAGTCAAACACCCGAAAATCTCCAGAGGGTCAGGCCAAGAAAGTGCAAATTGTGAGCCGAGCATTTGGGGCGCCCAGCCCCACCCTGCAAGTGCGTGAGCCTCGCCCCCACCCCCAGGTGTGCGCTGTCCTGCCTCAGCCCCTCTCAGAGGCCGAGAGCTGCCCAGTGCCCCTCGGCCCCCACAGCCGGGTGGCTCCCTTCTCTCTGCCCCCAGGGGCACACATTCTCACCCCTCCACTGAGCCCCTCCCCTGTCCACCTTGGGCCGGGCTGCCAGCACCCAGAGGACACGGACGGGTGCGCTCCGCCTCTGCTGAGAGCTTGGGCTCTCACAGATTCTGGCCCACTTACAAGACACGGGACTGGGGGCGTGTTCCTTCACGTGACACCTGCCTTTCCTCATCAGGACAGAGAGGAGTACAGAGATGCCTACATCATAGGGGCACTTTGAGGGAAAAGGAAACCGTGAACCTAAAGCATGTTTTGCCCCACAGCATCACAGAAAGGGGATACCTGACGGGAAGTGATAGCTGGAAATGCTCCCTGGGGAAGGGCCCGAAGACAACAGTATGGCCCAGGGCCCTCCCCTCAGGGCGCCTCTCTGCGACTCCCACTGGGGCGGGGGGCCAGGTCCTGTCTACATGGCCTACCCGAAGGTCAGTGGCTCGAGGCCCCGTGGAAAGGGAGCCGCCACACAGCATGCTTGGGCTGACGTCCAGAGCCCACGAGAAGGCCCAGGCCCCAGCCGAAGTGTTAGACTATGTCTATCTTGGCCCAGATGCCAGCATCACACATCTGGGCACCGGACCCCTCGTGTGCCCAGCTCAGATTCCGGAGGTCCACCAGAGTGATCTCGGCCAGCCAGCTTGGTTCACCTGTCACCTGGAATCACTAGCAGTTTCCTGTGGATTAAACACCAAGATCCTGTTGGCAATGGCCGCAGC
The DNA here is from genome assembly GCF_014824575.4 of Sturnira hondurensis. Lineage (NCBI taxonomy): Eukaryota > Metazoa > Chordata > Mammalia > Chiroptera > Phyllostomidae > Sturnira > Sturnira hondurensis. The sequence continues at coordinate 23,166,167 of NW_028073411.1, read as the reverse complement.
CCTGGAGGTTCCCAGCAGGACTTTTACTCCAGCATGTCACCCACGCACCCGGCTTCTCTCCCAGGCTCCGTGGTGCCCTCCCGCCAGGCAGGGATTGCGCCGAACCCCCTCCTGGCACGGGGCAAGTGCTCAAAGATGCCCCTCCTGCAGAGGCCATGGCAGACAAGATTCAAGTCAGGTCTGCACCTACAAGGTGCCTTTCATCGAGACAGCCAGCTGACGAGGCCCACACAGCGGGGCGGGCGCTCCCTCCCATCACAAAGGCGTACTCTGTGACTCAGAAATGACAACAGCTTCTCCAGGATCAAACGTCTGCACCACAGTCTCCCCGACACTTTCAAAACAACCTCACAGAACACGCTCGGCTCTGAATAACCAGGGCTTTAGTTAAACAGCAGCAGCAATCTGGGAGGTCTCAGTGAGTTCCTAAATGTAACAGGTTGTCACAGCTGTGAGGTGGAGACCGGGAGGGTTTCCTGAGCCACTGGGTGGAAAAGTGCTCCAGGGCCGGGCTCGGCTTGCGGGCTCCGGCCAACTCTTGGGTCCTTTCTCTGCTTTGGGCGTGAGGTCACTGTGAAGCTTGTCCCTTCCCCACCTGAAAAATGAGAGGTGGGCCACACGTGCCCTTCTAGGAGGTTGCGATTGCATTCTCCCCGGCTGTCTACACCCTCACGCCCCAGTCTAGAAATGAACTCTCCCTTGTTCGCTAGATGTGGACCGCTGGGGAGACCGCCACACAGGCCACGACCATGCCACAAGCACCGGACCATCCAGGGCAAAGGTGGTGGTACAGGGAGCTCCCCCCAGGGAGCTCTGGGGGCAGCCCTGGAGCTGAGGCTTGAAGGGGCACCTGCAGGGGTTTGCAGGGGTTTGAGTAGGGACTGGCCTTCCAGGTGGAGAAAACAGCAGGCTTCAATGTGCAGAGCCTCAGTGCAGATGGAGACTGAGTTCAGGGGTCTGGGGCAGGGTGAGGGGTGAGATGGGGAGGCCCGTGAGGGAGGGTGGACCACAGGCCAGGACAGGAAATGAGGTAATAGTGTGACCACCTGGGCCTACTGCTAGGGGGCCGTTCTCCCCAGATGCAGAGCAGGGGGCGCAGCCCGGCACATTGTGGAGGTGGGGGGACGGGGCGACGGGGCAGGCTCTGGGGTCAGACGGACCGAGGATCAGTCCCCACTGTGCCGTGGCCTCATCTCTGGACCAGCCTCTCACCTCCCTCCTCCGCAGGTGCCTCGGTGGTGAAATGGAGACAGCATTCCAGTATCATCAAACCCACAACAGCGCGCACAAGGCACCCGGCATTCGGAAATGGGGCAGCGAGAGCCAGCTGCTAGAATGATTACTGATCTTAGGGATGGCCCTATGGGCTCCTTGGGGCAAGGACTGTCCCACAGGGGAGAGAGATGCTCAGAGGTCAGAGGGCAGTAGGAACACGGTGACGAGGGTATGGGAGGGGCTGTGCAGATCTGCTGAGCAAAGGGCTGAATGGCCTGGAGCAGATGGTCCCTCAGACCCCTCCTACTTGAGACATGCTGTGCCAGGTGACAGGCGGGCCTACGGGGCTGGCATGCAACCTGGCACACTGTAGGTGTTCAGGGAGTGTCTGCTGAATGAATTAATGCAGATCCTTCCATTTCTGCTCAAAACTAAGTCATGACACTTTTCAGAAAAAAACCCAGAGAAATCCAGGTCCTCACCCATCCCCCTGGGTGCAAAAGGAAAGCTTCCCTCTCCAGCCTGCCCGGGCTGGGACCTGCTCCCCAAAGGGAAGTGCCTGCTGGTAAAGCCGCCTCCTGTACAAAAGAGGACTGGAATTTCTTTCCTCTCCTCACCCATCCTCCAGGGTGTAGCCCCAGCTAAGGGGCCTGGATCCCCTGGGGCTACCATGCCCCTGCTGCCTTGGGACCTTAAGAAGGACACATTGGAGCCCAGGCTGGTGTAGCTCAGTGGATTGAGCGCCGGCCTATGAATCAGAAGATCGTGGTTCGATTCCCAGTCAGGGCACATTCCTGGGTTGCAGGCCAGTTCCCAGCAGGGGCCATTTCCCAGCAGGGGATGCACGAGAAGCAACCATACATTGATGTTTCTCTTCCCCTCCCCTTCCCTTCCCCTCTAAAAATAAATAAATATTTTTTAAAAAAGGACATCCTTGGGACTCAGTTTCCCCAGTGGTGAATGAAGGGGAAACAGGCAGAATCTCCAAAGCTGATATTCGTTTCTCCATAATGCTGTCACCTTCTCAGAAATGCCCAGCCTGGGGATGAGGGTGGGGTGGGGGCGGCAGACAGCGTGCTATGAAGTCATTCCCGCATGAAAAAGGGAGGGGTCTTTTCCTGGAGAGAAGGGCAAGCCCAACACTGCAGGGGAGGGGGCTCCCAGGGATTCACAACCCATCAGTAGCAATTACCTCAAGCGAAGCCCAGGGGGGAGTCCCCACCCACACCTGCAGTCCCAAGGTCTTTCCAACAATATGAGACCCCCCTCCACCCCACCCTATTGGCACATCTATGACCCTGAGAGCAGAATCACATCCAGAGGGGCAGCAGGCCCTGTTCCCTCTGCTAAGCGGGTGTGTTCAGGAAGACTGTGGCCCAACAGGTCCCCCCAGTGAGAGAGCTAAGGGTCAAGCAGAACCAGCAGGTGCAGTCAGGTGCAAGAAGACAAAGGCTTCAGGAAGTCCTCCTGGTCTGCTGGGGACAGTGACCAGGGTGCACCTGCAGGGGGGGTCTGCCCACAGCCGGTGGGACCCTGCAATGATGAGCGGAGGGTCTCCCCAAATTTAGCGCCCTACACTCTGCAGAGGCACTGAGGCCCCGAGGTTTCGGTATAAAGACTTCCTGGAGAAGGGGCCTGGCAGAGCCACTAAATGGAAAGAGGAAGACGAACAGAGGGAGACACCGAGTGACACGGGAAAGAAAGAGACACAGGGACCTAAGCATGGGGGATGCTCCTGAGACCAAAATCAGAGACACATCAGATGAGCACAGGAAAGACCCAGGAACCTGGGGGCACACGGAGACAGACGCGACACGCAGGGAGCCACGGAGACGAGCGCAGAGACAGACACACGCAAAGACAGAGATAACACGAAGAGACAGACAGGCAGAGACTGAGACGAGCAGAGACTCGCGGAGGCGCGCACACCCCGGCGCCGCTCCGGCCCCGCCGACTCGGCATCACCCCCGGCCGGCCCCACTCACCGAGGCCGCAGACCTCGCGGCGCAGGCTGACGCGGCCGCGTTCCTCGGCTATGGCGCGCAGCATGTGCTGCAGAGAGCGTTCTTCGGCCTCGGCGCCGCCCGCAGGCTCGGGGGAGGCGGCGGTGGCGGAGAGGGCGGGCGGCCCGGTCCGGAGCCCGGCGGGCGCGGGCGCCGAGGCGCAGGCCCGGCCCGGCGGCCGCGCAGAGGCCATGCCGGGCCCCGGTTCATCGCCCGCGCCGCTCCCGCCGGGGTTCCCGGCGTGCCCCGCCGCCCCCGCCCCGGCGCCGCCCGCCGCGAGCAACAGTGAAGCCACAATCCGCCTTTGTGCGCGTCGCCGCCGCCGCCACCCGCGGAGCCCAGCGATCTCAGCGAACCTCCGCACCGCCTCCGCCCGCGCACCTCCCGGCCCCGGGCTGCCCTGCTCCGCCCCGACCCGCCCTGCCGGGTTTCGCCTCGAGGCCCCGCCCCTCATGGCCCGTAGGCCCCGCCCCAAACGTCAGGCCCCGCCCATACCCCCTCTTAGCCACTTCCTGACTCAGGGCGGGCTTTCCCTGACCCCGCCCCTCTTCTCCAGGCCCCGCCCCCGCCCCATTAGGGTGGGCTCGCTTCTGGGCCGGCTTCCTAGACCCAGAGTTGGCGGGACACCACTCTCTTACTTAAATGGCTCTCCTGATCCCGCCTCGACCTCCGACCCCTTTTTCTGACGTCCCATGACCCCTCCACCCCTGCAGTCACCTTCTCCAGGCCCTTAGCCCTCCCGCCCTTCCCGAGACCGACCTCTGCTCCTAAACGCCTCCTGCAGGTTAGCCCCTCCTACCTCCTAGCGCTACACCCGCTCAGGAGATGGACTGGTCGTTCACCCTGCTCGTTGTCCCCCTCCCTCTCTCCATCAAATCACAAAGGCTGTGAAGTTCCGCTGAGAACTTCCTCCTAGGAACCCAGAAATAGGTTGCCCGCTCCCCCATAATGAGGTCTCATGGGGGGCACGATGGGCAAGCTCTTCCTGCTCCCACAGACTTCTTCGCCTGGAGTAGTGCAGAAGGGCTCTGAGCCTGTCCCCTGGGCTGTGCAGTGTGGGTGTGCCCTCGGTGGTTGACTAGGTTTGGCTGGAGAAGGTAGGTCAGCTGGGCACGTGATCCTGTTGAAGGCCAAGTTCCAGCCGGGTGTCAGTCCTGCTGATCTGGGTGAAGCAGCCAGAGACCTCCCCCAACCTCAGCCCTGGTGGCCCCCTTCCAAGGACAGGGCAAGACTGAGATAGAGAGACAGTGCCCGGGGTGGGGGCGCAGGGTCGGGGGGGAGGGGGGTCCCAGCTAGCTAGATCTCCAAAGTCATTCCCTGCAGTCCTGCCAGCTCCCAGTCCTCAGACTCATCAGGGAAGGTCCCCCTCCAGGCCCCACCCTGTTCCTTCTTCTCTTCCTTGTAAATTTCACTTCCTCAGGGGTTTTGGGGGAGGTGTCAAGGCTGTGTCATTTGCTATCTGACCACACACCCCCACCCCAGGAAGGAAGGGATCTGTCTCCTGCAGAGCTGTGTTCCCAGTGCCTAGAAGGTTGCCTGGCACTTGGCGGACGCTGACATAATGCACGCATGTGAGATGATGAATGAAGATCCAATGAGAGGCCTGATAGGGAAGCAAGGAAATCTTCTCGGGAGGCTGTGAGGAGGCTGGGGACTGCAGGCTATGGGATCAGCGCTGGTGAAGGAAACAGGCGGTCTGGGTCCTGCTTTAGGCTTCCGAGCACTAGGCTTGGGGCGGGGGGTGGGGTGCTGGGGCTCTGCGAAGAGGTGTGGAGTGAGGGAGGAATTGTAATGATTGGCTGTGGGTGTATCTCTCTCCTCTGGGCCTGTGTCCCCACCTGTAAAAGGAGCATGCTGGCCTGAGGGTTCAGGCCTCCGGTTCACGGAGTCCGGACAGCTGAGGCTGGAGCTGGGGACAATGGGAAAGGGCTGAGCAGGGTCTCAGAGGCTGGCGTGCCCAATGGTCAGAGCCCACCTGCTTGTGAATGTCCCAAATTCACAAAGCCTATTTCCAAGTCTGTGCCTTTGCTCACCGCCTCCCCCTTGCCTGACATCCTCTGTTTCCACTTCTGTAGTCATCTCCCAGGCCCGCTTTCCCCGGGAAGCCTGGGCAGGCTTAGCCAATGGGTCTGTGTTCTTATCTGCTACCAAAACTCCCTTCCTGCGCGCCACTCACTCCCGTGGTTGCCTCCCTGGATTTGGTGCCAAAGACCAGTGTTGAATGAACTCTGCCCATGCTTCCTGGCATCCAGCCCAGGCCAAGTGTGTCCAGAAAATATGGGCTGTGTGAATCAATGAACATCACTTGGGTTCTCTGCTTTTTATCTCAGTAACACTGCAGGCAATTGTCCACAGAGGGGACGTTTTCATGTTACACAGGGTGGAGTTGTATTTCGGACTTGAAGAGAGATCAGCAGGCTTCTGAGGCCGTCGGGCATGTTCTGTGTCTTGATTTGGGCGCTGATTACACGGGCGTGGTTAGTTTATAAAACTCCAGCTGTAACTGATTTGTGCACTTTTCTATATATAAATATTCAGAATATAAACAAAAATAAAGTGATTGAGCCCCAGCTGGTGTGGCTCAGTGGATTGAGTACCGACCTATCAACCAAAGGGTTGCCAGTTCAGTTCCCAGTCAGGGCACATGCCTGGGTTGAGGGCCAGGTCCCCAGTAGGGGGCATATGAGAGGCAACCACACATTAATGTTTCTCTCCCTTTCTTTCTGCCTCCCTTCCTTCCTCTCTTCCCTCTCTCTAAAAATAAATACATAAAAATATTTTTAAATGATTGAAAATCCTTGGGAAAAATTCTGGTTTAACCATATTTCTCATGACAATGAAAACAGTCTTATCTGCAAAGAAGTGAAATGCACTTTGAAAGGTCAGTGAGAACAAAAAAAAACAGTGTGTCTGCAGACCAATGGCCCCCTGTCCCCACACCCTCCTCCCTGGAACTTGTGAAGGTGTGACACCTTGCACGGCAAAATGGGTTTTGCAGAAGTAAGTCCTGGTGCGGACTTGGAGATGAAGAAGTTATCCTGGGCTCTCCATGCGGGCCCAATCTAACCACAGAAATTCTTAACATTGGAGGTGATTTTCGCGCCTGTAGTCAGAGAGAGTCGTGGCCATGGAAAAAGGCATGAGCTGCAGTGTTGCTGGCCTCCAAGACGGAGGAAGGGACCACACCTCAAGGAAAGCGGGCCCCTTCTGGAAGCTGGAGAAGGCAAAGAATCAGATTGTCCCAAGAGCCTCCAGAAGGAGCCAGCCCTGCCTGACCCCAGTTTTCTGCCCCATGGGAGCCCAGCAGTGCCTGTGCCTTGGAGAACTGCGCGGTGACCCATCTGTGTCATCCCTTCCCTGGTCTCCTTGTGAGGACGGTGATAGACACCAGCACAGCGAGCAACTCGAGATGAAGGGAGTCACGGCAGCTCTCAGGGACTCCGGCACTTCTGCCCCTGGGATTTGTTTTGCAAACAGCACCAGAGCAACGATAAATCAAAGTTTCACAAAAGGCAAAATCACCCTCAAGCCGACTGCTTGCTCAGGCGAGTTGCTTCATCTTTGGCATTTCAGCCAGGTATGCGCTGAACTCCGGTCCCGTGTATCAGATGGTGACCATGGTCTCGATGGCTCACGTTGTCATCTGCCACAGTTTGGGGCTGATCTCATTCACAGAACCGGTCGGTGTGAAGAGCCAGCGCTGCCAGAGAACTCTTCTCCAATTTTCTCAGTGGCCGAGGGCCCCCGGGACTTGTTAGAGAAGGTGCGGGTTCAGCCAAGGCTTCTGGCGGCCAGCCTCCTCCTCTCTGGGCCTCTGCCGACTGTCTGTGGGTGGCAGGTGGGACTGGGTGATGGCTGAGGCCCCTCCCGGCCTCCTGTTCCGCAGGTCTACCCTCAGACCCCAACTGTCCGCTTTTCTCCTTGGACCCAAGAAGGAAGGACAGGTAACTCCCGGGTGGGCCAGACCGGAACAGCCCCACTGTGGGCCCACGGGCGCCCTTCCAAGGAATCGGTTCAAAGGCGCTTCCATTGTCCCCCCGAATCTGTTACAATATTTCCAGGGTCATGTGTACTGTTGGCAGGTTTCCTCTCGCCTCCCTGCCTCTTATGACTCGTGGGCCTCCCTTGTGCGGAATTCCTGCTCCTCGGCCTTTTTTTCCATCTGGGAAATGACACCCAGCGCCCCCCGCCCCCCAATCTAGACAGCAACAGCTCCTCCAACACTGGTTTTGTTCTCGCCACCAGGAAGGGCCTGCCGGCCCCCCTTCTCCCAGGCCCCAGCCCCCTTTCCAACCCACACCCCCAAACCCCTTCTCATCCTCGGCGGCTGTCAGCCATTCCACTCAGGCACTCCGCCAGTTAAACTTGTTCCCTGCTCAGATGCCCCAGGAGGGATAACCTTCAATTAGTCTTAGGCACCAACACCTTAGAGAGAAGGAAGGGTTCAGAGCAGATTCTGTGAGAGAAGAGCCTGGTGGGGCTGTGGGCTGGGGAGATACTTACATTTCCTGGGGAACCACTTTGTGCTGGAAACCAGGATGCGGAGAACTGTGATCCCGGCCCCAGTAGGCAAATGATGTTGTCGGCACGTGTTGGGTGGCAACACAACCCAGAGAGGCAGTGTGGCGCTCCAAATCACTTGGCGAGTGAGGCCCAGCCCCGGAACTCCAGTGGCCACAAGGCATGGGGCACCCTTGCACCCACCATCTGTGTTAAACCATCTCTTTTCTCATCTCAGGAGGGAAGAACCAGTGGGGAGTGAATATGGGGTGATAAGGAGAAGGCCCAGTGCAGGGACCTGTAAGGCAGTGGGTCAGGGCCAAGAGACCAGGGACCAGCACACCTTGAACTTGGGCAGGTCCCTTCCACTCCAGAGCCCTGGGCATCTCTTCATGAGGAGGCCGAACCAGATAGCCCCTTGGGCCTTCTCAACGCTGGCCTCCTGGGTGGACTCGGGGGTGAGCCAGGGCACTGCTGGAAAGCTGACAAGCAACCAAAACTACAGGTTTCTGGTGTTTTATCTCCTTCAGCTGAAATGCACACAGGACTTCCCAGGACCTGGGCACACTGTCCTATGGCTTGGCAAAGGCTGACATCAAACTCTGTGATGTGGGGACATCACCAGCCCTATTAAAGATGGGCCAGAGGCTCAGAGAGGCCAAAGCAGACCCAGGTAGCCAAGCAATTCAAGAGCAAAATTATAATAATCCTTTCCAAGTTGGGTTTTTTTTTTGGAAAACAATGACATTTGATGAGAGTACTCATGTTTGAGGTGATGTGGGCATCACCTCCTAAAGCAAGTGACTTGGGGCAACAATCAAGAAAATTAACCACCCCTTGCTCACCTGAGGGGGGCGGGAACCAACTGCTTAAACACCGCCCTCCCCGCCCACCGTGCTGACCTCACATACCCTCAGCCCGTCTGCAGGGTGGGACCCTGGGCATCCCCATTCTGCAGGTGGGAAAACTGAGGCTCAGAGAACTGATGGCTTACTCAGGGGCACGCAGCCAGGGGTAGCGCAGCGGGGAGCTGTGCCCATGGACCTTGAGAAGAGGCAGCGATTGCGTTTGTGTGTCTTGGTCTGACTTCGGGCCCGCTGACGTATTTCTCTCGCGGATGAACCCCGAAAGGCCAGCAGCAGTTCCCACCGCCGTCCTCTCCTGATGAAGGTGTTGGGAGCAGTGGTGCATTCTGGGAGCGACAGGCGAGGGACTGAAATCAGTCTGAGGCCCACCCCTCACCCCTGGGGAGTCCCAACCAGACGCTGCTTCGGACATGTGACCAGTGGGCACATTCGTTTCCTGCGCCCGCTGTGCTGAATGCCCGAAGCCTGGGCAGCCCTCTCGTGGTCCGAGAGGGTGGAAGTCCAGAACCAGGGTGTCTGCAGGGCTGAGCTCCTGCCAGAGGCTCCAGGGGAGGGGCCTGCCTGCCTGTCCAGCTTCTGGTGGATCCAGGCGTCCTGGACTCTGGGCTCCTCCCTGCGGCCTCTGCCTCTGTGGTCACGTGGCCATTCCCTTCTGTGTCCCTGTGTCTCGGATCTCCTTCCGCCTCCGACTTATAAGGACACTTGACACTGGATTGAGAGCCCACCCTGAACCCAGGATGCTCCCGTCCCGAAAGCCACCACTTCTATAACTGCAGAGACTTTTTCCCCCATAAGATCGCTCCCGATCGCCAGCTCCTGGTCGACACATGTTTGCCGACGCTGAGGGGCACCACTGCACCCACCACTACTTTCACAGGTGAATCATCACTCCATCCTCTTCTTCCCAGAGCCCAGGAATCTCCCTCAGGGGCCCACCCCTTGCAGCCCCTGGGGAGTGAGCCCCTGAGCCAGGCCTGGCCCCTCTGTCAAGGCAAAGTATCTCCCTGACCACAGTGATTGGTCCAGGGCTGGTCCGATCCCAGCCAATCCCGGACTCGGGCTGTCTTGGCAAGGAGGCTGCTGGGAGGACAGCTGCAGGCAGCCACTTAGTGGGAGGGGTGGGTGGCCTAGCACGGAGCCCACGAGGAGGAGAGCAGGACCAAAGAGGAAAGTGAAACCAAGTCTTTGCAGTTGCCAACTGCCAAGTGTAGGAACCAGCACACTCCCCTTCCCGCCGAGAGGGGGTTCTGTCCTCAGCAGGTGGTGATGGGAACAGACGTACACCATGAGCCCCCACTTTACCGGTGCCTTTTGATGCGGTTGGCTGTCAGGGCCCTCCTTGCCAGAGTGGGAAGGGAGTCCCAGGCAGCAGATTGTGAGCACCTGGCAGGGCCCAGGAGGCCTCTGGTCCAGCCTGCTCCTTGCCCAGGTCGGGGACAGAGTCCCAGAGATGCAAACCTGTCTTAGGTCACACATGCAGTGTGACCCTGTGACCCTTACCTCAGCCCAGGCCCTCCACGAAGCTCCCTCTGGCTGCCTTAGATGAACTTGTCTTCCTGCCAAAGCCCGATGGGTCCAGCTCGGTAACAGCCCTGTGGATTCTGCCACCATGGCTCGCTGATGTTTTATTTCTTGTTGATGATGCTGTTCCACTCACCGAATGCACCAACTCACGCCTCGCCAGGCCTGCATCTTGGGGTCTGGAGATAGAGTTCAGGAGGTCTGTGAGCTCGGGTGGGGGAAATCCTCAGTTTCTCCATCTCTAAGGGGGAGGTAGGCTTGCTGCTTTCTGGACCATAATAGCTCAGGATTCCCTGAGGGTGTACCCCCTCTCTACCTCTTCCCCTTGGAGCTGTGAACTGCCAGGCTCGCTAGGAAACGTGAATCCTCCGAGGCTCCGTAACCAGTTCCTTTCTGTGATCCAGAGTCCGCCTGAGCTCTGTACTCTGGGGGCCCTTGTGACCTCAAAAATGGGGGGGAGCTCTGGTCTCCAGGCAGCTCCAAGGCCTGTGCTGCTTCCGGCCCAGCAGGGGTATTTCTGCATAGAGGCTTCCTTGCCTACAAGCCCTCAGGAATGAGGGAGGATGTGGGGACCATACCTGGTCCTTCCTGCTGTCCATGTGGAGGGAGGGCCAGAAGCAAGAGCCTTTGGGTGGGGGTAGCCCAGGAGAGAGAAGTGGGGGGTAGAGGGGCCCTTCTCCCCACCACTGTGGGGGCTTCCACTTTCCAGCCAGGCCTGCGGCTTTCTGACAGCAGCCCTGCCCTCCCACAGCTCCTTCTCCCTTCTCCTGTAGGGGGAGCCCAAGTCCACCTGCTCCCCTGCCTCTTGCTGACCTCATCACCTATCCCTTCCCCCTCCCTCACTTTGCTCTGCCTGGGCCCCTCTTTTCAGGCTCCCCACACTTCCCTCCATTCCTCCTTCAACGGTCAGCTCACACGGCCTTCCCCGACCACCTGTGCAAAAGTGCCCCTGCCCTGGGGGTGCCCCTCACCTGCTCCAGCCTTCCTGTCTTCTTGTCTTCTTGTTACCTCGGCACACAGGAGGGGCTCCTGATTCTCGTTGCATAATTCGAAGAGAGAAGGAGCCTGGTGTCTGACTGGGGTCAGGAGGGGGCGTGAGGACTCAGGGAGAATGTGGAACACCTGGGCACGGAGTGGCCTGGGTCATCTTCTCGTCCCCTAATCTGCCAGTGCTCACACCCTTTGACCTCAGAGGGCCCAGGTCAGAGAGGGTGGGCCCAAACAACACGGTAGTATAACTTTCCTGGGCCCTGGGCACTGATGCCTTTGTGAGAACTTTCCTCGATTAATAATAATAATAATAATAATAATAATAATGAATTAAATTAAAACTATTGTACGACTGCCTTCATATAAAGACAAATATATCACAATTATATACTAAGATTTTTTTCTATGTAAAAGTCCGTTCTCTTCCTTCGTATCCTAATAGAACTTGGCTAGGTCTGCTATGGGTGGGAGGGTTCCCCCATGGTCAGCAGTATTCCCACCGCGTCCCCTCCCTGTCTGAACCACCTGCGAGGGGTTGCCGCCAGGGGGCGCTAGACACCAGCGCGCAGCCCCGCTAGGCAGCGGGTAGGGGCGCGGGAGGTGTGTGTGGGGGACTGGTAGAGCACCTGCAGGCCCGCCCTGGCTGCATTGGCTCAGTGGGGTTGGTGGCCTTCTGCAGACAGAAGGGTCGCCCACCCGTTCTATTCCCAGGCAGGGCACAAGCCTGAGTGCAGGCCTGGTCCCCCGGTGGGGCCACGTACAAGAGGCAACAGATCCGTGTGTGTCTCTCACATCCATGTTTCTCTCCCTCTCTTTCTCCCTCCCTTCCCCTCTCTCTAAAAATAATTTTAAAAAAGAAGTAATGTGTATTAAGTGCCTACTACTGTGTGTTGGGAATACAATTATTAAAAAAGCGATGGGAGGCCCTGGCTGGTGTAGCTCAGTAGACTGAGCGCGGGCCTGCGAACCAGAGGGTCTCGGTTCAATTCCCAGTCAGGGCGCATGCCTGGGTTGCAGGCCAGTTCCCAGCAAGGGACACACGAGAGGCAACCATACATTGATATTTCTCTCCCTCTCTCCTTCCCTCCCCTCTAAAGATAAATAAGTAAATAAATTTAAAAAACGATGGGAGGAAATACACCGTGCCCTTAGGATGCCTCCCACTAGGAAAAGGAGGGACATCTGCCCAACGGCCGCACAAAACCTCATCAGATGGAACCATGACAGGATGAGAAGAGGCTCCGGGAGCACGGAGCTGGGGCTTGGACTCCTTGCAGAGCGGCAGGAAGGGTGGCCCTGAGAAGGGGGGATTCTGCTGGGGCCTGAGGGACGCAGTGGTCCGGCAGAGGGTCAAAGCCAGCGCTGTCCGCAGGAAAGGCCCCACTGAGGACTGCTGTGCGGTTGGGAGACCAGCAAGAGGGGGAGTGCCTCCCCCCCCCCCCCCGNGTGGGGGCGGGCCCCCCCCCCCCCCCCCCCCCCCGAGGACGCAGCTGCCAGTGACTTTTACCGCAGGCCTTGGGCGTGTGTGTGGTGAGGAGAGAATCCTCGAGAAGCAGGAGACCCAACTCCTGCAGAGAAGCCAGACACACCCAGCGAAGAAGTGGGGAGGCACCTGTCTGAGCTCGCTCCCCACCCACCCTGCATCCTCCGGCCAGGCCCCACTGGCCGAGCCCTGGGGACGTGGGCAGCTCAGGAAGCCCCCAGATGCCGAATCTCAGAGCCACAGGTGCCCCAGGGAAAGGCCTGGGTGGCGTCTGGGCAGGACCTCCGCAGTGCCAGGTTCGGCTAAAGCTTCCCAGGGTTGACCAGTGCGGGGGGGGGGGGGGTTAGCCGAGGCTCATTTGCATAGTGTCTGTGTCCCCGGCAGAGGGCCCTCCCTGAGGGCAGGCAGTCCTGGAGTTTCGGGGGCCGTGCCTGACACACCAGTGTATGGAGAGTGGTGATGTGGGTGGCTGACCCTCGGGGAAATGGGCCCCACTGTCCTGTTTTTACATGTGGGGACTCATCCCTCTGGAAGCTGAGGGGCCAGCAAGAGTAGGACCCTGAGTTCAAATCTGGGCGGGGTGGAAAAGAGCTTGGGCCCCTCTCCCAGCCCCGGGCCCACAGCACTGCCTCTGTGTAGGGCAGGCACTGTCCCGTTGATTCTTCCTGAGGCTGGGGGCAAGGGGGTGGCTCTGACGTCACCATTCCAGTTTACAAATGAAGACACTGAGACACAGAGAAGCCCGGTAGCTTACCTCAGGTCACAAAGTGAGCCCAAACAGGAGCAGGGATTTGAACCCTGGCAGAATCACTCCGGTCTATGACATGAACTGCATCCGTGGGGCAGGCGTGAGCCTGGGGAGCAGGAGGCTGGTGTTCAAAGCCAGCTTTTCCTGCCTGCCAGACACTACCCCTGCAGGGCCAGACCTCCTGCAAGGTCGAAACGCAGCGGTGAAACCGACCATTACAGGGCTAATGGAACCCTCTCTCGTGTATTGACTGTAAGAAAATAAGTGCCAACATCTCAGTGCCGTGCTGCCTGGGGCGGGGGTAGGAGTCTCACCTGCAGGCAGTGGGGGGGGGGGGTCATCTCTGCAGTAGGAATGACCAGTCCTCAGAAGTTATGGGCAGAGTTGGTGGGATCAGGGTAGGAGCCAAGGAGCCTGGGTACTGAGCGTTGCAGCCACTCGGGCCCTCAGCAGGGGTGGGGGCAGGACTCCTACCTCCAGGGACCCTGGAAAGATGTATGGGGCTCCCAGCTCCCAGTTTCACTCTGGGGTCATGGTGGTGGGGAGGTTGACCTAGGCCCAGCCCAGCCGGGGGACTCAGGGGCCACTGTCCTCAGAGAAGGACACAGTGACCAATGGTGTGGAGAGGGCCCCCAGGAGGCTCTAGGAACCGAGGGGAGACTGGCCCAGCCTGACACCCAGAAAGACTTCCCAGAGGTGGTGGTCCCCCAACTTCATCTTGTGGAGAAGAGGAGTTCCTGGGACAAAGCCTAGAGCCCTGTCTCCCAGGGTCCAGCCACCCCCGGCCTGGCGGTGCCCCACCCAGCCCTCCACCTCCAGCGCCACCTGCCCCCGCCCCACCCAGATCCTGAGACATGCACACAAAATTGCAGGGGACAGGGAAGTCACATAGCTCGTAACCCCTGTCTTCTCTGTGAATCTGGGTGAGGCCGAGCAGCTCCCCAAGCTGCTGCCCGGTGAGGGGCAGTGATGGAGAAAGGGACTGAGGGGCTGAACCAGGACTTGCTCCCACATCTGCCTGGGACCCACCCAGGTGGCCAGTGGGCAACAACTGGGCGACCCCTGTGGTGGAGGGAGAGCAATTCTGAGCCCCCCGCCCCCTTGCCCAACAGCCTCCAGTCACACAGATAAGGGGACGTTAATGACTAACCCAGCTTCGTTCCAGAGATGGACAAACCAGTTTTGTCACCCCTCAACCAGGAGGCCTCAGCTTCTCTCCAGGCAAGGGGGTGGGGCCAGACCCCCTGACGCTCCTCTGCCCTCTGGCCTTGATATGGGGTCCCCCAGAGCTTCTCTGGGACCCTGCAGGCCTGTGTCCCACACAGGGGGCAGCGCAGGGGCCGTGCGTTAAATTCAGGCTGTAAATCAGTCTCCAACCTCCTGCCACCACTCATTTGTCCCCGGGTGAGAGAAGCTGCCACCAGCTCCAGGAACTCACAGAAGCCCCGGGGCGGACAGGCCCCTCGTGGACACCAGCGGGGGGATGGAGGGGAGCACACCAGAGTCTGCCTCTGAGCTCTGAGTGCTGGGTGTCCTGGCCCCGCCACTCTCCCTCTCTGGGCTGCGCAGCCAGAGCTGAGCGAAAGGGGAAGTAGAAGGTGTAAAACCCACGTCCTCGATTTCTCCCCCTCTGGGCCTGCTCTTCCACAGCCTTCCCCATCTCAGTTCAGGGCGGCGGGGGCCGCCCTGACTCCCCCGTACCCACACCCCACACCCAGACCATCAGCAAGGTCTTGGCAGCTCCCCCTTCAAAATTCACCCCTGGTACGAACATTCCTCCCGCCTCCCCTGATGCCAGCCTGCCCCATGCTGTCTCCGGCTCCTCCCAGAGTCCTGTCTGGTGTGAACCAAGATGAACTCCACAGCTTGAAAGAGCCTCCTCTCTCGTGCTTATAGTAATTGAGCAGCTATTTCAGTCTTTCATTCATCAAACACTGATGGGCATGTGCCCTGTGCACGGGCGGTGGGAGTCTCAGTGACAAAGAAGATCCAGTCACAGCCCAGGGGGCGCTCTAATGCTGAGGTCGGGGGGAGCAAGACCCACCACCAGCACGGTGTCACCACAGCCCCACAGATCCTGTGCTGGAAAGACGTGGAAGAAAGACTTCCCAGAGGAGGAGGGATCTGGTTTGGGCCTTGGAGGATCGGAGCTTGCATGGAGGGGCGTGGAGCCCCAGAGGCCAAGAGAGAGCACGGAGAGCTTGGCATCTGCCGGTGTTTAGTGGGGCCAGTGCCAGGCGTGAGGGGAGGGAGGGGTGGTGGGGAGGTTGGCAGGAGCTCACTGGCCACACAGCGCCCTTGGACTTTGTTACCTGTCCAGACAGGAAGACGTGGAGGGCGCCAAGCCCATGTGTGACAGCGGAATCGCGTCCCCCAAATCCGTAGGTTGAAACTTCCCCTCTGGCCCTCCACATGGGCTCGTGTTTGGAGGTGGGCCTTTAAAGAGGCGATTAATGTGAAATGAAGTCACTTGTGTCACCTTAATCCACTCTGACTTGATGTCCTCAGCAGAAGAGACGATTGAGACAGACACACGAGGGACCACCACGTGAGGACATACGTGAGAGGCCTCAGTGAGAGGAGAAACCAGCCCCGAGGACACCCTGATCTTTGGCTTCCGGTCCCCAGGACTGTGAGGATATAAGTTTCTGGCGTGTAAGGCCCAGGCTGGGGCGTCTGTCACAGCAGCTGGAGCTGACCCCCCTGGCTAGAAAGAGGCGGACAGGAAGATGCACCCCAGGCAGCCATGCAGACAGGCCGGGAGAGGAAGAGGAGACTACGGTTTCGCTGTGCCTGGAGGGGAATGGGAGGGAGGACTTGGTCACAGGAGAAGGAGGGACCAGCCTGAGGGTGGTCAGAGCCAGACAGAGGGTGATGGCTTGGGGGCTGTGGGCGAGACAGTAAGCATGTTCACCCAGGGCCACACGTCATGCCTCCGCTGTGCAAGGGGCACCCTGAGTACCCCTATGTTACCAAAAGAAGCTAAGGCTGTGCAAAGGGGCAGGGGCCCCCCAGAGAGAACCAGAGCCAGGGCCCTTCTGGAACCCCAAGTTGCCTTGTACTGGAGCTCGGGAGAGAGGTGGGGGCTGCGAGAGCCGCTCGGAGCAGGGGGTCAGCGAGGGAGCTCGGGGTGAGCTTGGGTCTCTCTGCTGAGTTTTGTTTTGTTTGTTTGGGTTAAAGTGACTCAGTCTCTGCGGGCAGGAAAGCTGGGCTTCCAGGCCCCTGGGTTGTGGTGAATGCTGACAGCAAATTCTTGTTGGGTGGGGATGGAGGGGCAGGGGCTTGCCCGCAGCTTCCCTGACTTCTAAAGAAAATTGTCATGGAAACTGTCTCAGGCCTCTCTGACCTCTGGAGAGACTTTTCTGGGTCAAGAATTTCCAGCCCATAAATCCCCTGGGTTTCGAATTCGCAGGAGGCCCGCGCAGGGCTGGGGTTTGCAGGGCCTTTCACACGGCAGGGCTTCCTGGTTCGGGGCCTCTGACAGGCCCTTCTGGGCCAAGGTTCAGAAAGACGGTCGGACGGACCGAGACGTAGGGACAGGTCTGAGTCACACTCAGTGATGAAGCTCAGTGCCCTGGCATCAACTTGATCAACAAGGGGGAACCTTTTTTTTTTCCAGAAACCTTTCAGCATGTCCACATAGGGGGGTGGCCCCAGTGGGGACACGCAGGCGGGCGTCAGGGCCCCGCTTTGCTGGCCTCCCTCCCTGCACACCAGCGTGGGTGTGTCCCGAACAGATCGGCCCACGTGTGGGGTTCATGTCTCCTGCGTGTCCCCTCCTCAGAACATGCCACACAAAGGGCGTCTATGAAGTGGGGACTTGCTTATAAATCCAAGACTTTTGGGTTTTTTTGCAGAACATGTTTGGGCCTTAGCAGATAGTATCAATTTAACTTTTCCCTCAAAATGTTGTCTCCATATTTGGGCAGAAGCAGAGCACAGGGGAGTCTTTTTGTTTTCCCTACAGACTGCTGGGCTTTGCAGAAGACGGCAGTTTCCTGGGCCATCGCCCTCCTGGTGGTTCCGGCCGAGCCTGCAAGATCAGCTCCGTCGGCCTCTGACAAACTCCGGGTTCGCAAGCTGTGGTCCAACGAGAAATGCCAGTCCACAAACGTTCTCGGAGGAGAGCCTCGCCCCTGCTCAGGAGTTTCTTATCTCCCGGTGTTTTCTGTTCCCGGAAGGTGAAGATCTGATGATCTACTCTTGGTTGTGGGAGCCGAGCCCCCCCCCCCCATTTCACAGAGGGGAAACTGAGGCCCACAGAGGGGAAAAGTGTGTTTCTGGCTGAGCACAAGAATCTCTTTCTCCCAACACATTCACTTTACAAAATTTTAAAAACCTGACTGGTGTCACTCAGTGGGTTGGGTGTCGCTCCGAACACCAAAAGTGTTGTGGGCCAGGTCCCCAGCAGGACATGTGAGAGAGGCAACTGATCAATGTTTCTCTCCCTCTTTTTCTCCCCTCCTGTCCCTGTAAAAATAAATAAATAAACAAACAAACAAATAAATAAATAAAAACCTGAAAAATTTCAAATCAATAGGAGCATTTGTAGAACAGTGTAGTGGATACCCACATTCACCAATTGTTAATATGGTGCTGTGTTTGCTTAGCGGCTTCCTCTCTCCCCCTCACTCCAT
The DNA here is from genome assembly GCF_014824575.4 of Sturnira hondurensis. Taxonomy (NCBI): domain Eukaryota; kingdom Metazoa; phylum Chordata; class Mammalia; order Chiroptera; family Phyllostomidae; genus Sturnira; species Sturnira hondurensis. Next base: position 23,148,204 of record NW_028073411.1, on the reverse strand, counting down.
GTGCCTGTGTGTGAGTGTGAGTGTGCGTGTGCATGCGTGTTCCAGACACCGCGACACCCACGAGACTCCGGCGTGTGTCTCTTTCATAACCACTGCACGGTGGTCTCACTCACGCAGTTTCGCATCTGATCACTGTCGTTCCCCAACACACATTCCGTACTTCGAGTTGCCCTCACTGCCGCGCTGACGGTGACAACGGGTGTGGCAGTTTGTTTGTGGCCAACCGAGAACCAACTGAGGGTCACAGGTGCGGTTGGCTTTGTTTCCTAGTCTCCTTCAGTCGACAAGTGTTCTCAGCTCTTCTTTTCTTTTGTCACTGCCTTTGTCTTTCCCAACATCAACATTTGCAAGGCATCCAGGCCGGTGGGTTGGCAGGCAGTGCCTCAGTTTGGATGTGCCCGATGGTTTCGTGTCCATTAGATTCGAATTCAACTTTCTTTTTCTTTAAAGATTTTATATATTTTATTTTCAGAGAGACAGGAAGGGTGGGAGAAAGAGACGGAGAGAAACATCAACATGTGGTTGCCTCTCTTGCTCCCTGCACCAGGGAACCAGGCCCACAACCCAGGCCTGTGCCCTGACTGGGAATCGAACCGGCGACCCTTTGGTTCCCAGCCTGCGCTCAATGCACTGAGCTACACCAGCCAGGTGAATTAAAACTTTCTGGACAACTTCTAATTCAACTTCTTAGAGCTGCGACCCCAGAAAGTCAGCCCTTCATTGGTGACGTTAGGGTTACTTCATTAAGTTGGTGTCTCCAGACTCCTGCGTACCTTGTTCCCCACTATTCTCTCACTCTATTATTTTAACATTTGTTGAGATGATGTTTTTATTACTATTTTGTGAATCAGTTATTGCCAGGATGATGGTAAAATTCTGAGTTTCAATTTGTCGTTCTTTCTACATTAGTTCATGTTCCTCTTTAAAGAAGAAGTTTCTCTTCTCTTTTTTTAAAATATTTTATTTATTTATCTTTAGAGAGGAAGGGAAGGAGAGAAGGAGAGAAACATCAATGTATGGAACTGGCCTGCAACCCAGGGACGTGCCCCGACTGGGAATCGAACCGCGATCGTGTGGTTCACAGGCCCGCACTCAGTCCACTGAGCTGCACCAGCCAGGGCTCTTCTCTTTTGAAACATTTTCTAAAGCATCTGGCTTGACTTGTGGGTCTGTGTTTTATCCAAGACCATTATGTATTTTAGGCTCAAATCTACTCCAACCTGACCACTGGGAGGCCTATCTGGGCCCTGCTGCCTTTGGCTGGGGCGTGGCGTCTTGGATCCCAGAGGGCTGGGTGAGCTCCCGGCAGCAGGGAGCATTGCCTCTTGGCCCTGTCACTGGACGGAGCAAGGAATGTACTGTTGTTACTTTTCACAACCGTGCTACGACTCACGGACACCAGAGAGTTCTTCCTCTTCCTCCATTCTAATCTCCCTGGTCCTGCGGGGAGTGAGAACCCAGGCCCCGCTGCCAGTCCTGGGGACCCGAAGTTTCCTCGGAGCTGCTCTGCCCTCCCCAGGGCTCCGTGACCGTTCTCTGTCCTGTGAGTAGCTCTACCCGCCACGGAAGTGCGGGCACACGAGCTCAGCCGGTGTCTCCCCCACACAGACTCCTTCTTTCCTCGCCCCCCCCCCAGCACCTGATTGTCGTCAATGCCGCGCATTGGTTAGTTTCTGCTGGGTTCAGCCTGCCTATAAATGAGAGGGCCTTTCAAAGCGAGAGGCAACCAGCATTCCTTGAGAGTGATCAGAAGAGCTATTCAGGAATCGCAGCTTCAGACAGAAGCCCAGTTAATGCTTTGAGGAGGAGACGGAGGCGCCGGGTGCTTAGGGGACCGGAAAGGGGACCGGCGACATCACTAGGAGGAAGGCATTTCTGTCCGTGCAGATCAGCTAACGCAGGAACCTTCATTCTAGACGCTGCTTTTAACCTGTGGTCCAGTAGCTCCCAGTCCAGTGCTTGGTCGTAACTGCTTTCTCGCTATGGTCTTAAACAGGCTGCTTGGGCCCAGTCCAAAGGCCATCCCGCCCCGTTTCAGCACGCCTGAGGTGTGGTGTACCTGTCGGGCAAGGCAGTGCCTCTGGGAAGGCAGCCCTGGCTCCGTTTTAAAGGGGCTCACCTGTGTTACTGTTCACAGCTCCAGTTTTAGTCCTCCCTGCATCCTTGCTGACTTTTCTTTTTTAAATGTAAAATCTAATATTTAAAGTGCACTCAGAGATTTGCATGATTTCTGATGCTCAAAGGAACCATCTGATCCAGGGGAAGCCTTCGTCACTAGTTTCAAATGCTCCCCAGAAAGCGGGCCTTAAATCCTGGCCCATCCCTTTTGAAGGGCCCCTGCGCTGGGACCCCAGGTGCCCCAGCCCGGGACTTCCCAGGGAGTCCACCTGTGGCCTTGCCCTTGCACCCGTGAGCAGATAGGGTCACAACACAGGTCTCGGACGGGTCACAAGCCCAGGGCTTCAAGGTTTCCATGACAGCACTATGGCGGTTTAACCCAGTTCATCTCCACAGGAGCCAGGGAAGTTCTGGTACCCAGGGGAGTCTCTTTATAAACAGTTGTAGTGATTAGCGTCCCCGTTTACAGTATGGAAACTGAGGCTCAAATTTAAGTGGCTTGTCGCCAGGTATCCTCAGGCGAGAGACGTGGTGCAGGTCTCCGCGCTCTGTGGGCGCTTGGGTAAAGAAAGGATCCTGCGTGCTGGGATACCTGCCCGCCGGGAGCCGGGGGCGGGGCGTATGCAAATAGTTCTCTAGGAGGTCGCGGATTGGCCGAGCAGACGCGGGCGGGGCACACCGAGGGCCCAGGGCCCGTAGGGGTGCTGCAGCGGAGAAGCGCGGTGCGCTGGTCCCGGGCGATGCCTCGGCTCTGGGCCTTGCTGGCCCTCGGCTGCCTGGGGCTGTGCTGGGGTGAGCGGCTGATGAGAGGAGGGCGCCAAGCCCAGGGAGGGCGGGCAGCTGGGCCCTGGGGCGTGCCTTGCACCCCGACCCTCAGGAGGAGTCCTGAGAGGAGCGTTGGAAGTGGGCACTTAACTAATTCACTCCAGGAAAAGGCACGGACGCCTGCTCTGTAGCGGACCCCGTGCTGGCTCCGGGGCCCGGATAGCAGTGATGGCCAGCACTTCTTAATAAGCTTCTCCTGTTGGGGATTCCGGGGCTCCTGGGTGGCAGAGCCCTGTGAAGGGGGGCGGAGGGACTGTGGGAGAGCCCGGAAGGCACTGGACTAGACTCCTGGTGCCGCATGGACTGGGGAGGTGGAGGGACATTCCAGGTGAGAGGGCAGCAAGGGCAGGCTCAGGGCGGAAGGAGGTGGCATGCTCTGTCCTGGGAACCTCCTCTCCAGCGTCCATCTGAGGGGCTGGAGCTTGGGGTGAGGGAGGTGTGCACGGAGGTGAGGATGGAGACTCTGTGCAGCAAGGCCCAGAACGGTCGGACCCTCCGCGCCCCTCTGTGCCCCTCCAGAGGGACTGGGCTGCTTTAATGCCTGGGCTGGATTTGCATGTCAGAGAACAGAGGATGGGGGAGGGCTTGCTACTAGGGTTCAGGGCAATGGGGTTCTTGGTGACCATCCGTCTGCTGTCTCAGGTTGGGGTGGTGGAGAGAGAGGGCAGCAGCAGTTCGGCTGCTCTGCCTAGTTCCTGGCCTCGGTGGCTGGGCGGGGGCCGTGGTACTGCCCCGATGAGGCAGGCAGGTTCCTGAGGTGGCCTGTGGGGAGGGAGAGACCCAGTGCCCGGCACACAGGAAGTGCTCATAACTGCTGCGTGCAGATGTGTGGGCGCACACGCTGGGAGAGGGTAGGGCGTGCCCATGGAAGGAACGGTCCCATGGGGCCCAGCTCCTGTCCCCGCTGCTTCCTCCAGGGGTGAGCCTCCAGCCCCAGCTGGCCAGCGTGACCTTTGCCACCAACAACCCTACCCTCAGCACCGTGGCCCTGGAGAAACCCCTCTGCATGTTCGACAGCACCGTGGCCCTCTACGGCCCCTGTGAGATTTACCTCTACGTCCTGGTCGACTCCGGTGAGGCACTCTGAAGGGGTCTGCCCTGTCTGCAGGGAGGAGGGAAGGAGGCAGGGAGAGGGGTGCTCCATCCCTGTGAGCAGGCACCCGCTGCAGCTCCCCAGCCCGCCCTTGTGTCTGGGCCAGTCCTGGGCCGGCCCTGGGCCAGCCCTGGGCCAGGGGCTGCAGCCACAGTCAGCGGCTTGCCCTGGAGGGACACGGGTCTGGGGGGAAATCCCAACAGCACCCATCGCCACGTACCCCCCTCATGCCAGGTGCTCTGCACACCTTTGAGCTGACCTTGGCAGCCAGCCGGCAAGGCAGCTACAGCTGACCTTGGAACAACACAGTTTGAACTGTACAAGCCCACTTATATGCTGTTTTTTTCCAATTGATTCTGTAAATGCACTTTTTCTTATGTTTTCTTTCTCCAGCTTATTTTGTTGTAAGAATATATATAGAGTATGCTACATATCACATACAAAATATGTGTTAATTGACTGTTCATGTTATTGATAAGGCATTCCAGTGCATGGTAGGCTATCAGTAGTTATTTTGGGGGGGAGTCAAAAGTTATATGCTTGGGGATTTTCACCTGTGCCCTTAACTCCCAGCTTCTCCAAGGCTCGACTGTGTTAGGGTGCCCATGGCAGAGCAAAGAATTAAGGTTCGGAGAGGTGGACTAGGTCCTGCAGCTGGGCAGCAGGTCCGGACTCTGGTCCTCACGCCCAAGTTACTCCCAAGGTGGCTCAAGGTTGGCATTTTCGCCCCGGCCAGGTAGTTCCACTGGTTAGAGAGTCGTCCCGACAGGACACGCCAAGGTTGTGAGTTTGATCCCCAGTCAGGACACATACCAGAATCCCACAGTGAATGCATAAATAAGTGGAAAAACAAATCCATATCTCTCTCTCCAAAGTCAAAACATTTTTAAAAGTTAAAAAAAAAGATCAGTGTTTTCTAGGGAACCTGCTGGCTCCAGGCCAGCCCTCCTGGTCACTGGCGGCCATCCTGGGCTCCTGAGAGAAGGAACTCAGTGACAACCTCTTACGTTTCTAGCAACCAGCCACGTGCAACCAGCCACGTGCAACAGCCCACGTAGTGCCCTCACTGGATTCTTTTAGCAAACACTATTGTCCGCCTGCCTGGGCCCTGTCTGTGGGCGCGGCACGGCAGCGTTCTCCCATTTCACAGGCCTGAGTCTATACAGGGGATGCAAGTTGTTCAAAGTCACCCTGCTAGTAAGGAAGAGACCCAGGGCTGCCCTGGGGCTGCCTGCTTCCACACTGTCCCCCATGCTGGGTGACCCTCCTCCCCCTTTCCAGAGGACAGAACCCAGGCTCTAAGGGAGGAGATAGTCCACTGGGGTGGGGGGACTACAGGCCTGTGGCCAGAAGAGGAGGGTGAGAGGCACCAGTGGGGAGGTGCCCCCTACCACCACCTCCACCGCACAGGGAGTCCTCGGGGACAGGGCCTGAGCTGCCTGGCACCTGCCTTCGACCCAGAGCCCAGCGCAGCGCTGGCTCAGAGGTTGTTCAGGGGCGTTTGGTGAATGACTGAGTGAGTGACTGTGCTGGGGTGGCCAGGGGCCTCATGCCCTCCCCTCATTGCCCCACAGGCAGCCCCAGGAACGCCTCTGTGCAGGACGGCACCAATACCCCGCTGAGTGCCACCTTCCAGCAGACCGGCGGGGGGAGAACAGGTCCCTACAAGGCTGTGGCCTTTGACCTGACCCCCTGCAGCGACCTGCCCAGCCTGGAGGCTGTGGGGGATGTGTCCCAGGCCTCAGAGATNGGGGGGGGGGGGGGACTACAGGCCTGTGGCCAGAAGAGGAGGGTGAGAGGCACCAGTGGGGAGGTGCCCCCTGCCACCACCTCCACCGCACAGGGAGTCCTCCGGGATAGGGCCTGAGCTGCCTGGCACCTGCCTTCGACCCAGAGCCCAGCGCAGCGCTGGCTCAGAGGTTGTTCAGGGGCATTTGGTGAATGACTGAGTGAGTGACTGTGCTGGGGTGGCCAGGGGCCTCATGCCCTCCCCTCATTGCCCTACAGGCAGCCCCAGGAACGCCTCTGTGCAGGACGGTACCAATACCCCGCTGAGCGCCACCTTCCAGCAGACCGGCGGGGGGAGAACAGGTCCCTACAAGGCTGTGGCCTTTGACCTGACCCCCTGCAGCGACCTGCCCAGCCTGGAGGCTGTGGGGGATGTGTCCCAGGCCTCAGAGATCCTGGACGCATACCTGGTGCGGGTGGGTGCCAATGGGACCTGCCTGTCCGACCCTAACTTCCAGGGCATCTGCAACCCGCCCCTGTCAGCGGCCACAGAGTACAGGTGGGTGCAGGACCTCCAAGAGCCGGGCAGCTGTGCCCCAGCCCCCACCCAGAGCTAGTGAGTGGGAGGGGCCACATGTCTCAAGGGCCTGCTATGTGCCAAGAGCATCTCGGGTTCCCCGAAGGGCTTCTGGGGCGAGCGGCAGTGCACAGGGCCACACACGCAGCAGCGTCCCCACTTGGCTTAATGTTCTGCCACCTTGAAAGTCTTAACTTTTTAGCAAGGGGCCTGAATTTTCATTTTGCACTGTATTCCTCAAGTTATACCCTGGTCCTGACCTGTCACCCAGGTGGCAGTGGCCCACTCAACACCCTTCCATCTGACAGGGAGGGACGCTGTGGTCCAGGGAGGGAAGGACGCCACCCGGTGGAAAGCTGGGGCTCAGCGTGACCCGGAGGCGGCTCTGACGCTTCCCCAGCGCCTGGCTGACCCTCTGCATACTGGGCCCCCTCCAGCCGCCTTTGTGTGGCCCACCCCACCACAGGGGGCCCCTCATTCATTTCCACAGGTGTTTGCTGAGCATCTTCTCTGTGTAGAGCTGGGGGCTCAGCCCTGACCCAGGGGGTCTGGCCTGGCACCAAAGCCACGCTCATTGCCATGGAGATACCTAGGTTGGGGTCTCTGTGCCTTCTAGGCTGCCCTTGGGGGTGGCCAGGCCATCACTTGCCTGCCCTGTCTCAGCTGCCCCTCCTTTGGCCCCAGCCACCAGGCAGGCAGGGGTCCTCAGCCTCTTCTGCTCCACCTGCAATCCCCCCCTTTGACCTTGATCTTAACCTCTCCATCTTCATTGATCTGGAAGCCCTCCCCTTCTGGGGGCATGCCTGTGTCCCGGGCTTTGGAGCTCTCATTTTTAAACCTAGAGAAGCAGGGGATTAGAGACTTTTGAGGGTCTTACTATTATAATTTTTTTACGTGTTAAGTGATAGGCTGTTAATTTCTTAGTTCTCAGAAAATCCATGATTTTAAACTGACCCCAGCCAGCTGCCAGTATTTTGCACTGCATCTCTGGTCTTCCTGTGTGGTTCGCTGTGCTCGATGGGGGTTTTCAGCAGTGAGCTGTGGCCCTGACCCCAGAGCAGTGGGGGTGGGGGGATGTTGTCGTTGTTGTTCGGACCCTCGTGCAGGACCCAGGACCCGGCTGGGAAGATGGAAGGCGAGAACCTGGGGAGGACCAACGGGTCAACACTCAGTGGACGCGCCACCCGTGTCCCCCATCCGATAGAGAGACAGAGGGGCTCCTGGGGCAAGGGCCTGGAGGAGGTCCTCAGATGCTGAAGGCTTCCTGGAGGAGGTGGCCTCTGAGCTGGGGAAAGGGTCCTGGCAGTGATGTGTGGCACATGGGCCGATGGAAAGTCCAGCTCCACCTTGGACTTTGTCCAGCTGGTGCTCGGAGCCCACCTGTGGCCGCCTAGGTTTCCGACTAGAAGTCCTCACTGAGTCCCCAAGCTCGGCGGTCTTAATCCCTCCCACTGCCCTGGGCCTGGGGCTCACAGGATGGGTGGAAGTCATCCTCGACCTGTCTCTTTCCAGGTTCAAGTATGTCCTTGTCAATATGTCCACGGGCTTGGTGCAGGACGAGACCCTGTGGTCGAACCCCATCCGAACCCGCCAGTGTGAGTGGGGCTGATCTGGGATGGGAAGTGGGTGGGGGGAGGGGGATGTGGTCCTCAAGGGAACCTGGGAAAGCAGATTCAGGCTGTCACTCTGAAAACTCCCGAGACACAGGCAGGCCACTGCGTTATGAGGAAAATGCATTTTAAAATAATTTAACCCCCAAATACCATCATCCCTGCCGCTTCCTTGAGGAGCAGAACTGGTAGTGTTGGGCCGGCTGGACGGCTGGACCTGCGACAGCGGGGGTCAGTCGCGCTTTCCCAGCCCTCATGGTACATGTGCTTCCATGGGCGTGTGGTCATCCTGCATTTATAGCTCAGGCCGCCCTGTATTGACCCCTCACAGTGGCAAACGTGGTCCCGGGCCCTAGGGTTCCAGGGCCCCCGTGGCCCGGGTCCCTGCCTGCAGCCCTGCCTTGGTCCCCAGGATGAGACGCTTGGTCTCTTAGAGGGCCCCAGCATGGAGCCTCCTGCCACCCCATAGATACCTGGCCAGCCAGGTAGCAGCTCTGGAAGGTGGCCAGAGGTCACACAGCTAGTGAGGGGCAGAGCCGGGCCTGGGCATGAACTCCTGCTGGCTGGTCCCCCTCTGTGCCCATGCATCATGGGCCCGCTGAGACAGCACCTCCCAGGGTCCTGAGTGCAAGCCCAGCCTCTGGGCCTGGCTGCTGTGCGACCCTGGAGGGCCTCAGGCTGCCTGTCGGAGAACTGGGGAGGAGGATGCTCACCCAGTCTCCCCAGCAGGGCCCTTTGGGTGATCCGGGCTGAGAGCGCTAGGCCTCAGGCGTGACCTTGGGGCGGAGACAGACCTACAGGTTTGAGTCTGGAGCCCAGGTTGGGGGGACCTGGAGTGGAACCCATCCCCTGAAGCTACAGTGAGCCAACTGCAGAACGGGGGTTTTGTGGGACCGACATGCCACCGTGGCTGGAAAGAGGCCAGCTCCAAGTAGGACCTGGTGTTGTTCACTTAGCCCCAAGGGTGGCACTGGCCGGAGCAGGGGGAGCCCCAGTGTGCCTGGCTCCACCAGCCCAGGCCCTCTGCGCCCTGTGTTCTGACAGTGTGTAACCTGCATCCCAGTCCTCGCTGCAGAAGGCTCGGGTCAGTGCATCATGTTAAGTTGTGCAGAAGGACAGTTAGGAGGGGAGAGAGCAGACACGCACCAGAGGAAGCTGGGAACTGGGGTGTGGGGCGAGCCCCTCCAGGCGGGGGGAGGGGCAGCAGTCACGGAACTGGGTCCCCGCCTCATCCCTGGGACTTGTGGCCACTGGGGCTGGGACGGCCCTGTGCGTCCCAGGGAGAGGGCTGGGGGTGCAGTGTCTGGGGAGTGACAGGCCTGCGACCTGCCAGCCACCCCGTATGCAGCGATCGACACGTGGCCTGGACGGCGGAGTGGTGGCATGATCGTGATCACGTCCATCCTGGGCTCCCTGCCCTTCTTCCTGCTCCTGGGCTTTGCCAGCGCCGTTGTCCTGAGCCTCGTGTGAGTACCCACCAGCCGGAGGGCCAGACTCGGGACGCACTGGGCACATTCCCTGGGGAGGGTCTCCGGAGGCAGGGGCGGCCCAGCAGGCAAGAAAGCCACCTTCCACCCCAGGTGGGGTGGGGTTGGGGAGAGGGGAGCTGAATCCTGGGGCAGCCAAGGTCACGGTCAGCTGGGTAGGTCAGTTGGGAGGCAGAAGCCAGGTCTGACACAGTTAAACAACCTCAGGTCCCTCTTGGGGAAAGTGAAGAGTCTGATAAATGTTACCTCCTTGCAGCTGTGCAGGTTAAGTGAAACAGTCCCTGTGGAGCCCTTAGGGCGCAGCCCAGGCACCAAACAAGTACTGTTTCTGTGGTCACTGTGACTCACCCTGCTGCGGCACAGATGGGGAAACTGAGGCCAGGGGGAGCGGGGCGACCAATTAAAACAGAGGCGGGGCCAGAGCCCCAGTGCCCTGACTTCACAAACAGCTCCAATATGCGTCTGTGCGAGTTGGAGTCCAGTCCCCATGGAGTCACTGGAGCCGCTAACGGAGCTGCCTGGTGGGAGGAGAGGCGTGCAAATGGCCCGTTACTCCTGGGAGGACCGAGCTGGGGCGAATCAGGCACCCACTGATGCCGTGGGAATCTGGAGGAGGACAGGGCGGATTCTGGCTGGAGCATCCTCGTGGGCTTCCTGGAGGAAGGAACAGAAGGAGCAAAGCCTCATCAAGACTGGGAGACAGGGATGGATGGAAAGGTCACACGCAGTGTGCTTCTCAGTGAAAGAGGGAGCCCCAGGGGGCTTGGAAGATCAAGAGGGAGCCTGTCCCAGGGGGAGCGGGGAGCAGGTGAAGACCTGGGCAGAGGCGGAATGAAGAGGACAGGTAGAAATCAGCCAGGCAGGAAAAGACGTGGGTGGTCGGGAGCTGGTGAACTGGGAAATCAAGTTGCCTTCTGACGTTTAAATTAATAACAACAGAAACACTAGGTGAGATTAGCCCGAGAACAGTCAGCAGTGGTTATATGTCCCTCCTTGCCCGGGTGGGGTGCGGTGGGTGGCAGCGCCCTACCTGGCTGCGAGTGTCCTGTTGCCTGACGTGGGCCTGGATCTTCCACTTGTCCCTCCTGTCATTTCTGGCTCTGGCTGCCCCAGACACCCCCCAGACATTCCTGTCGAATGCCCGGAATGCCTGTGTGTGCCCACACTCTTCTCCTTCAGGGCCAGACTAACTGCCCCCTCCTCCAGGAAGCCCTCCTGTGGCTCTCACCTGGATTTGTCCCTTCTGTCTGGTCATTGCTGTGGTCTGGCTCCCCATACAGTCTTAGCCTCCAAGTGGTCAGCGAGTGATCAAACCTGTCCGTTGCACACATAGTTCCAAAAGGGTGACACCTTCCTTGTCCCAGGACCTGGCAAGTAGCAGGCACTCTGGGAAGTCTGGTCAGCTGGAGGAGGGCCTGGGGCGACCTCTGTGAAAGCCGGGGCCCGCCGGAAGGTCTCTGACCAGCTAGTGCGGTTTGGGCTTGCTCTGAGCCCCTAATCCCGGCTCTCTTCATTTTCTCTGTCAGGGACATGGGCGGTTCTGATGGCGAAACCACACATGACTCCCAGATCACACAGGAGGCTGTCCCCAAGTCCCTGGGCACCTCGGAGCCCTCGTATGGGGCTGTGAACCTGGGGCTGTGAACCTGAGGCTGCCCCTGGACAGGGCCGAGGCGTATGGCAGCAAGCTCCAGGACTGAGCGGGGCACCAGCCGCAGCCTTCTCCCCGGGACCCTGTCCCGGGCTCTGAGGAAATGGGTGTTCACCCTCGGAGCCCACCCACCGTGACACAGGACCAGAGGTCCAACCTCAGGAAAACTTTTAATAAAGTCTTCCCAAGAATTTGAGTTCAGCAAAGATGTTATTTTACTTTTTAAGTGGAGCTGAGACTCACATAACGTGAAACTAACCGTGTAGAGTGACAACTCGTTGGCACTCGGAATGGTCCCTGGGCCCGGCAACCACTATCTCCAACTCCAAACCGGCTTGCTCACTTGCCCTCCCCCACCGGAGCCCATGGAATCCGCGGCCCGGGACATTTCCTGCCCAGGGAGGCACGCAGCATGTGACCTTCTCGTGGGCTTCTCTCACTGAGCATCCTGTGTTTGCGGCCCACCCACACGGGAGCACGCGGTGTCTGTACTTCACTCCTGTTGTGGCTGCGTAATGCTCTGGGCCTGTCACTCAGGGCTGATGGACGTTCGCGCTGTTTTCACGCTGGGCCGCTGGGCCGCGGTGGCCACTGGGAACCGTGCCGCGAGGGCAGGGCAGGTTCGTGCCTCTGTTTGCACATGGTCTCGGTTCTCGTGGGCACACAGTGAGGAGAGGAATTACCGTGTCACAGGCCGTTCTGTCATTCTCCGGTGGGCTTTCTGAGGAACCACCAAACAGTTTTCCCAAGTGGCAGCACCATTGTGCGTTCCCACCAGCCATGTGGCCTGCGTTTATTTTATTTTATTTATTTATTTTTAGAGAAAAGGGAAGGGAGGGTGAAGAGATGGAAACATCAATGTGTGGTTGCCTCTTGCACGCCCCGTGCTGGGGACCTGGCCCGCAACCCAGGCTTGTGTCCTGACTAGGAATCGAACCAGGGACCCTTTGGTTCTCAGGCTGGCACTCAGTCCACTGAGCCACACCAGCCACCACTGTTTTTATTTCAATAGCAGAATGTGCTGGGGTCCAGTAGTCAGGTCACTGGGAAGGCCCCATCCTTAGCTAAGGGCTTGGGGGTCCCTTAGTCCGGGTCCACCCCCCATTTGAAAAGCAGGACCTTCAGGTAACCAGAGCCCCCCTCTGCTAGCAGCAGCTACCTGTTGTGGGAGTGGCTGGGGGGCGGTTGTCTCCCGGTCCCCAGGCCAGCCTGCAGGTGCGTGACCTGGAGGTATCAGAGTGGGGTAGGTGCACCGCTGCCCCAGTGATGCTCTGCCCCCCACGTGCCCTGCTCAGGAGCCTTTGGTGGCTGCCTGTGGCCCTTATCCCCCTAACCCAAGAACACACCCCACTGGGGGCTGCTCTGATCTCCTGGGGCCCTGCATGGAGATGCCGCGAGGAGCAGAGCCCTGGCCGACGCAGACGGCAGACAGGACATAAACCTGCTGCCGACGCCGAGGCTTTAGGGTTGGTTGTCATTGGAGGGGAGCAGCTCCGTGTAGGTGTCCCAGCGACCTCACACGTGCCACATTGGCCGCTTGGGCACGGCTTCCCCGCAGCTGCTCTGGTCTTGGCTTGGAGCACAGGAGGTCTGGGACACGGAGCACAGGAGGTCTGGGACACGGAGCACAGGAGGTCTGGGAGTTGCGGTTCCAAGGCTGTCACTTCCTACAGCTCAGCAGCAGGGCGGCCCCTCCTCTGTGGCAGCCATCGCTGGTGCCAGTGTGGGCCATGGGAGGAGGAAGGCTGGCACCTTGGCTCTTTGTTTTGCTGTCTCAGTCTGCCCAGGACTCTGGGTCCCTGTGTGTGTATATGTGACCGGCTGACTGTGTCTGCCTGGCCTGGGCGGGGCCGGGGCAACGCACCCCCACGAGGCTCTCTGGTCCGCTGGGCCAAGATGGTATTGGAAGCCCCAGCGATACAGAGCAGGTAAAGGACAGAGCCCTTTCAGCTTTGGGGCCCCGAAGGAGGGACAACCCGGGAGGCACCTGCTCTCGTCCTCAGTCCCAGAACCTCGCTGTCACTGAAATGGTGACAGTGCTACTCAGTGTTCCATAAACCCAGCCCTGCACTTAGTCAGCCCTTCCCTCTTTCTCACTGCCTGTCAGAAGCAGCTCCCACTCAGTGCAGCACCAGGGACAGGTACACTGTCATCTGTCAGTGGGTAACTAAATTCTGGGCTGTGGGGGCGGAAGTCTTTGTTACCTTCCAGCCGGCTTGATCCAATTCCCACAGAATGAGCCAGGCTGGTGGGCGGGAGATGCTGGGCTGGCTCGTGAGCTATGGGCTGGACTCAAGCTTCACAGAAACTTCTAGTTATACACACCCACAGAAGCCATTTCTCCAGCTCCCTGCTCAGATCTGAGGGACCCCTCCTCCCACTGGCTGAAAGGGCGGGGCCTTCCGGACTGAGCTTTCCACCCTCCAGGATGCTGCCTTCCTTCCCTCCCATCCCCATCAGGGTCATCAGCTGATCCCTCGGACGTGCTGTGTGACTCTGGGCTCCCCTGACTTCTTGTGTGCAGCAGGAGGCGTTTCCAGGGTGCAGCTATCACAAACAGCTCTATGAACACTCACGTCCCTGTACGGGCACGGCTTTCCTGTCTCGTGGGTGAATCCCTGGGCATGGGCCGGCTGCATTGTATAGTAGGTGCATGACTCATTCTTAAACTGCCGAATTGTTTCCCAAAGTGCTTGTACCATTAAAAAAAAAAAACCTTTATTTTGAAATAATGATAGATTTGCAGGAAGTTGCAGAAGATGTACAGGGAGAGTCAGGAAGTCTTCACCACCCGCCCCGAATGCTAACATCTCCTAGGACTGCGGCTGAATTATGTCAGAACCAGGACGCCCAGGCCGGCACCCTCCGTGGAGCTTGCTCCTGTTTCCCCGGGGTTCGGGCTCTGCGTCTGTGTGCTTCTGCACGTCTAGATTTGTGTCCCCACCACCATCAAGATACAGAACTGATCCATCATCACAAGGCTCGTCCCCACCGTCCCTTTATAGCCACACACTGCCCCCCAACCCCTAACCCACCCCACCCCCTACAATCACTGACCTCCTCCCCGTCTCTACAATTCTGTTATCTCAAAATATTACAGGAATGAAAACACCCAGCTTGTAACCTTTGCATAATTTCCCTGAGGTTCGCCTGAGTTGTTGCAGACGCCAGCAGTCGTTTCCCTTTCCTGGCTGCGTAGGAGCCCACGCTGGGCGCGCCCTGCGGTCGTCTGTTCACCTGCTTGCCTGCGGAGGGACAATGAGGTGGTTTCCTGCTTGGGGCTGTTATGAATACAGTTTCTGCAGACAGTGATGTAAGTTTTTTTTTTAATATAACCACAGGTGGCTTTTCTTTTTTTAAAAAAAGATTTTATTTATTTATCTTTAGAGAGCAAGGGAAGGAGAGGAGAGAAATATCAATGTATGGTTGCCTCCCGTGTGTCCCCTGCTGGGAACTGGCCTGCAACCCAGGCATGTGCCCTGACTGGGAATCGAACCACGATCGTGTGGTCCGCAGGCCAACCCTCAATCCACTGAGCTACACCAGCCAGGGCGTTTTTTTTTTTTTTTTTTTGAGATTTTACTTATAGTGGTGTAAGGTTTTTACATGAACGTAGTTTTCATTTTTCTGGGGTAATTATCCAAGAATGCTATTGCTGACTTGCACAGTTAGCTTGTTTACTTTGAAAAGAAATTGCCAGGCCATTTGTCCTGCCGGAAGTCATTCCCATGGGCGATCCACTTTTTCCGCGTCCTCGCCAGCCCTGGGTGTTACCCGTTCTCTAGTTTGGCCTTTCCTTGTGGTGGGTGGGGTTCGTCCATTCCACATCCCCACCAGCAGCGTGCAAGTGGTCAGCTCGTCCCCATCCACGACAGTGCTGGGATGGCCAGTCTCTCTAACTGTGGCCACCCTGGTGGTCTGTCACGGTGTCTCACTGCTCACTGCGGTTTTGATTTGCACTTCTCCAAAGAACAGTAATGTCGAGCCCCTTCGCACGTCCTTATTTGCCATCCGTGTATCTCCTTTGATAAATATGTGTTCAAATCTTTTGGCCAGTTTTTTAAAATCGGGTTGCTTGTATTATTACTGAGTTATGACTTCTTACTGTATTCTAGATTTGGTTTCAAGTCAGATACAGGTTTTGCAAATCTCGCCCGGGAGGTGTCTTGCCCATTGACTCTCACAGGTGTCTGTCCCTCTCCCAGCTCTGTTCTCTCTGCGGCCTCACCATGCCCCGACTGTGTTACTGTGGATTTCCCATCTACACAGTGGCCTCCATGGGGGCAGGGGTTCGTGTTCCCACTGCGGCCTCCGCTGCCAGCACAGGGCACACCGTTGCCTGGTGTCTGGCTAGAGCATGGCTGGGGGTGCTGTGGGGGGAACGGACACGGACCGGTGAGTAGGGACCTCAGAGCACCCTGTTGCCAGGACAGTAGGGAGGAGGCCTGAGCTGGAGCATGGGTGGGATGGGTGGGGCTGGGGTGCGGGCCCACCCAGTGTCAGAGAAGGAGGGCCAGAGAGACTTTTCCAAGCTATATTGGCCAGCCTGCCCTCCTCCCTTCTGCCAGCAAAGCCGTCTGGCAGGTCCGCACACCCCATGCACTGCCTGGTGCCTGCATCGTTTTTTGGCCAGCCTGGCCAGTGCTGGGCAACACTGGAGTTTCTGTGGGAAATGGATGTGGAGTGTGTGTGTGCATGCACACGTACACACATGTGTGTCCAAAAGGCTTAATTGACTCCTTTTGCACGAGAGCGTCCACAGCACTTATGTGCAAGGAGGGGACGTGTGCACAGCGGGAGGGTGTGTTATGTGTGGAGGACGTGGTGCAGGGCTCTCCTGCATGCAGACGACTGGCCCTCACGCCAGGGCAGGGCATCCACGTATCATGATGTGGGTCTCTCCAGGACAGAAGGGTTGTCCTCCAGTCCCTGGTGTCTCTACGTTCACTCTTCAGAGCCTCTCTCCTAGGGCCCTGCCTGTGACTCTGTCCCTTCTCTTGTTTCTCACAATGTGAATCCCCTTCTGTAGCCACACAGTCCCTGCCAGCAGTTCCAAGCAGATGGCCCACCTTCCAGCTCGGCCTAGTTACTGTAAATCCTCTCTGTTTTCAGTCTGTTAAAGGGGACTATTAATACCTTGTGCAGAAAGTAACTGTGAGGAGGAAGGAAGATGTGTGTACAAAGAGTTTAGCATAGCACCTGGCGCATAGTAGGTGCTCAATAAAGAGGGGTGTGTGTACACACACACACACACACACACACACACGAGCATGTTCTTCCACATACACCAGAGTCTCACTGGGCAGCCCAGCCATTTCGGGCATATACATAGTTACTCCTTTGTTCAGCACACACTGACAAAGATGTGCTCACACCAACTGGGTGGAGGCGGACAGGGTCCCCTGCACCTGCGACCTTCAGCAACATGAGACACACCTGCACACCAGCACCGCACTGGCCCCTTGCCCACCTGCCACACCAGCCCCTTATCTACTCTGAGAACGCTCAGGACAGCCAGGTGGCAGTGCCTCTCAGTAATTTTCCAAAACCTGCGAGACACTGCATCTCACCCAGAGACGGAGGAGAGGGGGCTGTTGCTCCTAAGGTGTCCCTTCTGCTGGCCTTGTCCTCCTAAGGGTGCTGGGCTGAGTTTTTGGGTGGAGGGCCTGAGACTCCCCGTCTGTGCTGGGGCTGCACTGATGGCTCCTCCAGTGCCCAGCACCCTGGGAGCCCCGCCCAGGGCCCCATGGCACCTTGGGCCTGCCTCTGATGGCACCTACCCCCAGGGCTGTGGTTATCAAGGCCAGTGCTGGAACCGTCCCTCCTGCAGGTTTGCGTGCCGCTCCCTGAGCACAGGAGCAGGTGAGCAGGAACTGAATCCCACTGCATTTTAGTCCTGCAGCCAGGGGTGGGGAGCTGTCTCCACCCGGTGGGTAGATGTGTGGCCTGGGGCATGAAGTGCCCTGGGCAACCTTGCAGGGTCTCCTGCAAGATAAAGCGGCCTCCTGTCAAATTGGAATAATGATAGCACATTCCTGAGGACTAAATGCCCGTACCTGTGCCAAGTGCTCAAGCAAGAGCCTGGCACCATATATGAAGCCCACGTTGGCCCTGTTCACACCTGAGTCACTGGCCCTCACAGCGTTCTGTGCTCCAGGCCCCCAAAGTCCACAGGCTGCTGGAACCCACCAGCATAGACGGCGTCCCGCACAAACGGGAGGCTTCCGTGTGGGTTGGAGGGCGGGCAGAGGAAATGGCTTTTTTAGATCCCGAACAGGAAGGCTTGTTCAGGGCGGGAAAGACTTCCAGTGGCAGAGTAGGGAAGGGGGAGGCCACCAGAATAACACGGCCACCAGGGCACACTAACCCACCTGCGTGCCCTGGAGCCAAGCCCATCTCATTCAGTCCTCTCAGCCACCCCAGGAGGCAGACCTAGCACCCGCCCCCAGTGTACAGACCCGGAACCTGGGCACCGATAGCCCACAGGTCATAGGGCCTGAGGGACGAACCCAAGCTGACCCCCATTATCAGCCTCCTAGGAGGATTATTTCTTGACGGGGGAAGCACAGCAGGAGGACGCGCACGCATTCATAAACAGACGTCTGGGCACCAGCTGCGTGTCCTGTCCCGTTCTTGCTTCTGGGGACTAGGGGTGTACTTGACACACACGTCCGGCTGTCTCAAGGGAGAGAGGAAATAAGTGAACGTCATTCGGAGAGTGGTAAGAACTCTGAAAGAACGCGGGGCTGGGGGAGGGGACTGGCGGTCTTAGTGGGCGGGGATGTTTGGGAAGCGGGGCGCGTTTTGGGACTGGAGGGGGCTCGGGGGCTCGAGCACTGCGCAGGGGTGCTGCAGAGGGGCGCTCCCGATCGCACTGAATACTCGCCACATGCCAGCAAAGTGCGCCGACCCCGCTTTGCAGATGAGAAACCCGAAACGCGCGGCGAGCAGGGCACAGACTGGGACTCAAAGGTTTGGAAGCGGGTGGTCTCTTTGCGTGCACTATCCACCTGCACCCCAGATTCCGCGGGGGCGGGGCCTCAGTGGGGGCGGGGCCGGTGGCTCTGGGCGGAACGCGAGTCCTGGCTCCTCCCCCGGCAGGGCGGTTGCTTTCGGGACGGAACCTTGGCGCGGCGAGGGAGGGCGCGCGAGGGAAGGCATTGCGGCGGCGCCGCGGCGGGCTGGCGTGGGAGTCGCGGCTGAAGGCGCCCAGCGTCCGCGCCGCCTCCCGCACGGGTGCGCGCGCAGCCCCTCGGGGCAGACCGCTCCCGCCTGACCCCGCCCAGCGCCGGCGGCGTGCGGCCGCCGGAGCCCAGGGAGACCGGGACTGCTGAGCTGGAGGAGGCGGTGGGAGCCGCAGCTCCGACCAGCGTCTGCGCGGCGCCGCAGGTGAGAGGCGGGTTGGAGAGGCCAGTTAGGACCTCGAGAACTTCTGGGTCCGCTCCGGCCCCTTCGGGGCCTCCGGGCCCCTGACACTCTCGGGATTTCGGGCGATCCCAACGACCTCGGCAGCAGACTTCGGTTCCCAACAGCTCCCCTTTCCCTCGAGAACCCCATTCTCCGAGAACCCCTCCGGGTCCGCCCCGGCCCCCTGGGCCTGTCGGGGACCCCGGCTACCTTTGGCCCCTGCCACTCCGAGGACTCTTCGAAACCCCAGACCCTTCAGGATTTTCCCCAGACGACCTCCCACCGCTACAGGGCCCCGAGACCCCTCAGAATCCTCGGTTCCAGAAACCCCCAAAAGATTCGCTCAGGATCCCTGAGACCGTTCAAGATATCCTCGCCCCCAGGCCTCAGAATCCCCCCTGGACCGCGCAGGCCCTTGGTGCCATCTCTCCCTAGCCCCTTGGGTCCCTGGACCCGCTCCCGACCCTCAGTTTCTCCCCTGCCCCTCTATATCCTCTTCCCAAGTTCGGTCCCCGTTTGGCTCCCTTTCCACGCGGGTCTCCGGGCGGGTTTCTAATACCTGATTTCCCTGGACCCGTGAGGCGTTTGTGAACGTATTCCGGGGCCGTGTGGATCGTGGATGACAGCACGAGTAAAAGGAGAGGCGAGTACCAGGTCACCTGATGACCCTCTGTAACCGAGCAGGGCAGTGAGCTGAGCGCCCGCATTTGCATTTGCGTTTTCTGCTGCATTGAGGCCAGAGCCGGGACAGTGGTTAACTTTTAATGCTCTTTGGTGAGACTCTAGTGGCCCGTGGGAGTCTGGAGTCAGAGCTGATGGGGTGCAGGGAGGGAGAACTAAGTAGGTGAGGGACTTAGGGCAAGTAAGGATGCCTTGAGGTTGTCTCTTTGTCTTAATTTTTTCCACTCCTGGAACTAACATTTTTTCGAGTGCCTGATAGTTTTGCGGAGTTGGCAGAGGAACTAGAGAGAGCTCAGCTCCCGCTCTCAGGGCCTGTGCAGGGTGAGGAAGAAAGAAGGATGGTTTGACATGGAGGTAGTAACCGTGTAGTGACCTTGAATTTGGCTGGGGGGCAGGGTGTGGATTCCTGAAAGGGCTGTAAGGAGGGCTTCCGGAGGGGAGGAAGTGACAGGAGACGGGTGAACCGATCCCCAAACCTTGAGGTTGAAAAGAAGTTTGCTAGGGAGGTGCGCTGTGAAGCACACCGGATTTTGGAAACCTAGAAGTGTGGCTGGAGTGTAGATTCATTCTGGGGTGGTTGGAGAGGAATTGCTTCCGGAAAGGAAAAAGGCTCTCCGGTGGAGTTACAGGGACTCTTAAATGAGGCGAATCCAGCTTTTTTCCTGAGGCCCACTGTGCCCTTGGCCCTTGCTGGAATCACAGCCTCTGTCGTTGGCCTGAGTCTGTGAGGACCAAGCACAGAGCTGGAGGAAGAGGGGAGCTGGCCAGTGGAGGCAAGGGAGGGAGGTGCTTGGAGGAGGGGAGACGGGAGTGGGGGAAACAGGAGGGTGGCAGAGTGGGGTTGTAGCTGGGGCGTGGCAGGAAAGGGGGTAGGTGAGGGGCGTCAGGACCGAGTCAGGACTGAAGCAGGAACCCGTCTGGAGGCCTGGAGGGGGTCTGGCAGGGCAGTGCAGGCTGCTAAAGGGGTTCAGGAGGGGACCGATGACAGCTTTGTGCTTCTGGACTGTCGCTGTCTGGGCTGCAGGAGAATTGTTGGAGGAAGCAAGAGCACGTGAGAGATGGTGGCCACCTGGACCGGGTGGTGGCAGTGGGGACCTCGGCTTCCTCGGCATGGACTTGGAAGACTGGGTTGCGGTTTTTCCTCTGTGAGATTACAGTGTCCTGTCTGGGGAGTGACATTGGGAACTTTTTACTCCCTTTCATGAGGTTTTGTCCTTTTCCCCTAGGGTGGGTGGTCCCCTTGGGCTTCCTCAGGGCGACTGTGGCCCCCACATGGGACCTGCATGCGTAGCCGGTGGGGCAGGACAGAAGGGGAACAGCACCTGGAGAGTGTGGGAGCCGGGCGGGTTCCCGAAGGACATGGGATGCCCTTAGAAAGACAGACAAGTTCAGGTGTGTTGTGTCAGAAGTGTCCCTCTGGAGACAGTGTGGGACTACCGGCGCTGAGAGGGAAGCGGGGAGGCCCTCGGCTGGGAGATGACTTGAGGCAGAGACAGAGGGTGTGGCCGAGAGACTCAGGACCAGACTCGGAGGGATGCAGGTCAGGTCTGGACTCAGGTGCACTGAGACAGGGCCGTGCTCACGGAGTGTTTTAAGTGTATTTCATCACATACAGAGAGTCTAGTGGGAGGCAGACTATTTTTTTTTTTTTTTGAGAGGCAACACACATTTATTTGGGATTAAAAAAAGTTGTCCACGAAGCACCGACTTGGGCAGAAGCCCAGGGCTCTGATTCGGAGGCAAGGACAGTGGTGGGCTTACTCCTTTAGATGTCCCTTTCAGTGTTCCCAGCAGCCCCACGAGGGGCAAGAGACTCCCTCTGTGCAGATAAAGGAAACAGGCTCCGAGATTGTAGCTGACTCCGGGTTAAGTTGTATGAGGAGTACCCGGATGCTCACCCTCTAAGGCTGGGCTCTTTCAGCAAGATCCCACGTCTTCCCACAGAAGCTCAAGGTGTCCCCTTGCCAGGAGCATGACATCCTTTTGAATGGTGGCATTGTTCCCTGCCTAGCCCTCGCTGAGACAGTGTGATAACACCAGCAGCGGCCAAGTAGAAAACTGTCCGGAGCATGTTGTTTTGCCCGAGGCGCCTTCCCGCAGTCACCAGAGGATCCGCCTACGGGATTGGGGAGCCGGCAGGGGTCGACTGATTAGCTGACTGCCGCTGGTTAGTCAGGCAGGTTAAGTGTTACTGGGGCTGTGGTGAAAGGTTTGGTGGCGAAGGAGGTAGAAATTAGGGCCTTAGGTGAAGTTCTGGAGTCACAGTGCACCAGGTGACGCCCGGGATGGTGGCAAGGTGACAGAATGGGAGTCAGCATTGGGCTCCCAGCTTGCCCCTAATTCTGGGGACCCTGACCTAGTCACACCTCTCAGCCTCGTGCTCGCCTCTGTGACCCTGCTGCCTTTCAGACCCCTCCAGCTCAGGGACGCCTCGTTTCAGGTGGAGCTTTACTTTCTGGAGCATCTCTTGTGCCCCTCGGCCCAGGAAGTGGCCTCCCTTTGGCCTGTGACCTCTGTTCCAGTGTGTCCCACCGTCACTGGCTTAGTGTTAAGGGACATGTGTGTTTGAATTGCGCAGCGTGTCACAGTTGATGGACAAATTGTAAAGCAGCGGATGATTCAGTGATTGGCAGGGTTCCTTGTGAACTGTCGTGTGCGTGTTTGCCATTCCGAGCATCCCTAATGGGAGGGCAAAGCTGAATCTAGCACCTTGGCCTCTTAGGCGGGGTGCACGTCGGTTGGCCTTGGCTGGGTCAGCAGTGGGCGTCACAGCGGCCGCTTCACAGGCCGTCGAGAGGGTTAAACGAGACGAGGCTCGTGAATCGCTGAGGGCTTTCCCTTGAATCTAATCAGGGCACAAAAGCTGTCAGTAATTAATGTATTTGAACTAAACTGTGACCTTTACATATTTTATTTGTGGTGGGTTTTTGTTATCTTCTTGGTTTATGCCCGGGCAACTCTATTTGAGGCACTGGTTTCAAGCAGCAAATGAGCACATTTTGATTACTACAAAATAACTATTTTCCCATTTGGACTGAAGTAGTGTGTGTTCCTGGTTTTGTGTTTTCTGTAGTTGAAGAAAGCAATTCATTCCAAAGACCCCCCAGCAGTAACGGCCCCCGGGTTAGGGTTTGCCAGCCCCGTGGTTAAATTATAGTACGTGGTTCCGCTGGCGGCCTCGAAGGGTTGCCTTGGCAGCCGGCTGTGGCTGAGGGAGATGTGCTGGCAGCTGACGTGGTTCATAGTAACAGGCAAACGTTTTGTTGTGCGTTTGCACGCTGCGGTCTGCGCAGCCCTGCGGTGGTGGGGCAGGGCGGCCTTCCCTGGGGGCAGACTTGCAAACTGAGGTCCAGGAGTTCTCCCAAGGGCGAAGCGGTGTCTCTTTCACCCCAGATGCTGTGTTTCCCCCGCCCTAGGGCCCGTGCTGCCGTGGGTGGGGGGAAGGGTCATTGTCTCTTTGGTTCTGGAAGCTCACCTTTGTTTGTGCTGTGTTTCCAGGTCCAATGAACCTAGTCATCCTAACCAAACTCTGAGGAAGCATGTTAGCCAGGCCACAGGGGGTTTGCTGGTGGTTGGGTGTGTGCTCGTTAGATGACAGGAGAAGTTACTCTTGCTGCCCAGTGATTTTCTGCTTTGCGGCCCCTCCCCATCTCCACGGGAGCCAGATCTCCATGGAAAGGGCCATCTGTGGGGCTCCAACCAGAGTGATGGGGGTGCCGCTGTGCAGGACCTGGGTGTGTCCTGGGTGTGTCGGTGTCCAGGTGCTGGGCGGGGCCTGCCCCCAGAGTGCAGTGGATGGTTTGAGCCACTCTAGTTAGTTGCGTGGATTACACCTGAAACTGGCATTTGCAAATCTTGGGTCTCCTGTGAGCAGCCCATTGACACATTGTTTCTTCCATGGGTTCCTTCTGGGCCAGGAGCAGAGCGGTCCTAGGAATGCTGATGGTGGTGGCCTGCTGCGTGGCCCTGACTTTGGCAACCAGTGTGTGACTGTTCCCTCACGGTCTGGGGCCTCTTATTCCATCACTCTGTGACTGATTGCAGGGGAGTTAAGAGCCACCGTTTTAAACATCGGTGACTCTTTGTTATGTCCTCCCCCGCTGTGCAGGAGGCCCGGACTCACCTGTGTCTTCGTCGCCTCTTCACTGTGCTCAGGTGGGATCTCCCCGCTCTGGCACGGGAACGCACATGGCCATTCATTTGCAGAAAGGGGGTGGGGGGGGCTTTTCTGGGATATTTTTGAGGATCCCACAGACTTGAAACTTCTTGGTTTGTGTGCGTAAAGTGAAAGTGTGGTTTGTAAAGAAAGTAGTTTTAGGTTTTTGTTATGCTGATTTAATCATTACTGTCCTTTTTTAAAAAAAGATTTTATCTATTTACTTTTAGAGGAGAAGGGAGGGAGAAACAGGGAGTGAAACATCGATATGAAAGAGAAATATTGATCCGTTGCCCTTGATACACACCTGAACTGGGGACCAAACCCACAGCCTAGGCATGTGTCCTGACCGGGAATCGAACCCACGGCCTTTTGGTTTAGGGAGTGACACTCCAACTAGCTGAGCCACTCGGCCAGGACAGTAATTCTGTTCTTGACATTTTTCTCCCCTTCCTCCTCAAACCTTCGTGAACTCTTTCACTCACTGGTTCATTTTCCTTTTTGTTTCTTGGCACATTTGTCTTTTCCCTTTTCTGTCCTCTCACCCCCGTGCCTGTGTAGAGGGTGGTGGTCATGAGCATTCCCAACACCCGCTAGTTCTGGGGTCAGGACCTTGGCCAGATTCAGCAGGTCTCTGGCTGGCCTTGCTGCCGTTGCTCGTGCCATGTGGTCGTCTGGCTCCTTGACTGGCACTGGGTAGCCCCAGGTAGCCTGTCACAGGTTGGGTGGGTGGCACTGGCTTGTCAGCTCGGGTGCCTTGGCCTGTTCACCCTCCCAGGAGGCTGGATGGGGCTTTTCAAGACACAGTTCCAAGAGAGGGCAGGCTCCGGTGTCAAAGTGCTTCTTGAACTCTTGCTTGCTTGTTGATATTCATTGGCCAAAAAGTCACATGAGCAAGCCTAGAGCCGGTGGGTGAGGGACTGGGCCAGGGCATGGTTACTAGAGGCCCAGGGGTGGTTGTGTGCTGCCTGGCACAGTGGGGTTTGGGAGGGAGGGGGGTTGTTTGGACAGCTGCAGGTGACAAGCTTGGTGCTTGTAGTTCATTCTCTGTTGCATCAGCCCTCAGTTTGATGAGTGTTTATTTAGTGCTAGAAGCTGGGGGTTCAGAGAGTAAGGCAGTCTCTGGCTGCTCTGGAGCTAGTGCATAAAACACTCCGGGTCTCAGATTTTAAGCAGAAAATACCCTGTTAGGAGTTCTTTTCATGGCTTTCGATAACAAGAACAGGAAGTGCTTGTACAAATCTGTGTTGGGCCTGATTTTGCTTTCAGAAAATGCTGATAGGCCCCCGAAAAAAATGGGTTGCTATGAAGGCTTGGCTCAGGGGCTGCAATTTTCAGGGGCTGACGACTTCGTCACCAGGGAAACCAGAAGATGCAGCTTCCTAAAGCTCTTGGAGGCGTTTGTTGCCATCTTCTGGGGTGGGATTGCCCTGGGAGAGTGGTGTTGGGGGAGGGAGCAGAACCCTGCTTGCTGCCCATTTGAAACTTCTGGGATCTGGTACGCACTGCTTTGGGTATTTCCCAAGTGGCCCTTGGTTTAAAAACAAGGAGAGATTTGGGGTGCTTTCTAGGTGCCTGTACTGCTGAGGGAACAGGAAATGAGGTGCTGTCTTTGACCGCACGCCAAGGGGGACTGGGATGTCTCCGTACCAGCAGCAGTGCAGCTCCTGGGTCACTATGTTGAATTCGCAGCTAATTGGGTGCTTCCCACGTTGGCGACTTGGACCTTTCAGGGCAGATGGCAGAGTTAAAGTTGAGGCTGTCTGCCTGTTGAGGGCGGAGCTGGTGTGACTGAAGCAGGGAAGCAGGGAAGTGGGTGCTCACCTGCCACGGGGGTGCTCAGTTAGGTTAGGTCGGGGTGATGACTTGTTCTTTTGAGAACCCTTGAAGTTACTTAGGATGGAGGTAAGTCCAGCCCATGAAGTTTGAATTGTTTGTACTTTTTTGCAGATGTGTAAATGCAACGTTAGTTTTCAACCGGTCAGTATAACCACACATATGTGGAGAACTGAAAGTAGTTACACTGTAATGGAAGAACTAGAGCTAGGTTTTTCAAGTCTGCACCACGGACGCAATTTTGGGCAGTTATTCAGTCTTCGGGTGACCAATGGCTGATTAGAAAGATTCTAAAATGGAGTTGCGTAGAGAAGGCTGAGAGAAAAGGCCATTTCCCGTGGGAGGGGTGACCACTTCAAAGTGATGTGAATTATTTGGGGGGCAGAGATGAGGGCAGTGGGTTAGTGCATGGGTAGGCACCTCACATTAACTCTCAAATCAAGCACACGGTGGAGTGTATGGGTGTCGCGTATGGAGCTCTGCACCGGAAATATGTGCGTGTAATGTCATTAACCAGGGTCACCCCAACCATTCAATTTAAAGAAGAGGGCCCTGGCTGGTGCAGCTCAGTGGATTGAGGGCACGCTGCGAACCAAAGGGTCGCCGGTTCGATTCCCAGTCAGGGCACATGTCTGGGTTGCAGGCCAGGTCCCCAGTAGGGTCTACTTGAGAAGCAACCACACATTGATGTTTCTCCCCCTCCCTTCCCCTCTCTCAAAATAAATAAATAAATAATCTTTATAAAAAAGAGGGTGAGTAGGAGTGATCCTTTGAGTCCTGCTCTGCACGAGAGGTTAAGACAGGAAGTGTGTGGAGGGCGGACTCAGCCGCAGGCCACAGCCTGACTCTCGGCCTTGGCAGTTCGAGCTCCCAGAGCACCGCTCACGGTCCCCAGCCGTCCACCCTGGGTCCTTTAGCGAGAGGCCTTATTTTACTCCTTGTTAAACAGGGTTGGTGAAGAGTTAGGTGAGTTGGTGGAGCCCAGGGCTGGGCTGGGGTTGCTTATCCAGTGGAAAACCAGAGTGTTACTTTCCTTAGAAAACAGCTAGGGGGGTCCAACAACAGCCCTAGCGGAATGGTCTGACCTTTGGCGGCTGTGACGGTCATGCCCCAGAGGGAAGCAGGGAGGTTGAGGGCGCAGCACCAGCCCTGACACAGCTGTCCCCTGGGCAGGTGGCTTCTGTGAGCTGCGTTTGTATCGCCTGGGAACTGCGGTTTCTTCACACCTGGGGAGGAGGTCACAGACACCTTTGGGGTGTGATGGAAGCGCCGAGCCCTTTGCCCTGGGGTGGCATCTAGTGTACAAAGTGTAAATGTTTTCGAGGATAGTCTTAGGGTCCCATTTCCTGTGAAATGTAATGATGCTTATACACCAATTAAGCTGTGTTTTCTTGCCCTGGAAAATTATTTTAGGTGACCTGATTCTAATTGAGGGAAAAAAGATCCCACGTCTGAGAAAAGGCGGTTTTCTAGCCGTGCACGTTGGGTGCGGCAAAGCGGCGCTCACCAGGTCCGCTGGCCGTGGGCGGACACGCGCCACAACCCTCGCCGTCTCTGACCCAGCAGTTTTGCTGCTCGGAAGCCTCTCCCGAGGAGAGGATTTCAAAAGATACAAAAACTGTGATCCGGTAGTCAAATGGCTATGGCTGTGCCCTGCGCTGGGGGCATGGGTGCATTCTGGTGAGACGGGTCTGGGGAAGGAGCCATCACACTGGCATTTCCGCATGGTTTTCCTAATACGCGGGAGACGCTTTCATTCTAACAGGTGGGGAAAGTGGGATGTGAACTCCGCTCTCCAGTGATTGAAAAGTTCCAGTAAAATGTGGAGGGAAATACGTGGATGTTAGTAGCAGCTGTTGTGCATTGGTGGTAGGGCTATGACGTTTCAGGTTGCATTTTTCCTGTGCAGTTTCCTGTTTCCAGTCAATGCTTCTGGCACTAGGGAGAGAGGTGCTGTTCCGGGTGCAGGGAAGGGCGTGGAGGCGGTTTGACTGTGAGACCCAGCCGGGTTCAGTGCTTGTTCTGTGCGTGTGAAGAGCTGACCTTGGGCTTTGGTGGTTACTTTGGGCTGGGTTTCACCCGAGCCATGGGGGGCGGGAGTGGAGGGCACCTGGGAAGACTTGCTGAGAAGTGTCACTAGCCGCCTCGGGGGGGCAGTGGTCAGCACCCCAGGGAGCACACACACCTCCCTGAGGAACGGCTCTGCCTCCGCTGTGGTGTGCACCGCTGCTTCTTCCTCTGAGGGGAGGGTTTGTGTTCGCGCCAGCTGGACGCTCTTCTGGGACAGGGTCGGAAAGCGGTGGCGGGAGAATGCGGCACCGGGGCGCTGCGGCGCCTGGACGCGGCGGGTTCCCCTCATTTCTTGTCCTGTGCCGAGGGCAGAGTCTGGATCTGAGCCTCTCTTGGCCTGGCAGGTCCCCAGTGTGAGGAGACATGGGTGTCTGGTTTTTGTGCTGGTGCTTTCCAGGTGTCCCAGGTTAAGGCGACCTTTGCTTTTAATTCCAGCCTTAACTCTCTTCCAGGGGACTGATAGGAGAACTTTTACCTGGGAAATAGAAGCCACTTCTGACTGACTTTTCTCATTAGATTCACAGATGGATTCGCTGGAGAAGACAACAAATAGAAGTGAACAAAAATCAAGGTAAATAAGTGAATTCCGCCTCCGTGCAGTTTGTAACATCTGTTACCCATCTCCTGCCGCTCAGCACCTACAGGGCAGGACAGGGTCTCAGGCTGTGTGCTCACCTGTGCTCCAGCATCAGAAACATCCCAGAAGCCAGCTGTCTTGCCCAAGGAAGGGACCATAGCCTGGTCTCATCAAGCAACAGGGATTGGGGGTCCCATGCAGGCCAGGGTGCTGGGCTTTGCCGGGTCCTCTGCTGTCAAGTGGTGGAGAGCAGGAGGCCCTTTACCCCGGAAAGGGCTGTGACTGGCGGGTGGCAGAAAATCAGCCTCCTGCCGGGACTTTCACCTGTCCTGGGAGGCAGGGACCATTCTGCCATCGCAGTTGTTTACAAGCTCTTTGCACCTTCAAAGCATTAGAATGGCTGGGCTTTGTTCAGTGATAAACATCCTTTACAGGTGCGCTTAACCCCCAGGGGCGGGACTCCAGGTAAATGAGGCCAGACCAGGTGAAACAGCAAAGGGAACGATCTTCCTCTTGAAGGAAGCGTTTGAGTGTCTGGGGCAGGCTGCACCCTACCAGATGCAGCACAGACCTTCCTGATGGCATTGCCATCTCGATATTGGGTCTCGATATTTCCCTGTTGACTTCCACTCTCTTCGTCCCTTGTTTTCAAGCAGAAAGTTTTTAAAAAGCCTCATCCAGAAACAGCCGCAGGAACTGCTCCTGGTGATGGGGACCGGTGTCAGTGCGGCGGTGGCTCCGGGCATCCCCGCCCTCCGCTCCTGGAGGAGTTGCCTGGAGGCCGTCCTGGAGGCTGCGGAGCAGCTAGAGGTGCTGCACCCCTGGGACGTCGCTCGCTTCCGCAGGAAAGTGATGAAGGACCGGGACCTGCTGGTTGTGGCCCACGATCTGATCCGGAAGATGTCACCTGTGAGTCTTTCGCAGACAAGCACTTCTGGGTCATGGGGGGACTGGCTCTGCGCCAGGCTGGTGAGTCTGTCACTCCAGCATTTACTTTTCAACAAGCCTACACACATCTTTTCTCAGCAGAGTCAGCTGATAAGCCGGGACCCTTTAAGTCCATCAGAATGCTGTCTCCTTAGGCCTCGGGGCTGAGTGTGAGCTCCCCAGATAACCGCCCCGGTTCCCTGGAGCCGGGCTGTGTGAGGCTGTGTCCAGGACGGCAGCAGGCTGCTTTGGGAATGAGCTTAGGATTGCCTACTGCGTAGTGCTGGGGTGTCTGGAAAGTGCGCTTCGGGTCTAGGCTGGCAGCCACATGTCTTCGGGTGACAGGTGCTTCCCAGAAGCCCTGGGAAATGGAGAAGTCGTAGCTCTGTTGTCTGCT
Source organism: Sturnira hondurensis (assembly GCF_014824575.4). Taxonomy (NCBI): domain Eukaryota; kingdom Metazoa; phylum Chordata; class Mammalia; order Chiroptera; family Phyllostomidae; genus Sturnira; species Sturnira hondurensis. The sequence goes on along the minus strand of NW_028073411.1, from coordinate 23,119,064 downwards.
GGGGGACACCTAGTGGGGGAGAAGCACTTGGTGTTGAGAGAGACCAGCACCCAGTGAGGCCCTTGAGTCGGGGCTGGTGCGGAGTGGGGTCGGTCCTACCGGGGTGCGCAGCCAGGCTGTCATTGCATAGGGGAGCCGCAGTGCCAGGGCAAGTGTGGGACCCCAGACCCTGTGGTGGGCACAGGGCTGCTTTTTTCTCGCCACACCTGTCTTCGCTGAAGCAGCGCATCCAACCTGAGGAGTGGGGTGGGGAGCAGGCATTGGAGGGCTGGCACAGGAGCGGGCATGGACAAGGAGTCAGGAGGGGTGAGGCAAGGCTTGGCTCGGCCACTACACAGAGAGACCCATGGCCCTGGGAGAGTGGCAGCCTGACTGTCTGGGAACCCACTGCTGTCTGCCCACTGTGCCGACCGCACCTCGAAGCCTGTGCTCTGGGCCAGAACCTCACGCCTGCAGGGACTGACTCCAGTGGGTGGGAAGGGCCTGCCATGGAAGTCACACAGCCACTTCTGTTTTCATTGTGGTGGCCGCACGTGGTCAGAACCAGCTGTGCCAAAGTCTGGGAAGTGTTTCCGGCTGGGTGACGGCCGAACTGGGTGTTTGGTCGATGAGGAGCAGCTAGCATCGCTGACGGACAGGCGGGCCTGACCTGCCTGCAGCCTGTTCTGTGCACGAAGCTCTGTGGGGCATGGCCGCGCCCATGGTTTGCACGCTGTGGCGCAGAGTGGGGCAGTGGCAATGGAGGCCGGCCCGCAAAGCTGAGAACGGTTCCTCTCTGATCCTCCACGGAGCTCGAGGCCCTGTCCTGGGAGAGCGGGGCGGCGTCAGGAGACAGAGCAGTGTCCCAGGGCTGCCGGGCAGACCCCGGCCGTCCCGATCAGGGCCTTCCTTTGGAGAAAGGCCAGGTGGGTTGCTGCTCGCTTAATCCAGGAGATGCATATTTGGAGCTTTATTCTGCTCTTCTCCTTACTTTTGCATATTTTTTAAAACTTCCATAAAAAAAAAGAGGTGAAATGCAGCCATTCAGAAGGGTTGTGTTTTCCCTACCTGTGTTCAGCAGGTCAGGAGCAGGAAAGGAGTCAGTCTGTGGGGAGCTGGGATTTCGGGATTGGGGTGCTGCTGGGGATGAATTTCAGCAAAGTGGAGGAGGTGGGGGAGGCTGGAAGCTTACCAGCCTAAAGGGGTCAGCCCCGTGGTAGCATCTTCTAAGCTGCTCACGGGAGACAGCTGGCCAGCAACGGCATGAGTGACAAAGTCAGCTGTAGCGGGGTCCGTGGCCTGCAGGTTGCAATGGGGTGGCCAGTGTCCTGGGAGCCTGCAGGTGCTCAAGTTGGTCAGATGGGGGACAGACTGGACTGGGGGTTCCGGAGAGGCTCCTGATGGTGAGGTCCCAGGTGCGGCTGTGGCGTGATGGCCAGGCTGGGACCAGCTTATTGGAGGAGACGGATGGAGGCCATGGTGCAGGAAGGGTCCCCTAAGTGGACCTGAGGCCAGCACAGACTACAACAGAAGGACAGCCAGACATCCTTAACAATGATCAGGGCCATCCCACCCCCGCGCTGGTCCGGGGACCTGGGGGGCAGATTTCTGTTGGGGACAGAGGTGAGGATGGAGATGTGGAGATTTACCCATGACATCCAGTGGGAACACTGGAAGCGTTTTCAAGATTGGGGAGGGTGTCAGAGAAGGGAGTGCCCAGAGCCATGGCACCAGAGATAATCTGGGAGTCTCATGACGGCTGACATCAGCAGGGACAGGGATGGATTCGGCTGCTCAGGCAGATGGTGATGGTGAGGCAGGGCGGGCACAGGTGCGCCACATGGACACATGGGCACATGGACACATGAACGCACTGCCTCGCCCGTCCTGGTGCAGGTGGCTGGGCGAGGGGTGGCCTCATGGGGGTGCATCCTCCCAGTTGCCCCGCCTGCTCACCCCGCCTCTCACGGCAGAGCGCTTCAGAAGGGCTCACCGAGTTTCCTCCTCCTCACAAGTCCCCCCCAGCCTGGCTCCAGCCACTGAAGCAGGTCGCCAAGGCCACTGGTGACCCTTGGCACACCAGCCCGAGGCCACACCTGGTCCTCATCCTGTGGACTATCTCAGAGGTGTGTGCCACACTGTCTGCCACTAATTCGAGATGCCGTAAAGACACACCATTTCCTAGTCCCCACTGAGGGGAAGACAAGTAGTTAGCCGCTCTCAGAGGGAAGTCTCTCCCTTGGTCTTCAAGGCCCCACAGCATGTGGGTCTGGATCGCCTCTCTGACCTCACCTGCTGACACAGCCGCTCGCCCGCACTCCCACCTGTGCTGCCCTGGCGGTGCCCTGGCGGTGCCCTGGCGGTGCCCTGGCGGTGCCCTGGCGCCTGTCTTTCCTGCTGCAGGGCATTCTCTCTGCAGAGGCCCCTCCCTGTGCCTGTGTCCCAGCCCCCTGTGCCCTGGCCGTACCTGTCCCTCCTTCTCGCCTTCGCTTTCCCCAAAGCATTTAGCACCCTTGATGTATCACTAATGCCTCCCTCCTCTACAGCTTAGTATACTACGAGGTCGGCCGCCCCCCAACCCCGCCATCCGCAGCACCCGGAGTGTCACCTGGGTGGCTGCTCACGTGGCTGAGAGAGGACATCTTTTGCTAACTCCCAGTCCACCTTCCCACAGCGGACGGGCGACCCCAAGCCCAACTTCTTCCAGGACTGCCTGATGGAGGTTTTCGACGACCTGGAGCAGCACATCCAGAACCCGCTGGTGCTGCAGTCTGTCCTCAGCCTGATGGAGAGGGGCACGATGGTGCTGACCACCAACTACGACAACCTGCTGGAGATCTTCGGGCAGCAGCAGAACAAGCCCATGGAGTCCTTGGATTTGAAGGACAAGACCAAGGTACAGGCCTCGGGCCTCGGGCCTCAGGCCTCGGGCTGGGGGCGGGTGGAAGGGAAAGGCGCCAGCGTGGGCAGCACTGTGGGTGTGGAACGGGTGTTCGTCTCTGCAGTGGGGTGGCGGAGGGGGGGGTCACCTTTCATAGTGAAAGGTGCCATCAGCCCTCCACGCTCCTCTCCAGTGAAACACGGCCCAAACTTGGTCTTGAGCTTATGCTGGCCCCTCCTTGGGCTGCTCCAGGGGAGGGGTAATGCCCTCACTTGCCTGGACACTTCGTACTGCCTGCTCTGGTCTTTCGTGCTCTGCCCTGAGGATCTGCAGGGCTGTCTCCTCTGCATTCGCTAATCGTGGTCGTCACTGGGAGTCCTCTCCTGTTGTTGACCAGCCTTTATTCTTATAAACAGGTAACTCAGCATTGAAAATCCTTACACTTCTGTGTCTGTGTATTCCTTCAGCATAAATTCCTAGAAGAGGTTTAGGGTCAAAGGGTATGACTTTCAAAGACAGATGATATAAACCACCAATTGTTTTCCAGAAAGGTTTGTAGTCCCACTGGCTGGGTGTGGAGCGCAGGCAGACCTCGCTTTCCTTGCGCTTCACAGGTGTGCGTTTGTACCAGTTGAAGGCAGGACCTCTGTCAGCAGAGAGTGAGACTTGCTTTGGTACGATGCTCTGGGACCAGACCCACAGCGTGTCAGGGGCTGCCTGGTGCGCTTCCTGCATCTTGTCCACACGTGGTGTCACTAAAAGACGAAACAAAATGCATTTCACCCAGAGGATAGGGAGATGTTTTGCATTTTTATTTTTTTTTATCAGTGAGGTTGGACGTGACTATATTCCTTCATTCCGTCTCTTCCGTTTTTCGTGTGTGCTTCAAGATTATGTTTATTGCCCTGGCTGGTGTAGCTCAGGGAATTGAGCACAGGCCTGCGAACCAGAGGATCTCGGTTTGATTCCCAGTCAGGGCACATGCCTGGGTTGCAGGCCAATTCCCTGCAGGCCAACTCCCAGCAGGGGACGCACAAAAGGCAACCATACATTGATGTTTCTCTCCCTCTCTCTTTCCTCTCTAAAGGTAAATAAATAAATAAAATCTTTAAAAAAAAGATTGTGCATTATCACTACTCACAGACGCTGCTGCTCAGCTGTCCATCTCCCCCCGCCCCCCGCCAGGGGAGGCCTCAGCCTGGCTCTGCGTGCTGGCAGCTGTCATGAGCACAGGTCACCTGGACCCCAGTCGGGCAGGGGCTCGGCAGCACCCTGAGAGCTCCCCTTCGGCCCCCTTTCTCAAAGCTTGGCCAGGAACGTGTGCTAGGTGGCTGCAGGCACACACCCTGGGCACAGGCTGTCCTGGCAGGGTGGCACTGGGGCTGCCAACCTGGCCCCCTGGTACAGCTGCACCTCTGAACAGGACACCTGCTCACATGCTAGAGCGACCGGCCCACCTGGGAGACTTCCTCGCTGTCGCAGATGGTGTCTCTGGAAATAAATACAAATGTGTGTGGCAGAATTCTAGCTGCTCAGCTGCTGGTTCTGTGTTCGAGCTGTTGGTGTCTGTCTGATATGTCAGCACTGCCTGCTGAGGCAAAAGCCCCAGTGGGAAAAGGGACATCCACCCTGCGTGTCTTTTTAAGGACCTTTGTTCTGGATCTTGAGTGGACATCAGCGTAGGGCAGTCAATACGTTATTTCTTTCGTAAATTTTTTCCGGGTGTTAAACGCCGTATACACAGCGGTTACTGAAATACAGCAGTTGACTTCCGACACGGAAGTCCTCATGACCCCCCAAAGTGGTCAGTGTCACCAGCCAGCTGGGTCCCAGGTGTTCAGGGTGTTTTCCGCATTCCAGGCTCTCACGGTTCTTTCCGATGCGACGTGACGGGAGGGAGGAGTGCCAACAGCAGAGTTACTCTTAGGTTTCAAAGGTGTAATTATTGGTGCAAGCGTCTCTCTTACTCTTGTCAAAGTAGCTCTGAAAAACCATGCATCCAATTCAGACATTCCCTCTTATATCTGTTTTCAATAATAACAGGTTGCCTTTTTCTGGGCTTGATTTTTGACAGGTCCTTCAGTGGGCAAGAGGCCATGTGAAATATGGAGTTCTCCACATCCACGGCCTGTACACAGACCCCTGTGGGATGGTGTTGGACCCCTCGGGATATAAGGATGTCACTCAAGACCCAGAAGTGATGGTACGGCCACCTGGTCCGGCGCTGCCTGTACCCTGGGGACGCTGCGGCAGGGTGTTTCCCCAGCCTCCAGGCATTGCTGCCCTTGGAGCTCACACGGCTGCTGGCCGGTGCTCATGTCATTCGTGGCCTCAGTCCCATCTGACACCTTGTCACCAGTCATGACTCAGCTGCCCAGGGACAGCTGTGTTTCTTCAGGGTGACGAGCAGGCCCACAGGCCACCCCTCCCTCCTTGTCATTTCTGCTCATTGGCGTGTCCGGCTGTCAGCAGTGCCTCCTCTCTCTTCTTAGCGTTCCCTCTAGCTCTCAGATCCTAGTTTTAAATCCCGCTCTCTGAGAGGTTTCCTTGATGCCAGAGACAAAGCAGACACCTGCTTCCCCACTTTTTGTGAACTCCTTTGGTGCTGAGAAACCACAGGGTCTTCGCCGAGTCCCTGCAAGTCCAGGGCTGGGGCTGGCCCCTCGGTACTGGCCCTGGGCCACCTGTGGGACATGGCCAGGTGTGGTGTGTGGGTGGGTAGCTGAGGCTCCTCGGTGCTGCAGTGATGTGTCCTGGGTCAAGAGACACATGAGCTGATGTCCTCTGAGACATGGGGTGTCCAAACTGGTGGGTCTCCACTGCAGGCCCAAGGGACCCCACCTGTGCTCACTCCCTTGGGTCCCTTGCTGGACCTGCCTCAGCTCTGCTGTCCTCACTCCCCAAACTGTATCCTCCTGACACCAGTCCCCACCCCCCGAAGGTTCCTACCCGTGACCTACTGAGACAGTTGATTCAGGGCGTGGCCCGGGCAGTCGTGGACCGAGACATTCAGTGTCCTTTATTGTGTGTTTTAGAGTCGTGTGTGACAGGTCGGAGTGAGTGCACTCAGCTCAGGCCCGGTGGGCAGGGTGGCCCATTGGCTTTCCCCACCTTGGGTGCATGTGCCCTGGATGCTGACTTGGGGCCCGGCCAGGTATCCTGGCCAGAGAGGAAGAGGCGCTGCCTCTCTGACTGTTGGTCAGTGTGGCTCTGGGAAAGGCTGTTGGCGGTGGTGACTCGGAAGCACAGTCCTGTGGCTTGCGGGTCTGCTGGGCCTGCTGTCCATCAGCTGAGCAGCTGGTTTCTCGGTTGGCTTCTCAGGAGGTGCTCCAGAACCTGTACCGCACCAAGTCCTTCCTGTTCATGGGCTGCGGGGAGACCCTTCGGGACCAGATATTCCAAGCGCTCTTCCTGTACTCGGTGCCGAACAAGGTGGACCTGGAGCACTACATGGTCGTGCTGAAGGAGGGCGAGGACCAGTTCTTCAAGCACCAGGCCGACATGCTGCTGCACGGGATCAAGGTCGTGTCCTACGGCACCAGTTTTGACCACTTCCCGGGGTACGTGCAGGACCTGGCCTCGCAGATCTGCAAGCAGTGGAGTCCAGGTACGGGGGGAGCCTGTTCACTTTGCTGTGTACGACACCCGGAGGGTCCTTCCAGTGCCCCCCTCCTTTTTTGAGACATAATTTACATACCACAAAATAAAAGTGAGATCTTAGTGTACTTAACCATGAAACCCACCGGGCCTTTAGTTATTTTCCAAAAGTGACTCTGTGTACTTTAAAACAGAAGGCCGCCGTGACGGCGGGGTCCGTGAGCCGAAGGCAGTGCCCACGTGGAGCTGCACACGGGGCTGTGCCAGGCACCCTGCACGCTGTGGGCGAGCCGACCGAGACCAGAAGCCCGAGTCCTGCAAGGGCGTCACACCTTTACCCTGTCCCGAGCTGCAGGGACACTCAAAAGGCACTTTTACATCATGCCTTTTCCGAGTTCAGCCGTGGGCAGCCAACACTCCTTGGCCCTTTGTCAGGGGCGGTTCACCTGTCAGGAGCGACCAGGATCACTGAGTCACTCTTAAATTGGCCGGCTCCACATGCGGGCGACTGGCAGCTTTGAGTTGCTGCTGTAAATCATGGACGACAGCGAACGTGGAGAAGCCCGTGCCGACTGTCGTTGGATGGTAACAGGAGGCTCACGCACGCAGGGCACTGGATTCGGCACAGAGACAGACAGCTGGATCTGACCAGCTGTGACTGTGATGACTGGAGACACTGAGGTCGTGGGTGACGGATGCACAATGACCCAGCCCCTAAATTTCCCCCGAGCCCTTTCCATAAGTAACGAGTAAAGCGGGCCCATGTAAGCGGCGTTTCCATTAGTGAGAGTGTGACGAGGGCAGTAGTCGGCTTCTTGCTAAGAGAGGAGAAGGGAGCTGCGCTCTGTCACACGCCGGCCGGCTGGGGTGCATGAAGGCCCGGTCTGCTGATTGTTTTCCTTTCTCCCCAGACGCTGACCGAGTGGACAGCACCACATCGTTGGGTAAGGCAGATCTTGAATTTTATCAGACTGGTTTTTGCCTCTACACATTCTATTGTGTTCCTGCCACTATTTGTAAAATCATAAAAATGTCTGCAAGTTAAATACTTAGCCTGTGCCCTGGCTGGGTGGCTGAGTTGGTTGGAGTGCCATCCATCCACTGAAAAGTTGGAGGTTCGGCTCTTGGTCAGGGAACATGCCTAGGTTGCAGGTTCAATCCTTATTTGGGGCGCAAATGATTGGCATTTCTCTCTTAGTCAGTGCTCTCTCTCCCTTCCTCTCTTTCTCAAAATCAATAAAAATATATTAAAAAAGTAAATACTTAGCCTGCGCTAACACATCTGCACCACAGATGAGACACAGCAGTGCTGTGGGACGGTCCCTGCCACAGGGAAGAGGGTGAAGGGCCTCCGTTCTACAAGGGAGGCAGTTTGTCAAACACGGACCTGAGAATAATTCCTGTCCCCCAACCAAGAGTCCAGGGGAATCAGGACAAACTTCTGTTTTGTGAGCGCACTCGGCCTGAGACATGGTGATTGACCCTCCCCTTTCTGAAATTCTCATCGCAAAGGCTCTCAAGCTTTCATATATAGTTTTCTATTTAATACGTATTTGAAGTATAATTGTGCTTTCTCTGCTAGGCTTAACTCTGCCTGTTTCTGAATTAATGAGGTATGGCCGAGTTCGCTGGCTACCTGCATCCTCCTTGGGTGAGCTTGACAGTGGCCTTCCCCATGCTGGTCGGTCTGTTGGTCAGGAGGGCCTTGGCTATGGAGGGGGGGCCCGCAGGGCTCAGTGACCCAAATATGAAACTTGTGAGTGTGGGGGCCATCAGTTCAGCAATGACGATATTTGTACTCAGCTTTCCGCGTCTGCCTGCTTTCCTGTGAAAGGACACACTCATTACGGTTGTGCGCTCACATCAGCATGACCCTCAGCACCCTCCTCTTCTGAAAAAGCATTATCTTGGTAGATGTCATCTGGAGTAAACCAGGCTAGTGTACTGCTCTGTGGAGGGTGGGTTCTGCAAGGGAAACTTTTGATTTATTGATGATTGATTGATTGATTTTAGAGAGAGAAACATCGATTTGTTCTATGTATATTTATGCATTCATTGGTTGCTTCTTGTATGGGCCCTGACTGGGGATTGAACCTGCAACCTTGGCATATTGGGATGATGCTCTAACCAACCGAGCTACCCAGCCAGGTCCTGGACGAGAAGCTTTTTAATGAGTGTCTTCATCTTTCAGGGAAAGCATGTCAGGGCTGTGCAAAGAGGAAGTTAGAAGAAAACGGAACTGAAGTTTCAAAACAACTCCGACAATCAGGTACCAGATGTTTTGAGCTCTGTGTTGGGAGCTTCTGCAGGTTTGCCTAATTAACTTGTGGGCGTTGTGGCCATAGCACCTTGTTTACTGTCCTTGTCCCTGGAAGGAGTGAGGCATGACACAGGCTATTCAAACCACCCGAGGGACCTGCTCCTCAACACTTCTGTTCATTTGGGTTAACACATCATTGAAGAAAATACAGGGCAAGTACCCCGATTCTGAGGTCAGCCAGTGAATTTTCACAGTGCGAATACATCGATGTAATCACATCCCTTTCCAGACACAGAACATTGTCGGGAAGCTCCACAGCTTTTCAGTCGCTTCCCCACCACCTAGGGGTGCCCACTCTCCTGACTTAGGACACCTCAGTCCCCACAGAAGACCATTTTAAATCATTTGTTTTATGTTGCCTCTATGAGCGGAGAGTGACTTAAACTCTTTGTTTCAGTAGATAACCTCTGTTGGCTCCAGGAAGGCAGTTTCCCTCATGTCCTGTCCCCTCCCTCACCTCCTACAGTGGCTCAGTCCTCGTCCTTTAAGTGATGTGCTTATTCCTGCTTCCCAGTGTGAAGCTGGCCTGTAATGGTCCATCCTCCTCCCCTCCCCTTCCCCCTCTCACTTCTCTAAGTCACCTATGTTGATCTCCATCGCTACGGGGCTGAAGAAAATTGGCCCTCAGTCTGGCTGTAGGCTGCATCTCCAAGCTGGAGAATAAACTCACTTTATTAAAACAATGGGAATGCCCTGGCTGGTGTGGCTCAGTGGGTTGAGCACTAGCCTGCGCACCAAAGGGTCACCAGGTTGCCAGTTAGATTCCTGGCAAGGACACATGCCTGAGTTGTAGGCCAGGTCCAACTGGGGACATGCAAGAGGCAGCCAGTTGATGTTTTCTCTCCTTTGTTTCCCCTCAAAAATAAATAATCTTTAAAAAAACCCAGTGGGAATATTTCCCCAGTTAGCCAGCTGTGTGCTGTGTTAATGGACCCAGTGTCCCAGTTTCTGTGCCAGTGGCAAGACATATTCTCATATCAAGGTCAAGTGTTTCCTCAGATTCCACTAATTATGTTCCTCTTTTGATTGTTGCATATTCCCTGTGCTTTGTATTTTTTGAGGAGTTTCTAGATTTCTTTTCCCTTTCTTGTCCAAAAATTACATTTCACAATATTTTTTAACGTATGTATTGTCTGACACAGGGCCCCTCATCTCCCAAGATGTCTTCTGACCTTCTGGTCTGTTTTGTTTGCTGGTTTCCCTGGTCACCCTCCTGTCCTGGATCACTGGCAGGTCTTCCTTCTCCTGCCTCCCATCCATTCTGCTGGGAGGTCTTCACGGAGCCCCCCCGCAGCCCAGGTGCCCCGGGGCTGCTGTGTCTGCAGCCTCTTTGCCTGGTCCTCATGCCCCGTGGCTGGTTGGAGTGTAGGTTCTTGGTTCGTAATGTCCCCTTGGGGTCCAGTTTTGTGTCCAGGTTTTCTGTTGAAGAGAGTCTGATGCCAGCTCATCTCTTAGTGATTTGTAGGTGACCTTTTATTTGCTTTCCTTTCTGGAAGCTTTTAGGATCTTTTTTCTTGGTTAGAAATTTCATTGATGTATTTAGGTGGATTCTTTTATATTCCTCACTCCACTTTTCCCTCATTTCTCCAGTTCTGGAATAATCCATGGTTTTCTCTCCCCTCTTTCTTCACATTAGTTGAGGTCTCCTAGATTGAGTTCCACAGTCTACGGTTTCTCTGATGTTTTAACTTTCATTTTTTCAAAATCTGAGATTCTCAAAAGTGTATTCTAGCCTTTGGGTTAAACTTTTATTTTGACAGTGTTATTGTTAATTTCTAGGGGCTCTTGTTTTCTGAGTTATTCTTTCTCATTGTCATTTTATGACTAATATCTTTTTAAATCTCTAGACAAACCAGACTCTTCTCTGGGTACCTGACTCTACTTCATTCCTGAAAACACTGGTATGTAGGGTTTTCAGATAAGTTTATTTTTTAAAAATTTTATTTATTTCCAGAGAGAAGAGAGGCAGAGAGGGAGAGAAACACCAATATGTGGTTGTCTTGCACGTACCCTCTGCCCCCCATTACCGGGGACCCGGTTGCAATCCAGTCATGTGCCCTAGACTGGGGAATCAAACCCGTGACCCTCTGGCTCACAGGCTGGCGCTCAATCCACTAAGCCACACCAGCTTGGGCCAGAGTTTATTTTTTACTACTTTATAAGAAAACCTCAGCAAAACACTCTTAAACACCTATATAGTAATCCAAGAATTTTTGGAGCCATGAAGCATTTACCTACCCTGCTAGTGGCTTATTTAGCATGTAAACTAATTTCTCAGTGGATACATGTGAGCCATACTGCGATACGCATTTTCTTCTACAACACAAGGATCATGTACTGTTGAAATAGTCTGTTGTAAATAAAAAGACTCATAATGAATACAAGTAACATGTAATCAAAGAAAGTCAACAAACAAAGCAGTTGTTAAAACAGCTGCTTGTAGAGTGAGTGGTAACCTGAGTTAGGACTGTTGGCAGGAGACGGATAAGGCTGTGGCCTCTTGCTGTCTTTGGTGGGTGGAGGGGAGCATGTACTGGGGACCTTGTGGGAAAATGGCTGAGCTACGACTGCAGCAGATTCTATAGGCTTTCACCTCGATTTTGCACAAATTCTGTGTTTTGTACAACTTCAGCATATAGTCATTAGAATTCCATTATGATAGCATTTTGTATAAAATTCTTCCAAGTCTTGTAGCAAATATGTGGATTGTGAATTCAGCTGGTGGAGACTGAGTAAAAACACACAAGACTTGTGCTTTTGAGTCATTTCTCCCAGGTGAGGTCCTTTTCCAAAGGGGTATTCAGCGCCAGCAGGTGTTTGGAAAGGCAGGCCCAGGTGGTGGTTTCCACCGCTGCTGCAGACACGCAGCTTTCCCCCTACGGTGGGGATTCGGAGCGGGAGTGTGTGGACCAGGCATCTGCCTGGGAACTTGCTGTGCAGCAGTGAGCAGGCCGTGCAGCGCCATCCTCGGGCCCACCTGTTGCCAGTGCCCATCCAGCAGCTACCTATTTAGACAGAGTGCTTGGTCCTGCCCGCAGAAGGCTTGTCCTGTTCTGCATGTGGGTGAGAGAGACCAAGGTCCATCTTCTTGGTGCTGCTGGCCACTCCTGCAGGCTGGAGAGCTGAGGGGACCATGTTGGGCTCCCATCTGTGTGGGCTGAGCTTCATTTGTCTTTGAACTTGAACATACTCCATTACATGTGCTGAAACTGCCCCCTACCCCTGGTGCCCCAAGAAGGGAGAGAGCACCCATGTTTATGGGTAGAGATTTCTGCATGTCTTTGTAAATACAATGTCCCCTGATGGTACTAACCCCTCCGTGGCCATTTCTGGACCATGGCTACTGTTTCCACTGTGGAGGTGTGTTCTGAGTCTTTAGCACAAAAGAAAAACTTAAATTTTCCAAAATAGAAATCCTATGGCAAATACTTTTTGAAACTGAACCTTAACATTTTGGTGTTCCTTTCTTTGTTTAAACAGATGATGCTGGAGCATCTTGAAAATTTTTAAACCAATAAAACCTGCAACTTGAAAACCAGCCTTCTGTGACCACAGTGCTGCACCTGAATGATGAGGGATGTTCAGAGAACCCCACATGGATCCTCACTTCTAAATCGTCATGCTCCTTGAGAGAGACCTGTGGGGGTGTGGCCTGAGGAGGCTGGGTGACAGTCCCCCGGGTGCTGCCTGAGGGGTGAAATGCACACACTTCAGGTGTCCTATGTGAGGGTCGGTGGACAACTACCTCAGGGGCCCATTCGGCAGAAGGAAGGTGCCTGGTATTCTGGGCTCCCACCTGACACCCCCCCTTTGTCAAAGTGGGTTTTTCTAATAAAAGGGAGAGAGTGAAGACTGTCCAAGCAACAGTAGTTGCCAAAGAGAAAATAAAAAACTAGACTCTTAAATTTTACAATTTTTATGCAGAAACATCTATTACTATAGAAAAAACTTTTCAGGTGTTTGTTATATTGTTTTATAGTAAAGAATATTCAAGGTATTGACTCTCCCAGTGAGAGTGGTATGACTTTTAAAAGAGTGACTAGATCAATAGGGCTTCTTTGGAATTCCATACTTTTATAACTTCAGTTCCAAAGAATGACAGGTATAACTGTCGCGAGAAACAAAGTCATGGAGAAACAGAGGAGGACCTTTTCAAAAGTGCGGTTCTGAGCTGTGTATGTCCACTTTGCAGCTGGTAACTGTGAAGTTACAAGTGGAGCACAGTCCAGGCTTTCAACTTTTAGCTAGAGTATAAATTCCAAGCTTTTCAAGTCTGTCCCAGGCTGGGCAAAGTCCAGCCTCTCTATACATATCTCCTGACACCCCCTTCCACGGCCCCATGAATGGATTCACAGAGGGTGGTAGGCAGACCTTGTGAAGGGAGGGACTGCAGCACCAGAGACGCCAACACTAGATATGTTCCGGGGCCCCGGCAGCTGTCTCTGCCGTCTGCAGTGCCCGTGCAGGGAGTTGCTCTGTGAACAGCAAAGGCCCTTCTTGGTTTCTGTTTCAGAGGCTATTTTCACAAGGCATTTCTTGTCAAGCACTATGCCCCTTCCCACTGCTGGCGCTGGAGCTCCCCACAGGTATAAAGACCAAGAAACAGAAGGTTGGGGTGTAGGGAGTGAGATAAGCCAGAGACCCGTGTCAGACCTTTGTCTTCTTTTCGAAGCATGAAAAACAAACTTTATGCTACTCTGGTCATAAATAAAATTTTAACTTTAACTCTATGTGCTCAACTTTTCCTCAGTTATGACAAAGCTTGCTTTAATTTGTTTAATGAGACTTTTTATCATCAGTTGTCACTCAGTTGTGAAATCAGGTGATTACTTGAATGTGTTTCAGGTTTTTAAAAAGCAATTACAAACTGTTTTTTAAAGACTCACAAAGTGCAACCAGGGATGGCTCTGTGAATCTGCAAGTTGGCCGACACAGGGTATGGCAAGGTTACAAGCTCAGAGACGACATGAAACATAGGAACCTGGAAAAGTCACACAGAGTCAGTTCAAGACCTGCTCTGAGCCATGCTGAGGACGCAGGCCTTGCTGTTATGAGCGGATCTGTCCATAGTTCTGCTGTGACACTTGTTTTAACGTGTAGACATTCCAACATGACTGATAAAGGAGAAACAATCTAGCATACTAGCTTTGCTTATGTACAGTGCTGTCCATGAGAAACACGAGGTCACATTTTAAACTTACACAGCGATTACACAATACGCTCTTTGCTGTCTCACCAAAGCCTGATCTGCTTACTCTTGGGCCCTTAGACAACTGTACCCAGCCGAGCAGAGCTGTGTGGAGATGCGCCGACTGCGGCAAGTGCACCTGCGCCAGCCCTGACACTGCCAGGTCCCCGGACTCTCCCCTTCCACCACTGAGCCTAGTGATGCCCACTCACAGGCCAACTTCAGGGTGCTTTCAAGATAAAGTGCCATGTTTACTACAATATTTATGTAGTTCTTAACCATTTAATGTGTGTAAACCAACTATTTTGTTAGGTTCCTCCTTTGGGGGGGAACGTGGTGTTCCAAGCCCATGTTTCCCATTGTGCAGGGGTTCTAACTGTCTTCAACAGCAAGGTGGCTTCAGGATGGGGTGGGGATGCTGCTTTAGAATTGGCAGTCTGACTCCAGGTTATGAGAGCAGCCCAGGAAAAGGTGAGGGTTGACACTGAGCTCAAGTGGCACTAAAGGGACATTACAATGTTACACTGATGTTTTTCAGGCAGAGGACGTCGGGGATTTAGATGGTATTGCCAGTATTGGAACAAGGACAAAGGACCGGCAGAGTGGTTTCTGCTCACTTCGGTTCACAGAGATGAGCTGCTGAGGGCAGGAAGCAAGGCCTGGGACTTAAGTTCTTGGGCACAGAGTGGGTTGTTACCTGAAACAATGAGTGCTGTTCAGAAGTAGTTCCATTACTTCAGGAGGCTACTCCTCGCTTGGTAGCTCCTGGGCCCAGAGCAATCTTAAACAGAAGACTGCCAGCACCCGGAAATGTTTTAGTCCGTTCTGAATGGAAGTCAAGTACTGTTGACAATTACGCAGCTTTCTTTCCCACCTGTTAACAATGAATTAAGTGGAGAAGGCAGCTGGGCACACCTGTGTTCATGTCCTTCCTAACAAATTACATTGAGAAAAATTTAGATTACGTTGGAGCAGTCATAATTCAATTTTTCCTTAATTTTTTGCTTATAAAACTAGGAGACGTTTGAAATTAGAATATTTTAATTGATATTTTCATATTGACATCAATTCCTCTGAAATTATTTCTCATAAAACCCAGGGTCAACATCCTATAACTAGTATATTTAGAAACCAAGAGTATCCTTTAAAGATTACTTAAATGAACAAGGCAAGACCAGAATGAAGATGATGTGGAATTCAAAATTTTTCTGGCTTTCAAAATGGAAGTGAAAACTATGGTACAAACATGTACCCTATTTTTGCAAGTCATTCAAAGCTGACTCTCACAGGAAACCACCTACGGGAACGAGGCCTAAACACTCCTCAATGGAAGTGAGCAACAACCTCTTTGGCTAGAAATGGTTAAGCTTTTACTTTTTTAAAAATCCTGACCCCAAGGACTTATATTTTTTTTGAGAGAGAGACATCAATGAGTTGCCTCCCGTATGCTCCCCAACTGGGCACTGAACCTGAAACCTAGGTATGTGCCTTGACCGGGGATTAAACTGGCGGTCTTGGTGCAGGGAACGATGCTGCAGCCAACTGAACAACCCAGCCCGGGACTGAACGTTAGAGTGAGAACTGAACAGTGAGGACTCTGACCACCATCTGATCTGCTCTGAGAGCTGGCAGTGGCTCAAGGGCACTTTGGACCCTAACGAGACTCCTGCTGTCTCCTGCTGCTTTCTTGGCCTTCAGTTTCTGGATACTGAGAAAGATCTAGGGTCAGTACTCGGCTGAACATGTGGTCATCGTGCTGAAAGAGAGCAGAAAGTTGGAAATTAGTCCTTCTGCATGGGAAAAGGTGTCATTACATGTGAAGTAAGAGCCAATAGTGAATCTGGACCTACATTTAAAAAGGACATTCCTTATGGCCACCTAAGAAGGTATCAATTGCATTTACATCAACTTTACTGATTCATTTTTTGTATTATCTGGTAAAGAGTACTAGACTATTCCACACCAAAATACGGTTCTTGGGCATGTGGACTGTTTTGAGCTACTGAGAACCAGCAGATGCAGGCAAAGCTGTAAGACCTGGGTACAAGCTTTCCTCTTGTGAAGGAGATTTACATTTTGTACATGATGATGCCTTCCCTACTCTTACCAGCTTATCATCGGAGGTGGCGCCCGTTTGAATCTGCAGAGCAAACCCAACCTGTTTCCCACACTCTTCCTGGTCACCTTCCCGTCACCACCCTCCCCAGAAGCTGGAAGCCCCTTTGCCCCGTTACACCCTAAGGTGGTGGAGAGGCCCAAGCTCTAGCCACCCCTTTGGCTACTCAGGTGCGATGCTCGTGTTCATCAGCCCCTGCTGGTGTCTCTCTCGGGAACCTGTCTCACCTGCCCGACGCACAGGCTTGGCCGAGGCCCTAAGGAGACCGTTTTCCTCTCCCACAGGGGTGAGAGCTCCCAGTGCCCCCTAACATTCTATAGGCACAGGAAGGGAAACTGCTTTTTATTTTAGCTTAAAGGAAAAGTCAGAAAGGAAAGCCTCACTGTTCAAATGTGGAATGATTAGAGCTATGTGCTCTACTCCATTAGCTTGAGTATTTTGAGCAGCTTAAGAAAGGTGTGTTCAAATTCTGCAAGTTACCATGCAACCTGGAACTTCTGTTCAATTTCTTTGTTTTTTTCCCCCTCTGGTACTTTTGGATGGTAAATGGTTCCTTGTTAGTTCTACCACAATGCATTTGTCTTTGCCTAAAACGCCCAAACATTACAGAAGTAGGAACTACAATATTAAGTTTACTCTGCGTAGTTAATAATATGTATTATTATGTTCAAAGAAATGCTCTGCAGTTTTCTACTTTTTATATTTAAATCTCTGTACTGCCGAAGGAAAATATCTGAGCATTTTAAAATCTTTGATTAAAAATAATTTCAGCCTGTAGTTATCAACAGCAGAAATCAAACTATCCACAGTCTCCATGAGGAGCCTGTGGGTGTGCGTCAGGATCCTGAAAGGTGGTCTTAGGTCTTACCCCCACCCCCCCTGCCTCAGCTTTACCTCTGGGTAGACGCCAATCAGAGCATCAGCCTTGGCATAGAACTCCTCTTTCAGGGAAATGATTATCATCTGAACCTGTTCCTGAGTCTGCTCTTTGATGTAACTTGACACCTGGGAGGAAAGAAAAGGCACACTGGCCACCAAGAAGAAAAGCCCTCGTTTCTGGGTTCAGGGAGAGTGTTCCTGCAGGTCTCAGTCGGCCCATTTTAGGTGACAGACACTTGCCTGCTTTCCTGGTGATTTGGTAACCCAGGACAACCACCGAACAGAACTGGCTCAGAGTTTAACGTAAGAGGTTAGTAAAATTACAAACCTCATCCTGTCTAGGTCAAGAATATTTTTAAGAATAAAACTTTTTTTACCCACAAGATGCTATAAATATGCAAGCAGCCTTTATAACAAGATAAAACAAAAGCTACCACTCAGACGTTTTGTGAGGGTGAAGGACAGCTGGTGTTTAAACTTCCAACTTCCTAGTTTGCCAGCTCAAAGTCTGAAAACAGGGAAAATATGGCAATGACATATGTACTTATAATCCAGTCATTTGGTTAGAGGTGAACTCAGTCGTTTCCTCAGGAAGGTCAATTCTAAGGAATTCGATTAAGAACAGAACACTGTGGATAGTAACAAACTGCTCAGACATGGAGAATGAGGAAGAACTTAGACTTAAGCTACAGTTTAACAAGACCCTTGCCAATTCCCCGGATCTCTGTGTGCCCAGAATGGGTCTTCTCCACGTGCTTTAGTCCTGACTGCACCCGAGACACTAAGGACACAGCACTGGAAGCAGGAGTGGCAAGCTTCAGGTGAGGACTGAGTCACTAGTGGAGCTGAATGACGAGAAGAGGGAAACTGCTTTTGGCTGAGGTCAAGTTGACCGAAGAACCCTGGCATTATAGGCAACAGTAGTCACTAGGCTGCAGGACTAAAAAAGTCTTGGGATATTGATCAGAGAGGAAGAGGAGACAGGAGGTAATAATGGAAGGCATGCATTTTGCTTGGAGGGTTACGTATGAAGAATGCTGGGCACCCTGGTCACAAGTGGGAGGGGACCTATGTCATGGTTGCTTGTACTGCGTTAACTGCTAAGACTCAGTACGGCAACGGAGTGCCGGGAACGCACATCTCAAAGAGAAACTGGAAGTGAAGTTTTTAACACACAGGATGGAGAGTAATAGAAGAGAGTCTTAAGTAAGACCTAGTTCCTGGAGATGCCATCAGTACAAACATCTACATTTTGTTAGAAGATACAGGTATCTTAAATGCCACTGAGAAAAGATGCAGTCTACCAAGACAGGTGCCCACTCCTCTGTAACACACAGAATATAGGATACAAAGTGCCCAAATTAATCAAAGGGATGATTTCTCCCAAATGAGCCAGGCCTTGGAGTCCAGTTCCCTGATGCAGACTCACTGGCATTCAAGAGACAAGATGTTCTTCTGTTCCTGTATTCTCTCTCAGTTACCCTAAAGTCTGGAAGGTCACATAATGTGGCTCGTGCCTGTCCTCTACAAGGTTCGGGGGACTAAGTGTTGTGGGTCTGGAGTTGTGCTTTCTTATTTGCACTGAAACATGTCCAGAAAGCAGGCTCCCGGAGAGATCTGGGTTAGATGAATGCATCTTGGGAAATGCTGAGAGGCAACTTGCCATTAGAAGGCACCGGGGACTGCAGCTCCTGAAAGTCCTGACTCTCCCAGGCCTTTTGCACGAGACTCAGTAAGAAATCAGGGAGGTCGACTTCAGACTCGGGACCTGAATGGCACCCCGAGAGCAAATGCATGTCTCAGAGAGGGGGACTCTAAGCTCATGATACTAAGGTGTAAACCAGAATGCCCATTTACAAGTTAATAATGAGAAACGTATCTGTCAGCATGACTGGAGCAGTCTCCAGGTAAGCAGCTATAAACACAAAGCCCAGCCAGTCATTTGTGGAAGGTGGATGTGCCTCAAATCAGAACCAGGAATCTAATTCATCCAGCTCTAACAGTGGATGTTCTCGGGCAGGAGGATCATGGTACCAGGAGTCTGTAGGCCACAGGTCCCCCTCCCTGGGCAGTGATGGGTCCTGCTGATGTGGGCCTCTGTCCTTTGGTCATGCTTCCATGGCGGGCCCCCTTCTCATGTCAAAAGTCAGGATGTGCAGCCTGAGAGCCTCTTCCAGGTGGCCTGGGTATCTACGCACTGATCTTTATGGCGAACTTGAAATTGAATCTCGGGAGTTAACTGCTTCCTTGGTTCCCTCATTGTCTCCAATACTGGAAACAGGGCCACACACAAGTGCAGTAACTGGATACATTTTAATAAATAAAACGGAGGGGCACCACTTTGAACTTAATCACTTTGGAATTTTATTTGGAGATGTTATTTTTGGACTTTACTAAACGACTAATTTGGTCCTGTTTGCCATGGGGCCTGTTAGTGACTCTAACATCCCAACATCTAAATCAGAAGGCAGCTATTCAGGAGCACTGCTGGGGACCCGACACCGCCATCTTCACTTGGCTCCGTGTGGAACCCTCAAGTCTGTCCCCTAAGCTTTGAGTGAAACTATCCAAACCATTCTGTTTATAGATATTTAACTTATATTGATTTCTCATCAATAATTATCAAACTATTTTTGCTCAGGGTACACTGTCTCCTGACCAGAATAGGACCTTTGAATTACAGGCATTCTGTTGGAAATGAAAAGCAGAGGACACTCACTTTGCCAATGTTAGTATTGTCCAGGGCTGCATCCACTTCATCCAAAACAAAGAATGGAGCAGGCCGAAAACTAGAAAAAAAGGACAAGTTACAACTTTCCATTTATCTTACAAAAGACTGGGAGGAAAGGATTAGCCATATTCAGATAAATAAGATATATGCTTTGGATGATTCTGTATGTTACCAAATCTAATGCTCGATTTTCAGTCCACATCCCACGAGGTCCACATCCAGAGGTCCCATCCCTCTGCAGGTGGTGGGACCCGGGGTGGTCCTCGACTGTTCCTCCAATGTCAGGGATGACAGGATCTACTCCACACCACCCCGCACTCACTGCCCCTTCCCAGTCCAGTCTGCCCACTCCTCTATCTCCACCCAACACTGCAGTGCCCTTGGGCCCAGGGCTTAGAGCACTCCTCTGACTGGCTCCTGTGCTGCTTTCACCTGCTCTCAGGGTTGTAAATAACACCCACATGTGGACGGCTCCCACACTTCAGCTGATAGCTCTGATTTCTCTCCTGAACTCTCCTCAAATATCCAACAGCTTACTCAACAATTCCTGATGGGTGTCTAATAAATAACTCAAACCCATCCAAAATCAAACTCTTCACCTGTCCCTCCAAACCTATTCCCTCCTGTGGCCTTCCCCTCCTCAATTGATGGCAGCCCTTACCAGCCTAACTGATTTACCAAAAGCCATGTAAATCACATCCATGCCTGTCTCTGACCCTTCTGCTCTCACCCTCGCCCGACAGTAGTTTCCTAACCCGCGGTGCCTGTCACAGCTGCAGAGTGTCTCTTTGGCCCCAGGGCCTTTGCACTTGCTGACCTGACCTTGTTGTATGTCTACAACATTCTTTCCTTAGCTATCCACATCGCTCGCTTCCTTAATTCCTTCATATCTTTGTTCAGTTGTTACCTTCTCAAAGAGGCCTTCCCAGATAACTCTTTTTAGTATTACATCTCTCTTGTGCGACTTAGAATCTCCATCTCCTGCTTTGTTTCTCTGCAGCATCTGTCATTTTCTCAGAGTCTCCACATTAGAGATTTCATTTAGTAATACACCTTATTTACCATCTGTCTTCCCCACCTAACATGAAGTATCTCTGAGGCAGGGATTTGTTTTGTTCACTGCTGTCTCTCCAATGCATAAACACCACTTGCCACACAGTAAACACTGAATGCATAGCTGTTGAATAAATGGATGGGGTGATGGCCGGAAATCATCTCATTCTGGTGAGATTTCCTCAGCACGGGCTCCTGTTAAGGTCCCTGCCCTGCTTTCCTCAGTGCCTCCTGCACTACTGTCTTTTCTTCTCTTCCTGTAGGGGTCTCTTCCTTCGTGAGACCAGTAACAACCAGTCACAGGACTTCCACGCTGCTGTTCCAGACCATGAGAACACAGGCAGCAGCATCTGCACCCGAGATGTTCGCGTCATGCTCTGGATGCTAAGAGTTAATTGCCTTCATTAGCTAACTTTTTCTTGACTGACCTTATAAACAGTGCCACCATCATCAGTGGAAATGAGGGCGTGAAACTTTTTCTTTTCTAGAAGAAATACTTTGCTTAACATCCTTTACTAAACAGCAGATCTCTGAATCTGCACTAGGAAAATACTGTACAAGCTGGGTGTTTTTGTTTTACCTGGGTTTGTTGTTACTTTTTTTTTTTGCAATTCTGATGTCACATTTGGCTATTCCAAGTATTTATTTTTCTACTTACTTTTGTACAAAGCTGAAATATAAGTAACAAATTTAATAAAAATCTGTCAAAGATCGAATTCTCTCTTAGATTTTGTTTAAATTGTTATAGACATAAAACATCACCTGAATTGTCTGGCTGAGGAAAAGAGCTTTGTACCACATGCCGCCACACACAAGCCAAGACAAACAGTTACCAGCACCCGCAGGAGGTCCCCTGGTCTCCGCCCTGATGTAGAATCCCCGCTCACTGCGACCTTACCTGTGCACAGCGAACAGGAGAGCCAAAGCAGCCACACATTTCTCTCCCCCTGATAAATTGTCCATCGGCATGAACCGCTTGCCTGGGGCCACGCAGTTATAGCTAATTCCCTCCAAGTAAGGCTCTTCAGGGTTCTCTGGGCTAAGAAATGCCTGAAACACACATATTTATTTAGCAAAATCAGGAAAGCAATTAGTAAATTTTAACTTGGATTTGCAATAGGGCTAATTGCAAAATATTTTATTGGTTCCCGTGCCGCCCCCCCCTTTGATGGAAAAGACCAATGCCTGTGAATAACGATTTAGCTTCACATGTTATCCCAGACAACAGGGCTTTCTGTTTGGGAGGAGGGACAACTTTCTCACACACACAAAGGATCGGGCCTTCCATGAGCTGCCATTCAAACTACAGCAGCACATGCCAGTCTTAAAAAGGTTTTCATTCATTCATTCACTGGTCCATTTGTCAACTGTTTACTGAGCACCTGTTTTGGGGCCGTGTACAGTAGGCACAGAGATGAATGCTGCCCTCAAAGAGTTAGTGGGTCTTTCTCAGGCCTCAGGCCTACTTTACTGAAACTAAGTAAATTTCCGTCTGGTTGAAATTCAAAACACCTGCCCCAGGGTCAGCGCTCAGTCATAAAGGACACCATGCGAAAGAGTGAAAGCAGATACACAAGACCCGACCTCTGTCTTTATTACACCTTCAGGTAGGTCCACAGGACTTGCTGTGGGCACTGTCGATGGGAGGGGGAGGGCTTACAGCAGAGACTGCCTTCACAGCCCACCTATCTGGGTTTGGATCAGGCCTTCAGTTCTTTCCTCTGCTTTGTTACTCAGGCTAGCTCACAGACCCCAGCTCAACTGTTTCCCAAGACCCTCTCCATTCCCCCACCTCCACTACAGAGACCACTGGCAGTTCAATAAAACCGAATTAATACCAGTCAACATAAGTTCAGAACTAAAGAGAACTTGGAACCCAGGTGAGTGAACCCACTCATTCTGCAGATGAAGAAACAGGACTAGAGACCTGGCCTTGTCCAGGCTGGCCGGAGGTCAAGTACGTGGGATCCAGAATAGGCTATAGTGATAACCAGTCCTCATCAGCTGAATGTGCCCTGTCAGTGGGTCACTCAAATAATGTAGTGGGTATTTATTCCCCACCGGAAAAAAGAACCACCAATAACACAAATTTCCCAGTAATATTTGGGGGTGAAAAATACATACTTGGGCACTGTTGTTTCTGCAGAGCTTCTTGTAGATTTGATCAATTGAGACTGAGATGTGCTCAAAACACTGGCTGAAAAGATCATATCTCCTTTTTTTCACCTGCTCAAACTCTTGCCTACACATTCTGGCTTCCTTTCTGCTCGCCTCAAAAGCTAAGAGAGAATCAATGTTCTTTATTTTAGAGACCACTGAGGAGCTTCTCTTTGATTTTACAGCATAAATTACTTAAACTGGATTTTGAGGTGGTTGTCTTGAATAAAATCTACATTGAAAACAAATTATTATTAACTCCACAAACATGGCTCTTGCAATTGATGAGCCCTTTTTTGGTTGGGGTGAATTTTTAAATGGTAATGACTATATTATCTGTTCAAAAACAATAAACTTGTTTTTAAATTAAAGCAGAACACTTTTCAAAAGGGAAGCAATTAAAAGTGATTCAGTATTAAAAGCACACATTAATATAAGACAACAAAGAAAAATATATAATAAAAACAAATATACAATCCCCGGGGGAGTTGTTGATAACTGCTACAGAAACCAAACCCAACCCCCGAGGGCATGATCCTGCGAGGGACTAAAGCTCCGGTTCACCGTCTGTGGACTCCTGAAACTTGTCTCTGACGGTCCTTAGGTTCTCCAGGGCTCTCAGGTTTGGGGCTGCTGTCTTCAACAGGACATCTTCTTGCGATGCTACTTGTTGTAGCAGGAGCCTAAGGTGGGCCTCGACTTCCTTATCAGATCGTAGAGACTATTATTGGCAAAGAACAGCAATGATTAGCATGCCTTTTAGATCCAAACTGCTAAGGGATCAGGCACAGGGCCCTGCAGGGTCCAGCCCGCCTTTCTCACCAGCCCTCTCCCTGCCTGAGCATCTGAGTGTCAGGGACCCTGTTTGTGGCTTCCCAGGTGGGCTGCGATTTCACAGCTTTAGTTATTGTTACGGATGNTATCAGATCGTAGAGACTATTATTGGCAAAGAACAGCAATGATTAGCATGCCTTTTAGATCCAAACTGCTAAGGGATCAGGCACAGGGCCTTGCAGGGTCCAGCCCGCCTTTCTCACCAGCCCTCTCCCTGCCTGAGCATCTGAGTGTCAGGGACCCTGTTTGTGGCTTCCCAGGTGGGCTGCGATTTCACAGCTTTAGTTATTGTTACGGATGCTGCTGTTTTGAAACGTGCTTCACCTCCATATTTCTTAATCTGGTTAAGAATCAACAATTCGTGTACTTCCTTCATTTACTTGTTCATTAAAAATATTGACCTTCTACTATTAGATATGGAGAATTCAATGATTAAAAAAAAAAAACCTGTCCTGTTCCAGCTGGTGTGGCTCAGTGGATTGAGTGCCAACCTGCAAACCAAAGGTTGCCAGCTCAATTCCCGGTCAGGGCGCATGCCTGGGTTTCAAGCCAGATCCTCAGCTGGGGACATGTGAGAGGCAACGATTGATGTCTCTCTCGCACACTGATGTTTCTCTCCCTCCCTTTTTCCCTCTAAAAATGAATAAATAAAATCTTTTTAAAAACCCCTCCTGTCCTATTCTTGCCTTTGAAGAGCGCATAGGAAGTCAGACACACACTGGCATCTACAGCAGTGCAGAAACCCTCTGACAGGCAAGCACAGGCACCGTGGCCAGGGAGGGCCGTGCAACCCACCTGGAGAGTATCACGGAAGCTGAAGCCTGAAGCCTGAATAGCTCGAACGAGGAGGAAACAAGTGGTGCAGGCATGACCTCCCAGAGGGGGTTAATTACTATACAATAAAGGGGACTTTTTAATTTATCAGGAAAATAATTATTTGAAAAACATTGAGTAAACTGGTTAACTTAGGTACCTTTTTCAAAACAGATTCTTACCTTATACCATATGCTAGAATAAACTGCAGATGAATTATGTGAGTGAATGAAAACAAAAAAAAACATAAACAGGAAAAATATGTATATTTATTCAGTAATGAGGTGTAAAGGACTTTCCAGATATGAAAGCAGTAAAATACACTGTAGAAAAGATATAAGCTTCTCTCTGATTACCTAAAAATACCACAAATACAATCCAAAGTCCAACAAATGTAACAAAATACGTTAAGAACACATGAAAATATGTGGTGGATATTGCTACTCGGCATCCATCCACTCACCATTCCCTCCTTTCTCACACAGCCCACGTTTGACCACTTCTCCCTCACAGACCCTCTGTGCCTGGGGGTCAGGTGGGGCAGGGCCTGCTGGGTCTAAGACTAAGTCCAGTCCACCCCAACAGTGATTGGTTTGAAATGAACATGTGACCCAAATTCAGGCCACTGTGATGAGGGGACAATTGCTGGAGCTTTGTAGGAAGAGATCTCCTTCAATGTCAAGAACAGCCCCACTGCAAAAGGCCTCTCCCTTCTCTGAAGGTCATGGCTGTGGCTGGAAAGCCAAGAATGGCTGCAGTCCCTTTGCCCTCCTGAGAGAAGCAGCGCAGGACCAAGTCAAACATGAAGAAAAGCGGCCCATAGGGACGACTGAGAACGGAGCCAGAGACACTAGTTCGACACCCTGACCTGGATGCCAAGCCTGTGCTCTGCAGCCAGGAAGGCTCTGTCGCCTACTGAGGTGTCCCTAGGACACTGTCAAGGCCAAATCAGCATGCTGGAGCATGTTGGCTACTTCTGTCTATTGCAGGACTTTAAAAAAACTTTAATTCATTGGGAATCAAAATACAAAAAGCTTTCTTCTTCCACAAGACACTTCATGGTACTAGTGTTCTGCAAAATGCGCAGTGAGAAATGCTGGTATAAATGTTTAATTTTTATCAGCTATTTCTTCGTTAGGAAATCTACATTTCCCTTGAATTTATGCTCTAAAACTTATCCTACATCATTTAAACATTCACTATATTGCAAGTCAGTCATAAACAACAGAAATCTTTCAATTACCTTCAAATCCTCTCGCAGAGAGCTGTAGTCTATCTCAATGGCTGCTTCCTTTTCATATATATCCAGTGTGGCCTGGGTACTTTCTACTTCAGTTCCCAGCTGAAAAATACAGGAAGCCCTTTCCTCGTTACTCAACATGGTGATCTCCACTGATCTGTCTGCTCCACCTCTCCAAGTGACTGTCACCTCACTCAAGTCTGGCCTGTAAGACCATGACAGTCTGGTCCTAGCCAGCTGGTGCTCTGTCACCCCTTTAACTGCATTCTGTGCCAGTCTGCTCTGCTCTCACTCTGCTCCAACTGCACAAGGCTGGCACGTATCCACCCAGGGCCAGCACACGGCCCTCTGCCTGGACAGCTGTCCCCGAGATGTCTGAGTCACTTCCCCTCTCAACCCCCAAAGCTTTAACTCTCTGACTTCTCTTGGGTGTCTCCACACAGGTAAGAAACTGGTCCATCCATGGGCTAGAAGGACCTGGATGAGCAGGTGGGAGGAGAGAACTGCACAAAATGCTTGGTCCTCTGGAGATGACTGATTGGTCCCCTCTGTCCCAGGAGGAGGAGCAGTCTTCTCTGCCCCTGCAGGGGTGCTAGAACACGAGGAAGGACCTGCAGAGCTGGGATGTCACCAGGCAGCAAAGGGCACTGCATTAAGTTCTACACAACTGTGCCCATTTTAAAAACACCACTGGAATACCTCGACTTCAATGATGTCATCCAGTGACCCCGACAACAGGATTATTTCAATGTCTTGAACTTTGCAATCAAGCAGCATATTATGCTTCTCTAGCCGTTTCTGTTCCAGGGAAGACTGAATGGTTACAACTTCTTTTTGCCATTTTCCCACTTCCCTGTAAACACACAGATATGAAAGACTGGTTATATTGGACTCATTACGTAGAGTTGCATCAAAGAAGAAAAATGTTAATCTTACACAAAATTATCTTTTCCTATGAGTGCTATAAGTTCTCAAGTGATCTCACTGATGCCAGTAACTGAAACTTTAACACCTGGGATATAATTAGTTCATTACGATTCTGTAACATACCATCTGTAAACTGCGCTGTGCACACTGCCCCAGCCAAGCTGCATTTCCCCTCAATATAAGCTCTGCATTTTAAGCCCTCCAACCAGACAGTCTCTTGGTAAGAGAGACGTCTCGCCAATTAAGGTGTCCCACGCTCCACAGTCTCTTTTACTGCCTCACACCCCACGGAACTGTGTTACTACTATCAACTCTAATGAAATGCCTTTTGTCTTAAGTGAGGGCTTGGGAATTCTAGCAGCTAACACAATATATCATTTTAAAAGGAACCTAGAAACAAAACCAAAAAATAAAACTACATGGTTTTCAAGAATATGACAACAAACAAAAGATGTGGTTCTGTTTAAACTTAAAAGAAAGGAAGAAGAGTAAAATAACTTTCATTGCACTCAAGAATCTTAGACAAAAAACTTTTGGCTGTGTCTTGGGCAGATGGAAAAAGGGCCACACACTAACCCTCACAAGCTCCGGGGAGCTCTGCATGGTGGGCCCTACAAACTCAGAGACAGAGCGGGGCCTCACAGACGGTCTGAATGTAACATTCCTCGTTAAACACATGACACGAAGAGTCACGTCCTAGACCTGCAGCTTCCCTGCAAAGGCCAGTCTTTGCCCTGAGTGAGCCTGTCTACTGTCTTCCTGCATCTAGCACATGCGTGGCAAGTCAAAGTAACCCCCCCGTCAGAGCCAGACCAGGCGGCCACAGAGCCCGGCACACCGTGCCACAGACCATGGCATGTGGGCAACGAGAGAGCAACGTGCTTACATAATGCTACTCACTCTCCTGACCCACCAGTGTGTGTTTCAGTTTCTACCCAATCCCAGCGATCGCCCCACTTTACCTTCTCCCACACCCTAATCTACATCCAGTGGATTTCATGTGACCCCTTCTGTCTCCTCCTTGGATTTGAAAGTATAAAATAAGCTGTAGAACTGCCATTCTGCAGAGCATTTTCTCAATCCATTGCAATTTTGCTTCCTGGTAATTGTCACAAGTAGGGCTCAAGTAAACTCTTATAAGACTTTGTCAACACTTGAAACATTGAACATCCTTAACAGCGAGGAAAACCATGAAATGCCAAGAGGTCGAGCAGGAACAGAGCACATTTCACCTGATCACTGACAGTGGTGTTGGTTGTACAGGAAAGCCACTGTCATGGTGGCGTGACAGAGCTACCTGATCCAGAAAGTTACTGTCATCATCGTGGCAAATGCACATGCCCATCAGGCGCCAGGCCCTGTTCTGAGAGCCACATAAATGGCCGTATGTTCAACCTCACAACTATTCCCTGAGTGGGCACGGCCATGCCCATCTACTGACAAGGGAAGGAGGGCATGGTACCTAGGGAGCAGAGATGGGATGTGCAGCCATGTGGTCGTGGTCCCTACCTGTCATGCTTTGTCACAGAAACAGACTAGAGGAAGACTCTGCAGAAGGAAAATACCAGTGTCAAGAAGAATTTAGGGTAAGGGGCTCTTTTTAAAAGATATTTTATTTATTTATTTTTAGGGAGGAGGAAGGAAGGGGAGAAAGAGGAAGAGAGAAACATCGATGAGAGAAACATCAATCAGTGGCCCTGGGGTCCGAACCTGCAGCCCAGGCACGTGCCCTGACTGGGAGTCAACCAGCAACCCTTTTCACTTTGCCGACGATGTCTGACCAAGCCACACCAGTCAGGGCGGGTGAGGGACTCTTTATACAGGTCCATGTCTTCATCCGTGAAGAAGAACCACTCACTCTTGCCCTGGACAGTGTGCATCAGTTGGGTGGAGCAGCACCATTCCGTAATCGAAGGGTTTCAGGTTCGATTCCTGGCCAGGGAGCATACCTGGGCTGTGAGTCTCCCCTCCGATCTGGATGTGTATGATCCCCTACTCAGGCGCGATCGGGAGGCAACCAATCAATGCCTCTCCCTCTCTCTTCCTCTCCCTCCCTCTCCCTCTCTCGCATCAATGTTTCTCTCTCTCCTTTCCTCTCTCTCTAAAAGCAATGAGCAAGTGTCCTCGGGTGAGGATAAAAACAAACAAACTCAATCTGTTTACTCACTCTAAACAACTAAGCAGTCTCTTGGTTTTCCCCTAAATTAAAATGTTTAAAGGCTGTGATGTGAGTCTAAAAGCAACAAAGGACACATATTGAAATAACAAAACTTCCTATAATAAATATCAAATTCATGGTAAATACTTTAAAACTCTGGTCATAGCCTTTCAAACTGATGAACTTCTTAACTACCTGTCAACAGCCAAAAACTTCTTTCGTTCCTCTTCAGTTTGAGCTTGGACTTTCTCAACGTTGGAATTCTGAGCAGCAAATTTGTCCTGAAGTTGCTGCCGCTTGGCCATGAGTTCATCCACAGCCTGCAGACAACTGTCTTCAGCCTGAGTGGAGATGATTGGCATTGCAGCTTTACCATCTTTCACATCAGTAAGGCCTACAGTTCTGCTTCTTACCAGTGAAACCAAGCAGCCACTCTGAGGTGCACCCTTGCCCCCGTGCCACCCGAGGCTCTCCTGGAGCAGGACGCTCTCACTGCACACTCCCTGGGAACTGGTGACCACCCTCGGCCTTGGTCCTGCACTCTGGATTCAGTCCTCAGCCTGCCACCTGACTTCTGTTCCCATTGTCCAGTGAAAATGGTCTTGCTACTACAACCTCTTCAGCAGCGAACTAGATATTTTCCAACTTTCCTTGTTTGATGAGTTTCATCACTTCCTCCTGGAAACTCTGGGGCTTCTAGGCTATCACCCCACTGGTTCCCTTCATAACCTGTGTGAATGCTCCCCCAGAACCCTCTCCCCGCTCTGCTGCTCGGCACCGCCTTCCTCTCTGCCTGGGAGTCTCAACCACTCACAAATGGTTTCCATTTAACCCCATAACCCAGTCTAGAGCTCTCCTGTTATCTACACGCTCTTTAACTACCTGACGGAAATGGCTAACTAGACATCACAAAGGCAACTCGAGCCCCACAGGTCCAGAATCTCCTCTCCTTAACCTGCTCCTCCTACCTACCAGCTGCCCAAGTTACGGGCAGTCCTCTGTGGCATGCCCCCTCCTCCTCCTCTCCCACTTCCAAATCTAATCATTCATGAAACTATGCCCATTCTACTTCAAGTTATTGCTCAAACCTGTGCCCCCACCTCCTCTGTAACACGCAGGAGCACAACAAACATGTATTCAATGAAGGAAGTCAGTATTTCAGTGATGAGACACTCCAGTACCAATTACCTTCTTCAGGTTATCAGTATCTTCTGTACCTTTCTGAATAGTTTCTTTTAGTGTGTTGATCTTATTTAGTTTCTTCTTCAGCTGATTGCGACTATATTCAAGTTGAATATTGAGCCGAGTCTTTTGTTTTTCAAATTCTAATCTAGTATAATAAAGTCAAGCATTACAAGTGGTAAACATAGTCCTTCAATTCCTTCTTTACTGTTTGGAAAATTTCAAACATACAAAAGTAGAAGGAATACTATAATGAATTCCCAGGTCACTACCACCCAGCTTTAATAATTTCCAACTCATGGTCAATCTTGTTTCACCTCTTACCCCACTTATTACTCCTTCCCACCACTGGATTATTTGAAGAAAATTCCAGACATCATATAATTTCATCTTTAAATATTTAGTATGTATCTCAAAGTGAAGTGACTTTTAATATACAACCACACTATTATAGATAAAAATGATAATATCTTAAATACAAAATTGCTATCATTGACAAATTTCCTGAGTCCCATTATTTTTTAAAAAACTGCTTTGTCTGACAACAATAGCCATACATTGCATATGAATACGTTTCTTAAAATCTTTCATAATCCATAGGTTTCCTCTCCTCTTTAAGTCAAAATTTTGTATCTATTTTATTTATTTATTTAGTCATTTGAAATAGCTATTCACTCACAAACTCCAAGCATGAAAATGTAAGACCATGCTCCTTCCTTACCCACTTCCCTGTGTTGCAAGCTTCATGAAGTCCTTCAAAGGATTCTAATAACAGCTGCCACCCTCAAATCTGGCTAACAGAGTCATTTGTTTGAGAAATACTTTAAACACTAATTGTATCAGGTACTGTGCTAGATATTATTGATACAAAGACAACAAAAACAACAGTAATCATAAAACCAAATACTACTACTTAGTGACAGTTTACTAATGTGCCTGACACTGTCATAAATGCTTTTACACAGATTAACTCATGTTGTTTGACTCTCTGATGCAGGTAATACTACTGTCCCTATTTTTAAAAAAGATTTATGTACTTATTTTTTGAAAGAAGGGAGAGGAGAAAGAGAGAAACAGAAACATGGATGTGAGAGAGAAACATCTATTGTTTGCCTCTCACATATACCATCCCGGCATGTGCCCTGACCCGGAATTGAACTGCTGACCTTTTGCTTTGCAGGATGACGCCCAACCGACTGAGCCACACCAATCAGGACTTACAGTCCCTATTTAACAAAGAGACCAAGGCACAGAGCAGTAAGTATCTTGCCCAAGGCTACCCACTTAGGAAGCGATGGAGCCAGTGTGACACACTACAGGCAACAGAAGCCCTGCTCCTGACTACTAACCATTCTGCCTGTAGGAGTGGTGAACAACAAACTCAAGGGATTCATCTTTGCTACAAGAGGCAGGCCTATAGACTGCGTGTAAGGGGACACTTCCTTACCTGGCTTTGGGACACCACACTACTCTGGCTTTCCTCTCCCCTCACTCACTGCTCCTTTAATGACTCCTTCTCATCTGCTCCATCTGTTAACATCACCTGCGACCCGTTTTCTGTCTACATTCATTTCCTTGTTGATCTTATCCATCACATGACTTCAACTACCATCTGTATGCCAACAATCCCAAATTTATACTTCCAGGCTGGACCTTGCCCATGAACTCCTAACTTGTGTATGTAACTGCTCACTCTAGATCTCCAACTGGACAGTAGAGGCATCGTCCTAGGATACGCAATGGATCAGCTGCTAAAAGTCACGAGGTCTGCCCTAGCCGTGTGGCTCAGTTGGTTGGAGTGTCACTCCATGTGCCAAAAGTTGCCAGTTTGATTCCTGGTCACGGCACATGGTTAGGCACATATGGGAGGCAACCAAGCGATGTTTCTCTCTCACTTCGACATTCCTTTCTCTCTCTCTCCCTCTCCCCCCGCCACCCTTTCTCTTTGTCTACAAGTTGGTGGAAACATGTCCTCTGGTGTAGATTAAAAAGAAAAGTAATATCGATTCCCAGTCAGGGCACATGCCTGGGTTGCAGGCCAGTTCCCAGCAGGGGACCCACGAGAAGCAACCATACATTGACATTTCCCTCTCCTTCTCTCCTTCCCTTCCCCTCTATAAATAAATAAATAAATAAATAAATAAATAAATAAATAAATGTAATAAAGTTTTATTAAGTTATCAGATGTTAGACCAATCTAAAATTTGATACCATTTTCTACATCAGTATAACTAGAAAAATACAGTGTTTTGCAGTGTATAACACATTTTTTGACCACATTTTTGAGGGAAAAGTAAGGAATCACATTATACATGGATATAATGAATACATGCCATGGGGATAATAATCCTGTATATAATGCACACAAAAACCATGGGTGCACATTATACATGGCAAAATATGGTATCATGAATATAGCTACTATTCATAAGAAAAAAACTAAAATATCCAGGAATTAAGTTAATAAAAACATACACATTTCTATGAAAAAAACTTTAAAATTATAATAAAGTATATGATGATTAGAATAAAAGATATTCATTGTTCTTATTGAGAGGACTTACTATTTTGAAGATGTTCTCCCCAAATAAATCTAAAAACCCAATGCAATCTCAATCAGAATTCCGGTTTCGGTATATGAGAAGCTCAATAAAAAGTGATAGGCAGAATTCTTTACAAAAAAAATCTGTTGAAGTTCAAATAGACTTCAGAATAAGGAGTATGATAGGGATGAAAAGGGATATTTTACAATGATAAGAGAATTCATCCAGCAATAATACAACAACCCCAAACATGTATGTACCTAATCACAAGGCTTTAAAATACAGGAGGTAGAAACAGACAGAAACTGGGTGGAGGAACTGACAGACCCAAAAGCACACCTGGAAGTCTCAGCACGCCTCCCTGAGTGACCAGTGGAGGAACCAGACAGAGTCGGCAAGCACACAGAAGCCATGAGAAATACCAAGCAACTCAACTGCCACTCAGAGAACACCCCATCCAACAGGAGAATGCACTTTTTCAAGTGTACACAGAACATTTACTAAGAAAGAACACATCAGATAAGCCTCAGTGAATGTAAAAGGACTGAAACAAGGCAGAATATACTCCTTAGCACAACAAAATTAAAAATCAATAGCAGAAAAATATCTGAACTGCCCCAATTAAACAACATGCTTCTAAATACTGCGTCAGTCATCGAAAGAAATCACAAGGAATGCTGGAAATGTTAGAATGTTAGAAATATCAGAATGTTAGAAAACATCCTGAATAGAATAAAAATGAAAATACAACATACCAGAAGTAGTGAGATGCAGCTTAAGCAATACTTAAAAATACAAAGTCTGTCCAGAAAGTATCCAGTCATATCATATGAAAAACAGAGACATTTATTGAAGAAGATGTAAGGAACACTGTACATAGAACAATGACACCTCAGTCCCCTTCAAGTAAGCACCATGGGACCTCACACACTTTTCCCAATCACTGTCAGCTGCCCCCCTATATCTTCTTGAATGTCATCGATGGTCTGAAATCTCCTCTTTTCAAATGTGTTATTAGTTTTGGGAAAAGGAAGAAGTCACAGTGCACCAAATCCGGGCTTTGGGGGGGCTGAGTCACCTGCGTGGGTGATGTGGTGTTTCGCCAAAAAATTCTGCATGAGACACGATGCATGAAAAGGCGCGTTGCCATGATGAAGCTGCCAATTACCAGTCGCCCACAGCTGCAGCCTCCTGAATATCTGGATAGTTTTGTGAAGAAATGTTCAAGCTTAACGCGAAATTTGTTTGCAGATTTGTTGCTTTACTTGCTCATTTTGAATGTGATGGCCACACAATACACATGCTCATTCAATGCCATTTACCACCCCCACTGTTTAGCACAGTGAAGTCCTCATTGTTCACACACGCACATTCCAGTCCACTCTCCTTGGCTGCCAGGTCACATCAATGTCATGCAACCCATTCTTGTTACATTGACAATGGCTGGACTTTTTCTGGACAGACCTCATATACAGCTTAAAATGCTTATATTA
This sequence comes from Sturnira hondurensis, assembly GCF_014824575.4. Classification (NCBI taxonomy): domain Eukaryota; kingdom Metazoa; phylum Chordata; class Mammalia; order Chiroptera; family Phyllostomidae; genus Sturnira; species Sturnira hondurensis. The sequence continues at coordinate 23,084,973 of NW_028073411.1, read as the reverse complement.
TAAAAGAAGTCTAAATTATATAATGTAAGCTTGTATTTTAGGAAAAGGAGAGTAAATTAAACCCAAAATAAATAGAAGAAAATAATAAAGAGCAGAAATCAACACTATAAAAAGACAAACTATAGAGAAAATCAATGATGCCAAGAACTGATCTTAGAAAAGATTAATAAAATTAAATAAAACATCACTAGCTAAACATTAAGAAGAAAGGAGACAAATAATCAATATCAGAAATTAAAGAGGAGACATCAGTACAGATCCTATAGACATTAAAAAGGATGACAGGAAGTATTAATAACTTTATGTTTATAAATTAGGCAACTTGTATGAAATACACAAATTCCTTAAATGACACAAACTACCAAAGAACAACCCTACATATATTAAGGAAACTGAATCCGTAATTAAAAACCTTCCCACAAAGAAAGGTGGGTGGTCCGGTGGTCTCCCTCGCAAATTTTACTAAACATTTAGGTAAGAAATAATACTATTCTACAGAAACTCTGTCAGGAAAAAATAATAAGAAAACAATTTTTGACTAATTTTATGAGTCTGGCATTGCCTTGACACAAAAATTTGACAAAGACATTAAAGAAAAATAACTATAGGCCAATATGCTCATAAGAGTAGATAAAAAAATCCTTAGCAAAAATTTAAACAAATCAAATCCAAAAACATTTGTTAAGAATAAGATCATGTGGGTTCATCGTAGTTATGCAAAGTTGGTTTAACATTCTGAATTTAACCACTGTAACTTATCATATTAATTACCACCCCCCCCAAACCCAACCATACAATCCTCTCAACAGGGACAGAAAAAGTATTTGACAAAATTCAACATTCATTCATGATAAAAAATTTAAGCAAACAAGAAATAGAGGGGAACTTAGCCTGCTAAAGTTTCCTGGGATGACTGACTCCACTGTGAAACCATATGTCCTGGTAAATTTGGGGATGGGAGTGGGTAGGAGCTTTTTTACTCTCTTTTCCTACGATAGCTGGCCTCCTTAGATTTTTCTACCTTCCTAATAATTACTTCTTGAAAATTACCAATTTTATCTATCTATATATATATATTTACAGAGAAGTAAATAAATTAGTGTTTTATTATTCTTTTAATAGCCATTATGTAATTATGTTCCCATTCTCTTATTTTGTGTATTTTCTTTTCTTTCTTTAAAAAATAAGAGAAATCTTAATAAAACTATGAATGTTTACTATCTATTTCTTGATAAACTGAAATAAAGTCTACCTCAGACATAATTCCCTTAAATTATGAAATAACAGTTACATTTATATATAGATTGTTTGCCAATATTTTAAAATAAAAATACCTTTTTTGATCAATTTCTTGTTGCTGTTTAACATGTTTTTTCTCAAATTCACGAATATTTTCCACACCAATTTCTTCACAGAAGTGTTGGAAAATATCATCTTCAACCTTTTAAATCATTTCAAAACAATTGATTTAATAATTAATTTTGAGAAAGTATACAGACGATGATTAAATCTAAGTTTTCCCCTCCAAGGTTTTCCTGGATTAGGCCAAAAACTAATGCCAATAAGCATTACAGTTCTCTGAGGAGCTAGTAAATTCTCATTCTTTAGCTCCATAAACTATGCCCATCTATTTTGAGATTTCTTATTCTAAAAATTAAATAAGAAAGTGCAAAACTAATTTTACTAAGAGTTTTGGCTTCATGAACTGTTTAAAACAGAAAACATTTAAATTACATCAGACACACCAAATACATTATTTTACATAAATAAAATATTCTTTAGGACAGACTAATAATAGATGGAGAGCAGAATGATAGCTGGGGTGGAGAGATTAGGGGGTGGAGAACTGAGCAAAAAGGAAAAAGGACTCATGGACCTGGACCAGACCACACTGGTGATTGGTAGGGGGAGAGGGATGTATGAGGGCTCAATGGTAATAAAAAAAGAAATACAATAATGATTAAATTTTAAAAACTTAAAAAATTTTAATAAAATATTCTTTATATGAGTAATACTATAGTTTCTTAGGCCACATAAAGCCAAAGGGACTATAGCAGAGAATTAAGACTCAAAAAGATTTAGAAAAACAAGAATGATCCAAATTCAACAACATAACATTAAACCTCAATATTTTTAAAGTGCTGCATTTATGTTCAATTATAGAGTAAACAGACCTATTTTAATAGCAGGGCATATTAAAAACTTTTAGGTTTTACTTGAATTTTAAATGAAATATATGACTGATTCAATAATAAACTATCATTTATATAACCAGACAATCCAAATCACAGAAGTCTTAGCCCCGTGCGCCGCGCCGCCAGGCGCTCTGTCGGGGTCAGACGGCACTCTGCTGGCGCACTTTGCTCCGGGCGCTGACCAACAGGACGCCCAGAGGATGGCGCCAGGAGTGGTCTGAAATTCATGACAAATATAAATGATCAAGGAATTGGGATATTTAACCTGGAAAAGAGATCATTAGGGAGCTACATAAATGTGGTTTCAAATCATGTGACAGAAGGTAGAACTAAAAATAATTACTGAGTGATGGTGGGACAAACAACTTTCTAATGATTAAAGATAAGCAACAGTAGAATGAATTAAACCAGAAAGTTCTTGTCACTTTATATACAATGAGCCTAGAAGACCAACTCTTTGTTTCCCCAGGGCCAAGAACTGTGCCTGGCAAATACAATAAATGTTCTAGAAATAATTACTGAGTGAATAATTAATCTTAAAAAATGACCCAAATGACAAAGTTCTTTTTTTCCTGGTGTCAGGGGCAGGTGAGGAAGAAAGAGGCTGTAATTTTACGAGGAGCCAGGAGTGGGGAGCAGAGGGGAGCAGCCATTCATGGTTCACTGTCTCCCGAGATGGGCAACAGGGGTTCTCAAAAGACCCAAGAAAATTAATTTGGCCCAGCATTCAAACCCAGAGCATATATTAAAGAAGCCCTAAATCTGGTGGCTGGTCTAGAACTATATTCTGCATGCCAATGAATGATAAATGAACCCTCCAGGACCTTGTCTACCCTTTGTTGGAGCTCTGCGGCCCTTTGCTGCCGTTCTTGGACAGCTGCGTCCAGCGCCGAGCACTGGGAGTCGATGTTCAGCAGTTCACTCTGCAGCTGAGACTGTTCCTAATCACAAAAGGGAAAAAATTCTTTTTTAACACGGCTGTTTCAGCTTTGCATGGTGAAGCCAAAACACGACTGGTATCTTTTAGCACAAAAAAGGAATCCATGCGTTAAGGTGAATTCAGGTACAATTGTACAATAAGGTTAACAACCATAAAAATAAAGTGACTAAAGGACTATAATACAATCTCAGTCATTGAGTAAAGTGCAAAAATTACATGGTACTACATAAATGTAACTTCTGAAGTTCTATGTCCTGGTTCTAATTTCCATAACATTTTACGTAAGACATTACCTGGGAAGCAGCAGCAAGGTGCTTCTTTTTAATCACCTCAAGTTCACTTTGTGAGTATTTGAGCCGTGTATGAGTTCCTTGTACGAGAGTCTGTATTTGTTTTAAATCTGCTTCCTTGCGAAGCATCCTCAATAAATCCTAAAGAAAAAGAGAAATATGATAACATTTTATAATAGAAAAGCACTTTCATAAGCCATAATTCACTGACTTTTTACATAGGGCCACAACCACACTCCATCTTCGCTGCTTCTGGGCAATTAAGTCCATAAGCCATCTGGAGTAACCAACGTGCCATAGAGCATCCTCAAAAAACCAACACACTTCCTAACAGGAAATAGGCATGAAAATGGAGGAATGGGGAGTGCATGTTCCAACCAAGGCACATAAATGGGACCATACGATGCAAAGTGCCTGGTTTTTAGTGCACCCTTGCCTTTCTGCTTGCCTCGTCCACTCACTTCTCCCTTCACCCACTCAACCAAATTAACTCCCTAGTGTATGTTCTTCTGTATTTTTATCCCAAGTCTTCATGCAAATACATATGTAAACATACCCCCCTATATATATTTCTTCAGTCTTGTTTTGCAAATTTAAAGTCATATCGAACATACTTTTCTGCCTTTTTTCTCTCCTTCAATTACAAAAGTCAACTGATAAAGCTCTAAATTCACTCTTGAATAGCTTCATATTATCTGAGTGAGACTGTACCAAAATTATTCAAGTATTCCCTAAATGGTAAGTATTTACGTTATCTCCAGGTTTTTAGAACCACAAACAATGCTGCAGCAACATACTTGTGTGTATACCGTTAAGTACTGGTGTTTTTATTTCTATGCAATAGATTCCCCAGGGTAGGATGGATGGGACAAAGCTATTCAAATTTTTAGTAGCTGGGGATGATTGCTTTCCCCAGTGCTATAAGAATTCACATTTCTATAAATAATGTATGAGCTCATGTTTTTTACATCTTCACGAGCATATACATTTTTTTCCAAGTCTTTGGTTAGGTATGAAGTAATTTTAATTTAATTAGTATTTCCCTGAGTACTACATTCTATTTTGAGCATTTTTTCATGTTTACTAGGCCTTATGGATTTCTTCTTTTTCTGAAATGCCTAATTCTATCCTTTTCTCAGATGTGTCTTCATAATGTCTTTTTTTTGTTTAAAAATTGTATTTTAAAAGATTTTTTAAATTTACTTTAGACAGAGGAGAAGAGAAGGACAAAGAGAGGGAGAGAAACATCAATGTGTGGTTGCCTTTCACATGCTCCCCATCGGGGGCCTGGCCTGCAACACAGGCATGCACCCTGACTGGGAATTGAACCAATGACCCTTGTTTCTCAGGCTGGCACTCAATCCACCAAGCCACACCAGCCAGGGCTAAAAATTATATTTTATTGGTAATGCTATTACAGTTGTCCCAATTTCCACCCCCCATTACTCCCCTACCCAGCACTCCTGACTCCCTCAGGCAATCCCCTTATCATTGTTCATGTCCATAGGCCATGTGTAAGTTCTTTGGTTACTCTACTTCCTGTACTGTGCTCTACATCCCCATGGCTATTCTTTAATGACCTATTTGTACTTCTCAATTCCCTCATCTCTTCACCCATTTCCCCATATGCCCCTTCCATCTGGCAACCATCAAAATGCTCCCCCTACCCATCATTCTGTTCTTCTTGTTTGCTTATTTTGTTTTTTAGATTACACTGTTGATATGTATTTATTGTCAATTTATTGTTCATAGTTTTTATCTTTTTGTTAGATAAATCCCTTTAACATTTCATATAATAATGGTTTGGTGATGATCCAATCCCTTTAGTTTTTCCTTGTCTGGGAAGCTCTTCACCTGCCCTTTGATTCTAAATGACAGCTTTGCTGGGTAGAGCACTCTTGGCTGTAGGTTCTTGCTTTTCATGACTTTGAATATTTCTGGCGAATCCCTTCTAACCTGAAAAGTTTCTTTTGAGAAATCAGCTGACAGTCTTATGGGAATTCCCTTGTAGGTAACTATCTGCTTTTCTCTTGCTGCTTTTAATTCTCTATCTTCAACCTCTTGCCCAAGGTTATACTGTTAGTATGTGACAGAACCAGCATTCAAACTCAGGCAGTGCTGCTACCAAATCTGTATTCTTTACTACAATGTTATTTTCCCTCTCTAAATAATGTTTAATGTTGCATCATTTGTAACAGCAAAAACTGAAATGATAAAATTATTGAAGATTAATTAAATTAAAAAAAACTTTACAATGAAATACCAGGCAGGATTCTACAAATAAAGTGGTTTTCTATATGGTAACATAAAAACATGTCCATATTATGATAGCAATGAAAAAGCTTGTTGCAGACACTATGTCAAAAGTGTTTATAAAATAACAGGAAAAGTAACATATATATAGTTGCATGTATAGAGAAAACTTCCAAAGGTTACGCATCAGATCATTTAGTTAATATTGCTGAGATGTAGCATGGGTGAAGTATTTTTATTTTGTACGTTATCCCACTTTGCATTATTTAAGTTTTTAAAAAACTACAGGCATGGTACATTACCAAAAAATTACTTTAAAAAAGCACAATTATTCTAACAATAACTTTTACAACATGGATTTACCTTTAATTCTTGCATTAGTTGGGTTCTTCTCTCTCTTAAATTCTTTAACTCTTTCTCATCCCAGCATCGAGCCTTGTATTTTAAGTCACTTGAACCTCCAGAAATCACCCCAGATTTTAAAAACAATGTTCCATCAAGAGCTACTGTCTGTAAAATTAAAAATATTTTACCTTGGAGAAGTGTACATAAAGAAGATAAACTAGAACATGATAAGGCAATTTTTATAGCTGAGAATTTGTAAATGAGAAATACCACACAATATTTAATAAAATGTCTAGCATATGAAAAGACACCAACCAGTAAACCACAAATACAAAACTCTGTTTTGCTAAGGCCCAAAGCAATTCTAGGCAACAAATTAGAAATTAAAAAGCCTCAAAATAAATTGTGTGTTAGTTCCATACATATTCACCATTGAGAAGGAAAAAAAGAGAATAGTTGTATTTAACACGAACTAATTTGTATTATATAATCCTGTATTTTGAAGACTTTGACATTCCATGTCTATGACATATTATGAAACCAGCCGGAGCAACTTTAGGATACCCAAAATATCACATTCTCCAAGGTGGATACAAACTGGGACCAAGAATAAAACTGTAAATGGAGTCAAAGGTATAAAATGAAAGGAATGTGTAATAAGTATGTTATCTTAAGTAATAAAAATGAGATCTATTTTAAAAAAAGCTTGAAGTTATAGTCCTAAGTAAACACATACTTTATGGAATAAATAAAAGCAATCCTCAATGTGTTGCAAATGTTTCTAGTTAAAGCAGAAGGAAACCACCTATGGAGAACTAAAACCATGTAATATGAGCTCATTTTTTAAAAAGCCAACAAATGGAGTCTCATTGAAAACTTGGTTCCTTCATTCAGACCAACATTCCCTGTGTGATCACCACGATTGAGACGTTCTACACTGGGGGTTGGAGTGACAGAGTGAAATATGACACTGGCCCTCAGGCAGTTATGCTAGTAGGAAAAAGACACATATGAACATATCATTATGATATTAAGTGACGAGCAGACAGAAGTATATTCAGGAAAGCGTAAGACTGGGAGGGTCTAATACAGCCCGGAGAGCCACAGATGACTTCTTGAGGAGGTGAAGGCTTGTGTTGTGTCTTACTGGAATCAAATCAGTTACATTTAACAGAAAACTCGGTCTATTCCTCTCGTATGATTTCAGAAGTAAGCATCCCAGGGTCTGTATGGTGGCTCCAGAACTAACCCGGACTCTTACAACGCAGTTCTAAGATCCTTAGCATTTGGATATCTCCTCAAGGGAAACAGGCTTTTCATTTTATGCAAGGCCTTGAGGGCACCCTGCCCTCCCAGATGTTAGCTTGGCAATGAGTTCAGTCCTCAGGTCTAAACTGACCAAAATATCAATTTGTGATGCAATTTGCAGTATTTGAACAAAGAAAATTCTAAAATGTGATATCAGGTCTAGGAAAAGATATGAAGTCCATGAAAAACCAAAAGCACAAACTGAAGACAGGTATCTGTGAAAATATGACACCTATTCAACCGTGAACGCACCCTGAAGCACAGAGAAAGCCCCTTAAATGGCATAACAATAACAGGAAGGAGACAAAGTTCCTTTAATATACTTCAGACACAAATGACAAAGCTGATTAAAATTCTGAAATAATGATAAGAACAAGATATGGCCTACAGGGGTAAGACTTCTTACCATAAACAGATATAAACCATTAATATTCGTTGAATGAAGCAAGGATTAAACACCATTTTATCTTTATGTGGCTTCTTTAAAATGATCTCACAAGTCTTCAAAAATCAATTTTACAAATATACATACATAAATTTTAAAATAGTTAATTAGGTAGCAAAATAAGGTAAGTTAGTAGCTCACTTATTATACCTGCTTAAAGTAAATCTGTAGAAATCAATGACAGTGATGACTAAGACTGTGATCACATTGTCATTAAGATAATTTCCGGCAGAAGTACTAAACTATGAGAGAAGTTAATCGTGTTAGACAGTCAATACATTTAAAACTAAAAACTACTATCTTTCATACTAATAGCGTGTTTTGTGTTAACTTGCAATTCTGTACACTCCAGACAAAAATTTTAATTCACTAATAAGTAAAAAACTGACTACCACTTTTTGAGTTTTTTTGTGAGACACTATAATAGTATTCTGAATGTTATTACTTAATTTAGCCTTTACAACTCTATGAAACTGGCACTAGTATTTCTCCAAATTTTGGAGGAAAAAGTGAAATTAGAGGTTAAGAAACTTACTAAGTAGCATCACTGATCTTACGTCATAGCTTACGCCCTAGGCACTATTAACTTCATCACAGGTGTAGTTTAAAAAAAATTAATGTCTGGCTGGTGTGGTTCAGTAGATTGAACGCCAGCCTGTGAACCAAAGGGTCACTGGTTCAATTCTCAGTCAGGGCATTTGCCTGGGTTGCGGGCCAGGTCCCTAGTTGGGGGTGCATGAGAGGTAACCACACATTGATGTTTCTCTTCCTCTCTTTCTCCCTCCCTTCCTGTTTGTCTAAAATTAAATAAATAAAATCTTTAAAATAAAAATACATAAATAAAATCTTAATAAAAAGTTAAGTGAGGTAATATGAGAAATTAAATACTGCTTAACTAAATACAAACTCTATTCAACTGCGACTAAAGCATATTTATTTTTAAGACCAAAATAATTCTTGAGAGATTACTATTTAGTAACCTCATTTTCAACTATGCCATTTCTGTAACTTCAAACGTGTTAAAACCTTGAGTGTGTAAAAGGAGCAGTAGTATCTCTATGAAGCCATGAAAGAATTAACCTACAAGGTAAAATAAGCACCTAAAATCTTTCCTCATATTCAAAAATATATATATACTACGTATTTAAATGCAGGGCATGTTGAGATTTAGAAGAACATTTAATGCATGTAAATAAAAATAAGTTAACTGCTTTGAGGGTATTATTACAATAAATCTAATTTTCAAAATATAATGATATTGGAAAATACTACAGAAGTTAATTTTTTAAAAACCCAACTGAATATTATGAAAAGTACTGAAACCATAGCCATCTTAGGTTGCAGGTTAGTTTTCCTTACTAAAAAGAGTCATATAACATCTTGTATAAGTATTTGCACGTATAATATGTTAGTCTCACAAATATTGCTTCAGATCATCCAAAAGCACGATCTCGGTGTCTCACCTTCCGTCTTTCTGGTCCGTCAAATGCAATGTGCCGTGCTTCTTCCACGGTCTCACAGACAAGGCCATTGCCACACACAAACTGGATTACTTTCTTCAGCTGCGGAAACTGAGTCTTTATGACATCAATCACCATTTTACAGCCTTTAATCTCCCGTAACCTCTCATTAATTGGCTTGATCTAAAGGTTTAAAAAATACTTAATGTATTAGATACACTAAAATAAAAAACCAAATAGTGCATAATTTCTAAAAAATATACATAAACATGACAGCAAGAGATTAATAGTATACACTTACATACAATAAAGGTTGGACGAGAACCTGATGCACTACATCCCACCATTGACCTGTGACCTATTTTTTAAAAATGCATTTCATCAAAAGCCAGAAGACAAAATTTCCAAACCCAACTCTGTCACTAAGTATCTGGGACAAGGCAATGCAGAAGGAGTGCTCCGTGCTCTCAAAGCCACACAGTCCAGTTAGAGATGAGGCCCATTTACAAGCATCAAGAGCGGCACAGCACTATGGACCCGAAAACTCACTGTGGGCTTAAATGAGCAGGAAAGCCTTCCCATCTCCTTCGACAGGACTTTTAAGTTGTATCTACATATAGATCAAAAAGTACCAGCAATGTATTACTGAAAAACATCATGATCTCCTTTTTGTAAAACGAAACAAAGCAAAAACCCTATCAGAGGGGGTTTAAGTAAATTCCAAAACTGGAATTTACTTAATAAAAATTGCGTATTTATTCTTACATGTTTAAACTTCAGTCACCCTCAGTCCTCTCCATGCGATGCAGTACACCTATGGAGACATCTTCCTCTGCTCAGAACAGTTTTTTAGCTCATTGATTTGGATACTGTTTAGTGCTTCTGCCACTTTTTGTTTCGCCTCTTCCACATCAGCAAAACGTTTCCCTTTGAGGACTTTGTTCATCCAGGGAAACCAAAACCAAAGTCGCTCATGGCAAGATTGGGTGAATAGGAGGGTAGGGCACAGGGGTCATGCCATTTCTGGTCAAAAACTGCTGAACACTCAACATGGTGATCACCCCTCATGAAATGGGCAAACGCACTGAAAAAGTCTTCAAAAAAATTCACTGCAGCCTCTTATAACGCCAGTTGGTGCGCGGATACACACGGGTTCTTGGAACACTCACCCAGTGGGGAAAGCCCGTACTACAAGGGGCCTACTGACCAAAAGATAATTCCTTTTTTGCGGGGGTTTCCCCCTCCTATACAACCAAAATGTGTATATATACAACATACCTGGGAATATATATTCATAAATTTGTATGTATAGAAGCAATCTAAAGTAGTTACAACTAAGGAATTGGGCGTTGAGAAGGGATAGGAATAGTTCCTTTATATTTTGTAACTTTCTGTATCAGATTTTTAGAAAATGAGGGTGCCTTGAAAAAAATCTTAAGCATGAAATAAGTAAAACAGGATTTTAACAGGCAGAAGAATTAGGTCAAGTAGTTTTAGTGGGCAGAAAGGATAAGCAGCAAAAATGTGGGAAGTGCAAAAGTCAAGTCTGGACCGTTGGTACCCAGCTAGCACCTGCCGAGCTCGCCCCAGTGCCAGGCACTGCACTGGGTGCTCTCCATGTAGTGATTCCCTGCAATAATCTCACAAGGTAAGGACCACTTCCTCCACAGATGCAGAAACTGAAGCTCAAGAAAAATTAAGAACAAATTAGTGAGAATGAATTAAAAGCAGGGCTGAGATTCACACTCAGGTCGGGCCAAGTCTAGAGCATGTGCTCTTGACCACTACGCACGCTGCCTTCAGTTCAGGGTCTGGAAGGCAGGACCAGCAGAACATTTTCTGTAGCAGCCAAGAGAAAAATGACTGAAGGATGCCAATATTGATACTGACCGAGTTCCTGCCTGGGAATTTAGAAGCGAGATACTCCAAGGCCTCTCAATACACACTCCGAGGCTCAGTATCAGCCTGCTTCACCAAGACTGACGTGTAGTTACTGGATCACATATTTACAACTGAGACGCTTTGCTGGCATTCCACCATCTCCACACTTCGCTACTGAATAGGAATATGGATGGCTTAGTAGGCTAGACCAATGTCCTCAAAATCATTAAGGTAGACTCGTGGGCAAAGTAGATACGGGAGAAACGATATGAAGACAAAAAGACAGCACCCACTTGATACTATTCTTGGCCTGCCAACACGTCAACAGCAGCCATCTGAATGACTGACAGACAGGCTGGCATCCAAGCTGTGACATTTTTCAATCATTTAACCATAGTTTTAGGCAATAGAGACGTACTTTAAAGGACAAGATTTTATCACTAAGTACTAAACATAAATGTCTTACATCAAGGTAGTCTAGAGCAAGGAATGTCTCAGGTTCAGCTCTTTCCTCCTTCAGAAATCGAATACAATCTCTTGCTACCTTTTCAGAGGTTACAACAATGGCAACCATGTACTGGCCAAAAAGCTTCGTAACAGCTAGCTGGTACTTCTTATGAATAGGATGACACAGGTCAAGTAGTCTTCCAAACTTGGCAGGTTTCAAAAAAGGAGAGAACAGCAAATACATTTGTGAAGAACATACAATTCGTTGTCTTTTAATGTAACAAACCAGCACAAACTATAAACTACTTTTATAAGATTATAAACATCAGAATGTAACAGTCTCATTCATTTGGACGTAAGTTTTACTAGGAAATGTCCATTTGGGTGGTCACACTTCATTTAAGAAAAGAGTAATGAGGGGGGATTAGCCTTACCAAGCTATTAAAATATCTTTACAAAGCTACAATTATTAAATTCATCCATTCCCTTAATCACTAAATGAGAATCTACGAGGACCCCCCATTTCACCACCACACGCAGATACTGAGCCAGACACCGGGTAAGCGTTCCAGGCACTTATCCCACGGAGCTGCCAGTCTAGTGGGGAGGAAAGCTGAGTAACTATGTGACCACACACACGTGTGGAACAGAACTGTCGTAGACACTGTGATGGAGACAGCGAGCTCTGAGTGTAACAGGGACTAGGCTATGATGAGACGTCAGAGAAGGCTTCCCACAAAGATGTGTCATTTGAGATCTGACGGATGGCCGAGGATTCATTAGACCGAAATTCAACAGGTTTACTTAAAAATGTCAGAATAGCAGCAAATCCTGTATCAACGCCCCTTAGGCTATCTGAAGATTCAGTTTTACATTTTAGACTTTTTTTCATGTGCTCTGTTCTACTTCAGGAATACCATTTTTTAAAGTGATAGACTGTTTTTGTTAATATTTATTATCCTGCTCTTTGTCTTTTTATTCTCCATTCACCTGCAATTATTATAGTGGCCCCATTATCTGTGGTGTGGCTTTCCATGGTTTTGGTTACTGTGGTCAACCATGGGCTAAAAATATTGAATGGAAAATGCCAGAAATAAATGACTCAACAGACAAGTCCTAAGTTTTACATTGTGCACTAAGTGCTGTGATGAACTTTTGCAACGTCTCCTCTGGGACACGAACCACCCCTTTGTCTGGCGGACTTGCACTGTATACACGCCCCATTAGCCACTCAACAGCCACTTCGGTTTTCAGAGGGACAGTGGCGGGGTGCCATGCCTGTCTTCAGGTCACCCTTATTTTACTTAATAACAGCCCCCCAGCACAAGAGCAGTGATGCTGGCAATTCAGGTATGCTCGAGAAGCTGGAAAGTGCTTCCTTTAAATGAAAAGGTAAAAAGTCTAGAGGTAATAAGGAAAGGAAAAAATTGCATGCTGAGACTGTTAAGATCTACAGTAGGAACAAATCTTCAGGTGAAATTGTAAAGGAGAAAATAAAATCATGCTAGTGTTACTGTGGCACCTTATACTACCAAAGTTCCAGCCACAGTGCGTAAGTACTTAATAAAGAAGGAAAAGGCATCCAACTTGAGAATGAAATACATGAACTGAAAAAATATGTCTCATATATATACATACACATACGTACCCCCTAAATACACATAGGGTTCAGCACTGTCTGCAGTTTCAGCCGCCCGCTGGCATCTGGGTATGGACCCCATGGATAAGGGGTGATTGCTGTAACTCCAATCTTACTTCTAGGTCAGTTTGGCCGTGTGACCCATTTCTTGCTATTTGCAATTTATTAATTCAGTAATGTTTACTCTGATTTGTATTCTTAGCTCTACATCTTGCTTTTATGGGGGATTTTGTTCTGTAACCTTCCAGACTAGGCTCTTTGATTTTTTAAAAAAAGATTTTATTTATTTATCTTTCGAGGGGAAGGGAAGGAGAGAGGGACAGAAATATTGTATGGTTGCCTCTCATGCATCCCCTCCTGGGACATGGCCTGCAACCCAGGCATGGGCCCTGACTGGGAATCAAACCATGATCCTTTGGTTCACAAACCTGTGCTCAATCCACTGAGCTACACCAGCCAGGGCAGTTCTTTGACTTTTAAATGCTTTTAAAATCTTTCTCTCTCATGCCCTGGCTGGGTGTATCAGTTGGTTGGAGTGTTGTCCAGTACACCAAAAGGCTGTGGGTTCCATCCCAAGTATGGGATGCAACTGATCAATGTTTCTCTCTCTAAAATTAATAAACATATCTTTGAATGTGTTTATTTTTAAAAATCATTCTTTCTTGCCCTGGCTGACATAGCTCAGTGGATTGACTGCTAGCCTGTGAACGAAGGGTTGCTTGTTCGATTCCCACTCAGGGCACACGGCTGGGTTGTGGGGCCGGGTCCCCAGTAGGGGGCATGTGAGAGGCAACCACACATTGATGTTTCTCTCCCTCTCTTTTTCCTTCTCTCCCTCTCTCTCTAAAAATAAATCTTACAAAAAAACATTCTTTCTCTTTATTATTATATGTACCTATAGCTGCCATGCCTGTGCTTTCCACCATGCTTATATTTAATGTGGGCATCTCTGTTCAGACCTTTTATTTGCTGTGATGGATACATTTTGATTGCCTCACCTAGAACTGAGAGGGTTCTTTCTTCTGAACAACAGTTGATGAACTAAGTATTTTCTGCTTATCTTCTAAGTATTTTCTGATCTATTTGTTACCTAAGGGCTCGGAGGACAGGAGCAAGTGAGAGCTGAGCCTAGGCTGTGCGAATGCTTTGCTTGAATTCCAGAGTTTTGCTCTTTCTTCTGAGTTTTAATCAATGTTCCATACTTAGGTTCCTCTACCTCGGGGGAAGAGGACAAGTCCCATTTGAAGGGAAGGCTCTGAATGAGCCTCTCAATTTAGTGAGGAGGCCTAGAGCCATCACTTTTAAGGTCATCAGAGGTTCACATTACCTGATTCAATAGTTTTTTAAGCAAAGCAACAAATACATATGAAATTCCTTCTAGCTAGATTAAGGAATACTAGGTGAAATTTCTCAGGAATTAATCAATTATCAGTTTGCTTTTCGCAGAGATAAAATACGCTTATAAATGCTTTAAATGGCTATCATCGATACATCCACAAGTAACAAGTGTTGGCAAGGATGTGGAGAAAAGCGAACCTTTGAGCACTGCTGGTGGGAATACAGACTGGCACAGTCACTGAGGAAAAGTGTATAGAGTTTCCTCAAAAAATAGAAAATGGAATTCCCTCATGATCCAGCAATTCCACTTCTGAAAATGTATCTAAAGACATCCAAAATACTTATTCCAAAGAATACATGCGCCCCTATGTTCACTGAAGCACTAGTTACAACAGCCAAGATGTGGAAGCAGGCCAAGTCCATCAGTAGACAAGTGGATAAAAACGTCCTGGTACATTTACAGAATGAACTACTACTCAGCAATTAAAAAGAAGAAAACTTTAGCTTTTGTGACAGCATGGATGGCCCTAGAGGGTATTATACTAAGTGAAATAAGCCAAAGAAAGACAAATACCACATGCTTTCACTTATATGTGGAATCTAATGAACAAAATAACCAAACAAAATAGAAACAGACTCCAAGATACAGAGAACAGACTGACAGACTCCAAGATACAGAGAACAGACTGACAGCTGTCAGAGGGAGGGAGGCTTAGGGCTGCGTGAAAGAGGTGAAAGGATTAAGCAAAAAAAAGAAAACACAGACACAGACAACGGCATGGTAATTATGAAAGGGAAAGGGGTGGGGGCAGGTGGAAGAAAGTAAAAGGGGGGTAAATGGTGATGGAAGAAGACCAGACTTCGGATGGTGAGTGCACAATGCAATGTGCCAATGATGTGTTGTAGGACTGTACACTTGAAACCTACAAAAATTTTTTTACTGATGTAACCCCAATAATTTCAATAAAAAATAAATAAATGGTTTAAAATACTAACCTTCTATCTTTTTTTAAAAATCCTGGACTATTACCATTTCCTGAAGTTCATGGCATTACATGTATGAGCCCCTTCCCTTGTTTGATTGTTGAACTAATTTTTAAAAGATTTTATTTATTTACTTTTAGAGAGAGGGGAAGGATGAGAGAGAGAGAGGAAGAGAGGGAGAGAAACACTGATTGGCTGCCTCTTGTACATCCTCTACTGGGGACCTGGCCCATAACCCAGGCATGTGGCCTGACTAGGAATCGAAACGGTGACCTTTTGGTTCACAGGCCGGCACTCAATCCACTGAGCCACACCAGCCAGAGTGAATTATTTTTTTAAAAACTAGTTTTGTTTGGTACCATTTTGTTTGGTACTGAAGGAGGGATTTTGTGGCCAAAACTTACACCTCCTCCATCACTATCTAGAAGTCAAGACTAACACTTAAGAGTCAGAAAGTCAGAAAGGATGCTATAAAGGAGAAGACATGGTGGCCAGAGAGACAGGAGGAAAACCACGAGACTGTGGTACCACAGAAGCCAATGGCAAGGCATTTCACAGCAGTGCAAGTGGTTGGCAGTGTCATATACCGAAAACGGACCATCATTAAATAAGACTGCGACATGTACACTAGTGTTGGGACACAAGAGTGGGATGCCAGACCCCAATACCAGAGGAAATAATTTTGTGAAGTTGACACCCTAAGCTACAGGTTAGATATTGCTGTTTGGGGGCTATGAAATATACTAGCAAAACTGGGTGCACAGTCAGATTTAGAGACTAAAAGCTCATTGTTACAAAAGAATTCCAATGATATCTACTGAAAATATAATTTAAAAAGACGGAAAGTATGAAAAATGTGAGGTTTGAGGCTGTGTGATTTTTGGGGGGAGGCTAGTTCATAGTATTCAAGTCCTTTGGGGATACTGGCCATAACTTGGACTTTCTAGGTAATGTGTTCACATCAATGTTTCTCCCCAATTACTACTTACCTACAGATACTACTAAAAGTTACACTTTACCCCAATTATTTACTATTACATTTTAAACATAAACTATCAAACACAAAACTTAAAAAGATTTCTGAAATAATTTTGCCTCCAAATAACGGTAACATTTTAAATCCCAACTAAGAAAGCTTAGCCTCTTATTTCAATTAACTACTCATTCTAGTTACCACAGAGTCTGGGTAAAGCCTTTTAAGGTGCTCCATAACCTCCGTTCGCCTTTGCTGCCGTTTTCCCTCGTGGTAATCAATGCCAGCATTCTGCAGTTCACTTCTGACAAGATTCACCTCTTCATTAACTTCAGAAATTCTTGACTTTGTTTTCTTAATTTCATCCACTAGGGTTTCCTCCTGCTGTTTTTTCTCTTTTAAGCAATCCCTACATAATAAGGACAACAATAAATTATATAGCAAAAAGAAAACCCCAAATCTAGGAATGACAAGGTACAATACACTTAGGTCTGACCTTGCAGGGCAATGGAATAGGGGTGCTCTAACAGTCTTAGCAGATGGAAAATGCTGCAATAAAATAAACCCAGTACCAAATTTGGGCAAAGAGATTTTGATCATTATTCAATGATTCAAAAGATAACGTATTTCTGGATACTGAAAAAGCAAGGATAGATCACTTTAACCACAGCAATCATCATGAGCTTAATAATAAGTAAATACCAATTTAAAAAATTCTTAATGGTAGAATACTTAGGTTGTACTACCTTTCATGACATAACTTTTATTATAAAATATCAATACCAAAAAGGAGTTTTAAGTTTCATCACTGATAAACATTTGTATTTTCAAAATGCATATATTTCATTCATGTGCTTAAGTGTAATTTTTAACTGTACACAATGAAATAAAAGTAATGGAGGAGCAAAAACACTGATACAATGAAAGTATTCATTTGATTGAATATACCACAAATAAACCAGATCCTTGAAATGTAAGATATCTGCAAGGAACTTTCTTTGTAAACAATACCCACATGCATGTTTTTGTGTACTCCTCCAGCTTCTCTATTCGTTTTTTATAATCTTCTATTTGTTCTTTTATTTGTTTTAGATTTTCCTAAATTAGAAATGAAACCTAAAATCAATTACAGCAACTCCAAATAAATAAAATCATTTATTTTTCAATAAATAAAATCAATTATATGCTTAGAACTTACTGTAACAACCTTAGTTGTTCTGAATTGGAAATATATAAAATATAATCACACAAAAATACTCATAAGAGCAAATTTTAATTTTGAAAAGGCCAGATAGTACAGAGCTTTCAGGTTACAGGAATCAGGGTTCAAACCTGACCACCAAGTTTACTCTGGTAAACTCAAACACCAACAGGATTATTTTCAAATATCTATACACAGTTCTTTATTCTCACATATCTGGAACTTTTTAATTAAAAAAATTTAGATTTGTACCAAATTGAGATGGAGTAAACAAGTCATCCACAGAGAAATAAAAGACAATGGAATAACAATAGAAACTAACTTTGAATGTGTGTTTTAATTAACAATTAAAAGAAAATAAATCTCAGAAAAATAAAAACAAGGAGTCCCTTTTCTGACTAATAGCAGTTAAGAAAAATAGCATCTTGCATTATAAAATTAGTTCATAAATGAAAAGATATGGTTTGCTAATGACATAGTAAAACTGAATATTTTACAAGAATATCAATCATTTCCTCTGGAACTTCTGCTTTGTGTTACTATAAATCTATCTGTGCTTTGTTATATATGATGAATCTTTTTAAGCATTTATTTTTCAATTACAATTTACATTCAATATCATTCTGTATTAGTTTCAGGTGTACAGCAAAGATGTTAGAAAATCATGTACTCTACAGAATAGTTCTGGCTGCTTCAAGTACCAGCCTGGCCCCACACATACTCATCCCAATATTAGTGACTATATTCCCTATACTGCAAACTAATTCATGCAATAAATGTGTATTCCCTGGCTACCATGTGCTGGGAACTAGACATACAATAAAGAACAGGAGACAGTCTCTGCTCTCAAGGACTAAGGTCTGGTGGGAGACAGAAAATTAAATAAGTAAATCTGGTAGAGTGGCTTAGTGTATGCAGGACCTATAAGGTCACTATAGGCTTGGGGCAGGAGGACTTCACAAAAGTCTCGATCCATTAACATTATCACTAAATCCAAATACAATTTGTATTCATGCCTTTAACCTCTCCCCTAATTCATCCTATGCACCACAGAAAGATTAATCTGTCTCATTCCATTACTAAGTAATTTAAAACCAGGAGTATACAAAAAAGTGAAAAATACAATTCTTTTCCAGTATACCACACCAGGAAACAGAACACCAAAGTTTTTAAAAACTATATCTTATTGATTTTGCTATTGCAGTCGTTCCAATTCTTCTCCATTTTATCCTGCCTCTGCCATCCACCTCCCTTCCTCCAGCCTCCCCGCCTCTTAGGTCATGTCCATGAGTCATCATACATGTAAGTTCTTTCGCTTCTCTATTTCCTGTACTATTCTTGACTTCCCCGTCTATTTTGTGCCTACCAACTATGCTTCTTATTCCCTGTACCTTCCCCCCCATACTCCCCTCTCCCCTGATAACCCTCTGTGTAATTTCCATTTCTGTGACTCTGTTCCTGTTCTAGTTGTTTACTTAGTTTTTGTTATCTAGGTTCAGTTGTTGATAGTTATGAGTTTGCTGTTGTTTTATTGTTTGTAGTTTTTGACCTTCTTCTGTTTTTTAAATAAGCCCCTTTAACATTTCATATAATAAGGTCTTGGGGATGATGAACTCCTTTAACTTGACCTTATCTGGGAAACACTTTATCTGCCCTTCCATTCTAAATGATAGCTTTGCTGGATAGAGTCATCTTGGATGTAGGTCCTTGCCTTTCATGACTTCAAATACTTCTTTCCAGTCCCTTCTTGCCTGTAAGGTTTCTTTTGAGAAATCAGTTAGTAGTTTTATGGGCACTCCTTTGTAGGTAACTGTCTCCTTTCCTCTTGCTGCTTATTTTTAATCCTAGGTGACTTCATTATGATGTATCTTTGTGTGTTCTTCCTGGAGTCCAATTTCTTTGGGACTCTCTGGGCTTCCAGAACTTCCTGTAAGTCTACTTCTTTTGCCAGATTGGGGAAGTTTCCCTTCAGTATTTGTTCAAACGAGTTTTCAATTTCTTGCTCTTCCTCTTCTCCTTTTGGCACCCTGATGATTTGGATGTTGGAATGTTTCAAGTTGTCCCAGAGATTCCTAAGCCTCTCCCCCCTTTTTTGAATTCTTGTTTGTTCATTCTGTTCTTGTTTGTTCATTCTGTTCTGGTTGGATGTTTATTTCTTCCTTTTGTTTCAAATCATTGATTTGAGTCCCAGTTTCCTTTCCTTCACTGTTGGTTCCCTGTACATTTATCTTTATTTCATCTTGTATAGCCTTCATTTGAAGACCAAGCTCAATCAATTCTGCACATTTTGATTACCAGTGTTTTGAACTCTGCATCAGATAGGTTGTCTGTGTCCTCATTGCTTAGCTTTTTTTCTGGAATTTTAATCTGTTCTTTCATTTGGGCCCTATTTCTTTGTCTCAGTGCATCTGTTATGTTGTAAGAGGCAGAGCCTTAGGTCTTCACCAAGGCAGGAAAATACTCCTTGCTGCATTATGGCGCTGTCTATGGGGGAGGGGTCAGAAAGAAAACAGTGCCCCTTTCTCTGCCCTAGTCCCACTTTCCAACCAATTCTCCTGTGAGTCTGGAAGTTCGTTCTGCCTTCACAACCCCCACAGTATCTTACAGCTAGAGGTTCTGAGTCTTAAGTTTCTGGTCAGCCAGCCCCGCCTCGCCCGTGTGGTCTGCCACCTTGCTGCACATCCTCTTCACCCATTCTACCAGTCGGATGAATGTTTAACTCCTTGGTTGTCAGAGTTACATGCCATTTGATTTTCTGGTAGTTCTGGTTGTGTCTTGTTTTAATTGGTGGTTATCCTTCTTTTGGTTGTGCGAGGAAGTGAAGTGTTTTTACCTATGCCTCCATCCTGGCAGGCACTGAAATACCAAAGTTTTCAAGTATAATTATTCCATGAAGGTACTTATTTCACTGTACTCACGTATCACACAAATTTGCTGAACAAACATCTGTGACAGGTGTCAGAGTTCTTAAAATGAGCAAGACACAGTTAATTTTCTCTAGGAACTCACACATTTTTGAAATTAGAGCCCTCATATTGAAATTTTAATATCTCACTTAAGAATTCCATGCAAAGGGGGGAAAAAACATGGTTCGTTAATAAATACAAAATTTAGCCAAGTGGAAAAACCTGCCTGTCTTCACTCTGGCCACGCCCTTGTGTGATGCCAGAGGGGCTTCTCTGTGCTCCTTACTTCACATGCCAGGTAGGTCTCTGGGCGGTAACAAGGGATAAGAGCCCGGAACAAACTTCAGACATGGCTTAGGCTGAAGAACGGACTCTTCCAGAGGAAATGTGAAAGGCCAGGGGCATCATCCTATGGGGAGGTGTGTCAGGAGCTGGGTACTCCACTGGACACATAGTGGAAAAATCAGATGGCCTTGGTACCTGCCATGTGGCATTGAGACGTCAGCCAAGTATGCTAACTGTCTGGGAAAGCCAGCCATTGCCCAGCACTGCCATCCTAGTATCTGTGGAAAGTTATAGCTCCTCCTGTCCAGAAAGGGAGTTAGCAATCCTGTGGGAAACTGAATATAGGTACAGATTTCTCCATCTCTCTCTAACTGGATATATTTTTTCTTCTATCAGTGTCTCCATATTCAAAAGACAACAGCAATCCAATCAACACTTACTGATCTCTACTAAGTACGAGGTCTACAATGTACATTATTATGAATCCTGCCTTTAAGAAGCTTCCAGTCTAGCAGAGCTGTACTAATTAACTGTACTTTCCTCCAATATGATAAAATCCCATAGAAATAGATTAAGAATAATGAGTGACTATATGCAGAAGAAATTATTTTCAGGTGTTTTTTGGCGAGGGTGGAGTGGGGAGGAAAGACAAGCTAGGTGACGCTTTGCAGTGTGGGTAACCATAGAATTCATCATGTAGAAATAAGTTTTTCCAAAATTAGCATGCACAAAGGCAAAACTGTGCAACGAGAATTTGGAGAAATCAGTGTACAGTTTTATAATGCAATACAAATTATACAAGTGTTTAAAAGTAAATGTCTGCTATGTTACTACATTTGTTTTATTCCTCTACAAAATACCCTTTTTTCTACTCATACGATTCCCCTACAACACACCACGAGGCAGCAGAGGGAGATACCAGGTGCTTGGGGCAGTATCTATCACACTCACTTTCATCGTATTCAACCTGCCCATCACTATGAGGCAGACACACCTATCCTCACTGTGCAAATGAAGAAATCAAAGTTCAGAGAAGTTAAATAACTCAGTTATTTACCAAGAACAAGTAAAGAACAAGGCAGAGTGGAAGCCAGGTCTGTCTTACTTTAAGGCAAATCATTATAATGCTGTCATTTAAAAAAAGATCTTATTTCTTTCTAGAAAGGGGCGGAGAAGAAGAGGGAGGAAGAGAGGGAGAGGAACACCAGTGTGCGAGACACATCCATCAGCTGTTTCTACACACCTCCAGTGGGGGACCTGATCTGAAACCCAGGCATGTGCCCTGACTGGGGACTGAACCAGTGACCTTTCGCTTTGCACACCGGCAGTGAATCCACTGAGCCATACCAGCCAGGGCTATAATGCTATCTTGATGGTTAATTCTCATGTAGACTATTATGCTCTTCTAGGGCTATGTCCTTATTGTTTCCAAATAACCCTGCATTCACCTCTATTATGATATCTAATTGTTTTTTCCTTCATCTATCCTCCTCCTAACCTCACTGACCTGTACTAAATGTAAAAACAGAGGCTCTATCATCTGCTAATGTCTATCACCACATACATGCACAGAAAATGCTTACTGACTGTATGAACAAAGGCACTATCTATATCTTAGACCATAGGAGTATCTACATGATACTAATGAGCATTAAGAGGTAATCCAGAATTTTTTCATTAATCACTTATGTCTGATACAAATCCGCTTATATATTGAAAAGCTAATAGGTAGTAAAATTTCACTGAAAATAATTCTAAATCGTGACTGCACAGATCAAGGTACCTGAACTTCTCCACGCCTCCTCTTTTCAAATGCCAGTCTTTCTGTATCAGCCTTCTGTTCCCACTGCAGTTTTTCCAGTTGTTGGTTCATTATGGCCACCTTCTTTCTTACTTGCTCCTTAAGTTCTTTATAACGATTCAGCTGTGCAAAGAGCAATTAAAAATGGCTAACTCAAATCCTTTTTAAAAATCCTCACCCAAGGACATGTTTATTGATATTGGAGAAGGGGGAGAGAGAGCAAGAGAGTGAGAGCCAGACAAACACCTACCAGTTGCCACCTGCAAGTGCCCAACCAGGGATCGAACCCGAAACCTAGGTACGTGCCCAACCTTTCAGTGTACAGGACAACACTCCGACTGACGGAGCAATCTGGCCAGGATCAGGGGAAATTCTTTATATGATACTCTTTACTAATGGATAATCTTACTAATAGATGACCTTACCAAAAGTGTATTTTACACAAATTAGATCAGAATTGGCCATCTTCTCCAGATAAGATAATGGGAACTTAAAATGAATGTTGTACTTAAAACTGTTTAGGTACATCAATAAGGCTTTTGAACTCTGTAAGGTCTAAAAAATTCTTAAGAGAAAAAGGAGATTAAAACTAGTAATCTAAAGGAAGAGGAGCTCAGAGAAAACGATGTATTTTTCAAATCTATACAGTCACTAATATTTTAGTATATGTATTGTAATATAGGATTATTATTAAGTTAATGAACGAGATGATAAAAATTTAGTTGAATGTCTAGAAAATCTGAATTACCAATTTTGGAATACCAACTATTGATTTATAATTAAATCTTACATACTGAATTGGACATTAATTCATCACTTAACATTCTACATCACCTTAAGCAATCAATTTCCCTTCTGTCAATTAAGTGTTCATGTCTTTTCAAAGCCATGTGTATCTGGTTTTTAAGTTTTCATAATATTCAGGAAAGGAAAAAATGATTCCTTTAAAAATAAAAGAATATAATTTCTTTTTATTACAAGGATACCATGTAATCTTCTTGAAGTATTTCCTAACTTGAATAAATTCAAAAATGTTAATGCCATTTAATCTTATAAAGAAAAAATAGCCTAAAGATTAAATTTAGATTTCATATACAAGTTGAAAAATTTAAATCCCCATAATGTAGGTTCTGAGAACACTCTCTTCAACTATCATAAAGAGAGGTCATTCTTCAAATTCTTCCTAATTAAAAGGAGAAGCTGGAGACAACAGAAACAAAGATTTCCCTTATGTTGACTTTTCACCTGACTGGCTTCTAATTCAATGTCTCGCACTTTCCGTAGGACTTCTTCCTCAATCTGCTTCTCAAAGCTTTTCCACGCAGCGTCTAAATCAACCAGCTCTGTCTCTAGGGCTTTTATGTCATCTTCCTGTTTAGAACATTGTTTTTCACTGTCCTTCATTGATTTTTTAGCCACTTCTAATTTCTTGAGGTGGTGAGAAGTGTTTTCTTTGGCTTTAATATATTGAGGCCTCTTCTGATTTAAAACTGCTTCAAGAGATCTAAAAATAAATATAAAGTTTGCTTTAAAGGAAAGTAAAATTTATGATATATAAAGTCTTTTGACCAAATCATACATTTAAAAATAAATTGTAAAAACTGACTTTCAGAGACCATAAGCACATCAGTGGCTGTCAGAAGTTAGGGGGAGGATTGAATAGTTGAAGCACAGGGGAATTTTTAAAAAGATTTTGTTTATTTATTTTTAGAGAGAGGGCAAGGGAAGGAGAAAGAGAGGGAGAGAAACATCAATGTGTGGTTGCTCCTAGCACATGCCCGACTGGGGACCTAGCCCACAACCCAGGCATGTGCCCTGACAGGGAATTGAACCAGTGACCCTTTGGTTCCCCAGCCAGAGCAACAGAGGAATTTTTTAAGAGTGGTAAAATAACCTGTATGATACTGTAATGGTAGAATATAACATCACCCATTTGTCAAAACCTACAGAACTTTACAGCACCAAGAGTGTACTTTAATGCATGTAATTTTTTAAAAAACCACTTAGGGGCGCCCAAGGCATTCTAGATGGAACACAGAAGTGACAAAACTGTATTACATATATATGAAACCACCTTCCTGAAGGGGATAAAGGTGCTAACCGAGGTAACTTTGGAAATGAATAGAGGCTGTAAAACTACACGGAAAAGGAACTGTAAGCCCTGGCTGGTATAGCTCAGAGGATTGAGCGCGGGCCTGTGAACCAGACGATCGTGGTTCAATTCCCAGTTAGGGCACGTGCCTGGGTTGCAGGCCAGTTCTCAGCAGGGGACTCACGAGAGGCAACCATACATTGATATTTCTCTCCTTCCCTTCTCCTCTAAAGATAAATAAAATCTTTTAAAAAAAGGAACTGTACATAAGCATCATATGCTAGCTGATAAAACTGCTCCCTAGGAGGGTATGGATTAAGAATTCTGATACTGCCATGCATGATCACTGGAATTGAACAATTAAGCAAATGAATGGCATTTTGTGGAAGGCAGTTTTCTTACTCTTAGAGTGGGAGGTTGTAGATAAGCAAGGATAGGTCAACATCGACAGTGATGTCAGGTTGATATTATGATACATTGGAGATATGTCGCATGACATCTATGATAGATTAACATCTCTGATATAGTGGGATGAGAATGGCATTTTTCTACTACTGTGATTTTCTTCCCCCAAATTCACAAACCCCAATTCTGAGAAAACTTACAGACAAATCCCCAATGAGGAACATTCAACAAAAACACTGAACCAGCACTCCTTGAAACCGTTAAAGCTATCAAACAAAAGGAAAGTCCGAGAAACTGTCACAGCAAGAGGAGTCTATGGAGATGTGGTGACTCAAAGAAATATGGTATTCTGGATCCAAAAAAAGACAATAGGTAAAAACTAAGAAAATAATGAACTCTGGACTTCAGTTAACGGTAATGTATTCACACTGGGTCATTAGTTCTGACAAATGTAACATACTGATAAGGTAAGATGTTAAAAGCAGGAGAAACTGAGTGTGGAGAATACAGGAACTCTGTTCTCTATAATTTTTCTGTTATCTAAAAGTATTCCAAAGTGAAAGTTTATTTTAAAAAATCAACTTTCAAAATGTCACTTTTTATTTTCTCTCTTGATCTACATAAAATCTGTTAATAACTATTTTTAAAAACTCACTTTAATTCTTTTTCTGTTTGTTGTAGCTGTCTAGTTAGCATTCCATGTTCCTTTTTCTTGGCTTTCACTACGGTTTCACGACGAGAAAGAGACTCTTTTGTAACACTTAAATTTGTATTTGCCTGTTCTAACTCATTGTTCAGAAAATGAATTTTTTTCTCATTATGATATAGTTTGAAAAGCTGCAGTTGAATCTTGTTTATTTTCAGTTCTTCAAGAAGACTCTGGTACCGTTCTGCCTATAAAACAATTCAACAATAGTTAAATGGAAGTATATTTAAAACAAACTTTCATAAACTCAGCTATAATGCTAACAAATGATTTGTAATGAATATTATGAAACAGTATTCTCACTAAAAGTAGCATTATTTGGAGGTTTCTAGATACACTGTTACAGTAAAGCAGTAAAAGAGTACATAATTTTTAGATTTGTTCACTCAGTGGTACGGGGGTAAGAACAGTGGAGCGATATCCGCCAACCTGTATCGTCATCCCATTTCAGTCTTCACTTCAGAGTGTGGCAAGTCCATAAACATTTCTGACATCAGCTTCATTTGAAAACTGAAGGCAGTTATATGACTTGTAAGACCCCTGGCAACTTTAAATCAATGATTCCAGGAAAAATTCCTGCTCCAGGCTGTAATTTTTCTACTAAGAGAACTAATAGGACTATTACAATTCTAAACTACCTATGAAACAGCTTTTGTACTATTAATGAAGGAATGGGCTGTCTTGAGAGGAAGGCTCCTCATCGACGACGTATTCTGTGCAGCAGGTAAGCGGCCATCTGCCAGGATGTTGTAAAAAATAATTAGGAAGTTGGACTATTCTAACTGCTCTTCCAATGTTTCGAGTTCTACAATCCTTCATTTCTATAAGCTGCTTCAGTGTAAGTACTATAAAAGGGTCACTGGTTCAATTCCCTGTCTGACTTTCAATGACAAAACGGAGGACATATACACACATGTAAAAACATGAAGAAACAAAAAAATCACTAATAAGGAACACATCTACCTCTCATTTATTTCAAATATTTTTTGACTGCCTACTATGTGCCAGGACCTGTTCTTGGGAATACAGTGAAGAACAAGATAGAAACAGTCTCTGCTCTTGTATACTTATAATCTAGTCATTCTAATGGGGTGGGAAGGAATGAAGAGAACTCAGAGGGAAATTAAGCAAACAAAGAAACAAGATCTCCTATAGCAATATATACTACAAAAGAAACAAAATGGGATAATGCAGTAGTACCAGGGAAGGGGTAGGGAGAAGGTGCTAGTTTAGACTAAGGGCACAGATGGCAAATGCTTGCCCAAGAAAATGGCTTTTTAATGAGAAGCTGAATGACAGCATTAGCCCTGTATAAATCAGGCATACAGCTATCTAGACAGAGGAAACATCAAACGCTCCAGGCTAGAATGAGTGTGGGGTATTCAGTAAATAGTAAAGGTCAGTGTGGTATTAGAGGAAGTTAAGACTTGAGGAGTGAAGAGGGGCCAAATCAGAAGGCTGGACAGGATGGCAGATTCTCAGTGCAGTGGGAAGCATTGTACCGGAAGAGGTTTTATACAAGAGAAAGGCAGAATCTGATCTGCATTTTAAAAAGATCACTCTAAACACAAACAATTTATCAACCATTACACAAAGCGCTCTACTACCCAATGTGAAAGGTACCAAGAAATTATCACAGAACAGCGTTTGCAAAGCATGGCCATGGCCTCCTAGGGGGGGTCCCCAACCCCATATTAGGGAGTCCCTGGGATCAGAAATATTTTCATAATAATACTAAGACTTTGCTTTTTTCATTGTGTGAACATCTCCAGTGATGGTACAAGAGCCAGTGGTGAGTAAAGTGGCTGGGCCTCGACACAACTAACATTTAATACAGAACCAAAGGTGAGAATTCATCTGTCTTTTATTAAGCTAGACATTAAGATTACAAAAATGTAAAACAATGTTACACTTTTAATTAGTTTAGAAAAATGCAGTTTTTCATAAAAATGCTATTTATGTTAACATGTAATGAGGTTATTATTGTTATTTTTACACTGATCATTAAAATATATTTTAAAAACTTCCAAGTTTTAATTTCAAATACAATAAATATTGGTGGACACAACCCACATGAGCAGAAACTGTCTGTGGTCCCTCGTAATTTTTAAGAGTATAAGGGGATGAGAACTGGAATTCTGAGAACCCCAGCCATGTAAGGTGTATACCCTTCAGGTTTATTTTTAGTTGGGAGAAGAATCATTTTTGTAGTTCACACTGTCCTACCTATTTGGGGAAAAAACAACCCAAAAGTCGAAAAACATATCAAAAAGTTTATCTTTAATGAATTTGGGGCTTTGTTATATCATTAAAAGAACCTTATTAGTAACCCCAAGACAATATTGAGCAATTTTGACAGTTCTCGTATCCAACACTCAAGGGGTTACATCTTCATGACGCCTTACCTCTTCTTTCTCTAATTTTGCATGTTTACGCTCTGCAGCTATGTTTCTTTTCTTATTAAAATTAAACTGTGCATCCTCTTCGGCTCTCTGTAACTTTCTTTTCTTTTCCTCATATTCTCCTATAAGCTCTCCTGAAGCGCTGATTTCCTCAAAAAACTGGGTTCTTTCTCTGGGTTTTTTCATAGAAATTGACTCTACAGTTCCCTTTTAAAAAGAGTAAAGCACACCAACATATAAGTTATAGTGGTATTTTTCAAAATCATAAACCAAATAGCCTGAACAGCTACTTACCTGAAAAACCAGACAGTTCCGTGCCTTGACTACTACACCTATCTTTTCCAGCTCTGCTACGTAAGCAGAACGGCTCACAGGATTATCATTAAAACGGAATTCTGAGCATCCCCCTAAAAAGAAATAAAGACTGTCGTAGGAGGTATAAATGCCAGACATATTTCACCAACTACTGGAAGTTTCATAAAATTATTTTTATTGAAATGGCCAGTTATCCAATAGTATGCATGTTAATAAATGCATTTAGTCAATCAACAAATATTCCCTACGCCAAGGAGTATTCTCAGCGGTAGACAAAACAGACAAAAGTCTGATTTCAAGGAGTGGAGACAGGTCAAAACAACGTATGTAGGCAAAATCAGTGTCACGTGAGGAGGTGTTAAGTGTTAAGGAGTAAGCAAAATAGAATGGGGGAGGGGATATGAAAGTTCTTGTGTAGCGGGACTAGGCCTTGCAATTTTAAATAGAACGGTGATCTGAACTGGGTATTCCCCACCCAAATTCATATTGAAGTCTTGACTCCCAAAGGTGATGGTATTACTGGGTAGGGCCTTTAGGAGGTGATTAGGTCATGATGATGGAACCACATACCTGACAAGGGGTCAATATACAAAATATATAAGGAACTCATATAACTCAATAGCAAAAAACCAAATATATAACATGGGAAAATAACCTGAATAGATATTTCTCAAAAGATGACATGTAAATGGCCAAGTATCTGAAAAGGTGCTCAATGTTAGAAAAATATCAGGGAAACGCAAATCAAAACCACAATGAGGAATGACCTCACATCTGTTAGAATCAGAAAGACAAAAGGCAAGTGCTGGTGAGGACGTGAAGAAAAGGGAAGCTCTGTACATTGCTGGCTGGAATACAAATTGGCACGGGCATTATGGAGAACATGAAAGTTCTTCAAGATTAAAAACAGAACTACCTTGTGATCTATCTAGCAATCTCTTATGAGTATATATTCAAAGAAATGCAATCACTATCTTGAAGAGATACCTGCACTCCCCACGTTCACTGAAGCATTATCAACAATAGCTAAGGAATAATCTAAATGTCTGTCAGGGGATAAGATAAGAAAACATGGGAATATTATTCAACCTAAAAAAGAAAGAAATCCTGTGATTCTCCATGTCACGGATGAAGCTGAGGATTTCATGCTAAGTGAAATGAGCCCTGCACAGAAAGACAAATCTGCATGACCTCACTGTACGTATGTGGAATTTAAAATAGTTGAAACTCACAGAACATTTAGTACAATGGTGACTGCTAGGGGTCAGGAGAGAGGAAAGTGGGGAGATGGTCAAGGGGTACAAAGTTTCAGTTACACAGGATGTAAAGTTCTGGAGATCTGATGTAGAGTGGTGTGACTGTGGTTAACACTGCCATACTGTACACCTCCAATGTGGTAAGAGGGCAGTCTCACCACACACTAGCATTTTCACACACATGCACCAATGGTTACCAGATGAGATGATACAATTGTTAATTAGGTTCATTATGTCACTTATTTCACAATGTATACTAAAACATTAAGTTGAATACCTTAAGTATATACAACCTTTGTCAATTATACATTAATAAAGAGGAAAAATTATGATGGTTTATTAAATAAATAGAATAGGCTGAGGAACCCTTAGTGAGATAGAGATTTTAGAGTAAAAGCTGAAAGAAAGTGAGAAAACCAATTAAGATATCTAGGTAGTAAAAGGAAATACTTAAATTAGACATGAAGGTACAAGTATGTAAATATTTCTAAAATTAGCTGTGATTGAATTTGGGGAAAATTAATGAAACAGCATCTATACATTAGAATATTACATCCATGCTCCAGTGGGCCAGACTGAAAATAGCAACCCCCCCCAAAAAAAACAACCAAGAAGCACCTATTTTATGAGGCTCTGTAAACTCTTAGCATATTGAAAAAAAATACATAAACACCCTCAGTCGTTTACTCAGAAAATAGGGATTTCAGGAATCAATCCCAGAATACAAATTCTGATATTTCACTGAAGTTGCTTTTTGATGGCAGATGAAACCTGCTATACAAACCAAAACTATGCACACGAGTCGTTCATCACTAACAGAACCAATAAACACCACGAGGAACCTCGGCAAGGACGTGCGACTTCTCCGTCCTTCCCGCGGCCCCCTCCTTCGTCTTCACTAGCGCCCAGGCAGAAAGACGCGGTCGGACACCAGAGGCGTCTGCTCCACGGAGCGTCGGAGCGGGGCGCGGCGGGGGCGGGGCGGGGCGGGCGCGGGATGGGGCCCCCGTCACTGGCTGCTGGGAACCGCTCTCCCCAGGAAAGGAAGACTCGCCAGCCCGCGGCTAGTGCGGCGGGCGATCCGACCTGGCTCTGGAAGCACCGCATGGCGCCTAAGCCAACATCTACAAAGGTCTACCTCGGATAATCCTCGCGAATGTTTTCTCCTCTCCACTGTCCTCCACGTACACGATCTTCACACTCGCGGAAGGGGCCACAGGCTTCCCGACGTGCGCGCCGTGAATGAGTTCTTGAATATGTTTCACTCTCAGATTGGCTATTCTCTCTGCCATCACAAAACTGAGTGCATCCATCACGTTAGACTTTCCTGGGGACGAGGAGAGGGAGCAGGAGTTATTCACTCTCCATGATAAAAACAAGCCTCGCCCAGGGCGCAAGGGACCACGGGACGCTGGTGCAGGCGACACGCCCGTCCGTCCGCGCAGCCGGCCGCGTCCGCACCCCAGGGCGTGCGACCCGTGTCTCCCGGCGGCTGCGCCCGCCCGAGCACGAAGCGGTGCGGACTCGGAGCCCCAGCCCCCGCGAAGCAGGGCGCCACGGCCCGTCGCCGCCGCCTCCGGGTTCGGCGCGGCCCGCCCGGAGCGGCCAACGCCGCCCAGGCCGCCCGAGCGGGCGCCCGGGGACTGGGACGGGGCAGCCTGCGCCCGACTTCGCGCGCGCGGCCGCACGCGGCGCGGAAACACCGACCGGCGGGGCGCGCCCGGCGGCCGCTCGGGGACAGCGGGCGTCGCGCTCGGCGGGCGGGCGAGTGGGGCACGTGGGGCACGTGGCGCTCGGACGGGGACGGACAGGGACTGGCGGGGGAGTGTCACAACGGCCTGGCGACAGGCTCCGACGGCGCCCCTCGTACTTCCCAGTGAACAGAACGCGGTCACTTTGGAACTAGTGTGAAGTGTGCGGAGCTCGCCGGACCCTGAAAGGTCAGGGCGCGGGCGAGGCGGCCTGGAGGTCGAGCGTGCGCCCGGGCCACCCCGTCGCCTTCTGCCACCTGTCAGGAGGCGACAGTCCCTGTCGGGCCGGAAGCCCCGGAGGAGCGAGGGTCGGGCTCAGTCCCCGTAGAAATATGCCAACCGCGGCCCCCTGCTGCCCGGCCCTTCGCCGCGGTGACAGAGGTGACCCCGGCCCTGGGCCGGCTCACACGCGGTGCCCGAGCTCGGGCGGGAAGGCCCGGGGTGCCGCCCGCCACTCCCCGGGGCCCCGGAGGGTCGCCGACCGCTGGCGACAAAATGGCCGCAGCGCCCGCGGGGGAGGGGGGGCGCAGACGCGCGGGGGGCCCGGCCGGCGCGTCCTTAGCGCCGCACCCTCCCGAGCCGCCTCGGCCCCTCCAGGCCCCGCTCCCACGCGGTCGTCGGGGCAGAGGGTCGGGGTCGAGGGGCGGAGGTCGAGGGTCAGCCCCCGGGTCCGGCGGCAGGTGCCCGGGTCCGGGCCCGCGGCCGCCCTCGCGTCCCCTCAGGCAAAACGAGGCCAGGACGCCTGCTGCGCTCCGGGCTCCAGTTACCGGAGCCGTTGGGGCCGATGATGCAGGTGAACCTCTTGAAAGGGCCGATGACCTGGCGGCCCCGCCACGACTTGAAGTTCTCCACGAGCAGTAGCTCCAAACGGCCCATGGCTGCGCCCGCCGCGCCTCAGGGGTGTCCTCACACGCCGGACGAAAAGCGCGGGAACGGCCTTGCGACGTCTCGCGAGAGGAGGGGGCCACTACTCGACGAGCGCCTCGCCGTTCCTTGGCAACCGGGCTGTTTACGTTTCCGAGGAAACCTGATCTCCGCTCGCCCCGCGCGGTGGGAGAAGGCGGCACGGAGAGGCTGGGGAGCCGGCTCCTACCTGACCCGCCCACCTCCTAGGAAGAGAGCCTCGCGGGGCTCCCTCTGGTCTTATGGTTTAGTCTCCTCTTTATCTCGCGTGGTTTAAAACTTCTTAGAATTCCTGGAGGATTCCCAGCCATGGAGGTAGTGCAGCCCAAGGACCTGCAACAGTACTTTGGTTTGGCCAGAAGAAGGAATGTGGAGTTGTGCAGGCAGAAACGGGTCTTCGACGCCAGGAACAGGATCATCGGGGTAAGACCCTCGGCCCAACAGGGAAGGGGCCCCGGGGCAATGAGGAGGGGCAGGTTGGGGCAAGAGCTGGGCGCGGGAGAGAAGAGATGGATCCCTCTAATGAAACTGTTGATCTAGGTACAGCCAGACGGCACCAGGCGTTTACGGGGTGTGTGGGGCGGGGCGGGGAGGACTAGCTCGATATATTGACTTTACTGAAGATGAGAGAGGCCCTAACAGAAGAATTACACTCCCTCTCAGGCAAATGGAGTCCTGCAGCGGGCAGGGAGGTGGCTTGGAGTCTGTGGCCAGAGACTAAAATGGGTTCTCGCTCAGCCAGATTTTCTGCATTGCCGGCGGTTCCTTCTAATCCACTAATTTGACCAAATTCCTACTTTGTAGCACGCCCAAGCTGATGCCCAGAGATGGGGGATAAGGCAATTCTTGACCTTTAAGGTTTATGGCCCAGTGGAAGAGGCAGGCTGTAAAATGGTCACATTAAAATGTAGGGAAGGAGGGGAGGACAAACTGAGGCTAGAAGAGGAAATCAGAGAGGGCGTCCCAGAGGTGGTGATGTCTAAGCAGTGTTGTGAGGATGGGCAACTAAGGTAAAGGGGAAGGAGGACAGAGAAGAGGACAGGTTGAGGAGCCAGCTGTAAGCAAAGGCTTTCAGTTATGAAAGACCAGATGTGAACCTAAGGCAATACCTTGACAGTGGGGCAAGGATAAAAAGATAAGTGGGACTGTTAATAATGGAATGCGGTTATCTGGCTCTGACTCCTCTGTCCTTGTTTTCCATTCCAGGGAGATGCAGAAGCCTGGGATATTCAGGTTCACAACCAAAAGATAAAAGAAGCAACTGAAAAAGCCAGGCATGAAGCATTCGGTGAGCTAAGTGCATCCATTATGTTAGGTTTTCCTAAATGCCTGTCCCAGCAGTGTGGGGCCGTGTGCCTTTACACGCCCGCCCTGTCACATATGTACAAACTTGCCATTTTTACTCTCTTCCTCCTTTTAAAATTTCACCATTCCTTTTGCCCAGTTAACTTAACGTGCTCATTCGACCTTCATTAAAAGAAAAACAGCTATTCTGTGTGAATTCTATGAAAGATATTTTGAGGATAAATGCATGTTTTCAGAAAAAAAAACCCTGGTTATGAAAAACCTTGAACATGCCCATTCTCTGCCCAAAAGTTTAAGACCTTCTGCCAGGGGCAGCCTTTCACACTGGACGGCACACACGAACTCCCAGCTCACACCCCTGAGCTGGCTCAGAACTAGGCATGGTTCAAATAATAGTGTTCTAGCTCTTAGATAAATTTTTCAAACAGAATTCATTTTCCCACATCATATGCAACAATTTCAGCTTATTCTGTTACAGCACTATAAGGATTTTTAAAATAGAAAAAAGCAGGGGTCCCACATTCTTATGGGACCCGCATATATACATACATAATAAATGTGGTTATTTTCTCCTGTTTAGAAATAATAGAGAAAAGGGTACAAAATTGTATATGCAGTGGGTTATCAATTAAATTTTAAAACATATGAAAGATACGCCTAGAAAAGGAAAGGAAATATGCCCAATCGTTAGCAGTGGTGATGTTGACATGATGAAATTACGAGTGAAGTTTATTTTCTTCTTTATACTGTTCTGTGTTTTTTACCCTTTTAATTTTTAGTTTAAAATAAATCAAACTTACAAAAATAATACGAGCGATACATACCTACCCACCACTAGATTAAATGTTAACATTTGCCAAATTGGCTTTAGATATATTTTAAGAATGCTTTTTGAAAATACATGTATATTTCTCACCTCATCATTTTCCTCTTCCTCCCTCTTCTGAGATATGCACCATCTCCACGCCATGGATGTATGTACCCATGACCACCTAATGCAGTTTTTTTGTGTTTTAAAATTTTACATACGTGATATAATATTGCATCAATTCTTTGTAAGTTTTTTAAAAGTTCAGTGTTGTATATTTAAACTTAATCAATGACATGCACACAGAATATTCATTTTAACTGTCTTCTGATATTTCATTAAATAAACTAAGTACAGTTTATTATCCATTGCTCCACTGATGGCTCATTTGGATTTCCCACTCTTTTCAATAATTGCAAGTGGTGCTGCATGACTAGCCTGCACTGTGCCCCTGTGCGTGTGAGGGAGTCACAGCACGTGCAGAAGTCACGTTGTGAGGTCGAGGATATGCATGTGTTCGGTTTCGCGGGGTGTTGGAAGATTGCTTTCCAAAGTTGTGAGTGTACCAAGTTATACTTGCACAGGCAGGGAGAGAGGAATCTCCTGTCCCCACATCTGAACACCTGCCATCATTAGCATCTTTAATGTTTTGCCAATTTGTGGGATGTTTCTAACCGTCTTGGAAGGTTGATCATTTTTTCACAAGTGTATCAGGTATTCAGATTTTTCTATTTGCCTGTTTCTATCTATCCTTTGCCCGTTTTTTGGTTGGGTTATTTGTTTTCTTAATTGATTTAAAGGTGTGCTTTGTACGATCAGAATTCTAATCTTTTAATGGTTATGTTACCTTTTTGGAGGGTTGTACTACTTTTAGAATCACTAAAAATAATTTTTTAATGGAATCAAATTTATTTTTTTCTCTGAATCTTAAGGTTAGGAATAACCTCTGTCCCTTCCAGCTGCTGAAATGAGGCACAATGACAAAATCACATGCCTTTTAGAAGACAGGCTACGAAGAGACAGGAAAAATGTCTGCAAAGCCATCAACGACTTCCAGCAGAGCTTTCAGAAGCCAGAAACTCGTCGGGAATTTGACCTGTCCGACCCGCTAGCCCTCAGGAAAGACCTGCCAGCCCGGCAGTCCGATAATGACGTTCGGAACACGATATCGGGAATGCAGAGATTCATGGGAGAGGATTTAAATTTCCAGGAGAGGAAGAGATTCCAACAGGAACAGAACAGAGAATGGTCCTTGCAACAGCAGAGGGAACGCAAGGATGCTCAGGCCGGCCAAAAATGTGCAGGTGAGGAGCGAAAAACAGCTTGGTTTCCGTGCTTTCGTGAACAAATCGACTCCTGTTTGGGGGGGGGGGGTGTTTTGTTTTGTTTTGTTTTGTTTTTTAAGTCCTATTCGTGTGCTGCTTTGGCTGTGGAGTGGGGGACATCATCACCTGTGTTTCAGCATCTGAACACCTCCGGTCACGCGTCCTGTAGGAACACTTTCCCAGCTTGTCCTCCTTCTGGGCTCAGCGGGGGGTGGAGGCCCCCGTGACTCAGACGCAGGCCCTGCCCTCAGGGTGTTTACAGTCTGCCCTGGAGATGCAGGGAACGACCTGGGTCCAGCCTGTGTCCGGAGGAGTCCAGTGAGACTCCCCCCACACCTGGCCTCCCACCTCCGGCAATGGGAGCTCCCTTCTTCCAGGCACCCAGGCCCCAACGAGAGTCATCGTGACCCTTTTGTTTCCCTCAAATGCTACATCGAGTCCAACAGGAAGCCATCCACATCTCGACTACCTTTCGCCACTCCCGCCATTACCACTCTGGACTCAGTTGTCATCGTCTGTCTGCAGGATTGCTGCCACAGCCTCTGCTGGTCTTCCTGCTGCTGCCCTTGTCCCCTTCTGACCCCATCTCTCAGCCCAGCAGCCAGAATGATCCTTGTAAAGGTGAAGCTACCTAGCTCCTTTGCCTCAAAATCTTCCAGTAGCTTCTTATTTTACTCAGTAAAAACCAAATTTATTTCAAGGGCCAACAAAGCCCTCAATCTGACCTCACCTCCTGCAGCAGACCTCCTGCCGCCCTTCATCCTTCCCACCCTCGCCACCCTGGCATGCTTGCTATTCCTAGAGGGTAACTGTGTCAGACTCACTTCTGCCTCAGGACATTTGCATCTACGGTTCCCTCTGCCCAGAAATATACTCCCCAGATCTTTGCATGGGTGCCCCCTCTACTTCTTCAGGTCTTTGCTGAAGTGTTGCCATACCAGTGAGGCCTCCACTGACCACTATTACAAGTTGTAATCTCCCCTGTCCCCACATTTCCTACCCCTCCCTTGCTTAGTTTTCCCCCGTAGTGTTGCTCAGTGACATACTGCATGGGTATATATTTATTATCCCTTTCCCCAGCACCATCTCCTTAGCCCCATAAAAGTGGGAGATTTTGTCTATTTTATTCACTGCTCTCTCCTTAGTTCCTGGCACATCGATAAATATTTGTTGAAATAATCCTTCATAGGGCTTTGAAAACCTCATCCATCCCCAGGTACCCCACTTCCCCACTCTGGCATGGAGCTTTGTCTCGGCTTTGGACTTGGTCTTCGAGCTGCCCCTAGAAGTCTTCTTAGGCATCTCCCAACACCCTGGAGACTAACCTGGCATTTCTCCCTGGCCCCGCCACCCCCAGCCCCCTCCCTCACTAATACCTCCTTCCCTGAGTCAAGCCAGAGAAAGCTGCGGGCGCTGGTAGACCCCCTCTTGTCCCCAGGCCATCCTCAGCTGCCATCCCTTCTTATCTTCCACATACATTTCTGACTCTCATCCCTCCTGCCACCACGGTGCTGCAAGCTGCCACCTTTTCACCTGCATGGACCACACCAAGGACCTTCCCGTTGTCTTCCACTTTCTTTCTTGTCCCTCTCCGTTCCATTCTCGACAGAGCAGTCAGAGCGCCACTTTCTAAACAATGTCAAGGTGAACAGTGCCACCCGACTCCCTCCGTCCCGGCTTAACACCCTCCAGTGGCTTCCCATTACCTATGGGGTACAGTGCGAAGGCTGCCTGGGGCCTGCAAGGCCCTGAGCGTGGGCCCACTGCGCACCTCTCTGATGTCACCTTACATCCCCCACCCCACTCACTGTGTCCTGGCTGCTCTGGCGTGTTTTCACTTCTGGGTCCTGACAAAATCTCCCCACTTGAGAACCTTTGCACCTGCTCTCCGCCCAGCTCCCCGTGTCCTTCAGGACTGAGCTTAAACGCCCCCTCCTCCTGGCGGACCCCTCACTGCCCAGCCTCCAGCCACCTGGTCAGGCAGCCCCTGCATATTCCCTCCGTAATGCTGTCGCAGTTTGTCGTAATCCGTCGGTGTTTGATCATTAGTCACATGTCTCACGTCCTGGACGGTGAGTGCCCGCCGCACCCTGGGCTCCCAGTGGAGTGTGTGGCCGGCCCACGGGAGGGTCTCAATAGCTCTGTTACGTGAATGGACTCAGAAGGTGAGAGGGGAAGCTGAAGCGAGCAGAGGCCAGAACTCACTGCCGAAGAGTTAGGTAACTTTTTTCTGCCTTTTTTAGTTGAATGTATTGGGGTGACCTTTGTTAATACAGTTATGTAGCTTCAGGGGCACAGTTCTATAAGGCTCCTCTGGGTATCTGTCTCTGCTTTGCGACTTGGAGAGCAGACCTGCAGGCACGAACGCCTGAGGAAGGGCCTTCTGGTCGCCGATTTGTTTTAGTATGGCACCGCCCCTGCGCAGGGGGGGCTGTCCTGCCTCGCGGTGGGGGGGCGGGGGCCAGAAAGGCCAGGTGAGGCACAGGTTGGGTCAGCAGCTGGGAAGTGCCTGGGCTGAACCAGGAGACTCTGTCTCCAGATCTTTCCATTCTGCAGTTTGGACGCTGCACTTTCAACCCCTCCTCCTCCTCCTCTTGGCAAAGTGCAGCTGTCCAGGTTGTCTGTTCCCTGACACCACTTCCTCTGGGGAGCCCATCTGGTTCCCATGGCAGAGCTCCCCCTTTCTGGGCTCCCACCATCCCCTCCTGGCTGGTTGTGAGGATGCAGAGGCCTGAGAGGTCAGGGAGGGCAGGGAGCCCACTGTGGCCTGCCAAGACCACAGCAGGCATCATCGATCTGAGAGCTCTACCTGAATTAGCTCATCGAGGTCTCTCCCAGGTGCTTCTGGGGCACCTCCAGGCTGTAGATGAGAGCTGGGTAAGGAGCGGACACTGGAATGGAGACCCTCAGGGTGCTCTGTGTGCCTGGGAGGGTGCTCTAGGTGGGCACCAAGGTTAGCTTGCATGTTGCTTCCTTCCAGAGGACCTCTACAGGCAGACCAGGCTGCAGTGGGATGAGACCGCCAAGCACATTCAGGGCCTGGGGAGCGCCACTAGGAGGGCGGCTTGTGCAGCCGTGAAAGAATTCAACAAGAGCCAGGTACTGCCCAGGCTGGGGCGGCGGGGGTGGCGCGGGTGGCATGGGTGGCGTGCAAGGACAAGCACCCAGCCACTACTCTGGGTGCCCCAGTGCCCCTAGGCGCCAGGCTCAACCCATTTACTGGGCCACATCACGAACCGCACCCCGAAGGGGCCCTGCGTGGGGGCGGGGCGAGGGGAAGCCAGGGCTCCCCAGGCACAGAAGCAGATCAGCCCCAGCCCCAGCCCCAGCCCCCTGAATCTGAGCGTGAAACCGAAAACTAGCTGTGCGAGCTAGGGAGGGGGTGTCAGTCCACCTCTGCAAACTTCAGGTTATCAGATATGAGGACAGTGATGTCTACTCAGACCTATACCAGCCGGCACTGCCCTGACGCCTGGCCTTGTTTTAGGTCATTTTTACACCCATCCCCCCACCCCCAACCACCACCCGTGAAAGTTCCTCCTCGCCAAGAGCAGCCCACAGCGCCTAGTGCTGGGGGCAACCGTGATGATGATTTGCGCAAACTCTGGGGGTCTCCTGACAGCTCCCTCCTCTCGAAGCTCCGCCCAGCTCCTCACCAACATTCCTCTCTCCGCCCGTCCCATGCTGACGAGTTTCAGGTTCTCTGTTCCTTTTGGAAATTAGACTCCTTCCCCAGGTTTTCTTTTCACATGCCATTGTATGACCTGGGTGGGGTGGGAGGATTCACTTATCGGACCAGCTGGTGGACCAGGACAGGGGTCTGCAAGGCCGAGCCTGTGGCGTGGTCCGAAGCATAGCAGGAAGGCATCGCCGGAGCTGGGCTCGTCTGCGTTCCCAACCTCATGATTTTCCTTCCCGTGTGTCTGGGTGCACATGCGTGCTGATTAGGAAGCACACGCTATCTTTATGGCCAATGGTACCGCACTGTAAACTGAATGTATTGGAGACACAAGCCCACATGCGTCTTGCTGATGGGGGTGTGTGACCAGAGACCCTGGAGAGGCTGGACCACAGACCAGAGGGAACGCAGGTTTTCTTTCAGCAGCTGGGAGAGGAACGAGGAGGGGTGACCGAAGGGCACACTGCGGAGGCCCCTGCAGCCCAGGTTACCAACCAGCTGGTCAGCTACCAGCGGTGTCGGCGACCTCGTGGCCCTTGCCCTTCCTTGTTCAGAGCACACCAGAGAGGGGAGGTCCTTACAGGCCCCACAGCGACCTGGTGGCAGAATGGGGCTCTTTTTTCTGTGTAAATTTAAGAACTTGTTTTCAGTTATAGTCGATACTCATGTTAGTTTCAGGCGTACAGTGCAGGTTACACATGTATGTAACTTACGCAGTGATCCCCCGTAAGTCCGGTGCAGAGTGGGGCTCTTCTTTCTTAGTCTGCTGTTGCCAGGCATCCAGCCGTTCGTTTATTCCCTCATTATCTGTCACAGGTACTCACAGGGTCTTCCTGCTGGGCACCAGCATGCTTTCTGCTAAAATGCGTTGCAGCATTGGTCCATTTATTTCCTCATTTCACCCAGTAAAATTTTTAGTGAGCCCCTACAATGCCGGCACTTTCAGGTCCAGCAACTCTCCGGTGGATGCTGCAATGCCCTGTGCTGGAGGAGCCGGCAGTGATGTCTTCTAGGGTCTAGATGACTGTTCTCAGAAGGAAATCCCAGGCAGGTCATTCAGATGCAGCAGGTGGCGACACACACTTGCAAGCCTCCGCGTGTTCTGTTAGGGAGGTGGTGTGGCTGTGGCGTCCGGTTCCGCATGCAGGTGCCTGAGCCCCACTGCACAGGCACAAGGCCAGGAAAAGCTGCATTGGAAAAGCCGCTCACGTGCCTCAGTTTTGGCATCGGGAGAATGG
Source organism: Sturnira hondurensis (assembly GCF_014824575.4). NCBI lineage: Eukaryota > Metazoa > Chordata > Mammalia > Chiroptera > Phyllostomidae > Sturnira > Sturnira hondurensis. The sequence continues at coordinate 23,044,097 of NW_028073411.1, read as the reverse complement.
GGACAGTGAAGACATCTACCTGTGCCAGTCAGAACGATAAACCTCTCTCAGGTCTGGGTGGCTTAAAATACAAAGGTGATGTTCGTCATGCTCCTTGTTCCCCTCGGCTGGGAGGGGCTCTACTTCTCCCATCCTCACTCTGGAGCCCAGGCCCCGCCACAGAGCAGCCACCAGCAAGGGGACTCTAGCAGCCCAACAGAGAAGGCATGTACCAGATACCCCCCCAACGGCCTTCCAGAAATGCCCCGGTCCCCTCGGCCACATGGCCACACCGTCTAAGCAGGCAGGCAGTGTCACTGTACCGTGTGCCCAGAAAGAGCACTGGCCGTGTGTAGTGGCCCACGTGGTCACATTTGCTGGTGAGGCTGTGGGGTGAAACCAGGTAATCATGTCACATGCTACAACGCAGGGCACGTTACCAGGACTCATTGGCGATGGTAGTTATTTTTAACCCTAGCAACAATCAGCTGCTCTCGTTAGTCACTGTGTTCAGGAGCCTTACCTGAGGGACCAACCCCATTTAATTGATAAAGAAACAGGCTCAGAGAGGGGGACTGACTTTCCCAGGGACCGCCAAGTACTGATCTGATTTGCTTTGGCTGACCCAAATACTGGGCTTCCAAACACTCCAGGTCCAGGGTTTGAATCCGGCCTGTGCAGCTGTAAAGCACGTGCTTATGTGATGCCATCAAGCTGGCTGCCTCATGAGCCCCGCAGTGTGCCCCGTCCTTGCAAAGTGCCCCATCTGCCCCTTACTCAGGAGAACCAGTAACGCTGATGAATGTCTCTTAATCCACCTCCTGACTTGGCAGGGGAATGACTGCAGCCCACAGGGGGAGGTGATTTGCTCCAGGCCACACAGCTCCAGGCCACTGGAGTGGGATTTGAATTTACTTGAACGGGGGCCGGTAGCTGGTGTGCACCTGGAGCACTGAGGTGGCAGTGTGCTTTTGCATTTTAAGTCACCCATGTTTTGAACCATTCTTGGGTGTTCTGTGTGGCCTGCATCCATGTAAGGGTGACCAGGGCCACAGGGGAGGGCACAGAGCCCTGCCCCAGGGTGAGCCATGCCAAGCAAGGCAGCAGCTCCCTGCTCCAGCAAAACGTTGCAGAGACCTGAAGCAACTCCACATACAACCAGCAGGTGGCGATTCCCACAGCCCAGCCACAAGCCCAGCAGAGGGCGCAGGGCAGCCCACATCCACACCTGCTGAGTCTACCCCATCTGTCCACCCCCGTCCCCACCCCTGGTTCCTGGTGCCCTTAGCGCATTCTTCCTTCAAGCACCCCCAGTGAGATTTGTGGCCTTTGCCCATGTCTCCCTGGGGTGACTCGAAGCATCTTCCCTAATGTCTTCCCCGCCTAGGCCACAGAGTCAGCAGAAAGGAAAAGTCGAGAGAAAAACCAAGAGCAAGAGGACAGCCTGGCAGAGATCTCCAACCTGTTGCGTGGGGACCTGCTCTCAGAGAACCCGCATCAGGCAGCCAGCTCCTTTGGACCCCACCGCGTGGTCCCGGACCGCTGGAAGGGCATGAGCCGAGAGCAGCTGTGGCAGATCCGCCTGACTCAGAAGCAGCAAGTGCAGGAGAAACTGGTGCCTGCCTCCCCCATGGCCAGCAGACCCGCTTCCTGCCACCTCCCTCCCTCCCTCCCTCCCTCTAGGACGTTAGTCACATCGGCTGTAACCCTGGCTGAGTAGCTGCCTTCAAGGGGTTCACGGGCCAGTGGGGGAGATGACACGGGCCAAGTAATCCCTGTCGTGTATGATGTAGCTTGGGCAGCGAGTGCTAGGGAGCGAAATAAGGCCGGGGGAGAGGAGATGGAGGATGCTGGCCAGAGGAGGGTCAGCAGGGGACTGAGAAGTGACATTGTCACAAAGACCAGGACTGGGAGGGATCGAGCCCTGCAGACATCTGGGGACAGGGCGACCAGAAAGGGTGAACTGCCAGGGCCGCGAGGCAAGACTGCTGGGCCTGTTCTGGGAAGAGCCAGGGGCCTGGTGGCTGGAGTGGGTGAGGGGCAGGCGAGGAGGCCAGAGAGGGGTGGTCCTGGGGCCTGGCGGGCCCCAGGAGGACTGAGTCTTTTTCTGTGACTGAGATGGGGGACACTGCGGGTGTGTGGCAGAGGGCCCCTCCGTGGTGAGGCGGAAGAAGAGAGATCCTTGGGTCCTGAAAGCAGCGATTTTGACTGGTTTCCAGTCTTCGTGAACAACTAAGACAGAAAACACAAAGGGTAGAAACCCCGCATTAAACCTCACCGCTCAGAGCACCCCTCCCCCGCGCTCCCCACACCCCCCTCTCCCACTCATGGAGGTAACAGGGGGTTGAGGCCAAGTGAAGAATAGTTAGGTTGCCCTTTCTCGGTCTGGGCCAGAACGTCCCCGTATCGTCTGTATTGACGGAAGCATCTGTGTCACAGCGCAGGGCCTGTGAGTGGCCTCGTTTTATAGGTGAGGAAACGGAGGTTCAAAGTGGTCATGTCACTTGGCCTATAGGTGGCAAAGTCGGGCACCAGCCTGCCTTTTGGTATCTGGCTGAGGGCCTGGGCCCCTGGCAGCCGGTCCATGCCCCGCCTCCTCTGGTGGGGAAGCCCTGCCCTAAAGCCTGAGGAAGGTGCTTTAGGTGTCCGTCCGGTACAGGCCCAGCCCCTCTGCTCTTGCTCCCTTTTGCTGTGAGAAATGGCGGAACCGACAGAGCAACTCCAGACGGTTGGTGGAGCTGCCCAAGTTGAGGGCTTGGCCTCTCCCATCTGCATTAATCCGGTTTCTTCTAGGACTCAGGGTTTTTATAGAAGGGTCTGGAAGCCAGTCAGAGAGGAATGAGCTGGGATGCAGAAATTCACCCCCTAGATCATGGGCCCGTCGTTCTGCATGGGGCTGTGATATTGGTGCCAACCAGGCCACCCCAGCATTCAGCCCGTGGCGCGCAGGGGGTCCTCTGATTCCCTGTGTGGTGCTGCCCACTGACCAGACCTCAGTGTCCCCCAGCTGGCCCTACGAGCCACTCAGCTCGGCTCCTCTATAGGGACAGGTGGTGATGAGTCACGTCTCCTCTCTCCAGCGGCTCCAGGAAGAAGAGCACCAGCGAGACAGGGGCCTGGACCGGCAGAGGGTTCAGACTGCCCGCACGGCTCTGCTGTTGGAGCGGCAGCAGCGGCGCCAGCAGCGCGACCTGCGCAGAGCCCTGGACCGCAGCAACCTCAGCCTGGCCGAGGAGCAGCTTTCTCAGTGAGTGTTGGGTGAGGGCTGGGCAGGCCCGGGGAGACCAGGCCGAGGGGGCTGGGAGCAGGTTAGGGTCAGGGGGACGGTGGGAGGTGGGTGCTGACCAGCAGGGCCCATGGAGCAGGCTCTGTGCTTTCCTGGCACCCTGCCCCCCAGTCTTTCCCGCCCAAAGGGCCCAGGACCCTTGGTGTGGAGTGCCCCAGAGAGACCCATGGTGGCAGTGGTTTGGGCTGTGGCACCACCTCCTAGGGAAGATGCAGACGGAAAGGGGAGAAGGGCCCAGAGCTAAGAGGCCAGAAATAAAGGGCTTGGAAACCACCAGTCTCAGACCAGGTGACGGAGATCCCATCACGCCCACATTCCTGAACACCCTCCCTGGGGGATCCTCACCTGGGCCCCAGGGACCCACCCCAGTGGCCAAGACTCAGATGCTGGTGACTCGGTACTGAGGGTGCCAGTGCCAGGGGAGGCCCGGTTGGCCAGAGGTGTGGAGGAGGAGGGCACCTCTCGCAGCCTGGAGTCTCTTCCCTGACGCAGACAAGCCCAGGCCCAAGAGCGGCTCAGCGCCCCCTACAGGCAATGCCACATGCAGGTCGGTGGGTGAACATGTCACTGAAATCCACGTTATTTGTTTCCTCGTGTATCCATCCATCAAGCTCTGGCTTGAACTTAGAAGGGACCCCCCTGCATGTTCGCCAGACATCTGACCCCTTTTGCCAGGGGATCCATTGTCGCCTGGACCCAGCTTCTGTTGGAAGCCTGAGAGGAGCACTGAGGCCTGGTCTGACAGAAGTCAGATGGAACGAGCAGGTGTCTTCACAGCCACACCTGCGGACACAGAATCCGAAATACCCCCCGTCTCGCCGAGGAACTGCCCCTCTCCTCCAGGACCCACAGAGCCGGGCCCATCCTGGGGATACACTGACCGAAAAAAAAAGAAAGGTAGACTGCTTAGGAAGCCAGGCTTTTACTGATTGTTTCTCTCCTTGTTTTACTTTCAGGAAGAAATCTATGAAGGAAGTCTACACAAACCAGCCCACTGAAGATTATTTCACACAATTTAACACAGGAAGTCGATAATGAAAAGGACATTCCTACCCCTCTGAATTGTTTTGTATCAAACGCGGTAACCTTGAAGGGCCCATTTACTAAAAAAATATTTTCACTTCTTGATCGACAAGTGCCCTTGAACTTTATTTTTCCACGCTGGACAAAACATTTGTTAAACTCTCCCTCGCATTTCTATGAGGAGCATCAGTCTCTGTTCGGGGCAGCCCAGAGGGTGTCCCAGAGCAGTCTGGGTGGTGGGGGGACAGGGCAGAGCAGACGCGGCCCTGCCACGCTTCCTTCTAGGGACAGCGGTGGGCCCGTGTGTGGTGTAGACTCCAGGTTCGGGGGCTGCCATCGCTGACACGGCTTGAGTTCCGGGCAAGGCTCCATTCTACACGCTCCATATGGAATGAACTAGTTCCACCCTCATGGCGGCCAGTGGGTCTTTTTATCACTCACACACGCCAGGTGAGGTGCCCGAGATCCAGATGCGTTAGGGGACCTGCCCACCAAGCTCACGCTGATGGGCAGAGTGGAGGAGTCTGGCCCTCCATCACCTCACCCCATCCCTGCCTGGTCCCGAGAACACAGACCCTAAACAAGGGTGACTTCAGCACATGAAGCTTACTTCTTGTCCTTGTGAAATGCCAAGGTGGGCAGTGCTACCCTGGTGCTGTGTGTGTCCACCTGCAGTCCCAGGAAGGCTCCCCGGCCGTCAGCACCAGGTCGCACTTGGGCCAGCAGGGAGGCGTAGAGGTGGCAGGCTCTCAGCCTTTAGGACCCAGCGGAAAGCATGCATTTCACCCCTTGCTCACCTCCCATTGGTGGGAAAGTAGACATGTGACCACAGCTCGCTCCAGGGGAGCCTGGGAGTCATGTGACTGGGCAATGATTATATGATGGTGCAGACAATGGAAGACTACATTTTGGGGGACAACCAGCAGTTTGCTAGTCTTGGAGAGAGACTTGAAGTTTTCCAGAGGGGAGGTGAAGGGAGGCATTTTACACTCAGTGTGTGTGGGGGGGGCAGGGGGTCTCTAGTAATGGGGTCTCTCGCTCTAAGCCCAGCCTAACTGGATTCTGTCCAGTTACTTTTTTCTTCTCCATGTGGGTTTCTGGAGGGGCCACATGCACGAGGCTGGTGACAAATGGCAGTTCCTGGTGGCAACTTATCGTTAGCCACCCTGGAGCTGGAGACACTGGTGCTGGTGCTTAGCTCTCACTCCCCCCGACTCCCTCTAAATGCAATCCTTGCTCTTCCCATGCTCCAGCCCGGCCACTGGCTGAATTAGCCAAGCCCGAGGGTCGGCAGGTTCCCAGGTGGGTCTGCTGGGGCTGGGCTCTGGTCTAGTGAACACGACGCCACAATGCTAGCAAGAAATGTTGGGGCATCGTCTGCTGCAGGCCGAAGGCAGAGGGCCTGGGGGCCACTCAGGGTACGGTGGAAGGTGGGACTGTGGCCATGGCCTGAGACTCAAGGAAGGCCAGATGGAAGAGGCTGAGGACTTGAACCAGAGGGCACGGCCACTGCCATAGGCCAGGGAGTCACACACCGATGTGTGTGTGGCAGAAACATGAAGGCTCCAGACAGGCCTGCTCTGGAGGCAGACTTCACTGCCGCCCTCCCAATCCAGGTGCCCAGGGGCTCCAGAATGGCAAAGCATTTGGGCAGATGATCAGCTGGGATGTGGTTCACACCCAGTGGGTGTGGGGGGCGGGGTGAGGAGGTGGGAGGGGCGGGGTTGGGGACCTCAATGGTATGCCAGGGAGGAGGAGCAGGCAGGTGGATGCCTCAGCACCTAAAGGGTGCGGCACTCCCTAGACGCCTGAGCAGTGAGTGGACGAGGAGCAGGGCTCTACCTTGTCTGACAGGCGGTTGTGGGGGTGGGGGGGCTCCCACCATGCAATCTGCTCCCTGGTTGCCCGCTGAGTGGGTTTCTGCCACCTCTAGGCAGCCCCGCACACTGCCCCACAGGCCCACTCTGACACACTCCCCCTCCTGCAGGGCAGGGACGTCCACCTCCGCCCATTACAAACCTGTCTCCTATGAATCACAGCATCGCCCCTGTTGCTAAGGGTTTCCAGGCATCCTCGCTGCTCCAACAGGGGCCGCCTGTTCCTAGAGTGATGGCCGGCAGCAGGGACACTCCCTCTGAGGAGGCAGGTTGTGGGCACATCGGTTCCCTGGGGCTGCCATGGCAGTCTCCACAAATAGAGGCTTAAATGACAGCAACTGCAGCTGCTCACAGTCTGGGGGCCAGAATGTCAATGGGCAGGGCTGGCTCCTTCGGAGGAACCCGTCCAGGCCTGCCCCCCAGCCTCTGGGCACTGGACAGCGACCTCTGGCCTTCCCTGGCTTGTAGACGCATCACCCTGATGGTGGCCTCCGTGTATTATACAAGGCGTCCTCCCCGAGTGTGAGTCTGTGTTCACATTTCCGCTTTGTACAAAGGAGGGCAGGCGATGGACGGTGACAGCCTGTACAGATTGTCGGTCCCCGGGTGTCGGCCGGCGCAGGGCGATGAGGTGGGAGGTGGGAGGCCATGTTGGTTCCTTCAGGGAACGGTGCTCTTACTACTCTGGGTGCTTTGCAAGGCTCTCCCACCGTCTAGCAGGCGACATAGGTATATGAGCAGATGCAGAAGCTTGGAATTGTGGGGCCAACATGGAGAGGCTTGCTTTAACTTGAGTTTTGTATCATAAAATATAATATAAAATATTAAAAATTGCTTATATTTTTTAAAATATATTTTATTAATGATACTAATACAGTTGTCTCATTTCCCCCCTCTACTCCCCTCTGTCCTGCACACCCCCTCCCACCTGCATTCCCCCCCGTTAGTTCATGTCCATGGGTCGCACATGCAAGTTCTTTGGCTTCTCCATTTCCTATACTATCCTTAACCTCCCCCCGTCTATGCTACTTACTCTCTGTACCTTTTCCCCCTCTTTCCCCTCCCACTCCCTGCTGATAACCTTCCATGTGATCTCCATTTCTGTTTTTGACTCTTTTCCTGTTCTAGTTGTTTGCTTTGTTTTTGTTTTAGGTTTGATTGTTAATAACTGTGAGTTTGTTGTCATTTTACTGTTCAAATTTTTATCTTCTTTTTCTTAGATAAGTCCCTTTAACATTTCATATAATAAGGGCTTGGTAATGATGAACTCCTTGAACTTGACCTTTTCTGAGAAGCACTTTATCTGCCCTTCCATTCTAAATGATAGCTTTGCTGGATAGAGTCATCTTGGGTGTAAGTCCTTGCCTTTCATGACTTGGAATACTTCTTTCCAGCCCCTTCTTGCCTGTAAGGTTTCTTTTAAGAAATTAGCTGACAGTCTTATGGGCACTTCTTTGTAGGTAACTGTCTCCTTTTCTCTTGCTGCTTTTAAGATTCTGTCCTTATCTTTAATCTTGGGCAATGTAATTATGATGTGCCTTGGTGTGTTCCTCCTTGGGTCCAACTTCTTTGGGACTCTCTGAGCTTCCTGGACTTCCTGGAAGTGTGTTTCCTTTGCCAGATTGGGGAAATTCTCCTTCATTATTTTTTCAAATAAGTTTTCAATTTCTTGCTCTTTCTCTTCTCCTTCTGGCACCCCTATGATTCGGGTGTTGGGATGTTTAAAGATGTCCTGGAGGTTCCTAAGCCTTTCCTCATTTTTTTTTGAATTTTTGTTTCTTCATTCTGTTCTGGTTGAATGTTTTTCTTCCATCTGGTCCAGACTGTTAGATTTGAGTCCCAGTTTCCTTCCCCTCACTGTTGGTTCCCTGTACATTTTTCTTTATTTCACTTTTTAGTCTTCATGTTTTCCTCTAATTTGTAACCATATTCAACCAATTCTGTGAGCATCCTGATTATCAGTGTTTTGAACTGTGCATCTGATAGGTTGGCTATCTGTTTGTCACTTAGTTGTATGTTTTCTGGAGCTTTGATCTGTTGTTTCATTTGGACCTTTTTTTTTCTTTTGGTCTGAGCATGCCTGTTAGTAGTAAGGGGCAGAGCCTTAGGTGTTCGCTGGGGTGGGGCAGTCATGTACCTGCGTCCTGACGCTGTACGTGGGGGAGGGGTCTGAGGGCGAACAATAGCGCTTGCTCCACTCTTTGCCAGTTTCCAGTTCCTTCCGCCACTTCCCACAAGCAAAGTGGGCCCTTCTGATGCTGGTTCCCGGGTGGGTGGGTGGGTGGGTGTGTGGCCATTCTAGGCCCCTGTGGGTCTCTCCAACGAAGTCTCCTATGAGGCCGGGAGTCTCTCCTGCCGCTGCCTCCACCCCCACACGTGTTTCCAGTCAGAGGTTTGAGGCTTTATTTCCCCGCTGGGACCCTGGGTTGCGCGGTCTGGCTCCCCAGTTGTTTCTCCCGGTTTATCTGCACACAAGTGTGGGACCGCCCGCTCCGACAGCCGCCGCCTCCCCACGAGTCCTCTCCGCCCGGCTGCCCATCCCCGCCCCTCCTACCGTCTGGGTGAGTGTTTCTTCTTTAACTCCTTGGTTGTCCCACTTCCGTACAGTTAAATTTTCTGTCAGTTCTGGTTGTTCTTTGTTTTTAAATTTGTTGTTGTCCCTTTGGTTGTGTGAGGAGGTACAGTGTGTCTACCTACTCCTCCATCTCGGCTGGAAGAAAGTATTTTTAAAAATTTCAAAAGGAATGCTGGAAAATTGTGCATACTTACTTGCCATACGTGTGCCCTCTGCTGGTAACCAGTGGCACAACACATTCCCCACGGTTCTCTGGCAGCAAAATGGACCTAGAGAATAAAATTACTGTCCCCAGGGTCCAGTGCTGGGCAGATTCTAGCAATGCTGGGGGGACACGGCTGGACGAGCTTCGTGAGCGAGCCCTGGCTGGGAGGCAGCGCCAGCGCCCAGGCGCGGAGCCCTCTCCGTTACTCCCCTCTGAACAGTCCATTGCAGTTCTATATGCACAGGCACGCACGACCCAGGGGACTTTGTTTTGTTTTGTTTCCCTATCCTCCCCCAAGCTTTTACTATAAAAATTTCAAACATACAGAAAAATGGAAGGAAGTGTACAGTCTGCATGCATATACCCACTACCTAATTCTACTGCTAACATCTGCCTCACTACCAATCTCTGCCCAGACTGGTTTTTGAAAACTCCAATTATATGCTGTTTACAGAAGAGACACCTGAAACGAAGCGGCAGAAAAACGCAGCTGCGTTTCTCCTGGTTTCACAGCCGAGGAGGCCGGAGCGGGGGCGTTGCTGGCTTGTGGAAGGGCACTCAGCCGGGATCGGAAACTGGTTTCCAAGCAGATGTCCTGAGCCCAAAGCCACACTCACCTCCACCAGCCCTGCTCCAGTGAGCCCACCACCCTCCCTACCAGCCGTGCCTCCACTGCAGGAATCCATCAGAAACACTGCGCCTGCCCGGGTGGGCGTGGCTCGGTGGGCCGAGTATCCTCCTGTAAATGGAAAGGCTGTGGGTTTGATCCCGGTCAGGGCACATGCCTGGGTTGCCGGCCCGGTTCCCAGTTAGGGATGTGTAATTGTATCTCTCGAACTTGATGTTCCTCTCCCCCCCTTCCCCTCTCTCTAAAAGTAAATGGATGGAATCTTTTAAAAGTGAAGAAAATAAACATTGTACCTGGCCCAACAGTGTACACAATGCAATTCTGTGCATGTGAAATTTTAGAATTAGCGGGGAGGGGTGGTGGGCGTTGACAGTGAGGGGGCCTGAGGTAACTCTCACAGACCGATAGGAATGTACAGAAAAAACCCAGATAGATTCCCCACTACACCTCCGCCCAGACCCCGAAGAGAGAGGCCGGAACACTTGCAACCAGAGATCACCCTGTCTGGTCGCTGTGTGCCTGTACCCTGGTCCGCCAGCAGGTGGCACTTGTGCTTCACACGCATCTGCCTCTGAAAGCTCCAGAGTTTCTGGCACCCTTAACCTGAATGACTCCTCCTCTGGGCAGACAGAGGAGGCTGGTGTGGAGGCGGTTGTCCCACTGTGACATCCATCTCAGCGTGCTCACACAGTGGGGCGGCTGGTCCCCACACTTCTCTCACGCTCATGGGTGGGAATGTTGGGTGAGGAGGGGAGAATGGAGTGGAGCCTCCAGAGGACATTTTCCAGAGGAGGCATCTTTCCCAACCTTCTATTCTGTGTCCCATGATGTCAAGACAAGAATAAAAGGGAGTGAGAGGAAGCCCAGCCAGAACAGGACCATGAGAAGAAAGTTGCAGGCTGGGAACTTCCTCTGTGCTAACCCCCACCCAGCAAAGGACCAGGTATCACCCGCCATGCTTGTCCAGCCTGTCCCCGAGGTCTGGCTGCCCTGTCTTGGAACCTTGCCACCCCTCTGCCCAGAGCTGGCAAAGTCAGCTTTGCCCACCTTGTGTCTTGTGGGCCTGCCTGCCTTATCTTTTGGCAAATGACCCCAGCACTGGCCACAGCCCCAGAGTGTGGACACGGACGGGCATGCATGTGGGTAGACAGAATGCCAGTGACTCGGTGGGTCTTTCTTTGTTACCAGACCTTCTAGAAAGCTTTCCAACCACACTTGCTCTCACAGTGCCAGAAGAGACCCCAATCTGTCATCCACAATCGTTGGGGACCAAATAGTCTAAAGCCCATGGGAGAAAGATTGGCTGGGGCCGTCTCCTCCAATGGAACTAGTCACCCGTCAAATTCCCACGGGGCTTGTGAGCCCGACAAAGGCACCTTTGCTGACAGATTTTCCCATTGGACCTCGCAGAGCCCAAGGACAAGACTGATGGCCATCTGGGGCCTTCCTGGAATTAGCCAGGAGCCAGCCAGACACCACTGAGTCTCTTACTCAAGGTCACATTGTCCTTGGCTTGCTCATCTTGTAAGTGGCTCCAATGGACACTTTTAGCTCCAGGCCCATTGTCCACTGGCCCCATCTCCATGGCCAGGGAGCCTGGTTCGACCAGGTCATTCTCAGACACGGGCAGTCCATTGGTGAAAGCCCCACCCCTACTCCCCTCTGCTGTGGCCAAGGCTTCCTTGACCTCCACGCAGACCCGCTAGGCCAGCAGGCCCAGAAGAGGGACAGAATTTGGTCCCTCTCAATTCCTTTCATGTGGCCCTGTGCCCATGAGCAGGGTGGGAAATGCAGAAAGGAAGACCTCGGGGTTTGGATCTGGAATTAGCTGCACGTGGTCCAGTCTCTCTTGCCTCCTCTCCAGGGCCCCTGAGCCATGCCTGGTGCAGCCCCCCTTTCCCCGGGCGGGGTCCGGGAGGGCCCTGGAGGTTCCCGGGGCTCAGACTATCAGGGACCTGATGGAGACCTCATGCCATGATGGGAGCTGGGGGCACTGCAGAGGGGAGGGAGGGGTCCGGGCCTGTGGGAGGACAAGGGGACGCTGGCATCATCCCAGGCCCAGGCTCAGCCTCCATCTCTTCATGTGGCTTCAGACAGATGGCTGTGTGCCAGTGAAGCTCAGTCTTCCCAGCTGTAAAATGGAATGATGACACTGACCGATCTCTCAGGGTGACGGAAAGGGCTCAAAGAAGCCCTTGGGGACAGTGGCTAAGTGGGTGGGGCCTCGTCCCCCAGCCTCAGACCCCCGCTCTGCCTCTGACTAGCAGTGAGCCCTCGGAAGAGTGACCGAGGATTGAGTACGTTATCACTCCAGAATTATGAGAGTTCAATGAGATAATTTGTTAAAGTGCTTGGCATATAAGATGATCTTCATAAATGTTAGCTACTAATATTTTTTTAAAATACATATTTGAGAATACCCTCAACTCACGGGTGGAGAATACTCTATCAGTAATGTGATTTGAAAGAACTCCAAACCACTAACATAAAATTTGACCAAGGGAAGGATAAAGTTCTCCATTGAAGTTCAAAACGTTTAATGTTCTGCATAAACATTTTTCCATTTCTGTCTTGCAGAAGCCCCCTTTCGCTATAATAAGCCTTGGAACCTTTGGAAGGAAACGTCAAATGAGAAAACTTGGCATGTCCTGTCTCGTGACACTCAGCTGCATTTTCTTTTGTCACCAGACCTTTGGTGAGAGCCATCTGTGCTCCTGGTGGTGTGTGGGGTCTGGACACAGGGGGGCAGGGATGCCTGGGCCTTTGTCCCCAAGTTCAACATCAGAAGACCCTAGGACCGTCCCGATGAAAAGTCCGGATCAAACTGACCATGGGCTGGCTCTCCACCCAGAAACACCCTGGAAAACGGACCTCTGGAGGAGGACCCAGCAACCGTTTCTTGGAACCGGAAACGACCGAGGGCTGCTGCAATCCCTCAGATTGCCTTGTTTTCTTTGTGCAAGGAAGCCAAGATTTTAATGCTGCATCTGGGTGAGTATCGCTTGATAATAAGAACCAAATGTTGTCGGTGGAAATGACTGGAAATTACACTTGGGAGGAGAATGTGGGGTTTTGGATCGCCTCTTGGAAGGCAGGGCTGAGAAACAAACACACACGACATTTCGCCTATAAATCTTCCCGGGAGGTTGCGACACACGGGCTTCCTGCCTCCTCCCCCCGCGGCCGTTGGGAGGCGGGCGGGGGGGGGGGGGGGGGCGGTGGAGGGTCTTGGGGCGGGCGTCCGCCAGCGGACAGCACGTTCCCGCAGCCTGGTGAGACTGCCGCCCCCTGCCCTTCTCTGAGCGCCCTCTCTTCCTGCTGCTAGGAATCTCCACCTGGTTGTCTCACGGGCGCCTCAAACTCTGTGCGCAGACTGAACCACTCACAGTTTTCCCCAAACCTGCCCTTCTGTCTGCAAATTCCACACCGATGAAGGGCACAGCCTGTCCTGGGCCAGAACCCTGGGAGTCGTTCCCGAACTACCCCCACCCCCCTGCCACCCACCCTGCCCTTCTCTCTCTGATTTGGTTCCCGCATCCCTGTGCCCCGTACCCTGGTCCCGGTTTCGGGTCCTCCAGAGTCTGGTCCAGTGCGGCAGCCTCGCCTCGCCCACCTCCCACAGCCTGCTCCTCTCCCCCTCCGGCCACAGTGGCCTTTGGAAAAAACCGGATCCCGGTGTTTGGCTGTGGCCCTTTTGGGGAACTGAACTGCAACCCAGATCCATTTGTTTCTCCACCTGAACTCCACCTTCCAAGAAAAATGCAAATGACAACAATATAAACCCTTATCCAGGATTTAGAACGATGGGGGTCTCCTGGGAACTACCTGGACAGCAGGACCCTCTGGGTGCGACTCCGCCCCTTCCTGCCGTCCACCACGTCCTGGCAGTGGACCTGACGTTCTGGTGGCCAGGCCCTGGCACCTGTGCTAGGCAAGGCTGGAGACGGGGAGGTGACTCAGACGCAGCCCTGCTGAAGGGCTCTGAGGATGGGCCCTTAGTAATGACTGAAAGTTTCCACAAGGAGGGGCCAGAGAGGAGCAGGGGCAGCTTAGGAAGAACCTCAAGCCCCGAGGGGCCCCAAGGGCTGGAGACATCCACAGGGCATCAGCAGGACAGTGGATGGGCAGAGCTGGGTGTGAAACCCGGAAGGCAGCCCAGGCGCTCTCCCAGCCCCCCTTTCCAAACACAGTGGCCCTTCACTTGGGCTTTGTGCGTGGGAACCCTGGGTGGCTGGCCGCTTGGGCCCCGGCTGGCCCCTCCATGGTGCTGGGGGGCCTGCCCACAGCCACGCGGGGGGCTCTGGGGCGTCACAGATCTGTGCAGTTGCTTCCTTTCCCTTTGTTCTTAGAAGGCAGCCAGGAAATGAGTATTTGCTGGGTAAATGCATACTCCCCATTTCCCTAAAATGGCTCCCCACCAGTCTGCCCTGAGGCACCCGAAGGGCTGAGCTAGTGAGCACAGGGCCGGGTTTTGTCAACCTGGGGATGACTCTGGCAGAACTTCAACAGCCAGAGCTCGCTGAGTCCCGACTGTGTCCTCCACACGCTCCACTCCAGGCAGGCGGTGGTGCCGACAACCTGTGAGATACTAGGTTGCACAAAGCGCCGGTGCTGCCTCCCCCCTGTCCTGCGGGACGTGGACCTGAGCACCCCCCTTCGAGCCCGCCCAGCCTGGGAGCAGCTGGGGCACGGAGACTAAGGACACCACGTTCCCACAGCCTGAGCAAGGCCAGGACATCGCTGGCACGCAGCAGAGGCTGGCAGAGAGCTGGGGCCCCACTGTTTACCCAGATCTTGGACAGCCTCCCCCAGAGGACAGCTACGGCCCCCACCAAACCCTGCTCTGCGCCCCAGGGCACTACCGGCCTTTGGGCAGCTGTGCATTGGAATCTGGCAGGACGAGTCCTCACTCTCCACTCATCCACTCTGAGTGGACCGCCCTCCCTGCTCCAAAGGCCGGCGCCCTGCCGCTGCTCCCACTCCGTGGTCAGCAATTTGTCGAACACCCACGGAACGCTACGACGTTTTGGCGAACTCATGATAAATGGTGCACAGTTTTCTTTCGGGAAGGCAGGCGCGGCTCTGGGTACCAGCAGATTGCAGGGGCGACCGGGGGCAGCCCCCCCTTCCTGCGCAGAGGAGGCCCAGCAAGCCACCCCAGCTGCAGTGGGCCTCCTCTGCGGAGCGCGCTTAATTGGTTCTGCATGGCGTTGTGATGCTTTGCGTCTGGTTGGAGGGGGGTTGGAATTCGGCGGGATGGCCCGCTCCCCGCGGACGCCTGCTAACCTGTTCCCAATTAGGCGCTTGCAGGGGCTCAGGGCCCCATTCGTTTGCGAAGTGCTTGGAGCAGAGCCTGCCTCTTCCTTTGTGGAGACTTCCTCACCTTTTCCTGTAAAAAATACAGACTAAAGCCCTGACCCACGAGGCTCTGTGGGTTGAGAGTCCTTCTGCAAAGCACAAGGTCTCCCTATCCACCCCCCACCCACCCCACCCGTTGGATTCCTGGTCAGGTCACATGCCCTGGTTGTGGGTTCTGTCCTCGATGGGCTGCATGGGGGGTGACCCATCGATGTGTCTCTCCTTCTTTCTCCCTTTCTTCCCCTCAAGAAAGAAAGAGAGAAAGAGGGAGGGAGGGAGGGAGGGAGAGAGGGAGAGAGAGAGAAAGAGAGAGAGAGAGAGAAAGAGAAAGAGAGAAAGAAAGAAAGAAAATGTTTTAAAATGCAGACTAAAAAAATGTCCCCTTGGAGGTGAGAAAATGCAAATCTGCAGTCGGTCGCTATATTGACTTTTACGGGAAGGGCTGGAAAATTGTTAAGCCTGTCCCTCTGCATCGGACGGTGCCCAGCGCCTGGACGGATGTGGCAGACACTTCCTCAGCCAGCTGGCTGCTTCCAGGTGTGGCTGGCCACCTGGGCGCAAGGGAGAGCTTAGACGGAAACCTTGAAGAAGCAGTCTGTTCTTCCCCGGCTTGGACACCATCTTTGCCATCTATAAAAATACACTTTGCTATTTTTAGGCAGTTCTATTCACAGGACTCCCTCTTTTTCCTTCAGAATGTTTCTGAGTTTGTTTTTCTCGTTTAATATTTTTCCTACCACCTGGGGAAACCATCAAGCCCCCACATTCCTGAACCAACTTCTCCTGTTGCTTGCTAATTAAAATAAACCTCTGGTTAAGTTACATCCTCCTAACGTATCTGTGGTGTCATGGAAAGCACCGTACGTGTCCCCTGGCCCCCGGAGGAACAGTGCGTGACTGGCATCTGGGGCGTCTACGTGCGCCACGCTCGCGACCCCCGTGGGCTGCTCCCTTCCGGCTCCTCCTGCCGTGTGCTGCGGGAAGACGGAGCCCAGGGCCGCACGCAGAGCCAAGCTCCGGGGGCGCGGGCATGCTGAGCTCTGCATCGAGGCCCCTTAGAGCCGCATGCCACATGTCCGGGCGGTCCTCTGCTCAAATGCCGCACGTTTCGCTTGAATGTGGAGTTCTGCCCATCGCCCTGCTCCCCGGAGGGTGCTCCGTTGAGAAAGCTGGTCGGGGCCTCGAGGGGTGGCCCTCCCTCCCAGTTTTCCCCAGCACCCAGCCAATACCACTCTGAGAAAAGTCAGCTTACCTCCCAGTCCTCATCCCAAAGGGAGGCGACACCGAGGCCCCTTCACTGCTCCTGGGGCCCCAGGACTTGAGTTGAAAAAGCTCCCCTCACCCCCTCTCCCGGTGCAGGGCCTGGCAGAGGGAAACCAGCTGTTGCTCTCCGGGCGGGCTCGGCCCCTCACCCAGGAGTGGGGCTTGGCCACAGGGGCCGGCACCGAAGGCGCCTTGGACTCCCCAGCCTGGCACCTGTGTGCAGTAAACAGCTTCACGCTGTGTGGCCTGACCACCCTCCTCGGGGAGGCCACCCATCCAGAATGCACCGGCCGTGGAGCTTCAGGGCCTGACAAGTGATATCAGGGATAAGACGCTGACACAGGTCACATTGATGGAGCACCTACTATGTGCCGGGCAGTATTCTAAGCACTTCTAGTTGTCTAATTCATTTAACCTGCCCCACAGCCTTGTGGATAGGCTTTATTATTATCCCCATTTTACAGATGGGAAAACTGAGGTTGTCGTTTGGGAATACAGGGATCATGGGCCCAAGCTTCTTTTAAAAACACAGATCTGACCCATCACTCTGCTCAGCCTTCGGGACATCCCTCCACCTAATGTCAGAACGGGCGGGTGTGGCCCCCCCGCCCCCCCCCGCCACGGGCGGGCTCCTGCCTGCTGCTCCAGCCAGCGTCCCTTAGGGATCTCGCACCAGCTCTGCTCCACTCGCACCCTGAAAACCTGGTCGTGCCCCTGGGCCTTTGTACCGGCTGTCTGTCCCCCTGGGCTGTCTTCCCCAGCCTGGTCTGCCCGGCAAGTACCTCTTCCTCAACTCGCAAGACTTGACTATCGGTGGCTCCTGGCACATGCTCCTGTCACGGAACATCTTGGAGCTTCTCTCTGTCCACTGTCCCCTCCCTCAGTGGGAGCCTGGTGTCCTGGTTCTCTGTGCAGGGCCTGGCTGTGAGCTCCTCTGTGGAGAAGGACCTGGGAAGAGCTCTGTCCCCCTTCGTCCCTGGCCCCGACCAGCGCCCCCTCCTGGCTCGGGTCCCTCGGCCGGTTCCCACTCCGCCCCAGGTTAGGCTCCCACTGGTGATTCAAACTAGGAACTTAGTGTGTGCTGAGACTGAACCAGCGTCTTTCTAGGAGTGGTGGGTGCAGGCATCTGAAGGACATGACCTCGCCTGTCTCCCTCACCCGTGTTGGGCGCCTCTTCTGTGCTGGTGTCTGGGCACGTGCAAAATGACCCTGCAGAGGCCCGGGAGGAAGCAGGAGGACAGGTAAGCCAAGTGGACGCCCCATTCATTGAAGAAAACAAAAACAGAGCAAACCAGAGGCTATGCTCTTGGCAAAGCAGCTTAGGAAACACCCGGGGGTAGGAGTGTCTGGTCAGCAGCATCTTCAGTGTCCCACTGCCTCGTGGGAGCTGAGTGCAGGTCCCTGGGGACAGCACTGTGTCGGTGCGTGGGGAGGAGCCACGGGAGGCACCGTGAGCTCCTAAACACTTCACTCTGAACTTGCAGCTAACTGCCTAATATGTCTGCACAATGTGCCGACTGGCTCCCTGACGCGGCTCCTTGAAACTGCAGCCCTGTGACGTCTGAGAATGCGGTCATGGGTTACGCAGTCATGCCTGGATGGCACCCCCATAGCTGAGAAATGGTGACCAGCTCATGGCCACGTGTTCTTGTACTCACCGAGGTTTCAGGTCCTGAGAAGCACTGAGCTTGGTGGCTCTGCCTATTTTGGGGCCACCCAGCCTTGGGGACAGGGTGGGGGCTATAGAAATGGAGAGAAGTGAGTAGATTTAAGTGCTACCAATGAGGCCCGACTGCCCAGACGGGACCCTGGCTGACTGGGCTGCTTGTGGATGGTGGGATGGGGAGGAGGCCACACGGTTCCCAGGCTCCCTTCTGGCTTGGCCGCTGGCTGGGGGTGGCCTCTTTCACGGCGCAGGAAACACGGGAAGCGAGCCAAGTGTATTCGTGTGCGCGCCAACTCACAAAGGGCTGTCACCACCCAGGACCGCAGCCTGGGGGCCTGACCTGACAGACATCTGTTGTCCCACAGTGCTGGAGTCCGGAAGTCCCAGATGGAGGTGTTGGCAGGGTTGGCTCCTTCCAAGGCCTCTCTCCTTGGGCTGTCTTCACCCGTCTTCACGTGGTTGTCCCTCTGTGTGTCCTAATCTCTTTCTTACAAGGACACTGGTCAGCTTTTGTTAGGGTGCATCCTAATGACCTCACTTTCACTTACCCACCTCCTTAAAGATCCAAATGCAGCTGCATGCTGAGGTCCTGGGTTAGGACTTCAACACACGGCTTTGGGGAGGGTGCACCTCAGCCCAGAACAGCCTGCACGTGGTCTGGTTAGACAGAGTCCCTAGAGCTCCGGGGACACCCACGAGGTGATGCTGGCTGTGCACGTCTGGGCCCAGGGAAGGGCTTGTCCGGAGCTGTGGATTTGGGCGCAGGCGCCCAAGCGATGGTGAGTGGGGCCGCAGGTGGGGAGGAGTCGGCCCGGGGGAGGGAGTGGGGAGAGGAGAGAAGACATCCAGGACCAAGCACCCAGGAGCCCGGCGTGGGGAGGGCAGGTGGGAAGCTGGGGCTTCCGGGACAGGAGGGGACCCGGGGGTGGGGGCAGATGCATAGAAGGGACCCAAGGAAGGGAAGGCTTTCTAGGCAGAGGGCGTGGGTGCCACGTACAGCGGCCTCTGTCGGGGGAGGTGCCTTGTATCTCTTGGGTATTTATTCCATTTCACGACTTCAGTGGACGCTGGGGTACAGGCTTAGTTGTGCTTTTGTACAAACCCTTGGTGCTCACCCCAGGGCCTGGCTTGGGAGCAACATAAAAACTGAAATATGGAAATACTCCTTTCCTGTGTTCCTGCGGTGTGTGTCGGTATACTTCCTGGGAGTCAAAGACGGGTAACTGTGTTCTCTGATTGATGAGGCTGGTGCTCCCCCCAAGGCCATCCCACGGCCCCATGTGGCTGTGAGCTGCAGCGGAACAGCCAGGCGTGCTTTCCGCTTGGAAAGGGAAAAAACCCGACCTGGCCAGGCTCGCTGGGGCTTTGTTTGGCCTTCGAACATTGATTGGTCGAGCACATGATGCTTTCCAGATGCTCCCCGCTCCTCCAGCCTGGAGTCCAGCTGGCTAGCGGGGCCCCACGGTGGGCCTCTCCCGCAGCCCAGTCTCAGCACAGCCAGGCAGTTTTGCTCAGGCCCGGCCTCCAGGCGCCCAGCTGCAGCTGTGTGGCTGTGGCCTCACCTCCTGCTGCAGAGGGGGGCCAGGCAGACGGTCCCCATGGGCCCCTCCGGCTCTCACACTGCACGGCTGTGTGCCTCCTGGGTTTGTGAGGCCCCAGAATCAAAGTCAGGCATTTGAGGACCCCCACTGGGTGACAGTAATGGGGCCTTGCCTTTGAAAAGTGCTTGATGATCTTCAGAGACATCTGTCCCAGCCTACCGCCCCAGCCCCGGCTCTCTGGGCACTTCCGGGGGTGTTGGGCCTGTGGCCTGGATGAACCCCCCTCCTGGGGGTGCCAGGCCCCCAGGCCCCTCTCGGGCTCCTGAGCAGCTGGCCTTGGGGGTGCGTCACACCCTGTCCAGAATCAGTGGGCAGGTTTCTTTGCTCAGAGGAATATCTTTCCTGGATTCTGCTACTTGAACCAATTGGTGAGACCCATGTGTCAGAACTTCTTTTTAACTTTAACTTTCAAAATAATTAGATTTGCAGGAAGTCACAAAAATAGCACGGAGAGATTTTACTGCTTCTGAGAAGATGGGGTAGATGTACTTTTCCCTCTTCCTCCCACTAAGTACAACTAGAAACTCTGAACACTTTATCTAAAACAAATGTAAGAAGGTTCTGGAAGGTCAAGAGAGGCAGACGGGCTGACTCGGGGCCTGGGGACCCACAGAGCTGACCATGAGGAGTTCCTGGGATTTGCTTCGCCTCCTGCATCCCAGGCTTAGAGCTAAAGAAGCCGACTTCTGGAAATGCCAATGGCCGCCGCTGAACAAAGCCCCACAAAAGCCTGCTCTCTGCAGCCAAGGACCGGGCAAGGGCAGCCAGCGAGTCGGACAGCTTTTGTACAATAACCGCCCGACTTCAGCTCAACACACACAGAAGGGAGGGCGGCCCGCCCGCACCTGTGCCAGGCCGCAGCGGGGTGCCCAGTGTTCCCACTGCGCTGCCTTCAGAGGAGGCCGGCTGCAGAGCCGTGCACGAGGCCCCCTCCCCTGGATCAGCAGAGCCATGTGGGAAGTCAGGACTCCTGCCCCAGCTCGGCTATCTCAAGGTATCCCTCCTGCCCCAACAGGGGTCTTTCAGAGCAGGCCTAGTTGAGTTGGGACCTGATCAAGGCCCAGCTGGGACTTGGCCCCACCGGTCCCCGGCCTTGGGGCTCTAGGTGAGGAGAAGTAACAAAGCACCCCGGCCAGGGAGGTCTCAGTGGAGGCCTTGTGGGGAGCCCGAATGCCACCCCCACCCAGGCAGAATGAGAAGCACCCCTTCTTGGGTGTCAGTGAAGGCTGGGCAGGGAGCCGGGACTTCTGCCTCCCCTGGAAGTGAGGAGGCAGCCCCGCTCCCCCTGCCAGAGCTGCGGGGGACCAAGCCAGCTGAAACAGAAGGTTTAAATAAGGCCCGGAATCTTGCATGTAATATGAGAACCTCCTGGTTTCGGTTGAAAATCACTCATCGCGCCGAGAACCGGGAAGATCTCAAACCGAATGAAATACGACAGTTACTGGATAGCAGCTCGGAGATGACGGAGATGGTGGATGGTCTGTTCGGCGAAGATTTCAAAGCGCCCGTGATCAAAATGCTTCCACAGCATTTAGAGTACGCTTAAAACAAATGGAAAACACAGTCCCAGTAAAGAAAGAGAGGAGACAGAAAGGAAAGAATGTGCAAACTGGAAGATAGAACAATAGGAATTACTTAACATGAACCGCAAAGACACAATAGCCTGGGACAAAATGAACAGGGCCTCGGGGACCCACAGGACTCTCACAAAAGACCCGATATTTGTTATTCCATCAAGTTCTGGGAGGAGAAGAGAACGAGGGTGGAGCTGAAATAATAACCGAAAACTTGCCAAATTTGGCAACAGACATAAACCTATAGAGTCAAGAAGCCGAGCCAATTCCCAATGTAATAAACCCAGAGAAACCCACACCAAGACACATCATAGTCAGAGTTCTGAAAACCAAAGACAAAAAAAATATTGAAAGCAGCGAGGGAGAAATAGAAATAACACCTTCCTCTGGGGGACATAATCCAAATTAGAGCAGACTTCTCATCAGAAATCTTGGAGGCCAGAAAGAAGGGGTCACATTTAACAAGGGCTGAGAGGGATTCAGAATTTTACACTCAAAGAATGAAAGGAAAACCAAACATTATCACATTAAGGAGACCTGCGGGATGTATGTCAGTCGACCTAGCCTTAAAAATTACAAAAGGAAGTTTTCTGAACAGAAAGAAGACAATAAAATAAGAAATCTTGTAATTAAGGAAAGTAAGCAAAAATATGAAAAAAATATGTTTTTCTTCCTGAGTTTTCTAAATTATGTTCGACACTGAAGCAAAAATTTATAACACTGTCTGATGTGGTTTTAAGTGTGTGTAGAGGAAATATTTAAGACCATTGTAAACAGGAGAGAGTAAAGACCTAAAGAGAAGTAAGATTTCTGTATTTCATCTAACTAGTGGGAAGACACCAATGGAATGTGGTGAGTTATGTGCATGTAATGTACCTAGGTCAACCGCTAAAGTCATTGTACAAAGCAATATATTCAAAACACTATACAGCTGAAAGTGGAATTGTAAAGCATGTTCAAATAACACAGAAGATGACAGGAAAAAGAAAACATAGAACAAATTAAAAAACCCAACATGGCAGACTGAAGCCCTCACATATGAATAATTACCTTAAAGGTAAGTGGTTATTTACCATGTACACACAATTAAAGACAGAAATTGGTAGGTCATATTTGAAATATGACCCAACTCCGCGGCCTACAAGAAACACACAATGACAGAAGGCAGTTAAAATCAAGATGGTAGAAAAGGTATACCGTGCAAATATTTTAAAAAATATTTTATTTATTTCTCTTTAGAGGGGAAGGGAAGGAGAGAGGGAGAGAAACATCAACGTGTGGTTGCCTCTCATGCATCCCCTGCTGGGAACTGGCCTGCAACCCTGGCGTGTGCCCTGACTGGGAGTTGAACTGTGGTTGTTTGGTTTGCAGGCTGGTGTTCAGTCCACTGAGCTACACCAGCCAGGGCCATCAGCAAATATTTCAAAAGGACGGCAGGTGGCTTTTTTAGTATCAGATGAAGTAGACTTCACAGCAAAGCAAATTGCCTGAGATGAAGAGAGATTATATAACAATAAAAGGGCAAATCCACCAAAAAGATACACTCATCTTCCACGTGGACACATCAAAGGGCTGCCAGATGTGTGAGATGGAATTGGAAGGAGAAATAGATAAATCCGCAATCGTATGTGGAGATTTCACCGTGCGTCTCTCTCGACATGGGACAGAACAACTAGTCAGAATAGCAACAGAGACGCAGAAAGACCGGACGCCACCGTCGACTCACAGAACCTGAAGGATATTTACGGCCGCTGCACCCAGCAACAGCAGAGTGCACATTCTCTTAACTGCCAGGGAACGTACACCAAGACGGGCCCCGTCCTGGGCCTAAAACAAACCTCAAAGATTTTTAAGGGATTGGAATCGCACAGAGGATGCATGATGTCACACTAATCACAGTGAAAGCCAGATAGATGCTCATAACAAGAAGATAACAGGAAAACCTCCAGACACTTGGACACAAAACTGCGTTCTTCTCAGTCATCAACGAGTCCAGAAAGAGGTCTCGAGGGGAGTAAAAAAAAAACACAGTGGACTGAGTTAAAATGAAAACACAACATATTGAAATTTGTGAAGCACAGCTAAAGCAGTTCTGACAGGGAAATTTATGGCACTCTGTGCACATGTTCGGAAAGAGGAAAAGCCTCAGATTGAAAAAGCCACGCTTGCACCCAAAGTGTCCATAAAAGGAAGAGCGAACCACACCAGAGTGGAGGGAGGGGTGAGGAGCAGAAGGCGATGAGGCCGAAAACGGGGAGGATCTAGGAAACAAAGAGTTGGTTCTTTGAAAAAAGAAAACGGACATACCTGTAGCAAGATGGACACATTTTTTTAAAAAGGGAGAAAAGACACAAATGACCGAGATCTGGACTGAGGCAGACACCACTGCTGACCCTGGGCACGTCTGGCTGAGTGACCGGGGCGCCGGGAGCCGACGCAGGTCGGAGGGACGCGCTCAAAGACAAGGGTCGTCTCCTCAGAAGCCCCCGGGTGGCGTCTCAACTTCCCGACACGAAACAGACCATGGGAACAGCCCTGTCGCTACGTAGAATATTGAACTAAAAAATGTGAAACTCCCCCAAAAGTAGCTTTTAGGCCCAAATGGTTTTACTGAAAAATCCTACCAAATGTTTAAAGAAGAATTCACGTTAATAACTACACAGTCTCTTCTGGAAAATGGAGGATGGAACACTTTCCAATTCTTTTTCTGAAGTTAGTATTATCCTGATTTTAAAATTATACAAAGATAATAAAATGTTGTTTTACAAAAATGAAATGAGAAAACTACAGGCCAATACCCCTTGTGAACATAGATGCAAAAATCCTTAACAAAATACTAGTATAGAATTTAGCCGCTTACCAAAACAATTGTACACTTTGATCACGTGGAATTTATTGTAGGGAGGAAAATCTGGTTCAATACTTGAAAATCAGTCAATCTCCTCATTAAGGGACTGCAGAAGAAAAATCATGTAATCCTGTCAACTGACGCAGAAAAGTACTTGATGAAATTCAATCCCAAACTTTAAACAACTCAGGGCGGCTGTTGCTTGTAGCCCTGTGGTTTGCAAGCCCTGTGAGCAAGTCTAATCCCACATGGGATTTGCTGAGGACGTGGGGGACGAGGACAGAGGACGCCTCAGGGACCCTAGGATGTTTACAGACGACAAGTGGACGCATGTGGCTCTGTCTGTGGCTCTGCACTGATTCAGCCCCTCCTGGGCCTTGCTTTTTCTCTCACTCTTAGTGCCCGACATCACAGCTTCCAGAACACATCGGCATGTTAGAAAAAAAGGCGGGGGGGGCGGTGCACTGTGACAGCATGGGCAGCTGTCTTCTGGCCACGTGGCGGACAACTCATCCAAAGGTACAGGCAGGTGGGTAGTGATGCCTGGTGTCATTGTCACCAGCCGGTCCCTGTCAGTTGGGATTCTTGCTGGCAGTGCACAGGGCCAGGCCACCGTGTGCATAAATAGGAGCTCTCTCTCCGGGTCGTCCTGATGCCTGGGCTTGTACTCCCAGGGCTTGGGGAGCAGACGCACTGGGACGAGGTCACAGCCGTGAGCAGTGTGGCTCAGTGGGCTGGGTGTCACCCTGCAAAGCCAGAGG
This sequence comes from Sturnira hondurensis, assembly GCF_014824575.4. Taxonomy (NCBI): domain Eukaryota; kingdom Metazoa; phylum Chordata; class Mammalia; order Chiroptera; family Phyllostomidae; genus Sturnira; species Sturnira hondurensis. The sequence goes on along the minus strand of NW_028073411.1, from coordinate 23,019,453 downwards.
TCACTGGCTCGATTGCCGGTCGGGGCATGCACCCGGGTTGTGGTTTTGGTCCCTGGTCAGGGCATGTACCAGGGGCAACCGATTGATGTTTCTCTTCCTATCTTTCTCCCTCTCTTCCCCCTTTCTCTGGAAATAAATAAAATGAAATATTTTTTAAAGAGAAGAAGTCGCAGTGCTTGTCGTCCACACTGGACTGCTGGAGCCCTTCTCCCTGTGTCTTCGTCTTCTGAGTCTCGGCGTGGGCAGGGTCAATCAGCAAACCTCCGCTGCCTGTCTGTCCTGAGCTGGGCTGGACGCCACACGCCCAGGGAGGAACCGTGTTCAGTCCTGAGCGCAGCGTGCTGTCCACACAACGACCGGAAACCACCAGAGGGAAGCGTGACGACGTGAGCTCACACTCTCTTTCTAAAGGCACGGAAATGCCTTCTACACTTTGGAAGTCTTTCCACTCAAAATTGTTGAAGTAAGAAAACCAAGGCCTGTTGCTTGAAAGGAGAGGTTTCAGGACCAGGGGAAATTAATCACGTTGAACTGGGTCGTTTCCAAACACTCGTTAGTCTGTGCTGCTTTCAAAGGGGCGTCACCCTGCTCTCCGACAGCTCAGAGGGTCACGCGGGCAGCGTGGCCCCTCGCTTTCAGTCTTGGTGGTGACTGCAGTGTTTATAAGAGTTTTTCTTGGATCGGTTCTAAAGTCTCACGAAGTTTGTATAACTATGAACAAACCCTCACTTGTCTCCCTAAAGTAGATCTCATATCTTTATGGGCTGTTTCATTTTTCCATTAAAGTTTAAAAAATATATCTTGAATTTTCCCTGGCTTTAGAATGAAGTCATAAGACCTCAGAATTGCCAACAGATGCTGCTCTCTTGCTAGAACATGAGAGTGTGGGCAAGTTTTCTCAGAGTGGTTTTCAGGCCCAGAAAGGGCCAGGCACGCACACAGCCTGCCGTCAGAAGTGCGCATGCTCTCCGGGGAGGCCCCAGCCTCGGTTTCAGGCGAGGCTTTGCCCACATAAAGATAGCCCTTCACACACACACTTTTTTCCTTTTTAGCGGGGGTTCGTTTTTTGCTTGTGTGGCCTGCATCCCCAACCATGACGCCAAGTTGCCGACACTTAACCCAGGAAAACTGGTATCTCGAGAGATGGGGCATGAGGTGATGAGGCGGTGCGCCTCTGGTTTCGTTTGGTGCGTTTTGGATGGTCTCCGTTCCCATGTCCATTCCTGCCAACAACAGACACATGCTGGGAGTGGGACAGGCAGTCGAGGTCACTGGCCAAAGCTCCTTCTCAAGCCCACCGTGTGGGAGGAAGCAAAGGAAGAGGCTCCCTAAAGCGCTGGCCCCGTGGTTGGCCCCAAACGTTTCCCATGAAGGATCTGCCCCTTGGGCGGGCCTGGGACCCATTCATTCCTTAATTTCCAGCCCCTTGCTCAGTGTCCGACAGCGTTGGGTGCTCAGCGGATCCCAGCTGAGTGGGTTCTTCAGAAATGCTGGCACTAAGAGGCGCTCCACGGGTGCACCCCTGGAGTAGGACCCATGCCTGAAGGCAAAGGGTGCTGCACCGCCTTCACTCTCGAAACAAGCCTTCGGACCTCTGAGCAGGGCTGGCAGCTGGAAATCCGAGCAGCTGCTTTTCTTGGAGAGAGAGCTGAGTGGGGGAGAGAGCGGTCCGGAGCTGCAGAGTCCCGGGTAGGGCCTGTGCCTGCACCCATTCCCCGCAAAAACTCGCTGGGGCGGGGGGGGGGGGGCATGGATTCCTAGGAGACATTCTGGGGAACCCTTAGAAAAGGGACCTCCCACTCCTGGAGGCCCCAGGCCCCTGGAGGTCAGCGGTCATGTCTGTCGGAAACATCCTCCTCTCTGCCCCAGGGGGTTCTCACCTGTTTCTCAGCACCCCCTGGCAGAGTTCCCTCTGGGAAGACCACCTTGCACCCCCATCTGGGTTGCCTGTCCCCTCTCCTCTGGGTCTCCATGTCCCTGCTGCGTCCGTCTGGCACAAACGAACGACGCAGAGTTGCAACCCCGTTTCCTTCCTCACCCGTGACCTCCTCTGGGAGGGGATGGGTCTGAAGCATCTCTGGGTCAGCGCCACCACGCAGGGTGCTTCTGTCTCCCCACCCCCATGTTCCTCGCTCTGCTCACCCCGATTTGTCACGGCTCCTTTGAAGATAATGTGTTCTCCCCGCTCCCAGTACCACCCTCAGCGGCTTTGAAGGTTTTGCTTTGTGTTTGTTTTTCAACAGTCTGTTAGTCTGTGCTTAAAGCGTGGTTTTCTTTGTGTTTATCCTGTTTGGGGTCAATTGCACTTCTTGAATCTGTGGGTTGGCATCTCCCGTTGTTTTGGGGAAATTTTCGGCCGTCATCTGAGCCTCGCTCTTTGCTCTCCCACCTTTTTCCCTGAGGCTGCAGAGGCATGTGGGTTAGACCTTTTGATCATGTCCTGTAGGTCTTTTAACCTCTCTTTTTAAATCCATTTTGGTTTTTTCTATGTTTCAATATACATATTTTTTACTGGCTTCTCCTTGAGTTCATTTTTCTTGTGTTCTGCTTTGTCTTCATTAGTTGTTAAGGCTTTCCCATGAGTTCTGCATTTTTCGATTCCAGCATGTCAATGTGCATATTTGGGTTTTTCCCCTCTAAAGATTCCAATTTGCTATTGAAAACCTACCTTTCATTACTTTACTTACACTTTCTTTTATTTTCTTTGACAGCTAAGTCCTGGTCACTTTCCAGTCCTGGTCCGCTGACTCCAGTGCCCGGATCGGCTGTGAATCACGCAGGCTGCCTGCCTTTCTCCTCATCACTTGTCCCATTTCCTTCACTCTTTGCCTTGTGACTTTCGCTGAATGCTGGACACGGTGTGTGGAGAGCAAGGAGGCTCCGGGAGACTCCCTTCTCCTCTGGAGACGGTTCTTCCCTCTCTGCCAAAGCCATTCCTGATGGAGTGAAAAAGCTAGACACAAAACTGCCCCTGTTGATTAAATAGTGTGAGGGGATAAACAGTGTGTAAGGGGCTTTTACATCCCTCCAGCCAGAAACCGAGGAGGGCAGGGCCTGGGTCATAGATGCAGGCACCCTTGTTTGTCTCAGATGTCCCTGCTCCCGGGCGGCGCCTCCCTGAGCTTTCCACGGAGAACTTGGGGGACTTGGTCTCCTTGCTCCTGAAAGACGGTGGCGGAGCCAGCTCTGTGCGCTGGCGGCTCCAGCCTGGCTCTCCCACCTCCTTCCCAGTAGCTTCCACATCTGGCGAGTATGTGGAGCAGGGAGACTGCCCCCGAATGGGAGGTAGGTCACCTGCCAGGCGGGTCTTCTGTGCCCTGAGCCCCTCTCTGCCTTTCAGATGTCCTCCCCAGGTCCCTGCACAGGGCTAGGATCAGCAAATATGCCACCAGGAGAAGTGGGCTCTGCATCCGAACGCCCACGAGTCTCCTTGCCACACTTCCACGTGCCCAGGCAGGTCCTGTTCCCTCTCTTTCCCCCCGGCGGAGGCTCATGGCCAGCAGCAGCCCGGTCCCCGCTCCCGAGAACCAGCAACGGCTGGAAGGTGTCGGGTCACCTCAAGGTCTCCTGATGCTGGAGTTCACTCTAGGGTAAGCCTCATTGCTTCCATAGCTCTTTGAGGCCTGGAAAATGTGGATTTTTTTTTCTTTTGCAATTTATCCAGATTTTTCTAATTGATGCTACAGGGATGTTGACCTGTGATGATCTACTACTTACTTACTCCAATTAAAAAAGTTGAAAAAGAATGTCTCCTACATAGTCTACTCAGATATTTGCTTTTCATAAAATCACACTTAAGTGAAAAAACTAAATGCACAGTTGTATCTACACCATGATTACCACGTAAGGAGTCTTCTGTGCAAGTGGCCAAGCACCAGAAGGAAACGTGGGAAGGTGAGCCTAGCCCTTGCTGGTGTGGCTCAGTTGGTTGGAGCGTCATCCTGTGAACCGAAAGGTCGTGGGTTCGATTCCCAGTCAGGGCACATGTCCAGGATGTGGGGCGTGGGGGAGAAGGGCATGCTGGTGACCCCCTGCAACGCTCCTGCTGCCTGTAGGCTTCTCCGGGCCATACCCACTCCAGGCCACATCTGCCCAGTGGCTCCACAAACAGGAGCAAAGCCAAGAGATGGGGAGGAAGGCAAGGGGCCCAGCAGACAAGCGTGAGACATCAAGAGGAGGCCACCAGATGTCATGGACAGAGTGCACACCTGGGTGCAGGAGGGCACCAAACCCTCGGTGCCTCCCTCTGTAAGGTGGCAGCTTTCCAGCCCGGAGCTATGTCCCAGCACGTGGGGCAATGCCTGGGCCTGGGCCAGGGCCCAATAAAGACTACGTGACAATGGGAACGCCAGGACCCCCTGAGTGACTGAGGCCTCTCTGCAAACCTCTGCTGTTCCCTCTGCACACCACTCCCCCCGCCCCCCTTCCCTCCCCCCTCTGCCCTCCACTTGCACTTCCCAGCTCACGTTCCGGTCCCCCCCTCCTCCCCACACTTTTCCCCTCCTTTGTCAGAGCTAACACTTACCACACGGGTTCAGTGTGCTGAGCACAGGCCCAGAAACTTCACATCTGGTCCCCGATTTAACCCTTCCAGCACCAGTATGAGGGTGATATTGACGATCCTTTTTAATAAAGAAGTGGCTATGGCCCAGAGCAGGTGACTGACTGGCCTCAGGTCGTCCAGCCAGGGATGGGGACTGACAGCATTTAAACAGAGGTCTGTGAGGACAGAGCTTACCTGTCAGGAGACGGCGCCAGGTGTGAGACAGGTGGCTGTGGTCTCGAACGTTGCCCCTCGGTGTTCAGGCACGCAGAGAATCCTGGCCATATTCCTTTGGTGTCTGCGTTGCACGCCTGTCTTCATCCGAGTTTCCCAAGAGCCAGGCCCAGGCCCCACTTGCCGAATGTGCCGCGCTCTCCTCTCATGACCGTTCCTTCTTCCCCGCCTCCTGCCCACCCACGGCCCACTTCTTCGGGCAGTGCCCCTGCTTCACTCACACAGCCCGCCTCTCAACCCCCACAGTTCGCCCAGGTACTGAATGACCAGTGTAGGTCTCCCCCGGACCGTGAGCCACTTGAGGGCTTTGCTACATGGTTACTGTAACGTTAAGCAAGTCCCTTCGCCCATTTGAGACTCGGTTTTCTCATCTGTAGAATGGGGGCCATTTGAGGCAAAGAGTGGTGATGAAGGCATTTGACAAGTTCAAGGGACATTGAGAATCCTCCCTGTCTATGCTCAGGCTGTGGCCTTTGCTGTAAGAATGAAACCCAGGTGTGCTCTCTCCCAGGGAGAGCTGGCCCTTCTCCCAGAGGGACCTGTTGGTTAGCTGAGTCACAGAAGACCCCCGGCGTGTAGCCACTTATGTCTAAAACATATTTAAGCACAGCCCCCACAGTGAGACTTCCGAATTCCGCCCAAGGGAAGGACACTTCGCTCGGAACTGTCCCAGGCAGACTCCAAATGCCGTCTTCGGGATTCCCCAGCGTCTGTGTTCGGGTGTTGGTGATTCCCCGCCTGGTGATGGATGCTCTTGATTCTTACTTGTGCTTTGCTCTCACTTAATAAAGTGCTTAACTATTCACCTTTGACTTGGGGTTTTTATTGTCTGTGAATCCAAACCTCCAAATCGAGTGGCCGTGCTCTTGTCCGTGCCCCTTCACGGCACAGCATTCCATAGACTCCGAGCTGCGAGGCGGGTTGGGGCCCAAGCCTGGCTCCAGGGGGACCTGGTGGGCCTGCTCCTTGCTGAGCAGGGCAGGGGCTGCCTCGGCCCCCAGCTATGTTGATTTTCCTAAGGCATTACTCAGTGCAAAAGATTGCTAAGTTCTCGAAGAGAAACACTACCTGGGGAGACTCTGCACCGACCGACCGCTTAGCTCAGCGAGTTGGCCTGGCTTGCAGAGCCCCCCACCCCACCACCCCCGCTGCTCCCCCATCCACACAGCTGGAGCCTGGGGAAACGATGGGCCTCTAATTAGAACCATTTGTCCTTCCAGAACCACAGGTGGCTGAGCCAACTTAGAGAGCCGTGCTCCTCACAGCGGGACGTGCCCTGTGACCCAGTCACCTGACCACAGGGACTCTGTCCTGAAGCAATAAGCCCAAATGTGGAGGGTCACGGGCCAAAAAGCAGTCTTCACTGTGTTTCTTGTAACAGCAAAGAAACTGAGTTAATTTGATTATCTCGCAGGGGCCCGGGCGGGGGACGTTTCCCTGACTCGAGGGTGTTTTACTGCCCACCGGGGGAATGGAGGCTTCGTAGCAACCGGGAGCCCGTCTGCAGTAGGAGGAGGCCACGGAGCTGTGCTCCCTGACACGAGCTGTGGAAACTGCACCTGAACAACCCTGGGAATAAGCACCCCGCAACGCCAGCCAGGGCAACGGGGGTGGGGTGGGGGGTGGGGAGGTTGGGCGATGGGTGTTTGTTTCCCGTCTTCCCCGCTTTCTGCAATGCAATGCGGCTGTAGTTAAAAACAGATTGTGCCCGAACACATCGAAATCAAACAGCCCATCTCGGGCGGAGAGAGAACTTCTGACTTCGCACACACCAGTCCTGCAGAACCGCTGGTGTGGCCTGGTTTCGTTGTTTGTTTGTTTTTTCTTTAATGAAACTGCGTTTCTCCCAATATTTCTTCATATTTACATATACATATTTTAACAAAGACTCCTCTGTATACATTTTTATGTTTTGCTTTCGTTTTTATTTTATTTAGAAAACAAGCATCGCTCTTGCAACAGTGTTCACATGCACAGATTTAAGGAGTTGCTTGACGTTTCACAGGGGCAATAGGTCATAGGTTTACTTAACTACTCGTCTGTATCACACACTAGTTGTTATGTGCCCATTACAAATCTCACGGCAAGAAATGTGATCATACATATAGTCTGTACATAATGAATATGGAAAACCTTACAGCTTTTCTTTATCTCAGCACTCGCAAATTAAATAACGCGATGGAAAAAAATGTGAAGTGCTTAGAACTGAAGAAGTAAGACGCAAGGTCGGCCCTTTCACCGAGGGAGTTCTCAGGGGACAGGGCATGCCGGGCTGGGCTTCCTGCCCCAGAGGCGCCCCCTACCTTCCACGCCTCGGCTGCTCAGCACATGCACACACCCTTTCTCTCTGTATACACACCTGGTCTGGCTTAACTCAACCCAAACTATTTGATACACAGCTACCAAGTTATCAACTGACCTTCCACCAGAGGCAACTAAGGTCATGGTCAGCTGTTACATCCGGACCCAGTGAAGTTTGGCCATTGTTCTCATTGTCTCCCATCTGTAGGGGAATGTCCATTCTTCTTCCTCGTCTCTAACAATCTCAGTCCCGATCAGGAGGCCTCACTGCACATGCCGGACATCAGCTCTGGAGGGTGTGATTAGCCGTACATTTTCCACAGTGGTATTGCACAGCTCAAATCGCCGTGAAGACTGCAGACCACACCTGGAGGCAGGGCTAGACGGGGGATATCTGGAGCAAAGACAGGGCCACAGCCAAGTTCAGGCCACAAAACAGGCAAGTGATGTCACTTCCGCCTGCCATGTGCTACTCAACCCCGATGCCACGGCTCACTCAGCTGCCGGCACTGACCCCAGAACCCCCACGTTCGCTGCTGCTGCTTCTAGCTGCCAAGACACTGGACTTGCCACCAACTCTCCTCCTTGTTATCGCCAGCTCCTACTACAAAACCTGGGGCTGGCTCACCTGGTCACCGGCTAGCACCCTGATGTGGGTAGTGAGAGTTTAGACTCTGTGAAATTCCTCAGTGGGGAATTCTTTAAACAGAAGTGGAAAAAAGGATAGATGCTCATTATAACCCTGCTTGCTACACTGTGACCTCATTCCTGTGTCTGTGGCTAATGACAGAAGAAACGGAACAAAATTCCAGGTTGTCCCAGTCTGCACTGCTGCCTCCAGGGCTCCAGGGGGCAGTCTTTCCAGAACCGGATCAGAGTTCTCTCATTCTGTCAGAACAAAGTGTCCCTCCCATTTGCTTCAGCCCTGTGACGGTTTCTTCTTCTAACCACAGGAGCAACAGTGCTTTCAATTTTTTTAACAATCGCGTTTCCCATTTCCACAGAATTCTTCCTAGCACANTTGCTACATTGTGACCTCATTCCTGTGTCTGTGGCTAATGACAGAAGAAACGGAACAAAATTCCAGGCTGTCCCAGTCTGCACTGCTGCCTCCAGGGCTCCAGGGGGCAGTCTTTCCAGAACCGGATCAGAGTTCTCTCATTCTGTCAGAACAAAGTGTCCCTCCCATTTGCTTCAGCCCTGTGACGGTTTCTTCTTCTAACCACAGGAGCAACAGTGCTTTCAATTTTTTTAACAATCGCGTTTCCCATTTCCACAGAATTCTTCCTAGCACAGCCTACGTGCATACCCCCTCCCCCCAGCATCAGGCTGTCACCTGGTGGGCTTTCTGTCGTCCGGGCTTTTGTCTGGGTGGCATGGGAGCTCCGGTCTTTAAAACAGAGCACAGCACTGCCCTGGCTGGTGTAGCTCAGTGGATTGAGCACGGGCCTGCGAACCACACGATCGTGGTTCGATTCCCAGTCAGGGCACATGCCTGGGTTGCAGGCCACCAGAGGCGACCATACATTGATATTTCTCTCCCTCTCTCCTTCCCTTCCCCTCTAAAAAATAAATAAATAAAATCTTAAAAAACAAACAAACAGAGCACAGCACTACAAATGAAGGCAGTGGATCAGCCACCAGCCTCTATGAGAACATAAGCTTTTTTCATAAACCCAGGCAAAAACAAACCTATTTTATCTTAATAACTTTAAAAGACATCCATTGAACTTCAATCATATATTTGGGTTTGGGGATGACTGAATTCCTTTCGTGTGCTCAAAAGTGAGCTGTTTAATTTTCTAGTGATCTCAACAACTTTTGGAAGGTTGGAGAAGAGGGGAGAGAAATATGAGGCTTGGCACAGCTTGAGCTGCTTAAGTTTAAAAACCGTGCCCTGCTCTGAGTTTGCCATCTGGGAGGGGAGTGAGACCTTTCCCCTCTCTGAACCATCCATTCAAGTTCTTTCTGAGTAGAAGCCTCATGATGTAACAATATGAAAGCTTGCACATAAGAGATCTTATCCTCTTTATCAGAACTTTGTCAAAACAGTTCGAGATTGAGATCCTTTCAAAAACAGAAACAAAAACAAAGTCTAAAGCCAAGACAAAGTTCAAACAAATGAGTATTCTCAAACTAACTCCTCTAAAACCAGGATTGGACCTAGCCTTAGACTCTTATCTCACGCCAGCTGGTACCACAAACAACCCTGACAAGGTCCAAATGGCATGAAGCCCAAACAACAGAGGCAGGAGTCCTGGGGTGTACAAAACAGCGAAGGTCAACTGAAGTCCCCTAAAAATAAGAAGGCGAGTAGAGCAAGTGTAACCAAAACAGACAGAGGAGAGAAACATGAGAGTTCTCAGACAGAAACAGAGTCACTCCCGTGGAAGAACAGAGAAACGAAACTAAAAAGTGGAATGCAGCAAGAAAAGTAAACGATACCCAAATCAAAACCAAGGGAGCACGCCAACCAAATCCCACGCGGGGGGGTGGGGGTGTTTTCTTGTCGCTGAGTCGTGCCTACCACCAGGAAGTTCCTGCGGATTCCTACAGATTCCCAGATGGTTCAAAGGACCCAAGTGTCTGGGCAGGGGCCCCTGGTCCTGCACACTGGGGACGCACCCAATTTCGAGTTTGTCAGCTCCCGAAATGGGAGTCTGTGGACTCCCAAGAGACCCATTTCTTTTCACCAGCAAAGTGTTTAAAGGCAGCTGATGTCTTGAGAGGGGGAGCAGGGAGACTCCCTGAGAAGAAGAACCAGGGTTCCCACCGTTCCTGCCGGGGAGTCAGCCTGCCGCAGCCGCTGGGCCTCCAGCTGGGGCCCTACAGTCCTTGCTGGAGTCCACGTTGTCCCTCTGGGGTCACCAAAAACTGCAACTGAGACAGGCCCAGCTTCCTGCTGCTGCAAAAGCCAGCACTCGAGAGGCGGGTGCTGATGTCAAAGACAGTGGTTAATTCAAGTGCCAGCCACCTGGAAGATGAGGACTCGTGTCTCAAAGCCCATCTCCCTCTCTCAGTGCAGGCAGAGGTTTTTAAAGGAGGGGGAGGAGAACAGAACAAAGAGATCAAGGGAGGGGGTGGAAAAGTTCTTCGTGTGCAGATGACACAGTCCATTCCGATAAGGTAGGTGACGGTCAGTGTGTGTCATCCTGGTACACAGTCGTCCTGGCTTCCTGTCATCTGGGCTCCACAGCCAAAGGTCAGCAGATCTCCCGGAGCTGAGCCTGCAGGTCGGAGTCCGTATCTTTTAAAGTTCGTTTCTAAAATTCTTACACAAACATGCTGTTCATCCAGCAGCTGCTCCTCTGTCAGAGTTGGCACTTACGGAAACGCTGTCAAGGGCGTGGTGGGCAGGCGGTTTACAATTCGCCACCGCTACAATTTCCCACTGTCATGGTACCTCAAAGGCTATGTTTTAATGTAAAAATAAATAACAGTGTTTTTATTTGGAGTTTCCCTCACAATTCCTCTGATCCCAGAACAGCTGAGGTTCTAGAATGTTCTAGAATGTGTGAGCTCCCCTCCTTTTTCCATCCCGGGTTCCAACATCTATTTTTGATGGCTAGACCTTTTTCTTTCCAACTGCATTGGTCAGCTCAGGCCGCTGTAACAAATACCACAGACTGAGGATTAAACAACAGAAATTTATTTCCTCACCATTCTGGAAGCTGGAAGTCCAAGGTCAAGGTGTGGGCATGGCTGGCTCCTTCGCTCCTTCTGGGGCCTCTCCCCTTGGCATGTGGATGGCTTTCCTCTCCCTGTGTCTTCCCATGGTCTCCCTCCGTGTGCGCCTGTACCCTCATCTCTTCTGATGAGGATGCCCACACAACCCCGTTTTATCTTTATCACCTCCTTAAAGAACCAACTCCAGACACAGGGCCATGCTGAGGTTCTGGGGGTGAGGACTTGAACATACGCGTTCTGGGGTCACCACCCAACCCATCGCATGCACCAGCCACCTGCCACTGCTGATGGGCGCCGTGGGTGGGTGAGATACCTGTGGGGTCACGACCTAGACATGCCTCAGCTGCGCCCTGGCCTGCTTCTGCTGCAGGAGGGACAGCAGGTCCCTCTGCCCCCCTGCCGTGAAGTTGGGGTCAGGCAGCTGGGAGAGCGCCCTGCCTCATGGCCGGCTGTGGGGGCGGCAAGGGATAAAGGCCTGAGTGTGCGAAGATGCTGGGCACGTGGACATGCACTTCCTTACGTGTCATGAGGGAGATAGAATAAGAGGGCCCCCTAGTCAGGGACTTCCCCACTCACCACTTGCCCTGATGGCATGGGCTCATCACTACATGTGGAGGAGCCCCACAAAGGCAAGGAGGGTGTCCCAGGTAGGTGCCCAGCATGGGTCACTCCTGGCGCCCAGCCTGGGAGAATGGTGTTGGCATGAACAGGGAGCCTCAATGCTGGGTTGCGTGGGAGGCACAGAGTCAAGAGTGTGAGAGTCTGAGGGGGCGGAAGTGTGCTGGAGCCCTGGGGGAGCCCAGCAGTCTCCACATTTTGTGTCTGTGACATAATTTGGAACCTCTAGTTCCCAGCACCCCACTTGAAGGGACATTAGTCATTGCTCCCCCTCCCCGGGACCTTCTTAATAAGGACAGGAAAGGACCCCAGTGTAGGAAGGAGAAGAGACCCAAAGGGGATGGTGAGGGGCCAGGAGCGGAGGTGGCTGGCTCTGAGCATCTGGCCAGCTCCGGGACTGGCAGGGCGCAGTGCCTGGAGGGCCCTGGGTGTCAGGGACTCACTCCCTGGGCTCTGCGACCTCCCTAAGCATCCGTCCCCTCTGCAGTGGCTGTGATGCTATGCGTGCTCTGACTCCCAGTGTGCTTCTCTCCGCGCTGCGTGGCCAACCACTAGGAGTGCAGGTTTGTCCACTCCTGCACGCAGCACAGATTTCCTGAACACTGGAGTCGTGCTGATCGGCCCCAGCCAGCGAGGCTCCGTGGGTCGGAGCGTCGTCCTGTAAACTGAAAGGTTGCTGGTTTGGCCCTGCTCAGGGCACGTGCCTGGGTTGCTGGTTCAGTTGCTGGTCAGGATGCTTACGAAAGACAACAGACCTATGTTTCTCTCCCTCCCCTTCCCTTCCCCTCCTCTCTAAAATCAATAAGCCTGCCCTCAGAAGAGGATACAAAAAAAAAAAAAAGAAAGAAAGAAAGATGGGCAGATGTCGTCCTTGCCCTCTGGGAGCTCACAGGCTAGTGGGCAGCGAGGAAACCAACACTTTAGCCAAGAAATAAAGGGGCACGAAGAGGGACAGGTAACTGTCACGAAGGAGCCAGCTGAGCAGTAAGGCAGGAGCGGCGAGGGAGGCTTGGGCGCCCTGGGAGCCGTGTGCTGCCCCGGGGCTGCTGCCAGCGGGCCAGGGCGGTGGGGCCCAGACGCCTCTGGAGGTCTGTGCTGGGCCTGGGCAGCGGCTGCCCTCAGCAAACCACCCAGGGTGCGTTGCAGCGTCACATGGAGAACCACAAGACTTGTGTCCTCCGAAAGCTGGGCAGCACCAAAGCCAGTTGTTTTCTTGAGAAAAACAGTTCAGGGTACCAACAATGGCCTTTCCAACAGACAGAGAGCTGTTTGTTCCTGGGGGCGAGCGGCCAGGTGGGCAGTTCCTCTAAGATGAGAGAAGGCTGGGCGGTCGCGGCCGGGCAGAATGGACGGCTTCCCGCCTGGAGCAGAACCCGGGGGTGCGTAGTCTGCCCTGGTCGGGGGTGTCGGGGGGGGCACCTCCCCCAACACCAGGCCCATTGTTGCGGACTATAATCACTCACGCTGTCATCCTTTTCTGACCCTTATCCGTAAAGATTCAGGGGAGGGGGTCAGAAAGGTCAGCAGACAGGAACTGGACAGGAGGGTCGTAATTTGATCTTTATTTGGTTGCCAAGAAACCCAGAGTCAAGTGTAGGTGTAGGAATCAGTTCCTTTCAGGTTTCTGGTACACTTATTCCTCCTTCCCTGTCTCAACTCTTTTGTAAAAAATAAAAAATAAAATTTTCATCAAACACAACATTCACTTCCATTTAGTTCTGTTTGTTCTTCAGTCACAGGAGCTGCCACAGTGACTGCCGTGTGGCCCGAACGCTCACATGCAATTTCGTTCCTTTTTTTAATTTTACATCATATTCGTTGGTGAAGATCGTGTTTCTGCTTACGTCTTCTGCTCGGCCTTTCCACAATCGCACGGATTCCACCGAATCACTGAACAGAGAATCCCAGTCGATGTGCCATAAACAGGTCACTGGTGGCCATGGCACGTTTGTCCTAGGCCTTCACTGCAAGAAACACGCCTGCTATTACAAAAATAAATGAGTGCAGGTTATGAAAGAAGTCGCAAAAAAACCCCAAGAAATACTAACGGCTAATAAGCACATGGAAAATGGTCAGCCTCGGAGACAATTAAAGACACGGACGGGAATGGCAGGGTGCCCGTTCTGCCCGTGGAAATGGCCCAGGTCAAACCAAGCTGTGGCTCAGAGCCGGAGAGGAGAGGAGGCGAGAGCCGTGGCTCCACTCACGCCTCCCTCGGGCTGTGAACCCGCCCATCTCTGGGTGGCAGCTGTCGCGCGCAGGGTTGGAGCCAGAGCTCGCCATTGTCAACGCCGCGTGATTCACAGCCCCCAAGTGTCACGGACCTCAGGGTCCAGTGAGAGGACAGCAGTTATGTGAATGTGTGTGTATCTCATCCCGTTCGCTCACTAGAAGTGTCGTGTCTATTTCTAATGCGATGGCGAATGTTGGTGCTACGGTGTGCAGTGACAAACTGGAGGTAATTTTCCTTGGTTACCTTCCTGCACCTCGTCTGGGCCTCTCGCCTCTCCCCAGGCAACCCCTATTCTCCCATGGCTTAAAAAAAAAAATCAACTTAGCCTGGCTGGTGTAGCTCAGTGGATTGAGCGCGGTCCTGCGAACCAGAGGGTCGCGGTTCGATTCCCAGTCAGGGCACATGCCTGGGTTGCAGGCCAGTTCCCGGCAGGGGACACACAAAAGGCAACCATACATTGATATTTCTCTCCCTCTCTCCTTCCCTTCCCCTCTAAAGATTAAAAAATATTTTTTAATAAAAATAAAAATAAAAAAATCAACTTAATACCAAAGTACCAGTGAGTCGTCAATTTGTCTCCAGCTCTGAGCTCCCCACCCACCCCACGTCCAGCTGCCTGCTAAGCCTCAGCCCACTCCATGTGGCCAATGTGGACCAGGCAACCTTCCCCAGCTGCCCAGGGTCTCTGGCACCTCTTGGCCTTCACAGAGCTGTGTTTTCCGCCCTGGACGCCCCTCCCACCCTTCTGCTCCCCGTTTGGGGGCCTCACCCCACTCTAGGAAGCCTCCTTCACCTAGGAGGCGCTCAGCAAGTGGGACCCCTTCACGAACTTTCTGGAGCCCTCTGCAAACATCAGATTCACGAGGCATACTGTGGGGAGGTGAGTTGCCTCTGTGTTTTTGATTTCTTAATCTAATGTTCATTCAGAAAAGGGCACCTGTCATATGTGAACAGCTTAATAAATTTTCACAAGTGGAGCCCTGCTGCTGTGGCTCAGTGGGCTGGCTGGGTGTTGTCCTGCAAACCAAAAGGTCACTGATTCGATCCCTGGTCAGGGCACAAGCCTGGATTGGGGGCCAGGTCCCCAGTTAGAGGGGTGCGAGAGGCAACCACACATCCATGTTTCTCTCCCCCTCTTTCTCCTTCCTTTCCCTTCTCTCTAAAAATAAATAAATAAATATTTTTAAAAATTTACAAGTGCAGCCAACTGGTAACCCACACCCAGAGTTTAGAACAACAACATTCTCACCAGCCTACCCCACAGGTCACACCACTCCCCGGACTTGTAAGCTGTCCTTGTCCCCTTCACAGAGAGGGAATCGTGCAGCAAGTGTCCTTTCACGTCTGGCTCTTTCCTTACACTGTGTCCCTCAGAGCCGCCCTCTGGCTCCCCCACTGGTAGAACTGCCCCTTTCAGGGCTGTGTGGTGCTCCAAGGTGTGTGTGGTGAGCACGGAGCACCCCCAACAGGAGTCACACAGGTTTGTGTCTTCCCGTGAGGTCAGTTTGCCAGGGAGGCTCCTCCACAGGCCAGCAGAGTCCCAGCAGTGCCAGCCAGGGACAACCTGAGGTGGGCCAGCGACCTGCAGACCCCAGGGCGATCCGGGTGCAGGAGGCTAAGGGTGAGAACCCAGCAGGCAGTGTGTGCAGGGCTTTGCCACATCCTGCAGGGAGCCCCTCAATGAACCGGTGTTGCCACCCCAACTGCCTCCCGTATTGCCACCCCGAAAAGGCGCCCGCGACCTTTGGGGACCGAGACCCTTGGGGACTACCCTCGCCCACTCGCCCTTTCTGTGGGGACAAGCGGAGCTAACCCTTGAGACCCAGCCTGCCCCTCGGGCTAGCGGGTGCGGAGGGGATCAGGTTTCCCTGGTGCAAAGAGCAGGAGGTTGGGGGGAGGGGGTACGTCCCTCCCGAATGCGCCCTCCTCTCTGGCCCCACCAGGGAAGTTTGGGGTCCTCGCTCCTACCCCCAGCTGTGGGCCTGTGCGCCCCTTGGGGCATATTGCCTGGAGGAAGGGTCCCAGACGTCCAAGGGGCCAGTCTGAGAGGGAAGGCGGGACAGGCGCCCTCGGCCCCGCCTCCGCCGCGCCCTCCCCACGCCCTCCTCCGGGGCGGGATAATTGAACGGCGCCGCTGGGCCCAACGTTGGCTGAGCGTGAATCCCGCGCTGTCCCCGCACCTAGAGCCAGCCAGACGTGCCCCTCGCTCCACGCCTGTTTCCGCTCCGCTGCCAGCCGCCTGCCGCCCGCCCCATGGAGCGCGCCGCGCCCTCGCCCTCGCCCCCGGCCCCGCTGCTGCTGCTGCTCGCCGGCCTCTCGCTGCTGGCGTCCCCAGGTAGAGGGGCGGCGGGTCGGGTTGGGAGGGAGGGGGCACACTGACTCCACCGGCCCCACGTAGTGTCCCCCCGATCACCCGGCCCCGCGCTCCTGGGAAGTTCTGGAGCTGGGGGTGACTCAGAGCGCTGTCCGAGCTGGGCCCTGGGCAACGTTCCCTCCCCCACACCCCACCCCTGGTTCCGGTTCTAATCACCTCACTGGTTTGTGGTGCTTATTTCAAAGACGGTGCCCCCCCCAAAAAAAAAAACCGCCTTCCCCTGAAGGCCACCTCACATCATGAACCCACCCACCTCACGGGCCAAGGTGCAGGGTGGGGGAGAGGAAGCGCCAGCTGGGTGCCAGGCTCTCTGCGCCAGGAGTGCGGGTGGCACATCTTTACTCACTGCGCCACCTCCAGCCTAGGTAAAGGCTCTTGTACCCAGTTTGCTGGTGGGACAACTGAGGCTGGGAGGTGGGGAACGGTAATTTGTCCAGCAGACAAACCTGTCTTGGGGCAGGGGGTGCACCTGAAGAAGTCAGAAAGGAAGGGAGCGGCGGTGGGTACAGCTGAGTGCAGGGAACCCCTGCCTGCCCTCCCAGCACACAGACCCCGAGATTCTGCCAGGCTCCATGCTCAGCCAGAGCTGGGGACTGGCCACTTCCAAACCCACCTGAGGGAAGAGGAGGAGAGCAAGTCTCCAACAGCAAACCTGAGGCCCAGAGGCTCCGCCCCCGTGCTGACAGAGCAGGGACTGGCCCTTCTTTCTCCTTTCATCCCCAGGCCTAGCTGGCTTGTGGGGGGTGAGGGGTAACCACAAGGCCCTTCCTATCAGAGCCATGACCTCTGACCTCGATGCAGAGGCCTCCTGCTTAGCAGTCCTTAGCCAGGCCTGCCTTGCCTCAGGTTCTGTTCCTCCCTGAGCCAGGCCCAGAAGTTGCCCCCCACCACCCTCAGAATTCCAGGCTCTTTGTCTCTGGCTTTGCTGAGCTTTTTTCAACTGCCTGGTGACCACCCTCCACCTTGGTCAAAGGGTCACTTGATCACCCTTGGAATCGCAGATTCTTTATCTTGGAGTTAGTTGAGTTTAACTGTCAGGTGACCGCCCTTGCCCTCATTCGTAAGGTCACTTGTCCCAGCTATGCTGGCCTGGGATTCAAGGGGAGGCCGGGGACAGGGGCCTGCTGCTGCAGCTGACTCTGCAGGGCTCTGGCTGTTCTGGTCACCGGCTTCATTCTGAGCATACCCTGGGGGACAGTTCCTGGGGGAGATGCTATGGGGGTGCAGGGCTCGCAGCGCTGACAGCAGCAGCCATCCTGACTCCTCAGGGCTCCTGGGGGGGCTTCCTGGAGGAGCTGGTGCTGGGGTAGGAGCTGGGCCTGGGGGGCGGGGCTGGGGCAGGGCATTCAGGGGACTGCTGGCTGGTGTGAAAGCCCAGAGAGCAGCTTGGATTGGGGGCTACACTAGACTCCCTGTTGGAAATGGAAGGGGCCCCCCGAGACCCTCCCTCTCTTACAAATGAGGCCACTGGGGCCCAGAGAGAAGGCCGAGGTGACCTCTCCCGGGCCTGGGCCCAGCCCCGCCATCGCTGTTCTTTTCTGCCTGCTGTCAGGTGGAGCAGCCCAGGAACCCTGACTGCAGGTTGACAGCTGTCTTCTTCGTAGAGAAGGCCCTCACTTGAAGTATATCAAAGAAACGTCTTCGTTGCACACTCGAATGAGAATCCCTGGATTGTTCTGTGGCCTTGGCTTCCTTGCAGTTGTCCCCTCTTTTGAGTTCACAGGGTTTGGTCTGGTTCGGGGGCAGGGACTCAAGGACTGCCTGGCACCTCCTTCCTTTCTGGGGCTGCAGGCTCAGCAGCTGGAAGGTGCTCTGGAGCCCTGGGAGGGCAGGTGACACTGACCCCAACCTCCAGAAAGCAGCTGAAAAGCAATCGAGGAGAAAGCTCTCAAGTGGCGAGCCCTTTAGCTAATCTGCTGAAACTCATTTGGTGACCTGGTCACAGAAGTGTCATGCCCAAGGTCAGAGCTGAGCCCTACCCACGGGTCAGTCCTGTTGGGATTTGCAGAGAGCTGGGGTGGGAGGGGCTGGAGAGAGGAGGGGGTGGTGTTTTCTCCAAGTCTGTCTTGGCCTTTGGCTCCAACTGATTACAGAGCAATGCACTGGGAGGGAGAACAAAGGAGAGAGGGCTTGGCTTGCAAGCCTGTGGTCGGCTGGCCGCTGATCTTGGAAGTTTCCCAGGAGGTGGCTGGGCTGGCAGGCTGTGGGGGGGCTTCTGGAGCACCAAGTGCGTGGGGCTGACTTGGGGGCCCTGGTGGTGCAGCAACTCTGAGCCATGCCCCCTCCTGGCACTGCCTGAGGCCCCCCCCCATGCGGGGCAGTGTTTTGCCGCCCCTCCCAGACTGGGGTTGTGGGGGGGCATGGATCACTTGTCTCCGGGTCCTAGCAGGTGCTGCAGCATTTGGGAGTGCTGAGAACAAGTCCCCAGTCACCGCCCGAAACAGCCACGGGTGGCTCGGTGGTTTCCCCACGGCCAACTCGGAGGGAAAGAGAACGGACTCCGGTTGTCTAGAGGGTTGAGGGAGGGAGAGCAAGGGCAGCACCTGCTTGGGGGCTGCGTTAGTGTTCCCTGTTGTTTGTGCTGTCCCCATCCCTGGGAGAGGACAGCATCCTTTCCCCAAAATGGCTTTGAAAGTCCTAATACTGAATCTCCCAAGCCAGGGAGGGAAACAGCCCGATCAGGGCCACCGAACTGACAGCTGCCAGGGGCCAAAGCCATACTGGTAAAGGTCAGGCAAAGGGGCCTCAGCCTGCCTCCTCAGGCATCCGGTCACCAATACCTGCTGGGGACCAGCTCTGTGCCCAACACCATTCTAGGTCTTGGGGTACGGCAGGGAAGAGGGCAGGCCTGGCCCTTCGGCCTGTGGGGCTCATCCCCTGGGAGATCCGGAAAAAGTGAGCAATTACAAACCAACTCCAACTGGCCCAGCGTCAGAGAAGACTTCCTGGAGGAAGCAGCATGCCAACCGGGGTGTGAGGAGCAGGAAGAGTTGGCTAGGCCTGTGGGTATGGCACGGGCAAAGGCCCAGAGTCGGGAGAGAGAGTGGGGGACTTCCAGGAAGCTAATGGGAGCTCTGCCCTGTCCCCAATGTGGGGAAGGCCTCCCTCCTTTCTGGGCGGGGTCTGGGAGGAAGGGGCGCTGTGCTGCTGTGTAGAGAAAGTTTTAGGAAAGCAGTTCTAATAGGTGCACAGTGATTTTGCCAGCACGTTTCAGACAATAAAAGATTTTCCTTTGGCAAAACAGGGTATTATAACGAGTTCACTAATGAAAGTGTGGTTCCTTGTAATGATCGCCAATGTGGCCACATAGCAAAATGGGGTGGGGGCAGTCATCCATTACGTCAATTTTCTTGGGATCAGACACCTGGAGGGGGCGTTTAGAGAACGGGGTGTGTGTGGCCTGGAGGCTGAGCCCTGTGTCCCGAGTCACTGGCTGCAGCAGGCGTGGGGACCAGGGCTGGGCTCCTCTGGCCAACACTGTTTCCACTGGCCTGCCTCCTTGCGCCCCAGCTGGGCCTCCGTGGAGGCGGGTCAGCAGGAAGCCAGGTGCCTATCGCCCAGCTGCCTGTAGGTCACCAGGAGGGTCCTCCACTCGAAGGGGACCAGGAGACTGGTCCCAGTCCTCAAAGTGACTCGAGAGAGCTTGCCCGATGCCCGCACCTCTCTGCTTCCATTCCCTTGAATGTGGAAAGAAAACACGCTGTGCTCTAGGAAATTCTTGTAACTGAAACGCTGTGAACTTGGTCGCTAGCTTCATCCGCTCACCAGCGCTGTGAAGTAGGAACTATCGTTATTGCCGCTTTACAGGTGTGTCACCCGAGGCCCAGAGCAGGTAAGGAGCTTGCCCGGGACACATGGACAGTAAGTAGGGGACCAGGACGTGGGACCCCCCCCCACGTCCAAATCATTGGCAGGACAACACTTTATCCCACAAATGAGGGCTGTGCAGAGGAGAGGCATACTTTGAAAGAAGAGGCGTTTCCATGCACAGGGTGGCCCCAGAAGTGGGAACCACAGCCCGGGCCCTTAAGGGGCTCGACAGGAGGTGGCCCCCGAGGTGATGGCACCTGTCTTGGTTGAGCTTGGTGGGCGAGGCTGTCCTAGGCTGCTTGCTGGGGTGTCCAGCCCAGGGTCTGGCTGGCCCTGACTCTCCGGTGTGGCCTGAGTCAGGCCCTCCATGCTGCCATCTGGGTGGGGCACAGTCCCCTCACCTCCCCCCCCACCTTGTGCACTTGGGAAGGGCTGTGGCGGGGAGAGGCCTGGGCCTGTCCCAGCAGTGGAGAGAGTTGCCCCTGCCCTGGCACCTCTGTAACAGAGAGCGCTCTTGGCCATCCTGGGTCCCAGATACCGCAGGGCCCGGCAGGCCTTGGAAGAGATTGGCCCTGGAACGTCCAGGCTGTGTTCCTGCTTAATTCGTTGGGGCACTGCCCCAGCCTGGCCAAGTGACTGCCAGTGGGCTATGCTGACGTGGCCCATGCCAGGGGTTGGGCCACTTCCTGGGGGACCCCAGGGCTCAGGTGCCATTATTCCTTTTGGAGGATGAAGGGGCCCAGGGCCTCGTTTTCCCCCAGGGGAGGACTTGTAAAGTATGCTGTCCCTGCTCCAGGTCACTCCTGGGGGACACCACCTAGATAGGGGCTGGGCCCTCCCTTTAGGGACCCAGTCCTGGTTAGTGGCAAAGAACCAGCCTTGGGCTTGCACAGGGCCCGGGTTTTGTGACGGGTACCCGAGGAGGATTTGGGAAGAAATGATTTACCTGTCAGGATTCGGAAGGTGAAGGTTGGCGTGTGCTGTGGGGAGGGGATGGTGCCTGAGCAGGTGGTCGAGGCGGGAGGGGCCCATGCAGTAGGGTGCAGACTGGTTTTATCCTGAACGCGCCAGGAAGCCACTGGAGAGCTTAGCCTGCGTGGAGTGACATTCTTTGACTTGCGTTTCTAGAAGTCACTCTGGACTACTTGTGGTGTGTGGGCTCTAGGGGACCAAAGTGGAGGCAAGCCAGAGAGAGGCACCTGCAGGGTCCAGGGCTTAAAGCGCCCGGATTGGGTGGGAGCCAGGGGTCTGGGGAGCAGGCACAGACCTGGGCGTTGGGGAGGGAGAGTGGACAGGCCTTGCCAGGGCTCAGTCGTGGGGGTGGGAGGAGGAGTCATTTGTGCCAACCCCGCTATTTCGGTGTGAGTGCTGGGTAGAGTACACTAGTCACTAAGGGGGGGTGGGGGGAGGCAGGCTGGACAGGGTGGGGGAAATTAGAGTTGCACGTGGCCACTGTAAGCGTCCTGTTGGACACCCAGGCAGAACCTGGGCTGGGCCGAGAGCAGGCTGCAGACAGAAATGTGGGAGTCTGGGCCCGCAGAGGCGGCTGCGTGAGAGCGCCTAGGAGGCAGCACAGGAGGGTGCCCAGGGCCTGAGCCCTGCCTTTGGGGCAGTTCGAGGAGGGAGAAGCCACCAGGCAGCCCCTGGGTGGCGGGGCAGCTGGGACACTACCGAGACCGGTTCTCAGGTAGACACTGGCAGCATGTTCCTGTGCTAATGGGGTGACCCAGCATTCTTCTCGAGCCTGTCCCCACTCTGGACCTGTCCCCTGGTGACGTAAAACACAGGGAATTTCGCTCCCTACACTCCTCATTTTTATCGATGCCTGAGCCCCCACACCCCGCCCTGTGCTGCCCTGGTCCTCACCCCTGTGTCGGGCAGCCTGGTGCTCACATCATATTCTTAAGAAGGGACACTGGAGCACCTCGTGCAGCCTTCTGGTGGGAAAGCATCAGTTTTTCTAAGTCCTGCTTCAGGGAAGCTGGCATTTTGCAGGGGGTGCACATGCAGGTTCCAGTGCCAGCTCTGTGTTTGCTCCGGGGCCTTGGGCAGCTTTCTTAACCTCTCCCGGCCCCCACTTCATGAGATGGCTAGGCGCACACGAGGCCATTCGTCCACTTATTCTTTCGCAGACATTTGTCGGGTGCCGGCTCGAGCAGGTGTGGGGCCGGGTGCAGAAGGGGACAGGCCTGTCCTGGCCCTCCGGCACCGAGTGCTCACGTGGCCAATTACCTGTGCTGCGCTCTGGGGAGTGCGGGCTGCAGAGACCAGGTGAGAAAGGGAATGCGTCCGCCCAGGTTCTCGTGTGTATGTGGGGGGTGTGGTTAGGGGGCCTTCCTGGAGAAAGTGACCTTTGAACTGGGGTGGGTATGAATGAGCTAGCCCGGGGAGAGGAGCGGACCCAGGACCACCTAGCCCCTGGCGTTCCAGCTTCCAAAAGCCAGGCGTGGAGGGCACGTGGCAGATGTAGACACATGGCCAGAGGGGTGAGAGGAAAACTTGAGAAGGTGGGCTCTGCGGGTGGGATGCTGCAGAGGTGTCGGGGGCAGTGAGGACAGCCCACACATCCACTGGCCCTGGTCACAGGCGGGCACTGCCTGGGCCAGAGCTGCCCGGAGGCAGCAGTGTGGACAGTGCTCCTTCCCTTCTAGCGATGGGCTTTCTCTGCTTCCCTCTTGCTACTTCCTTCTAGCTGGTTCTCTGTTCGAGACCCTCTGTCTCCCTGTGGCAGGTCCTGGCTCACAGGGGTGGGGGTGCTGGCCCCTGTGGTGCTCACGTACGCCTTGCCTCTTCCTGGGGTGGTGGGTGGCTTGGAAGGGGGAGACGGGTCTGTCCTCGTGCTAGACCTGCAGAGCCACAAGGACACAACCCAGTGGCAACTGCCTGGCGCCTCCCTAGCCCATCTCGTTGAGGACAAGGTCCTGCTCTTTCAACCCTGCACCCCTTGCCCAAGCTCATGGCCTGGCTTGCGAAGGGTCCTTCGAGGGGTGTTTTGAACATACGGACAAGTAGGGATGGCACAGAGAGCTGGGGCAGGGGGCGGAGGCCCGAGCTGGACTCCCCGACCCCGGGCAGGCGAGTCTCTTTCCAGAAGATGGGCCACGAGGTGGGGGGCCTGCCGTCTGATTCTGCGGCAGCCTGGGGGAGCGTGTGACTCCGACAGAACAGAGTGTTCTCTCCTCGTGGGCACCACAACCCATGTCTCTAGTTTGTTTCGAAGATTCTGTTTTAACTCTGTGGTCAGGTTCTGACGACGGCAGCTCTCTGCCCGGATTACCGCACTGGTCTTCTTGGCCCTGTCCTCCCCACCGCCCCCCGTGACAGGGAAAGGAGGCTCAGGCTTGGGAGCGGGGGCGCTGGGTCGCGGGGAAGCCGTCACCCACAGTGTTGCAATGTGGGAGTTGCGGCCAACAAGATTTTGCAGAAGAGTTGCTGTTTGGTCTGTATTTGGCATTGCGCTTTGTGGACCTGATAATTCACACAGTTCAATTACAGAACCGGAGGTGAACAGGGCTCAGCAGAGCTTCTTCTCAGAAGAGAGGGAAGTGATCTGAGAGAGAAGATGCCAGACCAGCCTGAGGTCCCACTTTTTTCTTCAGAGACCTACTGCCCCGTGATGGGCGCGGAGTGACCAGGGAGCCCCGGAGGGTGTGGGCGGCAGTCAGCATGGGTCCGCCTGAATCTGCGGGTGCTGGCATCTCCCCCAGGGGTCCAGAGTTGGCCGTGTTTCCCCGGGTTGCCCAGAGGCGCTCGGACACGGAACCCCAGGGACGGGGCGGGGACACTGGCCAATGCTGTCCCTGGCCCACAGCGTCGCCCTTCTAATGAGATGGTTTTCGTCACCTGAGTAGAGTGTGCTCTTCACAGAGGGGCCGAGAGGACATTGAAAGACACTCCCGATGTCCTTTCGAATTGGGGCGTGTCTTGAAAGAGACCATCCTACAGAGAGGCATGGCTCCACCTGTTTGGGGACACAAATCCCTAGCAGATCTTTCCTTGGATGGGACATGCCCGTCTTTGAAAGGCCGATCTGCTGCCGATGGCATTTTGGCTGCCTCCTGAGCGGTGGCACCAGAGAGCTCTGCCGGCCGGCCCCTCTGCGCACCAGGCTCCTCCTGTCCCCACAGCTTGGCTTTCCTTCGGTGGGTGGACCGGGGCCAAGAAAGTGACAGGTCTGGGGTCTCGGGCCCTCCAGAATGTCCTGGCTGTCGCTGAAATTCTCACCAGCCTTGCCTCTTGCCAAGGCTCCAGCCAAGCACCGTCCCTCAGGGTCATTCCGTCTCCCCCCAGGCCCCTGACTGATGGAGAGGCCCTTTGGCAGCAGCCTCTGCGTTTCAAGGATGGTCTTGGGACCAGGCCCCTGGTGGAGGGCCTTTGGCCAGTCGCCCTGCGGAGCCTCATTGTCTGTTCTGGGCGCAGGCAGGTACAGAGGAGAAAGAGGCCATTCCTGCCCCGAAGGAGTTTTTGACTGGGAAGGCAGACGAGAACAGCCCTGAGGCTCCCAGAACTGAGCCTGAGGCCTGCCTGGCTTTGCTCTCACTGGCCCCTCTGGCTGTGTGGCCCTCGGCTGTTCATGTCATCTCTCTGGGCCGGAGTTCCGAGTGTGCGAGGTGGGGAGCGTGGCCAGGCCTCCCTGGGCTCCTGGGGAGCTGGCGAAGTGCCACAGTCATGGCAGTGATGGTGGGGAGACTCCGGGTTGGGACACCCAACAGAGCTGGGTAACGTCTGGAGGTGACAGGGCTGGACAGAGTCTAGAGAGGCCAGAGCCCAGGCAGGAGATGGCCTGGGGCTCGAGTGACCCCTGTGGTCGTGCAGAGCTGGCCGGGTGCTGGTTTTGGTGGGCGTGGCAGGGTCCTTCTGGGGACAAGGACACCAGGCTCCATACTGACAGCCACTTACCTGACAGTTTGGTGGTGGCTTGCTTTAGCTGTGCAGCTTGGAAGACAGCGGTGAATGGAGAGAGGAGGCACCTCCAGGAACTTACCAGGCACTGAGCTGCTCAGCAGGGTCAAGGGTTCAAACAACCCAGGCTGCCTGACGTGGAACCTTCCTCCGCGCTGTACCGCCCTGTCCCCAGGCACGGCAGACGAGCGTGGGAAAACGCAGGCCCCACTGACTGTAAGCTGCAGCTCTCCCAGATTGCCGCCTCGGCCTGGGACCAGGAGCTGCAAACTCCAGCCAGTCAGCCCCGGCCCCTCTGGTCACCGGTCCCGGCTCCACACAAGCCCCTTGTCACTGCTCCAGCTGCAGTGTTGGCAGGGCTGTGGAGCAGGGACCTCTCTGGGGACAGCAATTGCTGTGTGAATCGGGGGTTGAGGAGGTTCCCCTGTGACCCTGCTCCTCACTTGCGGTGGCTCTGGCCCGGGAGATAATTGTGACTTTAGGAACAGAGATTTACGAGGACAGACGTCCAGTTAGAGCTGTTTGTTCCCGATAGTGAAAAATCTGAGACCACATAGGTCCCGGGAGATGGGAAAGGGGTTGGAATGATGCCACTTCTGCATGACCGTGTCACGCCATGTGCCTGGCACAGTGGCCTAACAATGAATTTTGGGGGGCTGCTGAGAGATGGTAAATGAGAGGGGCCATCCCTGCAGGCCCATCACGGGTCAGGCCGTTTCTTACGGTGCAGACGTGTGGCCCCGCCCACGTTGCCCCCACACCTCCCCTTTGCCACACCTGGCCTGGCTATGGGTCTGGGTGGGCTCTCAGGGGCCTCTCATGGGGCTGTGTGGGGACCTCCCCTGGCAGAGGGGGCACCTCACAGCTCAGGAGGATGGGCCTCTGAGCCCACCCACGCTCAGCTCCCCGGACAGCTCTGCTTTGCTTGGGTTCCAGCTCTGTGGTCGCCTGCATTCCAGGGACATTCTAGGCATTTCCTTGTCCTGCGGAGGCACAGGTTCAAAGTGCTCCCGATTCCCAGGCAGAGTCGCCTCCATGCGTTTCCAGAGCTCTGGGCACCGTGTTCTCGCCCTGCTGAGCCGCCGCTGAGTCCAGTCTCTGCTGCTTGCATTTCTCAGAGGCTGAGGGAGGCCTTGGAGCTTGGGGGACCCTGTGCCCCAAGACAGAGCCATGACTCCCTATCTCTCCAAACCTCCCTTGCTCCTTGAACATGTAGTCAAGCCATTGGAAGGAGCCGAGTGTCAGAACTGTTGAAGCTTTGCCCACCCTCTCGGCAGCCAGGAAGGTCTTTCGAGCCCCTTTTAGCCCCCGAGGAGGCGGGGCTCAGGGAGGAGCGGTGGTCTGGCCACGGGGCACAAGCAAGGAAGAGCTAGGGATTGGAGCCCACGTCTGCCACTGCCACGGGCCAGCTCTGTGCCCAGGGACACAGGGCAGGAGACAGGCCAGCTCTCAGGACATTTGTGGTCGGGGAGGGCATGGCGGGTGGAAGGTGGTGAGCTGTGTTCTGCACACACAGGGGCCATGGGAGCAGAGTGCCACCCGGGCCAGGCTGGCGGCAGGTGGGTGTGGGATGCTTGGGGGCAGCGAGGCCGGAGTTGGGGTGAAGGAGGAGCTGGGCTTGGTGGCCGAGAAGGGATGGCCTCAGGGTCAGGCAGTGGGGCTGGGTCTTAGCGATCCTGGGGGTGGACCACGGCCCTGTTCCATCTGGGACAGACTGGGTCCCACACCCTGTGAATGCCTTTTCTCATTGTGACCTTGGCACCGAGGAAGGAGGGGCAGCGCCCAAGGTCCCTGGGACTGCCGGCTCCTCCTCCGACTGCTGTCCTGCTTTGGTGCTGGGAGTCCCCCAGCACCAGACAGTTTCATCCAAGCCTGGCCCATGGTGACTCTTCCACATTCACCAGGTGGCATTGTCGGGGGATTTGGAGAGGGGACAGCTGAGGTAGGGTCCGGCCAGGTGGCCAGGGCCCAGAGGACGGGCAGGCCTTGCTGGGTGGACCGTCACCCTTCACCAAACCAGCTGAGACTCCGTCTGCCGGCCTGGGGGAGCCCGTGAGGGCGAGGACGGCAAGGGGTCCACCTGTCACTATGGGCAGCAAGCGGCACCAGATTCCCTGGATGCCCCAGAAAGGGAGGCTGTGGGATTTGGGGGGCTGGTTTGGGATGTGGTCTCTCCTCCTCCTGGCCTCAGTCCCTCACCCAGGTGCTGACCACCCAGGGTCTCAGTGGGCAGTGGCAGTTTCCTGCCCACAGTCTGGCCACCGTGGGCACGGTGCTTGTGGTGGTTGATGGCAGGTGGCCACGGTTGGTGTTTCAGGAAGTCTCAGCCTCCGCTGAGCCCAAGAGGGAGCCTCGTTGGGGGGCCACCTGAAGGTGCCACCTTGGAAGAGAAATGAGCTCGAACCCAGCACCCGTGGCTGGTGGGGGGCCCAGACATACCTCCAGGCCTGGTGGGATTCACGCCAGAGGGCACTGACAGCCACTGGGGAGAAAACAGTGTTTCTCAAGGCCCAGGTTTGAAGTTCTGGCTGAGAGGTGACCCCCGGCCCCACCGTGGAGGCTGTGGAGCTCACGCTCCGGCCGCGAGAGCCCCTTTTGCTGAGGGCAGCTTGTTCCCCAGCTGCTTCTTCGGGGGGGCATGGTGGGGCCCTCTCCTTCCCGTGAGCCAGGGGGCCTATTGGGGCCAAGGGCCAGGCTGGGGACTGGAGAGACCCTGTCCAGCCATGAGGGTGTGGGCGGGCCAGCTGCCGGACCCACGGCAGCCTTTTATCTTTCCTTTCTGTGAGCAAAGACGCCTTCTGTGGCAAGTCAAGGGCAGAGACCACTGCTGGCCTTGGTCTCGTAGCCTGTTTGATGCAGACTGGCGCCCCCTGGACAGGCAGCTGTGCAGACGGAGGGAGTGTAGGACAAGGGTCCCAGAGGGGTTCTGGAGGCGCTGGCTCTTTCCTTCCCAGACTGTGCATCCCAGGACCGATTTCCATTCTAGCTGGGTCCCTGGAGCACGCTGCATGCACCCTGTCCCTGGTGTGTGCCCTGTACTCGCCAGGCGGGTCGCCCCTCAAGAGAGGCCATCCTCCATGTCCCACCCTTTGGCCCCAACCAGGCCGGGCATCTCTGGGCCTCCCCCACTCCGCACTATTTGTTGTTAGCGGTGCGAACCAACTCTGACGCACCCATGGCCCTCTCAGACCTGTGAGCACCACAGCAGGGGCCCTCCCGCTGGTGTGGTGGGAGGGGGTCCTGGGCCAGCGGAGGGACAGGGCGCATCCAAGGGGTGAGTGGGGCATTGCTCATCGCTGTCACCTCATTCTTGTCCCCATGCAGTGGATGCGGACGTGCCCATGGAAGCTTGCTGTGCGGATGGGCACCAGACGGCCACGCAGCACCGGGACTGCTCGCTGCCCTACGCCTCGGAGTCCGAGCCATGCAGGTGTGTCTTTGGCGGCCGCGCGGGACAGGCTGTGTCCCTTCAGAGGGATGTGGGGGAGGAAGGAACACTGCCCGCCCCATGATCCCCAGACTGTCCTGTGATTAGGGGCGTCATCCCCTTCGCTGGAAGGTCGGGGTGTGCAGCCCCCTCTGCCACAGCTCAACACTGTGGCCAAGACACTTCCCTCCTAACAAAAAGGGGGTCAGGTGGGGGGGACATGATGAGATCACATGACAGCACTGTCAGACCCCCAAACCAGAGCAGAGTGCCCCAGACGGGCCTGCCTCATGCAGTAGCCAATGTCTCCTCCGACTATTATTCTCCTCTCCCAGAGTGGAGCCTCTGGCTCCCTCACAGCTTGGGGAAAACGTGAGCTTAGAATAAATGATGCAGATAAGAAATGTCGGTTGTCACCATAAAACAGTGAAAGTCACGGCAAACCTGTTGGAAGCCCCTGCTTTGCGCTGTGCACTTATCTCGTTGGACTCTGCTGTTCACCCATTACACAGATGGGAAAACTGAGATTTCCTGTGTGCGCAGCTGGCAGGGGCTGGCGTCAGGGTGTGACCCTGGACCCTGGGGAGCAGGTGTCGGGAGGGCGAGGGTACGCAGCGTTCCCTCAGCTAACATTGTCCCTTCCTCTGTCCCAAGTACAGTCTAAGTGGTACTGAGGCAGGGTGCGGGGGGAGACCCCTGGAAAGGATGTGCGGGGAAGGCTTGCTGGCCTCCGGCTGGAGCGTCACATGCTGCCTGCCAGCGCGGCACGGGACATAAATCTTGGTTTCTGAAACTCTTCAAAAGTCAAAGCCTCATAGACCAAACAGGAAGGGAAGACGGGCCGAGTGGGTTGTTTGGATTGACTGCGTGCGAGGCTGCAGGTCAGGAGGTAGGGAGCGTCCGAGGGGTGGGAGCTGGGGTCCTGGCTCCCATGTGTGGCTCAGCGCTGCAGAGGTCATGGGCTGCTGGCAGCTGCGCAGCTGGTGGGGGGCTCCACCCAGCGGTCTGTCGACCGACCCTGCCGGCAGAGGCAGCCTGGCCCCCACCCACCCAGGCTGGGTTTCTGGCTCTGCAGCCTGAGCCAGCTCCCAGCCTCAGCCTCCCTGGGTTTCAAAGGGGGCCGGTGGGACCCTCCTCCCAGGGCTTTGATAGTGGTCAGAGGTGAGAGAAGCAGGCACCACAAAACCCAACCCCGGGCTCCTTCTGGCTCCGGCCCCACCAGACGGAGCTTTGTACCTGCTGTCCACTGCCCCCTGGGGGTGGGAGGCTGTTCTTCCCACCAGGCCATTCCTGCCCCCATCCCTGAAGCCTCTGCCCAGGCCTGGCACACAGTACGGCCACGGCCAAATTTTGTTTTAATTGTAGTAAAATGCACAGAACGAATGTTATCGTCTTAACCATGTGTAAGTGTGCAGTCCAGTACCTTCCCATTGCGCCCCATCTCCCATTACGTCCAGTACCATCCGTCTCCAGAACTTCCTCATCTTCCCGAGTGGAAGCTGTCCCCGTGAAGCAGGGCCTCCCATTCCCTCCCCAGCCCCTGGTGGCTGCCATCCTGCTTTCTGTCTCCGTGACTGTGACCCCTCCAGGTCCCTTGTGTCAGTGGAGTCACGCAGCGTCCGTCCTTCTATCTCTGGCGTCTTTCACTGAGCCCAGTGCACGTCCTCAGGTTTCAACCGCACTGCAGCGAGCCTCGGAACTTCCTGCCTTTTGAAGGCCCAGGGACATTCCACCGGGTGGACCCCATTTTGCTTGTGAGCTGCTGTGACGTGGGTGTACACGTACCTGTTTGCGTCACTGTTCTCCGTTGTTTGGGGCCCAGACCCAGAAGTGAAATCGCTGGGCCATGGGGCAGTTCTGTTTTTAACTTTTTGACGAGCCCCCCCCCCACCCCCCACTGCCCGCAGCAGCCTCACCGTTCTGCATTCCCACCAGGAGGACCCCGCGTTCCGGGTTCTCCACACCCCGGCCTTGTTTTCTGTGCAGCCAGTATTTCTGAGTAAATGGATGCACGGACGCCTATCATCTGGTTGCTCTTCCTGACAATTTTGTGAAATGCCTGTTCTTTGGAAGTCCACCCCAAGTTTGAGCGAGTGGACAGACCCAGCCCAGAGCTCTAGGGCAATTCAGGAAACACGTGGGAAGTGGGGGTGCAGAGCCCTGCCCAGTGGAGGCGGGGGAAGGGCAGGCTGGGGGCTGCTGCCCTGGGGCAGAGGTGGCCTGGCTGCAGCGCAGGGAGACTGGGGGGGCCCTACCCTCCCTGGACGGCTCAGCTTGGGCAGCTCCTCCTGCCCGCGGTGGCGTTGGTGGAAGCCAGGGTCATGTAGGGTCTGGTGGGGGCCACACAGGTGACTTACACATACCTCCCGCTCTCCCGCTCTCCCGGCCGCCGGCAAGGCCCCGACCCTCACGTGGCTCCCTGAGGCAAGCTGCTCCACCTTCTTTCGGGAGCTGTTTCCTCTGAGTCCAGAAAATGGGGATGAAGTGGGAACGTTTTGTGGGGCAGGCTCCGGGCTCAGAGAGATGCACCAGGACTCCCCTGACTCCACTACAGCCCCCCCTGCCCCCGTGTTTAGTCTTCCTGACGTTTACCAGGCACAACTGTGTGCCAGGCGCCGGCCCGTGTCTGGGGTGGGAGGGTGGGTTGGGCAGGCCTCCCCGCAGAGCCTCGGCCCCAGCCCAGCCCCCGCTCGGCCCCCGCAGGATGGTCCGGGAGCAGTGCTGCCACAGCCAGCTGGAGGAGCTGCACTGTGCCACCGGCATCAACCTGGCCAGCGAGCAGGACAGCTGCAGCACGCTGCCCGGCAACGCCAGCCTCGAGGCCGTGTTCGTGAAGGTGAGCCCCGTCCTGCTGGCCCGCGACAGGGCCCAGCTCCAGGCCGCCCGTCTTTCTGAGCAGCGGGGGGTGCCCGGCCCAGGAGGGAGGAGCGACCCCTCAGGTCTCCTTGCCTCCCCCAGTGTAATCAGTCAACCCTGAGCAGCACCCCGGGCCAGTTCGGACCCTGGGGAGATGGCGATGGGGAGGTGCAGGCTTGCCCCTGTGGGCTTCCGTCCCTGGCTTCAGGCCGGAGCAGGGGTCACCTGAGTGCAGGGCTTTCAAAACCCTCTTGGTTCGAGGCCGGCACCCCAACCTCGCTCAGGATGCCCTCAAGGTTCTCTGCACTCAGGCCAGTCAGAGTCCTGGGCTCAGAACAGCCCCCCACGGAAGCCTCCAGTAACCCGGCCTCCGTGACCACCCTGGAGGAGAACGCCGAGGTTTAGAGAGACGCACATTCCAAAGTGGCCTCTCAGGACCACCATGGGGGTGGGGGTGGGCGGGGCTGGTGAGGCAGAGCTGGTGGTGGGGCCAGCGGGCCCAGAGGGGGTCCTGCCCGGAATCTGAGCTGGGAGCGAGGCCGTTAATCATGCTGGGACTCAGGTCCGGGGCAGACCGCTCGTCTCCCCGCCAGACGGCCACATCTCCAAGTGGCTGCTCAGAGCTCTGGACGGCATGCCCAGGTCCCAAACCGCAAATCAACCAGGGAGGTGTCCAGGCTGTGCTCCCCCTCCGCCCCCCCCAAAGGGCAGGACATAGCTAACCTGTGGCACTCCGACTTGGAAAGTTGCCCTGGTCAGCTGGGTTTCTGTTGGAGGTGCCTGGGGCGAAAGTGAATTCCCTGGAAAAAAGATTTCCTGTCCCTGGTTAGGGAGGCAATGGAGTCCTTTCAGGGAGCCAGATTCGCAGTGAAGTCTGGATTCTGAGGAGGGCTGCGTGGGTTCCTCTCGGGGGATTCTGTCTCCACACAGATTGGGGTGGGGGAGATTTCAGGGGTGGGGGGGACTGAAGGGTGCTGCCTACCCTCAGCCTTTTAGCACTTTTATGGGGGATTTCTGGCAAGAGGGATCTGGGTGGGGTGGTCTGGTCAAAGCCAGCACCTTGGACGCGCCATGACCGCCTCCGCGGCAGGGCTGGGGCTCTGCCAACACCGTCTGCCTGGCAGGCAGCTCTGCCCGAGTCCCCAGACTGGAGAGAAAGGGGGGTACAGGAAAAGCCTGGAACATTCTAGCAGGGGTGTCAATGGGTCACTCTGGCAGCTGAGTGATTTGTATTGCCAGGAGGGATGAGTCACGCCGCACAAGGTGGGGAGGCGGCCAGGGCACCCCCCTCTGGCAGCAGGGGTTGTACCAGAAGCCGTGGAAGGCCTGTCACCTCTGCAGAAATGGAAGCCGCCACCCCCCCCACCCACCCCCCCGTTGTCCCGGCTCCTGCCGTGGGCCTCCTGGAAAGTCTGAGCTCGGCTTGGGTGACCGGGGCCGAAAGGGCTTTTCACGTGTCAGGGTGCGTGCTGTCCCCAGGATTCAGGTGTGACTTTTGGTCACGCTGGGGTCATTCCCAATGCACGGTTTGATTCCCACTGCCCAAACCACCCTGACTTGGGAGAAGAGCCAGGTGCATGTCCGTCTTTGGGGCACAGCAGAGAAATCTCAGACCACAAAGGAGGGCTGGCGGCCCGCGGAGCTCACGTGCGAACTGACAGGGTCCCTCGCACAGCCGCCCCTTCCCGGAGGCGCGTTTGTGGGCTCGGCTTGCTTCGCTATTTGCAGTCCCCGTTTAGAAGAGGTAGCCAAGTCAGGCCGGGCCATTGCCGTCCAGGGAGAGCGGACACGGGGGCGTTTTGGAGAGGCCTGTGGGCCCTGCCGAGCCTCCGTCTGACTCCTCCGTCCGGGGTTCTGCCTGTTTGCAGAGATGCTGCCACTGCTGCCTGCTGGGGAGGGAGGCCCAGGCCAAGGGCCAGAGCTGCGAGTACAGCCTCATGGTCGGCTACCAGTGTGGGCTGGTCTTCCGGGCCTGCTGCGTCAAGGGCCAGGAGACCACGGACTTCGCCCCCGCAGACAATGGGGACCACCAGGAGACAGGTAATCGCCCTCCTCCCTTCCTCTCGGGCAGTGTGTTGGTCAGGGCTGTCCAGAGAGAGCTGTGTGTTGGGGAATTGCCTCACGAGTTGGAAGGCCGTTTGCCAGCAGAATTCCTTCGTGGCTGGGGGAGGTCGGCCTCTGTCTTGTACCCTACACCTGGTTAGACCAGGCCCACCCTGCTGTGCAGGATATTCTGCTTTACTGAAAGTTTGCTTATTTGAATGTTAACCTCGTCTAAAAATGCCAGCTAGTGTTTGATCAAATATCTGGGAATCATGGCCCCACCGTGTTGACACATAAATTAACTGTCACAAGCAGGGTCAGCACACACGTGTACTGTAGTTTGGGAAGAACCCAGTGGGGGTGTGTGCTGGTTATCCCCAGTCTGCAGATCAGGAGACCCAGGCTGGGGGGCGCGGGGTTGGGGTTGGTTTTCCAGCAGGGAGAGCAGGCTTGCAGGCTCCCACCAGGCACCCCCGAGACCTGGTGGGGGGCTCTGGTTGTCACCTCACCTGAGACCCACTGTCCTGAAGTGAGACAGAGGACCTGGGCTCTGACAAATCAGGTTCACGTCCGTGCTAACACAGGCAGACTGATTCTCCAGTCCTCAGTCACCTCATCTGGTGAGGGTGGGATTCAGGGGAGGCTCCGTGGAAAGTGGCGCAGCGCCTCGCTCCATCGAGGTTTGCCGCTACCGTTCTTTCCCGTCCCTCCAACAGCCCTGGCGGTGTGGGTGGCTGGCCTTGCTCTTGTTTCACGGGTGAGGACCTGACGCTCAGGGTCACACGGCCGACACACAGAGCGGGGAGCATGCCCACTTTCCCTCTCTGGGTCGGTGCCACCTCCATCTGGGGCCGACAATGCATAGACAAGAGGCCGGGGGTACCAGGCGCTAACAGCGGGCTCTGCTCTTTCAAGTAACAGAGCCTTGCTCAGCAAAGGGGCGAGTGACCCCAAGAGCAGCTTCGAGAGAGCTCCCTGCTGTGAGCCTGCCCGTTCTGTCTGCCACGTGTGTTTGCCCGGAGCCAGATGAGTCCCGGAGCCGGCGGGCATGGCGCGGTTGCGTGGTTCAGGAGACTCCGTGGCCATCTAATGCTCTCTTCCCCTTACGCAGTGGTTTCCTGGGAACGGAAATAACCCTGAAAACTGCAGGCGTCTGCCTGACTCTGGGCCCCTTTCCTTCTCACTCTGAACTCCGCGCCCCCCACCCTCTGCCGGGAGCAGGGGCAGGCGGACCGAGGGAGGAAGGGCTCGCAGACCCCTGGTCTCTGAGTCGGGTCACCCTTCGCTGTGGCCTTTTGACCCCAGTGGCTTTAGCGCTTTGGATCAAATGGAGCAGTCTTTCATTCTTCATTTTTAATGTCTCGTTCCAAGGGCCCCCGAGACGCCTGGGGCGGATTTCTGGTTTCCCCGTCGTAAAGAGGGATTGGAGCCACATTCTGACTCCCTCCTGGACTTTTGAAGTCAGAGATGACATTTTTACTTTAAACAAACCCCAGCCTTTACCCTGGTGCAGCATTCCTCCTGCGTCTCCGGGGGGGACTTTTGTTGATTTATGTCTTGTTTCGGTGATGATCTCTGGCCTGGGCTGCTCTGCTGCTCCAGATGTCTCCTATCTCCCCCGGCCTTTGTTGGCTCCGGTCCCTGCCCCAGACTTTCCTCGGGGTCTCTGTGAGGGCTACCCGCCCCCCGCTCCCGCCCCCCACTCCCCCAGTCACAGCCGCGCCTTCCCTCCTCCCTCCACTGCTGGGTGCGGAAATTGTCTAAGCGTTTGATAGTCAGTTACGACTGTTCAATCTAAATTTAAAAATCGGGGCACCTATGTCTGTTTTCTCAACTCAGTTTTTCTAGTAATTTGTTTGTATTCTGTGCTATCAGAGTACATTGGTTGGAGACCAGGGAAAGGACCCGGTTCTCATACCACAGGGAGTTCGGGGAGAACCGTGCAGGACTGTATTCTGGTTATTCCCATTCTACACATGGGAGACCCAGGCTGGGGAAGCTCAGGTCTGGGGTTTGTTTTCCAGCAGAGGTAGCAGGCTCTCTGGCTCCCACAGAGCACCCCCAAAATCTCCATGACCTCATCACCCAGCCGATGGACAGTTCCTCACAGGCCCTTCCAGCCTTGTCCAAAGAACCCTTTGGAGGATGGGGTCTGGATGTCCTGGCCATGCCGGGCGCATGGGGGGTGGGACTTGCTCTTTGCTGCAGTTGATGGTACCAAGTGAATGAAATGCCCCCAAATTAATTCCCTGAGTGAAGTTCTCCCTAACCCAGAAGAGACAGTTACACCCTAAACGACTCTTGCTTAGCCCCTCCCCAGGTGGAAAGCGTTCTTTAGAGACTCTTCCTGTATTTTAATAGCCCCCGAGAAAGAATGCTTGTGCGCAGTTAGACAGCAGAGCTGCTAACTGCTTCTCCGTAATGACGGCTGTGGCTCCAGCGTGCCTGTGTCACGCGCTCACTGTGGGCAGTCAGGAGGTCCGGGACGGTGGGAGGGCAGGAAACCGCGTGTGGAGGTGGACTGCTTCTACTAGGCCACATTTCCTCAGGGTCTTTTTTCTGTCTCTTTGGCTCTGAGCTCTGCCACCGTGGTTGCTGCTGGGTTGTCACAGATTTGTGCTCACTGCCATTTGTCTGGTGAAGGGTCCTCACCATCGGACAGCCGGGCTTTCCAGTAGCTGCAGAGATTCTCCACGCCCTGGGCTACGTCCGCCGCCGGGAGAGGGCCTCGCCCATGCCGCTTACGCCAGGGCTGCTAGTGGGATTCCACCCTATGAAGTGAGGGCCCCTGCACACACCAGGTCTGCAGCCCACGGCCCCCTGCATTTTCTGCCGGGAGCAGGGGCCTGGTCTGGCTGAGCGCTGGCCCTCACTCAGAGCAGACGCTCACAAGCCTTGTTCAATGAATCGAATGAGTGACTGCCGTAATGATGTACTGCAGACCCGGGGGGGGGGGGGCGCTTAACCAGCAGACACATCAGCTCACAGCCTGTGTGTCTGTCACCGTGTCCCAGTTCCCCCTTTTTGTGAGGATACTGCCCTTGGATTCGGGCTTACTCTACAGCCCTCAGCCTCGCTTGGTCATCAGCAAAGACACTTCCTCAATGAGGCCCATTCGCAGGTGCTGGGGGTTGGGGGTTCAGCATCTTCGGGCTAGGGGACGAAATTCAACCCACCGCTACAAAGTTCACCAGGTGCGTGGCTGTGGGTTTGGAGGGTGTGACTTGATTTACAGCAGGGCCGTGGCTGCTGGGACTGAAACATTCAAGTAATTTGGACACTGGAACGGCACTCTGTTAAGTGGATAATTCCAGGCTCTTGGGCTGGTGCTGCTGTGTTGTAACATCTTTTAGAGTCGTAGCGGCATTTATGAGGGTCGTCCTCTTTTTCAAAAAGATGAAGTGAATACCGAGCTGTTAGGAGGTGGACAAATGGGCGTTACGGCCTGATGCCTCCGAGAAGACAAACTGCTCAGCGTCTCCCGAGAGGCACGGGCTCGCGGCCTGTGGATAAACGCGTCTTTGCCTGTCTTGCCCCTCAGCTAAGATGTCCGAGATGGCGGAGGAGGAGCAGGAGGACCCGTATCTGAACGACCGCTGCCGAGGTGAGACGAGGCTCCTGGCCGGGGCCCTGCGGGAGTTGGGATCAGGGCTCGTCTCGGGGGGCTTGGCCTCACGTGGTGCTCAGGGTCACCCCGGAACTGCCCCCTGGCTGGGCGCCTGCTCTACGGCACTCCGTCTGTGCTCTCTGCACTCCCGGGCTCCTTCCCTTCCCTCTCCTCCTCGAGGGGGGCTGGTGGGCGAGGGCGGGAGGAGGTGGGCTTAGAGAAGGAAACCCTGCCCCACGGTGCCCACCGGAGCATGACGCTGCTCCCAGGCTCTGTGAAGGGACAACACAGCTTCCCCCGAGGCGTGTTATTTGATCTTGTGTTCTGGCATCGCGCTGTGCTGCTGGGAAGGTCCGATCTGGAGACCTTGGCCAATTTAGAGTCGGCAGGGCCTTGCAGGGTTCCTTTTTCCTATGACAAGAGTTTGTGTCTCCTTCCTGGAGCACGCTGGCCTGTGTAGACTGGCAGGTCCGCTGCGCACACAGGCGGCTCTTTCTTCAGCAGTTTGCGCTGTGCTTGGGCGCGGGCTGGAGAGACAGTTTAGTCACCAAGACTGGGGTGTATGGTGGGTGCCCAGTGATGCTCAGCACAGGCTGGGGGTTGGGGGCAGGCCAGACAGCCTAGAAAGCCTCCTAATCTGCTGTGGGCTGGGCAGGAATGGGAGGGTCTTCTGGGGGGGGGAGCTGGAAAGTGAGGCTGCAAGGGGGGCTGTGGGCAGCGAGACCGAAGAGTGAGGGGTGGAGGAAGAGGCTGGGGAACTGGCCCCACAGGCCCTGGGCAGTGGTCAGGCTGTTCCTAGCAAGATCTTTACCCAGGGGAGGTTGTCCCGATGAGACCCACTTTTTGAGCTCCATGCAGGCTGCCCTGTGGGCAGCATGGCTGGGGGGCAATCGGGCTGCTCCGGGAGCAGGGGGAGCCTGGCGATCTGGAGGCTGGAGCAAGGCTGTGGCAGTGGGATTGAGAGACGTGAGGGGACCAGAGGAGGCCTCTTCAGGGCCTCGCCACCCTGTGTGGCTCGGTCCCTCAGTTTGTTTGCCTGGTGGCAGCGTCACACGCTTGTCTATGTTGCCTCTTCCAGCTCTGCTGCAGCTGCAGAGCCCACCTTGCATATGCCCGATGTGCCGACCAGGGCTGGGACCTGGAGCAGCAGCGCTGGGGTGCCCAGAGCCAGGCCTCAGGGGGCTCCCGTGGGAGGGCTGCCGCGGGCTCCAGCCCGCAGAGCCTGCCTCTCTGTGTCCGTCCTCCCGGGGCCCTTTTCTCAGGCCTGGCCCAAGGAGACCTGGAAGAGCGTGAAGTCTGGCACGTACCCAGCCTCCGGCTCACGCTCGCTCTGTTTGTAGGCGGCGGGCCCTGCAAGCAGCAATGCCGAGACACAGGCAAGGAGGTCATCTGCTCTTGCTTTGTGGGCTACCAGCTGATGCCCGACGGCTTCTCCTGTGAAGGTAAATGTCCCCGTGTTCCTGGGGCCAGCTTGACAGCAGGTCGCTGCACCTGGGAGCCTCGGCCTCTATCTGAGACATCTGGGCAGGTCCCACTTTGTACAACTCAGGGCCCCGTTCCTGGGTGAGCAACCTGGGACCCGTTCTCCAGCACCCTCTGGAGTCCGTACGGCCTGCTCTCGTGCAGGAGAACATGAACACCATGCTGGGAGCGAGGGCTGGGTGTGGGCTCCGACTCGGCTGTGAATCTGGGATCTGCTGAGTGACCCTGGGCACGTCTTGCAGCCTCCCTCGGCCCCTTGCCATGAGATGGGGAGATGGAGGAAGTGATAGCCCCTTACAGAGTTCTTAAGGGTCATATGACTCCAATCTGGCCTGGCTCTTGGCCAGGAGCCATTGAACTGAAACTTATCAGGGGAGGAAAGCCCAGGACTCCAGTCCACTGCCCAGCCCGAGTGGGCAGCGTGTGGGGCCTTGATGGGAGCGGGAACCGAGCTGTGCTGTTCGCGCCGGTGACTCCTGCGTCGGTCTGTCTCTCCTAGATGTCAACGAATGCATCACAGGCAGTCACACCTGCCGCTTTGGAGAATCCTGCATCAATACCGTGGGCTCTTTCCGCTGCCAGAGAGACAGCAGCTGCGGCACTGGCTATGAGCTCACGGAGCACAATGACTGCAAAGGTACAGCACGGCCCCAGCCGGGAACCCTCCCCTCCCCGGGCCCGGCTGTGGGGTGGGCAGGGCGGCTGCAGGCTCCCAGAGCTGGGCTCCGCAGGGCTGGCACCCCTGTGGGCTCATTCTTGACCTGAACTCCGAGTTAGGACCCTTGCCAAGTTTGCATTTATGAAAAGGCTCAGAGCGTGGTCACTTAAAAAGAAGACCCTGGATGAGTTTCAGGTGCTCACATGTGCTTGTTACAGAATATATATATTTTGCACGACAGCTGCCTTCTGTCCGATTTCAGGCTTCCTTGAAGTCCAAAGCGCCCTTCCCCCGCATAAAAAAATGTTTCTGGCTGCCGGCCAGCCCCTGCCGAGCCATAGAGGTTTTTTGGCAGATAAGGCTCTGATGAGGAGCTTGTAGGATACAGATTTGTGCTGAACGTTCCCAGCCCTTCAGAGGGCAGACCACTTACAGCTGAATTATGGGGGCAGCTCCAAAGCCAGGCACACCCTCCTGACGCCTGGGGCTTTGGACCAGCTCAGCGCGCCCCACCCCCGAGGACTCCCTGGGTGGTTCCGCCCTGCGGATGGACGCGCTGGGTGGCTCGGACCCTGAGGACACAGGGGCCCTGCCAACTGAGTCTCCACGTTTGAAATCTGACAGCTGTGAACTTCAAGGGAGGGCAGCCAGCGCTCAGATCTCAGATCGTGACAATCACCATTGTCCCTATTTGTAACATTGTGACAACTTCAGAATGAATGCGTTTATAGAGACAGTGTTTATTGCCACGAAGATCAATGCTGGATGATCTAAACAAAACACGCACATGGCCCGAAGGGGGCGGGGGCACCACAGATGTTGCCAGGAAAATGCCTGGGTTATTTATTATGTAACAGAAAGTTTGCTTCCTCGGAGCCTTGGGAGAAAAGTCAGCATTTTGAGTCTTGGCTAATTCAGGTCCTTTTGAATGTGGCCTCTCTGTGGGAATGTTTTGGGTTATAGTCTGAGCAATAGGCATTTAAAGAAAAAACAACTTTGTTGTGATTTTAAAGTGTTGTAAGATGCTTCTGGCAGGACTCTCGCTAACAATTTCCTTTCTTTATGATGCACCAGATATTGACGAGTGTGAGAGTGGTATTCATAACTGCCTCCCCGATTTTATCTGTCAGAATACTCTGGGATCCTTCCGCTGCCGACCCAAGCTACAGTGCAAGAGCGGCTTTATACAGGATGCTCTAGGCCACTGTATTGGTAAGACTCTGCCGCCAGCGACGGGGTCTGCTAGGCGGGGCGAACCTCCCCTCTAATAGAGGGGACTCGTGGTGTCTGGGACAGAGGTCGGCCAGCTTTTTCTGTGAAGGGCCGACACACACCAGGCACGGTGGGCCGGAGGGCGCCGCTCAAGCTGCTGAGCTCTGCTGTGTCGGCTAGAAAGTACCCATAGATGTGTCAACAAATGGGCGGGGCTGTGTCCCAAGAAAACTTTATTGACAAAAACCATCAGCAGGCTGGCCTAGGCCCGAGGGCTGTATTTGAGTTTAGCAAGCCCTGGTTTAGACCCTGGAACTCGAGTTTTGGAGTCAGACGCCTGGTTTGGAACCAAGGGACCTAAGGTGACTTACTTCCTCCAAACCTCAGTTTCCTTCCCTGTGGAATGGGAAGTAGGCTGACATCTGGCCCGAGGCCAGGCCCGCACAAGGCGCCCGTGTCTTGTCAGCTGTATAAACTTGTTTTTAACAGTATTCTATCAGCAGTCCAATGCATCGACACAGCGCAGGATGGAGGTTAACGGGGAAGGGGTGTCAGGGTTCGAGGGCACAGAGTTTCAGGGGGCAAAACAAAAAGTTCCGTGGGCAGTTGCACAACGGTGTCCATGCACTTAAAGGGGTAAAAGTGGTAAAAACCCTCCACATAACTGCATTTAAAGGGGCATTTAAAGGCAGATAGGACAGGCGCCCTTGGGGCAGGGGCCACCCAGAACCCGCCCAGTCTTGCTTCCCAAAGCTCCCCTTTTATGCTCTCGGGCAGGCAGGGGGCTGAGCTGTGGGGGCCTCAAGGCCTGTGCTTGGCCCCGTGACAGCCTGCGTGTCCTGAGGGGGCGGCGGTGGGAGTAAGTGGGAGGCCCCAGCTCTCCCAGGGCTTGGCAGGGAGAGGGTCCTGCCTGGACCTGCTGCAGGCCCGGGGGGGCGGGGGGGGGTGCTCTGCAGGAGGCTGGCATCTGCTCCAGGGGATGGAAACCCTGACTCATGGCAAAACCAGGCCCATCTCCACAAAGCGGGGGCATCTGCAAGTCTCAGCTTACCCTGGTTTTCCCTCTACGGGGCGGGGCCTAGCCCTGTCCAGGGGCAGTCCTCTCAGTGGCTGCCCCCACGTGGAGGAGGGCTGGGGAGTAGGGCAAAACCTCGCAGGAGCCCAGGGCCCAGGGTGTGGGCCGATATCCTGTGGGGGCCTCAGAGCTAATCGTCAGCTTTCGGGGGCAGTTTCCTCTCAGCCCTGGGGCGGGGGTCTCTCTTCGTGAGCTCATCATCCTTGACACCAAGTTCAGGATTCTTTAAAAAAATTTTATTTCCAACGTTACATACATTTTTATTTACTGAAAAGCAAGCGAAACCTACGTACAAAAAGGAAAGCGTCTCCGCTCAGTGGTGTCTTTGTTCTCCCAGCTCCTGCTTCCTGGAGACTTTTTGATTTCATGAAAATGGAGCAAACTGTTCTGCCACCTGCTCCCCCCGACCCCAGCCCCCCACCCGCTTAACAATGTATTGGGATATCACCGTATTTTATTTTTAAAAAGAGTTTCCGTGTTTAATTTTTTTAGAGCGAAGGGAAGGGAGGGAGAGAAACATCCGTGTGCGAGAGAGACATTGATTGGTTGCCTGGCGCACACTGAACCCACACCTCAGGCGCGGGCTCACAGGCTGGGGGAGCCCCCTCTCTGGAGCCCAGACTTTGGGAACTTGCAGAGCTCACCGGCGAGCACGAGGCTCAGAGGGGAGGGGTCAGGATCGCCGCCAGCCCACGTTTATCCCTGACTGCAGGCAGGAGCCGGGAGCTTTTCCCGTAACTGAGGGGCCAGATAGTAATTGTCAGCTTTGCCCTCCCGAGGGTCTGCGCCCCGAGGGTCTCCGCTGTGAGAAAGCCGCCTCACAGGATGCCTAAGAGAATGTGCTACATTCCAGGAAACTTGATTTACGAAGGCAGGGTGGGGGCAGGGACCGGGGTTCCAGCCTTGAGCTCGGAGGGTTTCCTGTTTACAGATTGAATCCGCAGCTGGCCACGCTGGCCCAGGGCGGGATAGACAGGCTTCTGCGCCCTGGGGGTTCTCCGGAGTGGGTGGAGGGTTGGGTGTGCTGGGGACGAAGGACAGTCGATCCCTCTGGGCCTTCAGCTCAGGGGTCCTGGAGTGTCCCTCTCTTCTCTTTGTCCCCACTGGTGGTTTATAAGTGTCTAGCTGAACAGGTGACTCTTAAAAACGTAGTCCTTGTAGAAAATACCTTGTTAGGAAGTCCAGTGGGTGTGGTCTGGCACCGATTGGAGTGTGAGCAGTGGACAGACATGTAACTAGCACTCCTCGTTTACTTACGGGGCCACACTTGCTGGGTGTGGGTCATCGCAGCGGGGTGCCCTGGGGTCCGTGTGTGGGATGTGTGTCCAGTCAGGGAGGGAGATCGCTTCTCCCCTGGCCCGAGTTGGCGAGGGCTCGAGGTGGGACAGAAGGTGTCAAGGAGGAAGTAGCCCTAAGCTGGGCGTTAAAAGAGACAAGTTACCCTGGCTGGGCAGCTTGGTTAGTTAGGGTGTCATCCCACACACCAGGAGGTTGTGGGTTCAATTCCTGGTCAGGACACTTATCCAGATGGGAAGTTCAATTCCCGGTCAGGGCGTGTATGGGAGGCAACCAATTGATGTTTCTCTCTCACATTGATGTTTCTCTCTCACATCACTAAAGGTATCTTCAGGTGAGGAATATAAACAAACAAATAAATAAATAAAAGGGGCGTGTTTCCCAGGCAGACTGCCAGGCAGGGACCGTAGAAGTAAGGGCACGGGAGCTACAGGCATGTGGTCTGGACTGGGTGGGGCTCCCTAAGGTCTCCGTTTGGGGCTCGCAATGAGGGGTGGTGCAGGGCTTCTGTGGCGCGCTGGCTGGCGTGTTTGGCCGCTCCGTGTCTGACCTCGCGGTTCTGTGTCTTCCCCCATAGATATCAATGAGTGTTTGAGCCTGAGCGCCGCGTGTCCCGTCGGACACACGTGCATTAACACGGAGGGCTCCTACACGTGCCAGAAGAACGTGCCCAACTGTGGCCGTGGCTACCATCTCAACGAGGACGGGACCCACTGTGTGGGTGGGTATTAAACAAGGAAACTAGTCGGGAATGGACTTCGCTCTGTTCCCGGAGCATCCCTTCCTTCTGTGGAGGGGAGACCAGATCCCCCAAGACAGGCCCTTTCCACCTGCCCATCCGTCCGCCCTGCTGCGGTCTCCAAGCGCAGGCCTGCTGGTCTGCTGCCTGGATGGCGGCAGCAGAGTGCCCGCCCACCCTCTGCCCCCGGCCTTGTCCCTTTCTCTCTGGTCACCCTGGGCCAAAAATAGTCTTGCCCCTCCATGCACACAGTCCCCGTGGGTGACAGAGAGAGGACAGATGCCCCTGCCTACAACTCAGCCATCCTGAGCCGGCCCCAACCTCACAAACTGTATAATCCAGATGACACAGATCTTGCTGCTCCCCAGACAAGCCTGGCCTCTGCTCTTGTGTGGGCTCCTGTCCCCACCTGCTCCTTCCTGCCCTGAGGTCCAGGGCCCAGGTTCCCGCCAGCCCACAGGGCTGTTCTTCCCTGTCACCCCCAGAGCACTCTCTCAGCGTCTCCCCGGTCACGGGGCACTTCGTGCCTTAACTAAGGTCACTGCTGGCCGGCCAGAGCAGGAGTCCCCTGCGGGTAGGGGCCAGCTGTCTCCCTGGCACAGGCCCCACATGTGGTGGGTGCTCCGTGAAGTCACGTCGAAGCATAAACGATGCTACTTTGTCACGCACGTTTCAGCTGGCTGCTCCCTTTGTCCGTCTTGGGGAAACCCGTACACTTAAGGGTCCCATGTGTCCTCTCTTCCGACAGATGTGGACGAGTGCTCGCCACCCTCTGAGCCCTGCGGCCCGGGGCACCGCTGTGTGAACACCGCTGGGAGTTTCCATTGCGAGTGCAAGTCTGGGTTCTATTTCGATGGTGTCAGCAGGACGTGTGTGGGTATGTGGGTGTCCCCATAGGTTCGGGGGGCCTAGTCAGGTGGCACCAAAGAGTGAACGTGGTCTGTCCCTCACCTCAGAATGCCCGGGTGGGGGCGGCCCCAGGCAAGGCCCCGAGGCTGGAGACCCAGTCCAATGCCAACTCCGCAGGCATCCCTGGTGTGGGCCGTTCTCCCGCCTCTACAGTGTGCGCTCTGCCTCACACCCCTGTGTGTTTGTGAGGCTCCAGCCCCCTCTACAAGTGCCCCAGAGATCTGTGGTTTCCCAGAGATCCTCCACCAGCCCGCAGGGCCTCAGGGTCCCGAGATGTGCATGTAACTCAGGGCAGTGAGAGCCAGGAACAGCTTGGCAGTCCAGCCACCAGGAGCAGGGACAGACCCTGCCGGCCGGTGCCTGCCATCCCCAAACCAGGGTGGACTCTCCCTCAGGGATCTGGAGCAGAGAACTCCGGGGTGGGGGCACATCAAGATGTGCCCCATGGAAGGAGCAGGGGCATACCCAGTGGGGCCCTGGCTTCCTGCTGACTTGCCCTGTTTGGGGGACAAGTCTCTTTGCCTCTGCCCTCTGAGAAATGAG
Source organism: Sturnira hondurensis (assembly GCF_014824575.4). NCBI lineage: Eukaryota > Metazoa > Chordata > Mammalia > Chiroptera > Phyllostomidae > Sturnira > Sturnira hondurensis. The sequence goes on along the minus strand of NW_028073411.1, from coordinate 22,974,904 downwards.
GCTGAAGGACGTGGGGGTCAGGAGGGTTCGTGGCCGCTGAGCCGCCGCCGCTCCGTTGCAGACATCAACGAGTGCCGGCGCTACCCCGGGCGCCTGTGCGGCCACAAGTGCGAGAACACGCTGGGCTCCTTCCACTGCAGCTGCTCCGTGGGCTTCCGGCTGGCCGCCGACGGCCGGTCCTGCGAAGGTGAGGGGGCCCTTTGGGATCGACCCGCATTCGTTTCCCAAGCTCGTGTTAAGTGACGTGGTAACGGGGCGGTGCCTGTACAGGGTTGCCAGTCAGAAGAGACCGCCCCAGTTCTCCTGCGCTTCCGAGGGGCTGACCCCACCGGCCCGTGCACTTGGGGTTAACAGGTGGCTGAGACACGCAGGGGGTGTGGGGTCTGGAGGCTCCGAGCCGGCCACTCATTCACGTGACCTTGGTTGCCTCACAGGGGTCCTGGGGTTGACATTGCAAAGAGAAACTAAGGCTGGGCAGATTTTATTTAGACTACACTCAGTGTGGGAGAGTCCTCGCTGTCCACTGGCCTCAGCTCCACCCAAACAAAAGTGGGGGGTGCTTTGTACATGCCGGGGCGTGCTCAGGGAGAGCTCGGAGGGAGGTGTGCCATCGGGCCGGCTTCCCTGCTGCTGGCTGCCCCCTGCCACAGAGGGGGGAGGAGCACACTTCAGATGCACGGTTCCCCCCTTGAGAAAGACATTCCTGGGTCGTAGAAGGTACAGCTCAAAAGGGTGGAGGCCTCCCCCACTGGTGTGATTTCTAAACGCACTGCTTCTAAGAGAAAGGGCAGTGAGGGCCTGGGTCAGGCTGGCTGGAACGTGCGGTGAATTCGCTGGCGGCGTTGAGTGTGCAGACAGCCTAGGGACTTGGTCTTAGGCCAGAGAACCACCCCAGCTGCTGTGGTCTCTGAGTGTGTGGGGTGGGGCCCAGACAGACACGTGGGTGCGGAGAGGAGAGTCTTGGGTTCTCAGATGATACCGACTTCCACTGATGGGACAGACTGAGAGGAGTTCGTCAGTGTGTTTGACACGGGTGTGGCACATATCCGGTGCTCAGCAGATGTCATATGTACGGGGATCAGGCTCTGGCATCAGCAGAAATCGAGTCCTTGGACAGCCCCTGGCGACCCCCATGTTGCCCATCAAGCCCCGGTCTGTGCCACGTGGTCCCTGGGCTGCGGGGCGGCAGCCGGTAGACCCAGGCTTAGACTAAGAGGACCAACCGATCACAATGGTCCGAGCTGCCGGGATATGCTCAGCTGTTCCTAAATCCCAAACGGGAGGATGGACCATGCAAAGTGCCATTGGGGCCAGAGCTTCCCCCAAGATTCTGCGGTTTGTCCCCACACACCAGACCCAATGCACATGTATTGGCAAGGAGGCAGATTCACAGATCTAGATCTGCTGTATTTACGGCCGTAAAGAAGTAACTCGGTGTTTCTAGGCCTCTGTGTTCTCATCTCAGCAATGGGGCTGTTTGGACGCACCTCGTAGGGGTTGCAGGGATGAGACAAGAGGGAGCAGGTGAAAAACTGTCACACCCAGTGTAGGCAGAGTGCTGGCAACACAAGATGGCTGGTGTCGTTGTTATTATTGTTCATGGCTTGTGCTGTCCCTGGTCACCCTAAATAACCAAAAAGCAGGCGTTCCTACCTGTGTTAGTGGGCAACACTGTGGACACAAACTTGGGGCCTGGTCGGCCTTGCCACGTCACTCCACTGAGCATTTACAAAGCGCCCGCCGCTCCCCCTGCCTAGAGCTGCGTGGGAAGAACATGGTTCCATCCAGCCTTTAGGGAGTGTCTCAGGATGTGACAAGGACCACACTGGGCAGAGGTGAGCCCGTGAGAGGGTGCAGCCAGACCTGGCGTGTGAAGGCTGCAGCGGGGAGAGGCTGATGGACATTCTCAGCTGCCCACCCCTCCCTCCCTGCTAAGAATTAGTAGTAAATATGAAAAGAGATTTCTGGGCAGAGGCTGGCAAACCTTTTTTCCCTAAAAGCCACATAGTAAATATTTTAGGCTTTGCCAGCCACAGTCTGTTGGAACTCTCACCTCCGCCATTGTGTAGGGTAAAAGCAGTCTTAGATAGCGATAAATGAATGCATGTGTCTGCGTGCCAATAAAACTTTATTTACAAACACGAGTAGGGGGCCAGTTGTAGGCTGCTCCCTGCTCTAAGCAAAGGGAAGAGATGAACAAGAGGCCAGGGTGGCTGAGTGGCCTGGTGAGTCCCAGGCATCAGGGTACTAGGTGTTGGCATAGCGACAGGTCCTCCCTCCATGCAGAGGGGAAGCACGGAGGATGCGATCGGATTTCCCTTTGAGAACTAGAAAGATTCCGGTGCCCACGTGGGGGCCTGACTGGAATGAGCCGAGTCTAAGCAGAAGTCCTCGCTGTGGTCCTGGCGGGAACCAGTGCAGCATTCGGCCGGCAGTGGGGGTGGGGGGTGGGGCACGAATCCAGAGCTGTCAGCTGTGCAGTGCAGGGCTGGACGAGGCGCCTCTTTCTCTCGGGGGACCCCAGGCAGGCCCCAGCCCCACACTCCGGGGCCTCCACCTCCCCGTCTTCGTGTTAACCCTGTCCGAGGGGGTACTGTGGTCACGGCCCCAGGCTCGGAGCCGTGACCCCGGGACTCTGTCTTCCAGACGTGAACGAGTGCAGCAGCGGCCCCTGCAGCCAGGAGTGCGCCAACGTCTACGGCTCCTACCAGTGCTACTGCCGCCGAGGCTACCAGCTCAGCGACGTGGACGGGGTCACCTGCGAAGGTGCGGGCGCCGCTCCCCTCTGCCCCTCCTAGGCAACGCCCTTTCAGGCTGGCAGTGGCTGGGTTTTTCCTCCAACCACCGAGACTCATCTAAGTACCCTTCCCCCCCACCCCTACCCCCCGCCCCCGCCGAGGGTGAGGTTTGGAAAGGAGCAAAGCCACTTGCCATGACTTCCTTTAATCTGTGGGCAACGGTGGTGATGGCTGTGCGCTCCGACCCCGAGCAGGACTCAGTGGTGCTGTGTGACCCAGTGGCAAGGAGTAGGCTCAGGGACCACCCTCATCCCTGCCTTTTGAGAGCCCCTCGCTGGCCTGGGCCCTCCCCCTCTGTGGCATGGGGGGTTCACCCCGGCTCTCCCGAGGATTGGGAGAGGCTGTCAGAGGGTGCAATCTGGGGACGAGTCAGAAGCGCTTCCTACAGTGTCTGGCACCACAAGGCACTTAAAGAGCAACTGTTCGGGCCATCGCCCTGCCCATGGGAGGGCTCTTTTTAATCAGCACCTTTACAGCAATTAGCATTTGGACAGACTGGCAGCCTGCAGGGCACCTGTCTTCGGTGTCATTCGGAGCCCTTAGCCTGTCCCCTCTGCTTAGCTCCCCATTCCGCTTCCTTCCCCACACATATGCACACTTCACACCATGAACTTGCTGTGCCGCTCGGGCCTAGGCCCTTCCCTCTCTGGGCCCCAGTTTCCCCTTTGGATGTGATGATCTCTGAGGCTGCCACAGCCCCAGCATGTCGGGGGCTCCTGTGTCCAGCTGGCCCCATGTGGCAGCCTTCCCAGGCCCCAGCCCGGCCACGGGGGAAATGTGGCCTAACCCGGGGCCGCACAGGACTCTGAGGGCAGGCCTTGACCTTGCAGACATCGACGAGTGCGCCCTGCCCACCGGGGGCCACATCTGCTCCTACCGCTGCATCAACATCCCTGGAAGCTTCCAGTGCAGCTGTCCCTCATCGGGATACAGGCTGGCCCCCAACGGCCGCAACTGCCAAGGTGAGTGTGCTGGGCTCTCTGGGTCACGTGGCCACACTCAGGGCTCTGCAGTGTTGGGGGCTGAGGCCAGGCAACCCCCTGTGGGGGGATGTGCTTCCCTGACCTGGGGCCACAGCACAGGTGGAGTGCACTTGGGAAGGGGAAGGGGGCCTCTCCTCTCCTGGGGCCCCCCTGTCCCCAGCACACCTGTCTTCAGAGGGTGCTGAGCCCTCTCACCCTGCCCTGGGCAGCCCCAAAGGGCCTGGGATGGGGGCTGACAGCCTTTGGGAAGATGCCTTCTGGGGACGAAATGGCAAGTCCATGCCCAAGGACACCATTCCACGGCATAGTGCTGTCTGCTCTATTTTTGGTCGTTCATTTGACAAACCCTTGCCTGTGGGCCAGACATTGCCAGGGGTTAAGGGCAAACAGTGATCAGATGGTGGAGGCCGAGGGGAGGGGAGGATGTGGTCTGGGTGTGTGACAACTCCAGGGTCTCTAGGGCTGTGAAGGTCCCACTGGGGCTGGGGGTCTGCTCCAGCATGGGCTCAATGAGGGGGGCCACTCGGCTCCCGTATCTAACACACTCTAGGGTCTGAGTAGATATTTGTGAGTGAATGACTCGGAATGGAGACATGGCCTCACTTTTGGAACCGGCCCCAGAAGCTGAATCATAGAGGCTGGGTCCATCCAGCCCCTTCCTTTTGAGCTCCCCCCTCCCCCCCCCCACTAGCCCCCACGGGGCTGGCAACCCAGAGGCTCTGGAGGACCCAGGTCTGCAGATGTCATCTCTGGTCTTGATGAAGGTGACTTTGATCTAAGGCAGCAGCTGCAGGCATTTCCTGGGAGGGTCCCATTCAGCTGGCCCAGAGCTCTGGGTGGGAGCCGCTCTGTTTTCGCATTTCCGACACAGCGGGTGACTTGCCCCCCCCGCACCCCCCCACCCTCCGCCCCTGGCCAGGCTCCCCCACTCGGCCTGCATCCTGCCAGACACAGCAAAGCACATTCCTGAGCCTCAGCCTTGGAGATTAGGAGTGTGATTTTGCCACCAAGGCCAGGCTTTCGGCCCCTAGCCTCAGCCTTGGAGATTAGGAGTGTGATTTTGCCACCAAGGCCAGGCTTTCGGCCCCTTTGGCTTGGTGATGTCCCCTGAGCCCCACCACCTGGCTGCTCTAGAGAGTTTTGGGAAGGGGGATGGCTCCTCCTGTTCAGGGTCCAGCCCAGACATCACTGACTCTGGACACTGGGCACAGTGTAGAATCCTGCTGGGCCTTGGTGTCCTCATGTGTAACTTGGGGCTCAGAGCTCCTGCTCTCTCCTTCCTGGGGTGCTGTGAGCCACATGAGGCGAGGGCAGTGAGCCCTGGGGTGTTGAGAGGCGCTGGCTGGTTGGAACACGGGCCCTGGCGCCAGCCCGCCTGGGTTCAAAGCTTGGCTCTACCACTTACACAGGGTCTGACCTTAGGCCAGCTGCTCCCTCGAGTGAGGGTAATAGTACTTGCCTCAGCGAATTCTTAAGAGAATTTTAAAGACTCTGTGAGGCATTTCCAGGGCCATCAGCGTGTTAGCTGTAATCACTGTCACACTCATCCCAGGGATTGTGATCAATAAGTAAACACTCTGTAAATATAAACGGCCTGTGGATGAAGGAGCTGGCACACACCGCTCCGGAGAGCAGCCAGTAGAGGGCAAGGATGGCCCAGTGCCCACCCAGACCCTGGCTGGTGGGAGGCCCGAGCACCCCCATCTGTGGGTGGGGCCTGTTCAGGCAGCCTGGGCCTTCACTGTCTTGCTTTGGGGTCTCTTGCAGACATCGACGAGTGTGTGACTGGCACACACAACTGCTCCATCAATGAGACCTGCTTCAACATCCAGGGCAGCTTCCGCTGCCTGGCCTTTGAGTGTCCGGAGAATTACCGCCGCTCCGCGGACACGTAAGTCCCTCAGCCCGCCGTTGTCTGTCTGTCTGTGTCGGCCTCCTGGGGGTCTGGCTCCCAGCCTGCTCAGGGGATCAGTCAGCTGTGCCCTCCCACAGCGGTCTTGGGAAACTCAAGGCTTGGAAGACCCCTAGCTCTCAGGCTCCTAAATGCCAGTGAGACTGGTCCCAGAAACCAAGGTTATGACCTCCAGTGACCTGGAGGCTGGCGGGCCGCTCTCTGAGCAGGCTGTTTGTGCAGCTGGGCTGAGCCCGGACCTCTCATTTCCCATGTGAAATGTGGACAGAAGCAGGCTCTCTGGGCCTCAGTGTCCTTGTCTGTGAGACACAAGTGTCAGGACGCTCAGATGAAGGGAGCAACGACTCCAAGCAGGCCGACAGGACTTGTGGGGCATCTTTGTCAGGGGAAGCCATCTGAAAGCCAGACTCTGTCTAGCCTGGTGACTGCAGGAACCACGTGGGAGATTCTGCGCCCTCAGTTTGAAGCCGTGTGTCTGTACGCTGCTGTAAGCCTGCTACCCGCCAGGCCACTAGAGGTCTGCTGGGAGGTCAGGGGTGCCCCTTCCTCAGACCACCCCACCCCTGATTTCACTGGGAGGGTCTCAGTGAGTACCATGGGCAGCCATTTCAGGACACGCTGCACTATTAATAGGAGACAGTCTCGGAAATATGGCTGCCGACCCCTGCCCAGTCCCTGGAAAGGCTCAGAGCCAGTGCACAGCCAGGCTGACTGTGTGACTTGGCCTCTTGCTCTTGAGCCTGCTCCTCCCACCATGGGGTCAGTACCTTCATGCATGGTATGCCGGGCCCCAGCATCCCCTTGCTCAGCCCCAGGGCCCTGGCTCCTGGCTCTGGCCTGGCCTCCAGCTTGTTGAAAACCAGAGCAGGTTTCGGCCGATGCTCACACAGCCCTGTCTCCTGGCAGCGCTCTGTGTTCTTCCCAGCCTCAGGGGACTCACACGCCACCTCCCCCCGTTCCCTCAGCGTGTGTTTTGTCTGCTTGGGAGCCCGTCCCTTCGCTTCTTTCCTGGGCTCTGGTTAGGAAGAAGGCGCCCCAGAACTGGGTTTGCGAGTGCACAGCATTCCAAAGAGGCTGTGGGTTACTCAGCGGCCCCACGGGAAGGCATGGCGTTCCCCTGAGTGGTTAAGAAGGAGCCATGTCCTTAATTCTGGCTGTGCCGCCGTTTGTCGTTGTAAGTTCCCTTGCTCTCGCAGCTCTGTCCACCTCTGCTGTTAGCTTCCACCCTCTACCTCACACACAGCCACGAAATTAAAAGCGGGGAGGCTGCCCCATGCGGGGTCTTCCTGCCTCCTGCGCTGGTGGCTGGGCGGGTCACCCTTGTATGCCAAGTTTGTGCTGAAATCTGCAGACCACCTACTCCCCCTTGTGGGACTTTGGGCTGTATAAGCCTTTGCCACCCTCGGGGCCGGAGAAACACACTGGCTGGTTTGGGGGATGTTGGCCGCAGGCCTACTGTGTGCAGGCACCCAGGTAGACAGACAGGCCCCCAGGCACTGCCCACTAAGAGCACTGCAAACCCAGCAATGGCCACAGAGGGCAGGGGTGCTGAGACCAAGCAGGGCCCCCACGTGGCTGGGCAGTGGCAGGGGGCGCCTGGAGCAGGTGGTGCGTGAACGAGGCGTGAGGGAGGCACTGAGTCAGGCAGAGAAGGAGGGGGTGCAAGGGGAGACCCCAGAGGGGTGCAGATGCACATGAAGCTGACATGGAAGGAGTCCCAGCAACGAAATGGGGTGTTCAGCAGGGAACGGCAGTGCTCGGCGAGGGCTGGACACTCCGAGGCCTGGTTTGTCCCCAGTTTGTGGCTTCATCAGCCTGTTCCCTAGGCTAATGAAGAAGGGGCTGGCCATTCTTCATAAGGGAGGGCAGGAAGTGGGCCCCCACCTACAGTAAAGGCCAGAGGGGTGGCCTGAGGCTCCAGCTGGCCCACCCATCTCAAAGGGGGCCCCTGTATTAGCTCCCAACTCCTGCTCACAAGCACCACCCAGTGGCCAAAGCAGAGGCTGAGCGGAGCAGGGAGTTGAGTGAGCGTCCTCACCTGAGGAGGGCCCAGCAAGGCCCCTGTCATCTGATGAGGATGCTGAGGCATTCTGGAAAGATCCTGGCTTAGGAGTCAGGATTGTGTGGGTTTGCCTTCCGGCTCAGTCCATTCTAGGCCCCTTGACCTTGACCAGAAGCAGGTCCCATGAGCATCTCAGAGTCTCCGTGTCCTCAGTTGTACAGGGAATGGGGACAGAGCCCGCTCCGTAAAGCTCACTCTGGGTTCACCTCCTTTGGGGCCTGCGTGGGCACTCCAAGGTGTAGTTCATTGCCAGTGCTGTGGGTCTCCTGCTCCTCAGGGCTGTGGCCTTGGGTCAGCCTGTTGGCCCCCCAGGGGCCCTGTCATACCTGCTTGTCAAGGCCTGAGGATGTGCAGGAACGAGCTCCAGGCTCCCAGCCCAGCGCCAGCGCTGGTGCTCAGGAGACAGTGGTGGTGAGGAGGGGAGAAGCCCTCGGCCATCTTCCTCAGGACACAGCCAGTCAGAAGGAGGAGGTTCCTTTGGGCCTCTCCATGCTCTGGCTCTGTGAGCTGACCGTGTGACCGCTGAGTCCCTTGGCCCTCCCTGGGGACACAGGTGAGGCTCCTGAAGGGCTGAGTGCTCACGGGAACCTGTCTGGTGACAGTTTTCTCCTTTTCCGATCCTTCTTGACAAATCATGGCCTCGGCCTGGAATCCGAAATCGAGGAACAATGGCCTTATCCTGGCTGCTCCACCCCAATGGGGGGGCTTCCTCTGGGACCATCCGAGCACCGACACCTCAGTGTGAGCTGAGCGATAAGTCACCGACAAGTCACGTCAGTAGCATTTTCGATTTTACGGCTCATCTTCTTCCTCATCAAAAAGCCTCTTTAACATTTTTTTAAAAGATCCTTTTAATAGTTTTTTTAGGTTTTATTTATTTATTCATAGAGAGAGGGGAAGGGAGGGAGGAAGAGAGGGAGAGGAACGTCAGTCAGTTGCCTCTCGAGCACCAGAGACCTGGCCCGCAACCCAGGCATGTGCCCTGACTGGGAATCAGACTGGCACCAAATCCACTGAGCCACACCAGCCAGGTTTCAAAAAGTCTCTTAAAGACTTTGTTATTATATGACCTTGAGAAAGCCATTTGTAAAATCTCAATGAGCTGTATGAGAAAGGACCCGGTGGCCTGCACATCCGTGGTCAGCATTCCAGGAGAGTGCTGGCTCGGGGGACCCTGACAGGCAAGATCGAAGACTCCCTAGGTCGCTCTGCACCTCAGCCGCCCCGCTCTCTGCGGTCTCCTTGTGCGCAGTGTTCCTGGTGACCAAGGGGCAGTGACTGGAGTATGACCACAGACCGCAGGGCTGGGCCCGGCGGGCCAAGCGGGCTGTTAGGATGACCACACAGTTCCCTCCTGCCCACAGGAGGGATGTTCGAAATGCCCCAGGGCCTGGGAGGGGACTGAAAACACTCTTTATCTCCTCGGCGGGGCTGCCCCCTGAGACTTGCGGTCTGGAAGCCAGGCCGGGGCCAGCAGTCTGGGTTTGCACAGCTCTTGGCCTGAGGCCGTGCTTGCTGTGGACAAGGGGTGAGGCCCGGCCCTGGCTGCTCCTGGGGCCTGTCTCCAAAATGACGAGCGTGTGAAGGTCAGGGACAGCTGCGAGCATCAGACAGCTTGGGAGTAGCCGGAATGGCCATGTGACCCAGGAGGAGGGACAGGGCCTCGAGGACCTTTTTTTCCTGGTACATGGTGGCTTTCCCAATTGCGTTTTCATGGAATCTGGGGTCTTGTGATTCAGTGTGTCAAAGAGGAAAATCGGGGCACATCTTTGTCGTGTGTGTGATGAGATGGAAACCAAGGCACGGGGCCCCAGGGGCTGGCTCTCCTGCGCTGGGTGGTAGGTGTGGTGAGGACAGACCGTCCTCCGTGTGGATCCATCAGCTGCCATTCCCGGTCTACCTGGGAGGTTTGCCAGAAACAGTGGTGAGGCTTCCCGGGGTGCTTCAGTTAGTTTGGGGCATAGCAGGGTAGGACAGTTGACCTTGGATCTGATCGGGACTGTGTTGATGGGTGTGCATTTACTGGACACATAGCAGGTGTCGAGCCCATGCTGGGTCCTGGAGATGGCGCCAGAGAGCTGCGGCCACGGCCTCGGGAAGCGGGTGGTCTAGAGGGAGCCAGGCCCAGAAACGCCTAGTGTGAGGCGGGCTCGGGGGCTTTGGTTACTGGGAGTGTGGAGACCACTGAGGAGGGAAGAGTGCTCGGCCGCCTAGTGCGTTGGGGCTGTGGGAGCTACACCAGAGCATCACGCACACTTCACTTCCCCGCCTTCCACGTGGGCTGGGCTAATGTTTCCAAGTCCGAGACCCTGTCCTTGGACAGGGGAGGGGCGGCACACAAGTCGGAAAGCTCAACTCGCATAGAGGAGGCTCTAGCGCCACCTGCTGGCCAGATCCACCCGCTGACTCCGAAGGGGGCGCGAGTGCGCGCGCGCAGACGGGTGTGGAGGTGCAAAGGCTGTAAGTGAGACAGGCCCACTCAGCCACTAACTACAGACTGTGGGGTGAGCGGCTCGCTGGGCTCCAGTCCTCCCGTCAGCAGACGCGGAGACCAGTGTGGGGCAGCCAAGTGAGCTGGTGGGAGGAGAAAGCCCGTAGACTAGCTGGATGCCCGGCATCGTCCCCCAGGGCCTCCCACGCCACCCCGGCCGCTCCCCGCCGGCCTGCACTGAGGTGTCTCTGGGGTCGGGCTGCAGCACCCAGGCCCACCTTTTCCCCAACTTCTCCCCTCTGCCTCCGGGTTCCCCCCATGCGTGACCCCCCTTCACTGTTGCTGCTCCTCACACACCTGCAGTGCCGTGGAGCCATGGGCTGTCCTTCTAACACTCAGAATAGAAGGGTTGCTGTCAGCCCAGATGAAGAGCCTGGAAATAGGGTGTAAAAAGAGTCCATACTCACAACAGATGCCGACTTGAGGCATGCAAACTTGAAAAGCCGATATGGAGACATGGTGGAAGACTGGGATGGGAGATGCTCCTGACTGCAGAGTGCAAACGCAGCCGAGACGGCAGGACTCCCGGGGGCGCCCTGCCGAGTCCTGGGGCCCCGCGACTCTGCTTCCCACGGCTGCTGTCTTTGTCTGCTTCCCACGGCTGCTGTCTTTGTCGTGCGAAGGGCCTGAAGTTCAGGTGGCGGAAGACAGCTCCTGTCCTCATCCTGTCAGAGGAAGTTAGATCCCGTCTCCCTCCTGTCACAGGAAGTTGGGAGCTATCACCGTTCTGTCACGGGAAGATAGAAACTATCGCGGTTCTGTCACAGGAAGTTACAACCTATACCGGAAGTTAGAGTCTGTCTTCCTCCTGTCACAGAAGTTAGATCCCGTCTCCATCCTGTCACAGGAAATTAGGGGCTGTCACTGTTCTGTCACAGGAAGATAGAACCTATAACAGGAAGTTAGAACCTATAACAGGAAGTTAGAATCTGTCTCCCTCCTGTCACAGGAAGTTGGGAGCTGTCACCGTTCTGTCACAGGAAGATAGAAACTATCACTGTTCTGTCACAGGAAGTTAGATCCCGTCTCCCTCCTGTCACAGAAGTTAGATCCCGTCTCCATCCTGCCACAGGAAATTAGGGGCTGTCACTGTTCTGTCACAGGAAAATAGAACCTATAACAGGAAGTTAGGATCTGTCTCCCTCCTGTCACAGGAAGTTGGGAGCCGTCACCGTTCTGTCACAGGAAGATAGAAACTATCACGATTCTGTCACAGGAAGTTAGAGTCTGTCTCCCTCCTGTCACAGGAAGTCAGAATCTGTCTCCATCTCCATTCCAAGCCCTGGCTGGCCCCGTGGACATAGGGAACTGGGGCACGAGGCCTAGTGAGGGGAACGGGGAGCAGACCTCACACCTGAGCACCAATCTGGCTTCCTCACCCTGCGACTTTGGGAAGGCCCTGCCTCAGCCTCAGTTTCCTCATTTGAAAAATGGCGCTACAACCACCTTGGCAATACAGTGGCAGTGATCACACCCGGGAATGGATGGTGGTGAATAGCCAGCAAACACCTGATAAATGGCAACCGCTGTGGTTGCTAGTGGCAAAAACGATCATGTCTGGGGTCATCTCTTAACCCCCCCCCCCCCCCGAGGGCCCTACGGAGCCCCGGCCACCGAAGGGCCAGGAGCCTGGTGCCACCCAGAGGGCAGGTGTGCTGGCGAGTGCAGCCCAGGGTGGGGCTCTGCCAGTGAGAAGGGGACGCACCTCGGTCTGGGCGCAACCCTTGGCCCCAGCCACCCAGCACTCCCCGGGGTGTTGGAAGAGGCTGGTGCCTGAGTCCGCAGCCCCGAGGCCACGGCACCGCCCGCAGGTGAGTGAGGGGCGCCCTTCCCACGGACCGAACTGGCCAGAGGGGCGGCGGGAGGCCCCGCACAGCGCGCCCCGCTCCCCGCGCTCTGTTGTTTCTCTGCTTGCTGAACGGGCCCTAACCCTCTCCTTGTCTCTCTGTCCACTTTTCTTGCAGCCGCTGTGAGCGCTTGCCCTGCCATGAGAATCAGGAGTGCCACAAGCTGCCTCTGAGAATAACCCACTACCACCTTTCTTTCCCCACCAACATCCAAGTGCCTGCGGTGGTTTTCCGCATGGGCCCCTCCAGTTCTGTCCCCGGGGACAGCATGCAGCTGGCCATCACCAGCGGCAATGAGGAGGGCTTTTTCACCACCCGGAAGGTGAGCCACCACAGTGGGGTGGTGGCCCTCACCAAGCCCGTCCCCGAGCCCAGGGACCTGCTCCTGACCGTCAAGATGGACCTCTATCGCCACGGCACCGTCAGCTCCTTTGTGGCCAAGCTTTTCATCTTTGTGTCTGCAGATCTCTGAGCACTCGCTTTGGGCCGTGGGGCTCTCTCTTGTCGCTTTCCTAACCCTCCTTGCCGGGATTTTAATAAAGTTTAGCAGGCGATCCCACCCCGCATGCCTCGAGTGCCTTGGTTTTTTTATTTGGGGCGGTTGGAAGTCTCTGTGCTGCTTATCATCCGGAGTGAGCTAAGCACTTGCCACTGCCTAGCGCCCCAGAGGATGACGGAGGGGTGTCTTCCATAAGGGGGTGCACACCGCGGTGCGTCTGTCGATGGGAATCACTGTCCATATCTCCTGGGAGCCCAGGCGAGGGGAAAACGGAGCTCAGTGCACCGTGTCAGATGAGTTCTCTCTTCTCCATTTTGAGCCCAGAGGACGATGATGGAGACGCGCCATCTCCTCTCATTTTACAAATGTGGAAACTGAGGCCCCAAGAATGGGAGGAGCTTGGCCAAGGTCACATGGCCTGTTTGGATCCAGGCTTCAGGCTCCAGCTTGGTTTCTTTGTCATGTTGTCTGGAGCTGAGCATCTCATGGAGGCAAAACAGAGATGTGTGTGTATGTGTGTGAGATGTGAATTTGCTGTCCCGCTCATCCCACGAGAAGCCTGACTTCGTGGTACATAACGCTGAGCGCTGTTGCGGCATCTTGGATGCCGCATCCAAGATTCGGCATCACTTGCCGAAGTGAGGTCGGTGCGTCCGCCGAGGATGCGCCTGCCTGAGCTGGGAGGAGGCAGCGAAAGTGCTGCTTGCGGGAACCACTGGGTGGGCAACCGGCCCTGCGCATGCGCCACCTCCAGTACCTCAAGGCAGGTCTATTGGCCTCCTGGAGACTCAGAGAGGGTGAGGGATCTGCCCGAGGTCACACAGCTGGTTGTCAAACCTCGGTTTGCAGGCTGCACGGCTGACTATCCCACTCCGTGACACCGCTCCATGTGGGCGCTGACCCACCTGGCTCTCTCCCTCTCCACCACAACTGCAGCCAAACCAGTGTCAAAAGTCCTCAACGTGTTTTTCAAGGCCCCCCCGCCCCCATCCACTTGCTCACTTCCCTCAGGCCTCACTGACACGCTCTTTGCTGCCTCAGGTTCCTTGCTCATGCTTTGCACCCTTCGCCTGAGTGTGAGTTAAATTTCAGCTGAAGTGTTCTTTCCTCAGAAAGGCCTTCCACGAGCTTACATTTCTTCTGTTAGTCTTTCTCCTATTACTTCCTTCATGGTGATTATCACAGTTCTTAATGGCCATTTCTTCTCTGTCTTCCCCACCATCCAGCAAGCTCCATGAAGGCGACCAAGTCCGCCTCGTTCAGCACTGTGTCCCTAGCCCCTGGCAAGATGCCACTCGCATGCTAGGGCCCCGCACACGGATTAGTTTGGAGATCATGGAAACTACACACAAGGGCATGTCTGGTACGTGGCAGGCAGGCAGCACTGTTGGCTTCTTCACCCACTAGATGGCGCCTGAGAGTTCATCTGGATCTTGATTCAGATGCGGAGTGAACCTTCAGAGGGTCGGCATGGACCCGGGGTCATCGGTGCGCAGAGCCGCCATCCCCTCTGCCACCCAGACCTGCGCACTCCTGACTGAGTCTCTGTACCCAGCCAGACTCCCAAGGGGACATTGTCATAATCGTGATTGTCATTATGACGATGATAATAAGAACCGTGACAGCTAACACTCTGCTTACTGTGCGCCAGGCATTGTTCCAAGTGCTGAACTGACCCTCACCACAGCCTTGCGGGGAAAGTGCTGTTGTGACCTCACCTCACGAGAAAGACGTGGACACGTAGGGAGCTTGTCACTCACCCAAAGCCTCCCAGCTGGCACTGGAGGAGAGGGGGCGCTGGGATTCAAGCCCAGGCAGCCTGGCCCCGGGCATCTATGCCGGAGCCCTGTTCATGCCGCCTCACATTCTCTGAAGAGGGCAGGGCCACTGGGACTAGGCAGTGCCGGTCGGGTTGTCCTCTGGCCTCGTCTCGGGAAGCCTGGGTACCAGCGCCATCTACAGTTTCCATGGACAGAATGAGACATTCTATTGGCTAAAGGAGGAGGCAGCATGGTGTAGAGGGAAGAGCTGTGAAGTTAGATGGGACAGTGTGGGCCGAGTGTCCAGCACCGATTCTGGGAAGACACAGCCCCTGGGGTTCGAAGCTCTCTAGGTCCCAACTAAATTGCACAGAACAACTAGATGGGGAATTTTTTTTTCTTTAAAGATTTTATTTATTTATCTTTAGAGGAGAAGGGAAGGAGAGAGGGAGAGGAGGAAACATCAGTGTATGGTTGCCTCTCGTGTGTCCCCTACTGGGAACTGGCCCACAACCCAGGCATCTGCCCCAAATGGGAATCGAACCTCGATCCTTTGGTTCGAAGGCCCGAGCTCACCAGCCAGGGCTAGATGAGGAATTTTTTAAATCCCTGGAAAACATTTACAACTAAACGAGATGACAGGGTACCCCACAAACCCCAAAATACAGCTCATGCCCACCTGTGTGGAGCTGGCATGCATGCGGGAGGAAGGAGTTTAAGGAAACCTCTAAACAGATCACAGACATTCCCTGCAAAGTCTAATAGGCCAATTCGGGGGCAGCAGCTGACACTGGGAGTCATTTTGCTCCCCGCCCCCATGGCCAGTGTGCACAGGGGCTTGCGGGAGGGTTAAAGGGCCACCTGGCCCGTGGGAATTCTTGCAGCTGAACTCCCAGGAGTTCCCTGAAGCTCATGATCTCACATTGCACAAAAGTTGCTGGGAATGAAGTAGGAAACTGAGTGGAGAAGAGACCATGGGGACGATGGAGATAGAAGTCCAGGCAACAGGAATATCAGAAAGCAAGCTGCCAGGAATGACAGATGAGGGAACTCTGCAAAGCTGAAAAACAAAACAAGCAAAAACAAAAAAAAACAACAAAAAACCCTACTATGAACCATGCCTCTTCTTAAAACTGTAGGAAAACTAGTTTCACAGAAAAACATTCAACCGAAAACTATGAAGGTTAAATGTCCTATACAGTTACTGTAAGAAAAGGGACTAGAGAACAGACCGACCTGCCTCTGGGTAATGGCAGAATACCGGAAAGATGCGCTCACAGACGACATTCAAACTGAAACCGATCTAAAAGGGCTAAGAAAATGATCAAAAATGGAAGAAGAATGGAAGTCAGAGTTAGGAAAAAAACTGAGAGATGAAGTGATGAAATAATTTCATATCAAGGCAAAAAGCAATTTCAGAAACAAATAGAAATAAATTGAAAAGGATGATGAATGCAATGGATAGAAACACATCAGATAGTTTAAGTCCTATTTAAGTCCTACTTTACGTTCCTACTGATGTTGAAATCATCATTGGTAACTTCTGGGTGGTGATAGACAGCTAGCTAGCTCGTGATCCTTAAAACTGGTAAATAGGAGGGAAGAATCCAGCATTGACCCTGCTTTTGCTCTGTGAACTATTCTGCCTGGTAACCAGATCACGGAGGAGGGGCAGCATCTTGTTACAGAAGTTGTCCAACCAATAAATGAAACAGAAACAATGGAGCCAGCCTATCAGCGTCCAGCAGTCCCTGATGAATCAGTGGGTCTCAGCTCTGACGGCACAGAAAGGAAGATACCGCGGGCCCCCTGATGGAAGACTTTCTGCCAGCTATCACCTGGCCAAAGGGACCGGGCCTGCCTCTGACAGGGTCTAGGTCAGCGGCCAGTGGGCAGGCAGTGCTCAGGACAGAGGACCCCGCCACACCCCGCCATGGGCACATGCAGGGCCAGCAAGGCCAGGCATGGGGAGCGCTACAGCTTGAATGCTTGTTCCTTAGCAGACAGGTTGTGGAAAATGAGGACAGAGAGGAAACCCGTAATAAAAAATAATTGTAACGGACGAGTCTAAATGATTGTGCCTTGAGATGCACACCTATGTGATAGAAACTATGAAGAAACCTAGGCAGGAGATTGCCGGGAGGCTCGGGGCAGGGGCCGCAGGAGGGTTCGGTGCTGGAGGGGTCAGGCCGGGCCCTGGGAAGAGGCCTCGGGTGCCTGGTGAAGCTCTTTCTTGACCTGAGTGGTAATTATAAAGGCATTTGCCTTATAATACTCAGTTATAGCTTTGTTTTGTGCAGAATTGGCACTTGTACTTTGTTTTATGGTAAAAAGATTTTAAAAGTATGTCTAGCATGAGGCCGAGAACACAGACCTGTAACAAACTGCACCTTTTTTTCCCCTTCCTGTCTGCCAAGTGACCCTGCAGAGTGGACTGCTTTGTGCTGAGCACGGAGTGGGGCACTTTGTGTGGGACCCGCGCAACCCACCTGATGGAGGGCCCCAGGAAGGCAGGGCCCTCGGTGCTCTGGTGCCTGGCACTCCGGGGCACTGGAGCAGACTTGCTGAGCGAGTGAGTGAATGCACGTGTCTGCTGATGTAGAAATGAGCTCAGTTCATACACTCGGCAAATAGCAAAGCCTCCCTTATCCACGGCCAGGCAGACGGAAACTGGGGCGTGTCTCTGGCCTTTGGGTCCTGGTCTAGTTTGCAGGAGGGGCCCTGAGGCATCCTCATGGAGAAGCCAGGCTGCGGACACCACTGGTTTTTCCAGGGAGCCATCCGTGGGCCTAGCCGCCTGCCACTCCTCCAGGGGCCCCGTCTCTGTGGAAGTGCCGGGTCCAACTTTCCCATCCTCCTCCTGTGCTCTGGTTCCTCTCAGGCCCCACCAGGACAAGACAGACACTGTCCGCTGCATCAAGTCCTGTCGCCCCAATGACGTCACCTGCATGCTGGACCCGGTGCACACCATCTCCCACACCGTCGTCTCGCTGTCCACCTTCCGCGAGTTCAGCCGCCCGGAAGGTGAGTGGCGACCCCCGCAGCCTGGCATTGGCTTGTGGGTCCCAAGGGAGGCCCGGCCATGGTCTAGGGAGGCTGCCTGTGAGGAAGCCACTCCTGGGAAAGCTGTGGGTTTGGGAGTTGAAGTGTAGCCCTCTCCTCTTGTCCCCAGACTGTGCGGCACCATTCGGCCCACTCCCGGCCCCGTTCAGGGTCTCTTATGGGTAACAGTCATTCAGCAAGGAGCGATTAAGTGTTGATTCTGTGCCAAGTGCTGGGGAATCTGGAAGGGCCTCCAGGAGGTAGTGACTTTTACTCTGGGGCCTGAGTGATCCACAGGAGGTACTCTAGTGGAAGCGGGGAACAGGGAGAGAGGAGGGTTCCGAGCAGAGCAGAACACATCTGGGAAGGCCTGCAGGTGAGTGGGGAGTGGTGGGCATCTGAGGCACGAAGCCTGGCTTTTCGGGCTGGAGCAGCCGAGGCTTCACGCGACATGAGCTGAAGGATGAGTGTGACCCAGATAGGAATTCACTGCCACCCTGGACGCCCAGGCATAGACGGGTTGGAGGGGTAGACTGGGTGCAGGGAGCCCAGGAGCGCAGGAATCAGCATTCCCATGCCCACCGGGGAGGCCTGCGTCTCAGCACCGTTCACCGTTCAGGGCCGGGGCAGCGTGCCCGCGGTGCCCAGCTGCGGCTGTGACTGGGCCCTGCACTGGGCACCTTGCTTTGGGGGGTGCAGCCCCCATGCCGGCGCTGGTGTGGTCCCCAGCCACCCTTGGCCTCCCTGCAGTCTTCGTCCTTGGCCCTCGGAGGAGGTGGCTGTGGTTCAGTCATTCAGTGAATGCAGGCTGAGCTTCCCGAGTGTCCGGCTCAGGGCCATTTCTGGGACGCAGGGACGAGCAAGGGCCTGTGGGCCTCCCAGGGAAAGGCAGTTCGCAGCATGACTGCGCCCTGGGTTTTCGCGTGGCAGGTCCTGCCAGGGGCACAGGGGCACGAGACAGATGTAAAGCCTGGTCTTGAGGGGTGGTGAGGGCAGGAGAGGCCCCCAAGGATGTGGGTGGCTGAAGGAGCAGGCAGCCGGCCTCCGGCCCTCTGCCTCATCCCGAGGAGGCACAGCCCCTTCGCAGGGCAGGATGGACCTGGGTCGGAGAAGGGTGCCAGCTGGTGTGGTATTTGTCCAAGCAAAATGATGGGTTGTGCCCAACCACAGGCAAATTCTTCCCAGAGCGCGAACAGCCGCCCTGCTGGTCGAAGTCAGTTCTGCAGGGAGCAGGCCGTGGCTAGGAACACCTGTTTGCATTGTGGGCCCAGGAAATCCAGGCCTTGATCTTTGGTGCTGAAAGGACCTGTAGTGGGCACCGGCCAGCTGCCTCCTTCACTTCACAGATGAGGAAACTGAGGCCCAGAGAGAGGATGCCCTGACGATGGAGCAGAGCCAGGGGAGAGTTGGGGCCTTGTGCTCCGGCCCCGGGGCAGCTGCCCTGCTTCCCAAGCCAGGTGGTCTGGGAGCTGGACAAGGCCACCCAACTGCCCAGCCCAGCCCCGCCCCGTCACCGTGCACAGGGGGCCGGCCTGCTCCTTGCACTTCCCGACCTCTCTCCCGTTGTCCCCTCATGCACCTGCCTTCCCTGTCTCTCAGCTTCACGAAGATTCATGGCTAATCACTAGCTACTTCGTGCTGGCCCTGTTGCCCATTAGCTCGTGACCTCAGGAAAGAGCCAAAAATCTCTCCAGGCCTCAGTTTCCCCATTGGTAGGGAGGGGGGACAGGCTATGACCTATGACCCCTCAGGGCCCTTCCACTTCCCCACACGGGGGGTCCTGTTTCCAAGTGAGGGCTCGCTGCCCAGTGGGCAAAGACTCCAAACACTAATGGCACTGGCTTTGGGAGAGCAAAGCGCTCTTCTTCGTGAGTTTGGCCGCAGCGGGGTGGGGCAGGGAGGCAGGAGGCAGGGCTCGGGTGGGACCTGAGGGGCTTCAGCCCCGGATCTTCCTGGACGACAGAGGCCTGGCTGCCCAGTGGGTCGCAGCGCTCAGATGCCAGTCCTTAGAAGCCTTAAGCACTCACGAGTTGCTCGTGATGGGGTCACGTGTTACTCGTGAGCGGTGTGTATAAGTATCCCTCACACGCACAGTGAACTCTGGCTCCGGGCTTAGTTACAGAGCCACCGGGGCAGGTGGAGCTGGTTCTCGGTGCCGGCTCCTCCTGTTGGGCGCTCCGAACCCGAGGGCGCACTGTGGGGGTGGCCAAGCCCCCACTGTGCCCTTACCCACACCGTGCCTCCCCATCTCAGAGATCATCTTTGTCCGGACCATCACGCCAGCGTACCCCGCCAACCACGCTGACATCATCTTCGACATCACGGAAGGGAACCTGCGGGACTCCTTCGACATCATCAAGCGGTACACGGACGGCATGACCGTGGGTGAGTGGCCTGAGGCATCCTCCCAGCCCGCCGTGCCATTCTGGTGGGCAACCCTCTCTGGACCAGCTCAGCTCCCCCAAGTCCCCTGCCTCAATCCGATCCGTGTGCTTCAGGGCTTAGTTACAGAGCGACCGGGGCAGCTGGAGCTGGTTCTCGGTGCAGCACCCCGGGACCTCCAGCACCCCCAGCTGAGCCCGTGCACAGGGGCGCCCAGGTGGCAGAGCCTGTCTGGGACCCCACCTCAGCTGTGCCACCGGCTCTCCTGACAGCCCCCCCCATAAGTGGGTGGGTTAACTAGATCTCTGGGTCTCACAGCCTCGGACTCCGACGAGACCACCCAGGGGAGCGCTGGTCCTGGGGCACCCCGGGGCGCCGTCCTCTACTCACTGGGAGCCACTGTGCCTTGTTCTTGTGGAGCAGGCAAGGCCATGTGGGGAGTCGGGCCCTGAGCTCTGGTCTCACTCCAGAACTGGCTGGCCTTGCCTGTGTCCAGCTGTCCCCTTCTGTGGGTCAGTCTCGTAGACAACCGGGTGTGTGTCGTGGAGTGGGCATTCGCCTAGCCCCTCTGCCGGTGGGGTACACTGGAGCCTCCCCACCCCACCAGTTAGTGCCCTGGGCACACGAGGGAGGACTGGGGAGGGTGACGGCAGTTGCAGGCCTTGGCAGCTGAGTGAGGCCTCGGGTGAGGACGGAGGGGAAAGGCACTGCGTGGGTGAGTCTGGGGAACTGGTTCCCAGTATCTGTCCCGACTGTCCCATTTTACGGAGTTCCAGCTCATGGGGCCTGACGCTTACAGCTGCCATTTTGGGCTTAGATTTAGACTCTGAACATTTTCCAAGAAGCTGAGCGACAAAGGGCTAGTTTCTGTTCTAACCTGGGCCTCTGTTTCCTCATTGTGAGTGGGGGAGGGGAGTGAGCTTCGTGGTCTCCTGGGCCCTGTGGTCTCGCCTGGAAGCGGTGTCCTTGCCATTGGCCCCAGCAGAGCGTTTTACAACGTGGCCTCCAGGTGGCGCTGTTGGATCTCAGAATCAGTCTCTCTGAAGCCCAAACCGCGCTTCCACTGGCAGCTGGAGACAGGGAATCGTTATTCCCGTTGCCAAAGGGCCATTTATAGCAACTTTACAAGCTCTTAAATGGGTTTCCGTGTTGTAAACACGACTGAGTCACTGGGGGACCCCCCGCCCCCAGCCGCCTCCTCCGCTGGTTGGCAGCAGGAATAATTAGTTAATTACAATTAATGCTCCATTACCCACGCTGGGATCCCGAAGGAGGGCGCGCCGTGTGGTTGTTGCCATCGTAAAACATGCAGCTTGCCCTGGAGCCCCTGCCCACTCTGGCCTCAGTTTCCCCCATTATTAGACAAAGAGATCCTCAAGGAGCCTTCAGGCACCTGGGGATGAGGACAGGCAGGAGGGATAGAGTCAGGGTTTGGGCGGGGGTGGGGGGGGGCTGCGAAATGGCTGCCCTGGGGTAATTCACAGCACATGGGACCTAATTCCCGAGCCCCCTGCTCTAGGCCTTGGGCTGGGCCTTGTAGATACAGAGAAATGCGGAGCAGCCCTTGCCTCCAGGGCCCTGCATTCCAGTGGGGGAGAGGTCAGGAAAACAGCGCTGAGCAGGGAGGCGGCAGCAAGTCCCCAGGGCCTGGGCTCTCCTGGGACTGGTTTCCCAGTAGTGTTGGGGCCTTCAGCTCCCAGTTGAGTTCTCCCTGCAGTGACCTAAGCCAGGGGGTTGGGCAGCAGCTGGCCAGGCCCAGGGCAAACCAGCACATTTTTCTAGCAACATCTACACTCTAAACAGAACCAACCTGGGAGGCGCACTTTCTTGGCTTCCCATCCACTGGGGCAGAAAATCCTGGCATGTCAGAGCCTCCTGGCACCCACCTTTGCCAACTCCTTTGTTTGTAGAAGGGGAAACTGAGGCCCAGAGAGTCAAGGGCGTTGGCCAGTCTTCTCGCGTTGACTCGGGGCAGAGTGGGGCCTGAAACAGAGCTCTGGGTGTGAGAAGCGACCACCCCCACATCCTGGGAATGAAATGTGGACAAGGCCACAGGGGCCCAGCGGCTATCTTGTGCTCACTGTGCTCGGTCACACGTGCCCTGGTCCGTGGAATTCTAGACCAGTGCTGCGGGCGGGAGGGCCCTGCTGCCCCTTAGGTGTTTGTCCTGCCTGTCACCTTGCCTCTTCCACATCTCAGTGTGTGTTGGGCGTCGGTAGGGTTCGAAGACGTTGGTACGGTTTGGCTCCTGGTATTTGCCAATGTCACCTTCTAAGGGAAGGACCCAGGCTGGAGGGGCAAGGTTTCCAGGTTTCCAGATGGGCTCTCCACACCTTCTGGCCACTGCCTCATTTCTCCGCCAGGGGTCTCGTCTCTTGGTTTACTAGCCCCGCCTCTTTGCCTCCCCTCTTCTGCCCCAAGCACCTTCCACGTACCCCAGAAGCTTCCAGGCCTGGGGGGCGGGGGGCGGGCTGGCACTGGCCAGCCCTGGGCATGGGTGTGGTGCTGCGTCCAGCGATCGATGGTTCTGCTGCCCTGGACTCAAGCCCAGTGTGAGCCTGGGAACCACCGCCCAGCTCCTGTGTCCGGAGTCTTGCTGGTCCCCACAAATACCTCCAGGGATGGGTGGGGCTCTCTCCCTTGGGCAAAGGAGGGAACTGGGTGAAGGACTTCCCGAGACTGAGCAACTGAAAAACCGCAGACCCATTTCTCATTTCAGGCGACGTCTGAGACAGAAACCCTTTGTCAGAGGAAAGCGGGGGAGAGAGTTCTCAGGGGAGGGGGGCTCCCAGACCATTGAGAAACCTGCGTGTGGCCTCACGCCACCAGAAGCACTCAGGGAGGAACACCTAACTACTCAGGTATTATCTGAATGCCTGCCCGCTCCAGGCCACGCCCTGTGTGGACACTGGGGTCAGGAAGGAAGGCTTCCTGGAAGAGGTGAGGTCTGAGCTGAGTGTCACTGTACATGAAGGAGCAACTCTAAACACTGAATCAGTGCTGGGAGCAGGTGTTTATCGTCACTGCCAGGGGTCACCTCAGTGCACAGATGAGGGAGCAAGGGCCAGAGAGGGCAGAAGGCTGGCCGGAGTCCCCTCTGCTGGGTGCGGGCCGTGGGTAGAGCAGGCCTAGAGCCTGGCTCTCCCACAACGCCTAGGGCTGGCGCCCCCGACACCAGTGCTGGCACCCCCGACACCAGTGCTGGTTGGGCAAAGTTGCTGAGAGCTCAGGTGTCCCAGGGGAAAAAGAGGATACAAGCTGCCAGGCCCTGGTGGCTGCCGTGCTCCCTTCCCCTGAACAATAACAGGAGAAAGGGCCCTAACTTGACTAAGGACCTAAAAGTGCCAGCCGTCCCCCTGCATGTCCTCTGACGACCAAGCCAGAGCAGGGCTGGGGTGGCTCTGGGGCGGGGCAGGGCCTGCTGCCTCTGTCTCCCCGAAGGCCTTTCTGTCACATTCCTCTCCAGCCAGCTGTCGGGGAACATGAAGAATGCGTTTTCAACCTCTGCAAAAACCTGGACTCACGCCCGAGGGATCCTCAGGCCACCTCAAAGGCTCCCTTTCCCCGCTCCAAGCCCTTCATTCCACAGGGTGCCAGCTGTTGGGGGCGTGCTTGGAGAAGGGCCGGGACGGATGGGGGACCCCCAGCTGCCATGGGCACAGGCAGTGGATGACCAGCCATCGGTAACCATGGCCACCCCGGCTGGTCCTGGGTCTCAGCTGTCCGCCACCCTGCCTGCTCACCACGGCTGCTTGGCTCTTTTTCGTAAGGAAGGTGGAAAGATCTACACTGAGGCAGCTTTGCCAGAATTTCAGCAGTGCCAAGCTCTCCCTTAACAGTTAAGGAGTAGTTACATTTATATAGTCCTAAAATTATATTCAGCCCTTGGAGGGAACTGGGAAGCTGACGTGGCCCCCCAATGACAATGAGTTTGACACCCTTGGCCTACAGGGTGAGTGTCGTGTGGGTGGGGACTGTTCCCCATGGGGCACTGACATGCAGTGTGCCCTCGGGCATTTGCTGGAGGCCTCCTCGGCTTGGGCTCAGTGGGCGAGCAGCTTTCGGGGGCCCGCTGACCCCTTCCCAGCAAGGAGGGCCCGTTGGAGTGGTGAGGCTGGGACAACAGCCCTCCTCAGGTCGTGTCCGATTTTCGAGGTAAAACAGCCAGTGTCTGGCCACTAGTGTGTGAATTGAGGGTCGTAGAATTCAGCTGTGTTGGAAGGCGTCCCTTACAAACGACACGTCAAACACGAGCAGCCCCAGCACTCCGGCTGGTTAGCCCCCGTTTGCCCCAAATTAACCTGAAATACTGAAGCGGACTCGCTCCTTGTTCTTCCCAGAGAGAGTGGGTAGTTGTGTTGTTTTAGTCTTTGCAGAATTCACAGGCAGGCACTGCTTTTGTTAAAACAGGGATGAGCACAAAGAACAAATCCGTGTGGCGGGACCTGAGGTGTGAGCTCTGGGCCTCCTGCTGTTCTCGCCAGCCTTTCACTTAAGCTGTGATGTGCCTGCTACGGCCTCAGAGACCTAGAAACAGACGAATCCAGGGTTCGCGTGGCCTCATTCGGCTGTGAGTGGTGGTTTCAGACCCAGCGGCTCCCCGGAGCTTCTCCAGGCCCTGCCTCTCCCTGACTAAGGTCCAGCTGGTGGGGAGGGTCCACAAGGAGCTAACGCTGGCCACACCAGCTCCCCTGTGCCCTGTGGCCAGGCTCGGGCAGGGGGCAGACTCTGGGATGTGGTTAAGGGCGGGCAGGCCTGCAGGGCTCGTCCAGTAACTGGCTCCTGCACTCCGCAGGGCCTCTTAAGCACCTACTAAGTGCTGGGTGAAGAGGCTGCAGTGTCACCCTCTGGGGAGGATGGCAGTCCCCAGAGGGTGACAGGAGAGTGCGTGAGAGGTGGTGCCATGGGTGCAGAGCCGGGGCTGCCCCTGCGGGGGCACATCAGGACAGGCCGCAGAGAGGCGGCGGCACCTGGCAGGCGCCAGTACTGGCCCGGGGAAGCGTGAGTGGACGTTCCAGGACCTTTGCCCTCCCTCTGCATGGTGGCATTTTTGAACCTCCTCTCTGGACCCTGTAGACTTGAACGGGGCTCTTCACTCAGAAGAGGGGGTGGCCTTGAAGCTATGAGGGGCCCCTCCCGCAGGAATCATGGAGGGAGTGCTGGCCTAGGCCTTGAACTTGTGTACCAGTGCAGGTCAGTGGCTCCCAACTGACATCCTGAAGTTCAGACACTAGGTCTCTGTCACTCTCTTCCCTGACCCAGGGACACCCCCAACCCAGTGCCAAGCCAGGCTGGGCGTCGGCTCCTATGGCTGCATGCACCAGCCCTCCTCTGCTCCCTCCCCCGGTCCCCACCGAGTCTTCTGCTTTGCCAGGACGCCGTTGCCCCATCTCCTGCCCTTCGCTGCAGTCCAGAAAATGCTAAGCCCCTGTGGGCCAGGCCCAGGTGGCTGGGGGGCGGGGCTGAGGTCATTGGAAGATGCATCCCACACCCCTGGGAGCTCCCAGCCCAGCACAGAGACAGACACCAACCCTTCTAAACCCGCGTGGACTGTGCTGGACGTGCAGGGGAGAGGCAGCCTAGCCAGTGTCACAGAGCAGTCCAGGAGGGCTTCTTGGAAGAGGTAACATGAGTGTGGGTCTTGACGGCCACATAGGAGTGAGTCAGGGAGAGGCACTCTCAACCCAGGGGTAGCAGGACAAGAGGCAGAGGTGGGAGGGCTCCCCTGGGGCACCAATGAGGGCAAGGGCACAGGCTGGCAGGGCCCTGGGGCTGGAGTCTGCGAGTGAAGAACCCCTTCAAGTCTGCAGGGCCCTGGGGCTGGGAGAAGTGCAGGGCCTGGAAGGCGTCTCACTGACTTGCCTGTGGCCAGGCCGCACCTTCTTGCTCATACATTTGCTAGCAGAGCCGGAGCCCAGGCTGGACAGGGCGCTCTCTGGCCAGGAACCTGCCTTCATCATAACCCACCAATCGGAACAGAAATCCAGATGCCTCTTTGTTCCGTGAACTTGTCCCTGGGAAAGCCCTCAGTCTGCCTTGGCTTGTTCATGGGGGAGGTGGAGGGAGATGAGTGTGAGCATACAGGGTGTGTGTGTAGGGGTGCACACCTGCGTGCGGTGGGTGTGCATGGCAATGAGTGTGTACCTACACGGGGTCTCATTTCTGAAGTGTTTCCTGGTTGCTGGCGTGGAGAAAGGGTAGCCTTATAGTACCGAGACTCGGCCGCAAGTCCCCAGACCGAGGGCCTCCTGGCCCAGGGCCAGGACTGGAGATTTTGCTCTCAGCAACCTTGGGGGTAGATGAGCCACCTGGTGCCCCCATGTGCGTTCACTCACCCCCATGCACAGAGCCCTCGCTGGCTGGCCACGGTTAGATACTCGAGGGTTGCGTGGGACAGGCCCCTGGGCTGGCATCACCGTTCAGAGAAGAAAAACTGAGGGGCTGGCCTGGGGTCCCACAGCCTGCAGGTCGGAGCTGCGGTCGGCAAGCAGGCGCCAAGACCCAAGTCCTTTTGCAGTCACTCCCCAGGCGGCTGTGAAGGCCCCTGGGGCCCCCGGGGAACCCAGGGTCCCTATCCTCAGTTCCAGCCTGAGCCCCGCTGGCCAGGCACGGGGGCAGCCAGGCCTGCGCCCGGTCTGAATGAGTGGACAGTCACAGGGCTGCCTGGCTCCCCTAGAGAGGGTCGCCTATGTTAGGGTTCGGAGGGCTGTGCCCTCATTACCGACTCCAGTTAATGTGATTAGATGCACCCATATTGGACGTGCCTGGCAGAGCCTGGCACACAGCGGGTGTGGGTGATGCCGGTACTAACGGGGCCTGAGCCTTTTCCCTGAAAAGGGACCCGGCAGTTCCCACTGTCTCCCACGCTGCCTGTGCTGAAGGTGTTGTGGAGCCTCGAAATGTGACCAGATCGCCGGCCCCTCTGACAGACGGACAGACGGTCCTTCCCACCCCCCTCTTAGAGGTAACTAAACTCTTCGTTTTGAAGTAATATTCTAAACTTCATCTGTGAGCGTGTTAAGATTTTACTGATTCCTAGAAGGGAAGGCAGAGAGAAAGAGAGGGAGAAAAACATCAGTGTGTGGTTGCCTCTCACACGCCCCCACTGGGGACCTGGCCCACAACCCAGGCGTGTGAGACCTGACTGAGAATCAAACCAGTGACCCTTTGGTTTGCAGGCCGACACTCAGTCCACTGAGCCACACTAGCCAAGACAATTATTCTGTTTCAAGTTTATCAATGACGGTGTCGGCCCTTTTGGAACAAAACATGGCCAAGTCTTCTATGTCTGAAGCCCAAGTACTAAACTTGGAGTAAAACCTTCTGGGCTTGAATCCTGGTTCTCTGCTTCTGGCTGTGTGACCTCAGGTTGGTCACGTAACCTCTCTGAGCTTCTGTTTCCCTTCTCAGTAAAACTGCCAGGTGACGCATGCTGGGTCCCAGGACCCAGAGGGCGTGTGTGTATTGTGACCCAGCTGGGAGGTTGTAGTTTTTTGGGGGGAGGGGGCAGGGTCGGACTAGATAAGTTCCAGTGAGGACTACGGGCGTTGGGAGCTGTTGACAGCTTGGAGCCCCCAAGGGGACAGAGCCGGACCATTGGCCCCAAAGTGGCTCGAGCTCCCTGGGAGCTGTTTAGCAGGCATGCCCTGTGCTGTCTGGCTGGCTTGTCAGGCCCAGCCTGCAGTGGACAGTGGAGCCCATGCCCCCAGGTCCCGTCACCCTTGAATTACCTCAGTCAACAGGGACATCTTGGCTTTCCGCCCCCTGCCAAGCCCTGTGCTGGGTGCTGGTGAACCAACTTATGCCTGAGCCATGGGTCCTGTTCTTTGAAAAGCGGTCTCCCAGCCTCCCTGGGACCCTGAGGCCCTGCCGCCGATCGGGCTGGCTTTCCAGGGAAGGCCCTTCCCGTCAGCATGTCACAGGGACTGGTGACGTGTGTAGTGGGGCCGCTGTGTCCAGCTGAGGACTCTGTGCCGTGAAACTGAGGGGTCTGTTCGCAACGTAGTCTGCATGTGGGGCACAATTGCTCTCCTGGACACGGCAGCCCAGTGCAGGGGCCTGGGAGGGAAGGCACCGGCCTGGCCGTGCCTGTGCCCCCCGCCAGGTCTCCATCCAGCAAAGCACTTGTTGGCCCAGCCCTCTGGCCTCAGGTCCCACAGTCATCCCAGCCAGCAGGGCCCGGATCACCGCTTTAAAATCATTAAGGGGTTAAACCAGCGCTGCTGACCCCACCCCAAAGCCAGATTTGGAGAGCTTGGCCTGGGATCAGTACACACAGTGAACAAGATTCAGAAATTCTACCCAAAAACAACAGCGCGGCCGTCCCTGCCGGGTGATGAGTGACTGCCCATGTCCCGGCTTTCGGGGCAAATCTCAGGGATTAGGCGCTTTCTCTTCTCCGGGAGGCACAGCCCTGTCACCCTGGGGCTGCACCCTGGCCGTCAGCCAAGTGGTTTCCCGGGTGACAGCCCAGTTGCCTCCCGGCCGGGGACGGGCTGCAGCCTGACTTCACCCACAGGCCGTGTCCCTGGGGTGGGGTGGGGGGTGACAGAGGACACGCTTTCTGTGCTCCTGTGCCAGGGCCCCTGGAGCAGAGACGGGGCTGAAGGAGACAGGCCCCATGCTTCGCCCGAGGCGTAGCCACTCTGCAGTGGCAGCCATTTGTCCCTCCAAAGCCCTGTGAGGCCACTCTCAGCCCCCAACTTCAGACACAGAAATTCTCAGAGGTCACCCCACTCGCACAGCCGGTAATAAGCCCCCACCCCCGTACCCGGGCGTCCCGGTTGGACTCAGCAGAGGGCAGGTGCTTTCTGGTGCCCACCGGGCGAGGCACGCCCAGTGGCCTGTGTCTCCCCGTCCAGAGGGTCCCTGGGCATCATCTGTGTTCAGCCAGGGTGACCTCCATGTGACCTGTGACCACCTGTGACCTCCATGCTGCTGTTGGGCACCTTTCGGAAACCCTCTGGTGTCACCGGGCACACCCGTAAATTCCTCTTTGTCAGGAACTGAAGTGTTTTAGCCAAGCAGCAGCAGGGGCACGTTGTGCAAAATTGGGGGTGGGGGGGAATAGAGTGCCGCCTGCGGCCAGGGTGTTGGGCGTTTGCTGAGGGATTCCCAGGTCAGTCTGTGATCCAGGCTGAGGCCCCAGCGCCAGCGACGGTTGGCAACAGGTAGTTGTCCTGCGTCCCTTGCTCTGTGACGGCCGTTCTTCCAACATATTACGTGCGCTCTCAGAGCAACCTGTGGGGGTCTGTCCCCCTTCTCCAGGTGGGAAACTGAGGCACAGGGGCGGTTCCAGGCTCCCATGGCATGACTTGGGAATGCGTGCAGCAGGCCAGGACTGGAGGAGGGGTTCCTGCGGCTGTGACCTTCCCGTGTGACCTTGGGCGGGGCAGAATTCCCCTCTGGGAGGTCTAGCCTGGTTTGGAAATTTCTCTGCGCCTGCATTTCCGAGCCCCTCCCCAACCTCCATCTGGAGATGCAGTTTTTGGTGAAGCTTCGGGGAAGCCCTGGGCCCTGTCCTGGTGAGGGTTCCTAGCACCGCTGCCTGCCTTTGCCGGCCTGTCCTCTGTGTCTGCCATCCCAGGGCCGGCCGAGAGCAGCCTGCACACACAGCCCGGCGCCCAGAGCTGGTGCTCACCATGTGAGTCCAAAGGAGGGCGCTCATTCCGACCGGTGGGTGCAGGATTTGGGGTTCCCTCCCTGCACTCCCCAGCCTTGTGCCCCTTCACCCCTTGGGTCCTTCATCGCCTCTGCTTCTGGCTGTGTGACCTCAGGAAGCGGGCAGAGAGGCCCTGTCGCCCGCACAGCATGGAGCAGGGCCGGTGTCTCTGGCCACCCAGGCCCTCAGTTCTAAGTCCGGTCCAGTGGGCAACACAGGTGCTCCTCCACCCTCCCAGGGCCTCTGCTCATCTGGGGGTGGGGTGGGTGTTGGTGTGAGGGGTGTGCTGAGAAACCGGGTGGAGGGCTGAGTCAAGGTGGGCCTCACCGGCTGGGGGCTGGGGACTGCTTTTCGGCAGAGCCAAAAGGGACCCCGACGTTCGGGAAGGCAGGCTCTGGCTGCAGTGGGAGGGTGCATGGACGGAGGTGCTGAGCCTTCAGGTAGGGTTGGGGAGGCCTGACCTGAGGCGGGGCGGGGTGCGGAGCAGGGAGGGGGTTCCAGAAACTGTTAAAACACAGATTCGTCAGCCTCTAGTTTGGGCCTCAAGGTCGGCACTTGAGGGCTGGAAGATGGGCCCCTCGGAGGAGACTCTGAGCCCTCGGGGATGGGAGAGGGCGTGGGTTTGGGGAAGAGAGGGGCTGGTGGGCGAGCTGCCCACAGTGGGGCGTCTGAAAGGGTTTGGGGCGGGGAGGGACCTCCGCAGTGGGGTGGGTGGGGGCTGATCCAGGCAGGGGACACACACACAGGGAGAGAAGGACTGCACGTCCTCCCGACACGGTCACTGTCTTGGCCACCTCATCTGGCCTCCAACAGCGCCAGTCCCCCTCGGTGAGGCCACGCGGCTCAGTGGAGGGGCAGAGGCCCAGGAGCTGGGTTCAGGGGCTAGTTTGCTGGCTCCCTGGGTTCAGAACTCACTTCACCACGTGTTTCCTCTTCTACGAGCCACGGAGGATGAGGGGGAGCCGAGGGGAAGAGGTGTGGGTGGGAGGAGGCGCCAGAGTAACAAAGCCCCGGGCAGATGTTCCGCGCCAGCTGGGGGAGGGGAGCACTTCGTGCAAAGCTGACACGTTCTGTCTTTCTGCTCAAGGGGACATGCAGGCTTGGGGGCTGACTCCCACCAGCTCCCTGCAGCGGCCCCTGCCCAACTGTCTGGTCTCGCTCCGGGGAGACCTGTACAGGGAGCACATTTATAATAATCAGAAAATATGGATGACGAGTTTCGCCAGAACATGTTGAGTGACAGTTGGTATTTTAAATATGCAGCCCAGATACCTGCCCCCTTCTTCCCAGGCTCCTGCCAGGGTGCCTTTCAGGGTGGGAAGCGGAGTCCAGGTTTCTGGAACTGGGTTCCTTCACCGCCGGTTACTGGCGCGATGACTCCATCAATCCTTGCTGCCACGCGGTGGCTGGGGTTTATGACTTGGCCCAGGGTGGTGTGTCCTGGGTCAAGATCCCCCCACTATCATGCCCCATTGAGAGGCCAGAGGAGGGGCAGTGGGGTGGAGAGCTGGGCTTTGGGGTCAGCCCCTTTTGGGTGGGCTCCGTGCCCCTGTAGCTGTGTGTCTGTTCATTGGCTCCCAGAACCTCCTCACCCGGTGACTGAAGGGGGTCATCTTCCTCACAGGGCGGTGGTGGGCACATGGGGGCCGTCGGCCTTCCTCTCCTCCCTGCTGCGCCCCCCCCCAAACCCTCCCCCACCCCCACGCTGTGTTCTGCTTTGTGAGCACTGACATCGCTGCTCTGTGCTCTCCGTGGTTCACCAGCAAGTCCGGCCCGAGCCGACGGGGGTGGTTCTCTCCATCAGGGAAGACGCCCTGAGATGGGGCACCGGTTTGCTGCTTCCCCACTGGCCATCTTGTTTGAGTTCAGTGGGACCACACGCGCCTCCTCGGAGCTGCAAGGGTCTCCGATCCAGCGCCTTCTCCACATGGGCCCACAGCCACCCTCCTCCCCACCCGTGGCTCTGTGTGGCAGCCCCCGGGCCAGACAGGCCCTCCTGCCTCTCGTCTGTGGCCTTTCCCCCTCCAGGTGGTCAACATCGGAAAACCCAGTGACCTTGGGCTCTTGTCCACTCTCCCCCAACACTTTCATTTCCGGGTGATAATTTTCATCTTATAAAGTAGGGGTGTCAAACTCATTTTCACCGGGGCCACATCAGCCTCGTGGTTGCCTTCACAGGGCCGAATGTATTTTAGGACTGTATAAATGTAACTACCCTTAACTAGGGGCAAGGAGCTCCGTGCTGCCTCTGGGTAGACACGAGGTGGAGGGCCAGCTTCGGCCCGTGGGCCTTGTGTTTGCCACCTGTGTTATAAAGTGCACTTGATGCTTTGAATTTCATCAGCTGTTGGTTGAGCGACCCCTGTGTGTTAGGTACATAGTAGGAGCCAGGACCTACTGTGTTCCAAGAACCAGAAATACAGTGACCAAGAAAGACCATGCCATTGGTCTCTGGCCCACGTTGTGTGGGGAGACATGACAACCACGAGAGCAGTCAGCTCTGTAACCTGATTCCAGGTAGTGTTGGCTTCTGGCTCTTTCTGTGAGGTTAGCACGTGGCTTCCTTACTCTGCCTTTCCAACTCACACCTCTGTCTCTGAGTGAGCAGAGTTCATGTCTGCCGGCACGAGACGGCTCGCGGTCTCTCGCACCCCCATCTCCTCTGTTAAAACCCTCTGACGACTCTGTCCGCGCCATGTCACGGCGTCAACCTGACCAGAGTCCGAGCCAGAGCTTGAGCACAGATGGGGACTTGCACAAGGTCACACAGGTGGCCCATGAGGAACCAACACGGGAGCCCAGGCTGGGACTCCGGGTCCCTTTAGAGGTCACTGATCAGCCCAGTGACTGATTTCCACCCTTTCAAACAACTGATGGGCAGTCAAGGGCAGCCTGGGGCAGCTGCCACTTGGGGACGGCTCCTGGGGCCCAGAGTCCAAGCCGCAGACCCCAGGAGGTGATGGCGCTTCCCCCACTGGCTCCGTGTGCAGGCTCCCAGGTGCCCCACGTGTCGGCTGCAATTTACCCAGCAGAGATGAGACATGAAGGCGAAGTGCCCGAGGGGCCTGCATTTTTCAAAGGAAAAAAAGGGCTTAATTATATCTTTAAGAGGCACAGACACGCCGAGGAATACCAGCGGTGTCTGAGACCCGGAGCAGAAATGCCGATGACGAGGCTTTGGAAGATTAACATGGCTGAACTCGGCTCCGTGGCCTTTTTTCTGGGGGCTCAGGGGCGCTGGGGTGGTAACGGAAATGCCTGCTCCCTTCGTTCTGCATTTTGCTGCCAGAATGGCCCTTCCAGATAAAACTGCCTTCTCTCGGAGCAGCTGCCTGTCCTTCAGGACAGAGTTTCATCTTCCTTCCTCGAGTCGGGGCTCGAGGACAGATGGCCCTTCTTCCTCACTCCTTCCCTTTCTCTCTCCTCTTCTCTTTCTCTGCCTCCATCCCCTCAATAACCATGACAGCGCCCCCATCCCAGGCCTGGGGACGGGACAGAGGTGAGCATGGCGCAGACCCTGCCCCTGGTGTGGGAGCCCACTGGGCAGGTCCCCTGCAATGGGCAGGGGTGATGTGGCACCTGAAGGAGACCGGGTAGCGGGTGACCCAAAGTGGGGTGGCAGGATGGAGTTTCATGGACGAGGGTGTGAGCGGTCCAGCTGGTCCCCAGTGCCTGGCGCTTCGTGCCTGTGGAACCAGGCGGATGGATGGAATCGGCCCCCGCGCAGGCTCTGTGATGATAGTGACCCACTGACGAGCAGCACCACCACCGCCTGCCCACATTTCCTGCACCAGGAGGGCGACGGTGGTTCTGAGAGACCAGTGGTCTGGAGCTGCTGGTGGGGAGGGGCCCGGAGACTGCAGACCCAGGTCTCTGGTTCTGTTCCTCAACCTGGCCTGCCTGGCCCCCCAGGACTAATGCTGGCCGGAACCCTCTTACTTCTGGGGCTCGCACTGATCCTTCCTGCTTCTCAGCTTCGACTTAGTCTTCAAAGTCAAATTAAAAGCCAGTTTCTCCGTAGCAGTGGTTTTCGGATGGTAGGCCAGAAGGATTTGTAAAGTGTGCACCACTGACTGTTGAGTCAGGGGCGCTGACCACTCTTCCCTGAGACAGATAAAACGAGACGGCCAGCGTGACAGCGGCCGTCCTGCGCGAGTGAAGCAGAATACCTACTGTTAGATCAGCAAAAAATGTGTTTTTCGGTGAGCCGCAGAATTTGAATAATTGGTCCTTGTGTGGTGAGAGATAAAAAAGGTTTGAACATTACTGTTCCGTCAAATATTCCTTAGCCCTGCACTTTGCTGCAGGGGTGGGTGGGTGGGAAAGCCACGAAGAAAGAGGGGAGCCAGGAGAAAGCAGGGTTCGGTCAGGGTGGTGGAAGGAGGTGGAATGCAAGCGTGAACCGCCCTGGTCCAGCCAAACCAGAGCTCCGGGAGTGTGGCTGCGCTGAGGTGGCAGTCAGGTCCCCTGAATGTGCATGGCCTGGGAGGAGGGGGTGTCAGCTGGGATTAGAGGCCGAGCTTCAAGTCAGAGGGATGCGAGGCGTGCGCCCCAAGCACCTGCTGTGTGCATGCGTAGGGTTTCTTGTTAGACCCATACAATGTATCTGATTGTTCTGCCTGAATTGTTTTTCTTGTTCAGTGCAAAGGTCCTGCGAAAGCCAGGCCCTGAATGTGACAGGCATCAGAAATCCAGCCTGGTGCCTGCACCGCCCCCTCCAGCGCCCTCTTCGAAGACAGGAGGTGGCCCAGCTTCCTCCTGCCTTCCCTTTGTCTCCCCGCTTTGCCGCCCACAATCTGAACCGTGCGCCCCTGCACCGAGCGTGGCCATCAGGGCGGCTAAACCCTGTGAGCCAGCCTGACATGAAATTTAGACGCCAACGTTCCCTGCACATACAGTCAGAGCTTTCTTTCCACGTGACACCTGACCACCCATCCGGTGGTCTCCCCCCCAGTGTTCAGCCCCCAGGTCCACGTAAACATGCGATGCCTTGCAATATCCAGCGGCCACTTCTGACAGAGGGGAAGGGACCGTCTGGTGTTGGTTTCTGATGTCGAAGGTTGCTGTTTTGAGTCCCTGTTTCAGAGAAAAGGAAATTGAGACTCAGAAAGCTTAAGTCACACTCCTCGGGGGTCACACTGCTGTTCCCTGTCCCCAAGTCGGCAGATGGCACTTTCCCTGTCCTCGGTCCCCACACTGAGCTGGTCATCGACTCCCCCTGTCCACAGCGCCCCCATGCCTGGTGCACAGGTGTGCCCAGAGCACCCGTGAGTTTGAACCATCAATGCCGTTAAAGCTCCCCAGGCAGCGGGGAAGGTTTACGTAAGTGTATGTAGTACAATTATTTTTCTATTTTGTGACATTTATATCTTATACAATAATAGGTAAATTACATATTTTATAAAATAATTTAAACATGTATAAAAATACATAGGTACATATAAAAGTTTATATAAATTTAAAGTACTATATGCTATGTTTGTATTTTTATATAATATCTATTGGGGTTTTTTAAGATTTTATTTTTAGAGAGGGGAATGGAGGGAGAAACATCAGTGTGGGGTTGCCTCTCACGTGCCCCCAACTGGGGACCTGGCCTGCAACCCAGGCATGTGCCCTGACTGGGAATTGAACTGGCAGCCCTTTGGTTTGCAGGCTTGCGCTCAGTCCACTGAGCCACACTGGCCAGGGCTGGTTCGTGTTTATAATCACACCATGTGTGCACACATGGTGTGGTAAGTACGTGCTCCGGTGAACAGGACAATGTGGAGATGAGTATGTGTCCGGCTGCAGGCGTGCCCCCACCCCCCCACCCCCACCCTGCGCTGCTTCTCTGTCCTGAAATAAGTCTCAGCCTGGCCAGCCTCTCACCTCTTTCCTTCAAGGTCCCGCAGCCCCTCTGAGCCCTGGGGTCACAGCCATGCTCTTTTCTGCCCCCAAGACGTGTGAAGTCAGCAGGTAACTGAGGCCACTGAGGTGGTAGGCAGCACTGTCAGCCTCAGACTTGGGGAGAGGAGGAGGTGATGCTGATGGCGGCACAGAGGGCTGGGGCCATGCACCCCAAAGAGGCACCTGTCCCTGCTGGACAATGGGGGGGCCCTGCTGGACAAGGGGGGAGCCCTGCTGGACAAGGCGGGGCACTTATGTAGCTCCTCCGTCGGCTCTGAAACCAGGCCCCTATTGGTTTTCTCTGTGTCCTAGACAACAGCCGCTGGTGCCTGGTGAGGGGTGTGTGGATGCACGTGGAGATTCGGGGGGGGTGCCCAGCACACCTGGGCTCACCTTTGGCAGATGCTGTGGGGCCGTCTGGATCATGCAGTCTAGGGACACAGGGTCCCATGGTGTCACTTGCTGGCTGAGGAACCTGAGGCCCAGAAAGGCTGTAGTCACGCCTTCACCCCAGCCTCCCCCGTCTCAACCCGCACTGCAGCGGCCTGGCCTGGAGAGACAGAGCCGGCCAGGCGGGCCCAGGTCTGGGGAGAATCATGGAGTCTGCTCTGACCACCCAGTCCTGCTCCCCTGTGAGTCTGCAGAGTGCTGGGGGCTTCACCCACTTCTCCTTTGACCCCGCTGAGCTTTGTGTCCCGCACGGTGAGCCCCAGCAGGGGAGGCCACCAGTCATGGTCTGTGCCTGGCCCCCACCCTGGTCCCTGAAGCTTCGCACAGCAGGTTTCTGCTTCCCCGGGACTGGACCCTGTGCTGCCTGGCCAGCCTCTGCGCCCTGGGCCCGACCCACTCGGAACTCTACCGCCCACCTCTTGCTTACCTGTTACCACAAACCCTGCATCATGAGCTCAGGTGTGCCCCTCCACAGAGGTGTGGAGATGAGGGTGCAGGGGTGTGTGCCACTGGGGAACTGGGACTTCTGTGCTTGGATACAGGGGATTCCAGGACCCTGCTGCATCCTCACAATGACAGGGAAGCGAGTCACTCCTGCTTTGCTTCTGCCCAAGGGTCAGAACTGGGCCCAGGAGCAGGAGGAAGGGGGCAGGTGTCTCCTGGGCATCTGCCGCATACAAGGCCCTTTTCTAGGCTCTTAAGTCCTCTGTCGGTGGGGGAGAGGGGGCGTTGAGGAGGAAACCCGGGCTGGGACAGAGTGGAGGCTGTCCGGGACCCCAGAGCCGCCGACTCTGAAGGCCCCACATGGTCCGAGCAGTGCACAACAGGAAGGCCGGTGTGAGCTCACTGTCACTTGTCCCTGGAGGTGGAAGCAGAGCCCAGGGTGACCCCTGAGAGGGACATGCTGGGCAGGGCACTCCAGCGTTTGGCTCAGAGCGGGATCTGATAGGTCTAAGGCCCCTTGTTCTGAAGTTCCTCAAGAGAGAGACTCCCGGATGTGCTGACTCCCACACCCTTCTGCTCTCTCCACAGGAGTCGTGCGCCAGGTGCGGCCCATCGTGGGCCCGTCCCAGGCCTTCCTGAAGCTGGAGATGAGCTACGTGGTCGGGGGTGTGGTGTCCCACCGAAACATCGTCAACGTCCACATCTTTGTCTCCGAGTACTGGTTCTGAGGGCCGGCCCAGGGCACAGCGACGTCATGGCCGCCGCCGACCGCCGCCGACCGAGGCCTGTCCCTGTGTGTGCCGCCCAGATGCGCCTCAACTGTATGCATTCGTTTGTAGTTTTAGGCTGACACGTATTATGCTGGGCCAGATGGATAAGTCTATCGGGTATGTTCTGGTCCTGAGATGATGAGTCCGACTGCACAACCGTTGGGTTGAAAACCCGGCCCATTTTTTCAATGCAAAGGTCACACGTTGCTGCCTTTACTCGGCGTGCGGGTGGGCCTGGCTAAGGACCGGGGAGAAGACGGCACTTTTGGGGGGGCAACTGCTCTCTGAGCCCAGAGAAGACCAGCTTTTGCCCCGATTGTGTGAACTTTGACATTTGGTACCTT
Organism: Sturnira hondurensis; assembly: GCF_014824575.4. Lineage (NCBI taxonomy): Eukaryota > Metazoa > Chordata > Mammalia > Chiroptera > Phyllostomidae > Sturnira > Sturnira hondurensis. Next base: position 22,937,570 of record NW_028073411.1, on the reverse strand, counting down.
TTTTGCCAGTCAGATTCTGTAGGCCCCCTTCTAGGGACACCGCTGCTGTAGACTAGTGGGCGTGATGTGGTGGCTTGAGGGACACTTGGGGGGCGAGTTGGTGTTCTGTCGACACGGCCCCTGTTGGTGAAGACACAGCCCGTTGGGTTTGTGTGTGGCCCCAGCATGTGCGCCCCGGGGTGGGGAGGGGTGTGTTTCTCCACTCCCTGCATCTTTCCTTTCTTATAAGTGCAAAATAAACAGCATTGCGATTCTCCTGATGGCCTGTGCGTGGTGGTCTCTCAAGAAAGGGATCCCCAGAAAAAAAGGGATCCCCAGTAGCAAAGGGCCCGGGAATGTCCCCCGAAGCATTCTCAGAGACCCCCCTGATGCCCAAGGTCCCAGGTGGGGCCTGGCCTGTGTGCTGGAGAAACCGCCCATCCACACCCACGTCCAGCCCTGCTGGGCAAGTCACAGAGATGCGGCTTCTGAGAGTGTCCCCTCCAGAAGTCATTGGAGGGCAATAACGATTCTTTCCAACAGAAGGACGAGACCACCAGTGTGCACTAAGTCCTCAGGCACTGGGCAGGCGGCGCTCTGCAAATTCCTTCTAGCCACTGGGCAAAGTGGGCGTGGTCACACTCAAGTCGGGAGTGAGCAAATGAGGTTCCCACTGGGAACCCAACTGCCCAAAGTCATGCAGCTGTTTAGGGACAGAGATGGAATTCAAATTCCAGTTATCAGACTCCAAATTCCATTCCTCTGATACACTGTGTCAGATGGGAGGTGGACAGCCTGGATTTATGGGGTGTCCCAATGCCACCCTCAAAGTAAGGAGCAGGAACAAAAGCACCCTACCCTCCGAGACCCCCTTGGATGAGCAGGGGTTCAGCACTCAGCCCTTTTCCCCACACAAGCTTCTCTGAATCCTGCCCTGGGCTTTCCCTGCCTTCACGGGGGTCCCGTTCGCCACGCAGAGGTTCTGTCCTCCGAATGCCCCGGCTCATTTCAGTGGCTTGGGCCCTGGCACTGGCCGAGATCTTGGGGTCCCCGTGGGACTTCAGCCTCGCTGAAATTCCAGAGTGGCCGGTGTCCTGGTCATGTAAGCCTGGGCCACTCCAACTCTGCAGAACGTGGTCCCTCTCCACCTCTGGGAACTTGCGAGCATTGTTGAGGTCTCTCCATCACCATCAAAGAGGCTGGACGGTCCCCGGAGCCAGTTCCAGGGACCAGGAGAGTGCAGGGGACATCAGCAGCTCTCCATGCCAGTGGATTGGGGTCCTGGCAGGGAAGGGGCAAAGCCCAGGATCTGATCACAGGAATGAAGTCTCAGGGTGAAGGGCAGGAAATGCACAGGCCACATGGGGTTTCCCATCTGCAGTCTGGGGGGCAAATCTGGGACTCAGATCTTTGGAGGGGGAGTTTTCTGAAAGTCGCTTCTTTCCTGAGACCTCAGTGAGGGCGCTGGGAACCTAGACGCTGGCTCCTCAGGGAGAGGGCCCTGGGCACACTTAACAGGTGTTAGATTGGGAGGTGTGATTGATGGGCGGAGCCAAGCATCCTGGCCTGGCTCTCAGATGAGCACATGACCCTGGCTAGCCAATCAGCCCTTTCTGAGGGCGCTGGGTTCTGGGGAGGCTCCGGAGGCGTGAGCAGGGGAGCTGTCAGATGATGCGGAGGCGGAGGTGAAAGGTAAGGTGGGAGCTGAGTCCTGGCCCTGCCTGATCCTGAGCCTCAGAGAGGCCAGTGGGAGCCTGGCCTCTGTGGGGCCAGCAGCGGGAAGTCGCTGCCATTGGCACGGTGGAGCTGGGAATCCCCACCCGCCCCTCCAGCTGGGACTCAGGGAGCTCAGCCAGCTTTTGTCTCAGGTTGGTTCAGGTGGAAAAACATCTGGAAGTCATGCTGCATGTTTTTCTTGCCTAGCATTTTATTATGAAAAGTTCAAACATACAGCATTGTTGAAAGAATTTTACAATGAATGGAAAAAGGGTACTCACACCTAGATTTTGCCACTAATATTGTACAAGGTCAATCTGCACTTTGGAGACATGATGATTTGAGGAGATATTAAATTTAGCATTATAATTACATTAAAAAATTAACATTAAAAATCTCTGTGGGGTCCTGGCTGGTGTGTCTCAGTGGCCTGAGCGCCAGCCTGCACACCAAAGGGTCACCAGTTTGATTTGTCAGAGCACATGCCTAGGTTGTGGGCCAGGTTCCCCAGTTGGGGGTGTGCAAGAGGTAAGCAATCAATGTATCTCTTGCACATGTTTCTCTCCCTCTCTTTCTCCTCCCCTTCCCCTCTCTCTAAAAGTAAATATATAAAGTCTGAAAAAAAACCCTTTTGGGTTTTGCAGACTCAAACGCAGAACCAGCCAGTCTTGAGCCTTGAGCACAGAACTCGCTGTCTCAGAGCCTCGTCTTCCTCCGCCACAGAATGAAAACCGCCCGCGCTTCGCTGTGGGGCTGCAGCGGGATCATCCCACAAAACACCGGCATGAGCACTGTGACGTAGTCGTCCCTGTAAAGAGCACTACCGTGACAAACACAGCAGCGGGCAAAAGTAGGTTACAGTTGTGAGTCCGTGAAACCCAGACCATCCTTGTACCGCTACTTATTCTTGTATAGCGTCATTTTCCCCCCGCAAACGTCTGTGGCCTGCTCCCGCCCGCCGCTGTGTTGTTTGCAGAAGACATTGTTTACTCACTTAGACACCACCTTTTACTAGAGTCTGGGGTGGACAAGCAGTCGAGGCAGCGGAAGTCCAGGGAGTTTGTAAGAGTAATTTTAAGTGGTTTTGTGTGCCGTGGCTCCAGCCGCAGAGCTCTTGCTGGTCTGGTCAGGGACCCAGCTGTGTCTGCCGTGGGAGGGCCCCCACCCGGGGCCAATTCCGATCCATATTCAGGACAGTTTGCCTAGTGGGACCCCTCTCCTGGCTGTGCTGTGCCCCCCTGGGTGGCGTGCTGCGTCCTGGGTGGCAGTCACTCAAGCCAGAGACGTGGGCCCTGTTTACAGCCCAAGAAAAGAGCCCTGACCAGGACCCAAACTGCCCAGCACCTGATGTTAGTCTACCCAGATTCCAGAACGGTGAGATGCGCACCGGGGGTCTGAGCCGCCCAGTGTTTGGGCCGAGCTAGACAGACAGGAACAGAGCGCTGCCCGCAGACGGGGCCGGCAAGCCGTCTGAGGACGGACAGCAGCGTGGCAGCCGCTGTGGCCCTGGCAGACGGAGCTGAAGGAGGCGGATGGGGGTCTAGGGGGCTTCCTGATCGCTCAAGAGCCCACAGAGTCTAGAGCCTCATGGCATGAGTTCTTCCTTTGATCCAGCCAAAATCCAGCCCCTCACGCTCCTTTTGTCTCCCGCACCATACCTTCGGCCAGCCTGGGTTTGGCCGGACTTCTGCCTGAAGTACTGGCGCCCGCCCCACCCCCACCCAGGACCCTCTGTGCACTGAACCAGCCCTCCTCTTTGGAGTCTGTTTGGCAGTAGGGGGTTGGCAAACACCAGGCTCCTCGCCCCCTCACCTCTGACCTTTGACCTGAACCAAGGACCACCCTATCCCCTTCAAATGCCATGGTGTGTTAGTACCTCCAACATGATGGGGCGGGGGGAGGGGAGAAGAGGTAATAAAGATAAGAATTGCTTTTGTGTGATGGTTCCCCTGTAACTACAATGTGGGCTTTAGACACGGTAAGTGCCCGCCTCCCTGGGCTCCCCCGCAGTACCGGATGCCACTTTCACCTCGCCAGCCAGGTGGGGTCTAGAAACTAGAAAGGAATGTCTTCACCTCCGAGGAGCGGAGGCGCTCCTGTCCCAAGGCCTCTCTTGACAACTTGATGGCTGCTGCTCCCCACCCAGCCCGGATAATTGCTTAATGAATTGTGTGCAGATACCTCACCCAGAGAAGGTGGTCATTAGGAGCGGGGAGCCTGCCACCCACTCCCCTGGGAAGTTGCCAGGCTGGCCTCTGGGCCAGGTCCCGGCCTGGAGGAGGCAGCGGCGCGGTCCCCTGCCCTTGGCCGAGTACAGGAGCACTCCTCAACCTGAGAGCCCACCGTCCCCAGCTGCTGCCCATTTGCTCTGTTGGGGCAAGTCCCCGAGGCCCTGCCTCGGTGGCCGAAGTCTCATCATCACCTTGAGGCTGGAGAGTCAGGGGTTTCCCCTGGGGCTTCGGCCATTCCTTTGGGTTTTGGAGACACTTCTGGAAAGCTAGCCCCCGCTTCCTTCCCCCTGCCCCTGCCACAGTCCACATAGGCATGGGTTCTCTCTGGTGGGGCACATTGGTACCCAGGCAGGACCCTGGCTATGTCGCGACGCTGCGGAGACACTGCAGCCTCACTCTGGGGCCCTCTGCCTGCGGGAGCCACGCCTTTGCTCAGACTGCTGTCCCCTATCACAGTGTGCCCTGCACAGGCCCGGCTGTGGCCCCAAGTCCTTGATTCTTTAAATTCAGCCCATTCCACCACCACAACCACTGCCCTGGTCGCCAGTGCCTCACCTGGCTGGCACAGGGTTCCAAGGGTTAGAACAAATACTGATCGCTCTTCCTCCACAGCACAGGTGTGAGCCGGCCCCGAGATATGGTGCGCAAGGCGCAACAGCCAGAGGGGAGGGGGAGTGAGTGTTTCATGGGGACAGAGTTTCTGTTTGGGAAGACAAGAAAGTTTGGGAGATGGTGGTGATGGTGGTTGCAGGCCTCGGTGAGTGTACTCAACGGCACCGAACTGCGCTGTTAATGAGGGTCAACGTGGTGAAGTCCGTACCGAGTGTTTTTCACCATGTGAAAGAAAGGTTAGTGAAAAAAGAAGGCAGCTGAACTTGGACGCTGGGACACTGTGTTAGAGAACGTGCCCTCGGCCGCCCTCTGCTATTTCTTCTCAGTGGAGTGATCTTGTAGCCCCTTGCTTCCCAGGCTGGATTTTTCGTCCCTCCTGCCCCGTAACCTCTCCAGGGTGCATTGGTCTGCCCTGCCACCAGCCGCAGCCCCGCAGCCCCGCAGCCCCGCAGCCCCGCAGCCCCCTGCAGTCTGAGGAGCACGCAGGGCTGCCGCCAGAGCAGACGGGTGTTTGCTGAGCAGCAGGGCACAGGCCATCCCTGGAGCCCCTGCCGCAAGCCCGCAGGCTGTGCTGGAAAGGAACACCGTAAATGTATCTTTCAGCGGGCGCGGCGACTGTCATCACCATTTTATTTTATCTCTGGCCTCCGGGTATTCACACTGCTTCCCCGTTATTAGTCGTATTATATCACCATCCACAATTTTGCCTGTCAGCCTGTTGGGGGAGGGGCACTGAGAAAGAAGCAAGAGAAGGAAGGACTGGAGGGGCGACTGAGCATGCCCGGCGCTTGCACTGAGGCTGGTGACAGATGGGGCCCCGGGGAAAGGCTTACTCTGGCCAGGACCTCGGGCATTCTCCCACCCTCAAAGCAGCTTCACCAAAGGCCATTCTCCCACCCTCAAAGCAGCTTCACCAAAGGCCATTCTCCCACCCTCAAAGCAGCTTCACCAAAGGCGGACGGAGGCCGAGCCCCCCTGTTAACTGGTGCCCTCAGAGGCCTGGCCACGCTGCGTCTGCCTCGGTGGGTCTTAGGGGCTGTCTTCTGAGCCAGAGGTGATCATGACCATGCCGAGGCTTGGCAGGGACTCAGTTTCTTTGGCAACTGACCTGAATAACAGCCAAAGTGCAGAAGCGAAGAGCTTAGCCTGGGGACCCTGGTGGCCTAGATTTGCATCCTGGCTGTCACTGGCAAGCTGTGTGACTTGGGCAAGTTGCTAAACCTCCCTGGGCCCAATGTGGTAACATGACACTATTCATGAAAGCTCCTAGCATGGTGCCTGATACCTAGTCCCCTCCTCCAGCCTCCTGCCCATCAGCAGACAGGGAGAACTATTCTGGTAGCAGCTCCCCACACCTCCTGCCATGCTCAGCTCTTTCCCGAACTTCCCTCCATCAGGTAGAGTTAGCGGCCTGTAGGGGCAATGATGGCCGGCCCCTTTGGAACCGCTCTGGCTGGCGTCCTGCACAGTCAGAAGGGCTGATTCCTGTGGGTCGGACTTGCACGGTCAGCCCGGCCCATCAAGTCTCAGCCGGACGACAGGCTGCAGCCCTGACAGCAGACGGAGATGATGACCTTGCGAAGAGAGCGTGGAGAGAGGACGGCAGAACACGAGTCTGCAGCGAGTGCGCGTACTTACGCGCGCAGCGCTCCCTGTGGGCGCCCCCACAGCCACCTACGGTGGACTCCAGCCGCCACTCCCCATCCTACCCCTACTCCGAGCCCTCTTGCTCCTTCTGGACCAAAGGGGCCACTTTCCACAGGCAAGAACTGGACACCCAAGGCAAGGCAAGGCGAGGCCCAGGCCTGGCAGAACCAGCACAAAAGCAGTGAGCATTGTCTGGATCAGACAGCGGAAGGAAGAGGGCCGCAGGTGCCGGTGTGACTGCGAAACGAAAGGAGCACGGTGACTGCGAGGGAATGACCGGCCGCCAGGAGCCTGTCCAGGATGCAGCTCAGTGGCTTTCTGGCAGCTGTGCCCTGAGGGTACGAGGCGGCACGGCCCAGACCTCATCAGAACCCAGGCGTGGTGAGAAACCAGATGTCCAGTTGCTTCAGCCACTGGCAGCCTCCTTCATGGGCCAAGGAGTGAGGCCTGCAGCAGCTCCACAGAAGGCTTCCCGCTCCAGGGCGGGAGGACCGGGGACCACCGGCAGACCAGTTGTGTGCAAGGCCCTGCCCACGTGACCTGCGCTGGGGTCATGCATGGGCCAGAATGGAGCTGTTTTCCTATGAGAATATCAGCAATGTTGCTAACAAAATATTCGGTCAGGCTTATAAAGGTTGTTTTAACTACATTTGTTTTTAATGTTTATTTTTTGGAGAGACGGGAAAGGAGGGGAAAAGAGAAGGAGAGAAACATTGCTGTGCGAGACAAACATGGATCAGTTGCCCCATCCAGGGATCAAACCTACAATCCAAGCATGAGCCCCGAATGGGAATCAAATCAGCAACCTTTTGCTTTGTGGGATGTCACTCCAACCAACTGAGCCACACCGGTCACAGCTGGGCATGGTTTATTGACAAAACCACCGTTTTCTCTGCTGTCTTACTTAAGCTCCTTTATTGTGAGTGAAGTGGCGGAGTGTGTGTGCGTCTGTTTCAGAACTCTCTATATTGTTCCATTGGTCTTTATCTGTTCTAGTGACAAAACCACACTGCTTAGTTATCACCACTTAATGATGATTGCTTTATAATAGGTCTTAATAGCCCCTAGACTAAGTCTTCCCATTTTGTTCTTCTTCGGCATTATTCTGGTTGTTCTAGGCTTTTTGCAATTCCATATAAATCAACTTGTCAATGTCTATTATAAAAATACGCTCTGGCTGGTGTAGCTCAGGGGGATTGAGTGCGGGCCTCCAAACCAAAAGATCACGGTTCGATTCCCAGTCAGGGCACATGCCAGTTCCCAGCAGGGGACGCATGAGAGGCAACCATACGTTGATAATTCTCTCCCCCTCTCCTTCCCTTCCCCTCTAAACATAAACAAATAAATTATTTTAAAAAATCAACTCTTAAAAAAATGTGTCTGGGATTTTTGAGATTGCACTGAATTTATAGATCAATTTAGGAGACTTGACATCATAACAATATCAAACTTTCCAATACACACATGTGGTATATCTCTGCATTTATTTAGGTCTTCCTTAATCTCCCTCAGAAATGTTTTATTGTATCTAGTGTAGGGTTTACACATCTTTCAAAAGATTAATTTCTAAGTGTTTTATATTTTTGTTATTGTAACTTGCTTTTAATTTCATTTTCTACTCACTTGTTGCTAGTATATAGAAATAAACTTAATTTTATATATTATTTTATCCAGTGATCTTGCTAAATTCATTTATTAATTGTAATAGTTTATAGATTCTTAGGGTTTTCTATGTAGATAATTATGTCATCTGAAATAAAAACAGTTTTACTTTCTCCCAATCTTTATACCTTTTCTTTCTCTTGCCTTATTGCATTGTCAAGTACCATGTTGAACAGAAGTGGTGATAGTGGGCAGTAATAAGTAAGTGCTTAATTATCTCATTTACATTAACAGCAGCATTTTAAATACATACCCTTTATCAGATTAAGGGAGTTTCTTTTTATTCTTCATTGATGGACAATTTTTGTCATGAACAAGTGCTGAGTTTTATCAAATGTTTTTGTGTATCAATGGGCTTGATCACGTTTTTTTTCTTCTTTATTCTGTTACTATGTCAAATTACCATGATTGATTTTCAAATGTTAAACCAACCCTGCATTTCTGGAATAAGCTCTACTTGGTGATGAAGCATTATCCTTTTACTATATTTCTGTATTGAATTGACTAATGTTTTGTTTAAGATTTTTCCATACTTGCAAAAAGTGGGGGTTTGCTGATGGGATATGGTTGAGGTGGAGAGTGCGCTGTGCCCCCCACCCTGCCCCCCGCCCGAGGTCCCCCTGGCAGGAGGGCTTCTATGCAGGGGCCTCTGTGACCACAGGGGGTGGGGCACGGGCTTGGCCTGTTTACAGAGGCCACACCCTTGGACTCCTTTTCTGGGGTTGCCTCTCACAAAACAGTTCCCCAAACTCCTAAGGAAATGGGGCAACGCAGCGCCATGACAACGCAGCAGAAAGACCCGCTTGCTCCCATAAAACACTTCCAGAAATGCAGGCAGTTCATGACGCGCTTGAGGACAGTTTTTTCTCCTCAGCAGAACCTGAAAACGACTCAGGACACTTGAGAAAGATTCACAAGTAGAGGAATTCGCTTCGGCCAAACAGGCAGGTGGCCGTCACGGCGTGGCCACCTCAAGTCCAGTAATCCTAGTTCCTGGTAGTGATAGGGGCGCCCCAGAGTTACAGACCTTAGTCCTAGTTAATAGGCTTGTGATTAATTCGGGTGGAAAGAGGTCATTCCAGGAACTGGAATCCGTGACCTGCGGGATTGTCCGTGACTTTCTGAAAGGTCTATCCGCTCGCTGTGCCCCGGGGCTCTGCAGGCTGTGGAGCCGGTGTCTGAGTCACCGCAGGGTCCCAGGTACCGGAGTACCAGGAAGGTTGTCCCTGGAATGCAGCTCTTATCCGATGAACCTTTTTTCCAAACCCTTATCTACCTTTGTCTGCCCCTTAAGAAAATGTCAGCTTGAGGTGAGATGTTGAGATGGTTTCTGAGGGCACGTAACCTGCCATCTTCTCCAATCACCTCTCCACTTGTGGGTTCTGGTGGTGACAGGCAGCATGGACAGACCACCGACTTTCCCCGTCTCGGTAGCAGTAATACATTCAGCCAAAAAATAAAGAATAACAATATGACCCGCAGTGGTGTTAATTGGTCTGAGCTCCCCTCCCAGCAGGCCCTGATGTGGGCGTTTTTGCATCTTTAATACAGTCTTTTCTCCTTCTCCTTTTCTCTTTTCTTTTCTTTTCTTTTCTTTTCTTCTCTCTCTCTCTCTTTTTGTGGTGCTAGTGTAGCTGTTGGAGGCACATTGAGTAAAACCACAACATCTCTTTTAGGGAGATACGGATTATGTCATTTAAAGTGGCTCCCAGCAGGTAACTCACCAGGGCGAGAACACAGAGACTTTGGGGGGAGGCGAAGCTGGTTCTGTCCTCCACTTACCTGACAGCTATGCGGGGCCTGGGGAAGTCCTGCAGCCCGCCCCCCACCCCACCCCCGCCCAGAGTCCATTTCCCCGGGGCAGAGCAGCGACACTGTCGCATCCTCACACTGCACCATGGTTGCCAGGGGATGAACGTGTCGCCTGGCACCCAGTCTTCTTGAATGTGAGCTGGCGCTCTTGGGCACAGTCACAGCCTTTGTTATCATTTGTCGTAAGCTCCCTCCACTTGAACCGCGAGTGTGGATCTGAACCCTAATTTCTACTGAGAAGCTCCTAGAGCCGGAGTCACAGGGGGGACAATGACACCCTAGATCCGTTAACGGAGTTGCCCCAGGCCACAAAGCTGGTAAGAAGCTGAGCTGGAATTAAAAGGAAGAATTTCTTTTGGTGTTTAAATCCTCTTCTCCACCCTCTGCTCCTCAAGGTGTTCATGAGTTCGGCTTTTTGAAACGGGACCTTTTATACTTAATTTGTCATATGAATAGTTCTAATAAGTTCTAATATGAAAACATCTTCTGGTTTATTTGAGCCAAACTGTCGTCAGTTGCCAGGAAGCAGAACCTCAATGGGTTGGGAAAATGCTCCCGAAACGGCAGCTTCACAGCTTGTTTTATACTTTAGAATCAAAGCAGGAGGTGTTCAGGGGTTACATGAAATCCACTGGTGGGAGATTGGGGAGCAGGGAGGAAGCAAAGCAGAGGGACCTCTGAGAATGAATAAAAAGTGAAACGGAGAGACACACACTTCGCTATCGCTGGGTGCAGGGTAGTCAACCAGGGATGTTTGCAGCCCCTGAGGCGGGGCCAGGGGACGGGTAACAGTGAGGGCGGGCTCTGTGGCTCCAGCTCCGGTCGCAGGTTGCGCCACCCTGAGGCGTCTGGAAAAGGGGATTACCCTGACATTTCAAAAGCACGTTATCTTAGATACAAAAGCACAATAGGCAGACTCACTTAAGGTACAGACTGACCTTGGTCAAGGACGCTACAGGCCTAGGATGTGACTACCCGCCATGACCTGCTTTTAGCAAAGACCATCCCGGGAGGAGGTGCCTTTCTGTCTCTGAGTATCTAGGGCCCGCCCTGCAGAGCTCCCCTGAGCTCCTGAGGGTCAGTGTGTGGCCCCCTTTGCCTCCACACCAGGGTGGCTAGAGTTTATACACTTGACCTTAAACCGCATCCTTGTGGACAGCCCTGCCGTCTGCACTGTTAACTTCCTAACGCAGTCACACCTCCTCTAAGGGGTCCTGGGGAAAGTTAAGCCACCCGAGCCTCTTACTCACCACTGGGAAAGAGTGGGGCTCCAGGCTCTGAGCAGCCAGGTTTAGCTGTGGGCTTGTTAGCTGCATTTTGTGCCTGTTCGTCAGCACCCATCACGCCAGCTAAGCCAGTGATAGCTTAAGACTCCACCTCCCTGAAACAAACCGTGGGGTTAGGACACAGTGGAAGGTCACTCCATTCATGCATTTATTCATTCAGCAGACAGTGTCCTGAAACAAGGATTATAATCCATCTAGGTTCAATTAGAATCACCTGAGGTTCCAATTGAAAAACTGGAGGGACGAGGGGAAGGAAGCCCTAGCCGCCCCGGGCATGTGATGCGGGGAGAGCGGGAGGGAGGAGCGCCTGCCAGACCTCTGCGTGGAGTTCTGGGGTGGCGGGGTGGCGGGGATGCGGCCACAGGCAGCGTTGGGACCGGTCCTGAGGACGATGCCGTGCTCCAGCTTCACGCGCAGTCTCAGTGAGCATCCCAGGAACCCAAGAGGCGCCCTGCGGGGTGGGGGAGCGCAGGGGGACTAGGGACAGGGTCACGGTGTCGGAGGAGGGCTGCAGCCCCTGAGTGTCAGAGCCAGCAGACACTGAGTGAGTCCGGGGCACAGGGAAGTCCGAGTCGCCCCGACCTTGCGGAGAAACGGGCACAGGGCACAGCAGAGGGGGCCTCCTCAAGGGACCCCCAGAACAGCTGCAGTGGGACCGGGAAATGCCAGCCCGTGAGTGAGCAAGCAAGTCGGCTCTGGGTTGCCTGGCAACCCAGCCAGAGAGGTGCAGGGAGGAATTATAATGAAAAACCACATGCAAATGAAGTAAATTGTAATCAGGGGGAATGGCAGCCAGTGGGCCCTGGAGGAAGAGCTGGGGTGGGGGGAGGCCTGTGCCGCAGACAAAGGAAGAGCTTGGCATTGTGGGAAAGCAGCACAGCAGGCTGGGGTGCTCGAGTGCCCAGATCCCTGGGACCAGCAGGCCTGGCGGGCCTCCCCGGAGGGTGGTGGCAGTGAAATGAGGTGCGTGCGCCGCCCGGCCTGGGCAGGGCCATGGCCCCATAGACCAGAGAGCAGGGCCGGCTCCTGAGCAGTTAGGGTTCCCTCCTTCTAGACGCCAGTCTCTGAGACAAATCCAAAAGTTGGCTTCTAGCATAGTCAGCCACTCACTCCTGAGAACCCCAGATGGCCAGGCAGCTGCCCCTCCCTCCTCACTCAGAATCTTCTCTGAAGGCCAGTCTCCCATGTCCTGACATTTAGGGAGCCGCTACTGCCTGGTCCCTGCAAACCGCGAGGACACAGCCCCACCCACCGCACAGGGCTCCCTGCAGCCAGCGGACACCCCACTGGAAAATGCGAGAACCCCTCCCCACCCCCAGGTGCAGGGACTTGAGGGAAAGCCTCTGCTGTGGGAGACCAAAGCCAACAAAGAGAAAGAACAATCCCAGAGTAAGCAAGAATTAAGGGGCTGAGTGTCCGTAGTGGGACTGGAGGAGATAATGCGTTCGTAAAACAAGAACAGACACACAGAGAAAGGCCTCCCAGAACCGGAGGGAAAGCCTGCCAAAGTGGCCAACAAGCAAGGAATAAAGGAGCAAGTGTCTTGCTGGCTATCAAGGGGGAGGTGGGGGAGGGGAGGGGAGGTGGGGGAGGGGAGGGGAGGGGAGGGGGAGCAGCAGCCGCATTCCAAGCAGAGGAAGGCCTAGGAGGGGGATTGACTGCTGGGGGCGGCTGCAGGGCCTCAGAGGTGCCCCGCTGCCCCCAGCAGAACTGAGAGCTGCGGCTCACAAACCGTCCCCACCCCCAGCCAGGAAGGGCTCCATCTGCCCTTTGCCTGAGGGCCAGGGGCAGGTTGTCTCATTTTCCTCTGGCTAACCCCACTTGTCAGTGAGTCTTCACCCCCCAGAACAGGATGGAAAAAGCAAGGCCTTGTGTTCAGGTTCACAGCCCGCCTCCCTGTCCAGAGCGGGCAGAGGGGCCGGGTGCGGGGTGCCCGTGTTTGTTTTCCTAACTGATAGATAGCCCGGCAGGGTGACCTGCCTCCAACCACCCAAGCAGGAATGCGTTTCTATTGTTCTGTCTCAAGGAGCGACCTCAGTGTGTCGTTCAGGGTTGGCCCTGGAAAATCCTAGTCATGGAAACTAAGACGGGTCCAGGGACCCAGGTGATAAATGCTGGCTAATCACTGCTTTCTGGGAACCAGGACGCCGACTCCCACTGAGTCAGGCCACAGTGGACAAATGCTACTGGTCACACCTGCCTGGCCCAGGCGTGGACACAGGTCAGCAGCAGGCAGGTGGAAAGAGCCAGGCAGACAAGACAGCCAAAGTCCTGCAACATGAACAGCTGATGGGGAAACCGAGGCACAGAGGGGCTGCATAATGGAGCTGAGGTCACCCCGGCAGCAGCAGCAGCAGCAGTAGCAGCAGCACAGAATTCGCCAGGAGGTGGGAGGAGGGGGAGGGGCCGAGGGGCCAGGGCCAGACTCTCAGCCTGCCCCCCCAGGGGCCTCTTGAAACTTCGGAATATACGTTCTCTGCTGGGGTTTGATGAAGACACTGCGGTGTCTCCTCCAGTCCCGCTACGGACACTCAGCCGCGGACGTGGGTCACGCTGGGTCTTTCCGGTTTTGAAAGTCCAGCTGAGGTTCGCACAGCTGTGTCTGTAGGAAAGGTCGGTCCCCCAAGGGAAAGCGCAGGCCAGTGAGGTGGCGGCCAGGCTCCCACGGGGCCGCAAGACAGAACGAGGGTGGGTACCGAGCAGGCGGCAGTGACAGCACAGCAAATGGCCCTGGCTTGTGCCCGAGGGGCAGGGACCCCCATGCCCATGTCACCCCTACTCATATAGAAATGTCTAAGTTCGCCTCTTTACATCAGTTTAACCCAGTCTGAGGGCCAAGGGCAAGGGGAGGAATGCCCCATTGGCTGAGCGCTGCAGGCCATGGTCTCTGAGTTCTTCACAGGCCTGTCGGACAGTGACGAACCTCAGTGCACCTCGGCGACGGGCGAGCGGACCCACTCTCCACACTCTCCCAGCCTGGCTCCTGTGCACCATGGCTGCTGCTCAGACAGGGGCAAGTTGGGGAGTGCTGGGTAAGAGAGGGCGAGGTCCCCGTCCGCCCTGCCTCCAGACGCTGAGCCCTGGCTGGGTGGCTGGCGCCTGGCTGCAGGGGGGCTGACCGGGCGTGGGAACGCTCTGCCAAAGTTGTTGGTCCCAGTTTTCCCGGAATACCTGAGCAGGCAGGAGACAGGACAGGTTGGTGTCACGTTCCCTACAGACATGCAAACAAGCTCGCTCCCTCCATCAGAACCTGGGGCAGATTGTAGATAAGGGAGGGCCATGTTTGGTAAAAATGGTGGGACATTTTTGCAGTTTCTCATAGTTTTTCCCCTGGCCGACTGGATTCCACCCCGGGGGGTGGGGGGGTGGCTCTGACATTCTCCGCCTACAGCTTCAGATCACCGGTTAGTTTCAGAAAACCTGGACCCTGTGAAATGGGCCGTTTCGAGTTCACTTTCCTGCCCTGGCTGGTGTGGCTCAATGGGTTGAACACGGGCCTGTGAACCAAAGGGTCGCTGGTTGGATTCCCAGTTGGGGCACGTGCCTGGGTTGTGGGCCCAGTCCCAGGTAGGGGGTGCGCAAGAGGCAACCACGCATTAATGTTTCTCTTCCTCTCTTTCTCCTCTCCTTCTCCTCTCTCTAAAAAATAAAAGTGTATAAAAAAGAAGTTCGCTTTTCTTTTTCCCACGTGACCTCTGAGCCGAGAGAGTGGAGCTGTCTCCCCAGCGTCCATAGTCTGAGCATTTCAGAGCCGTCTTCCCCGGCTTTGCGGGTCGGAAGGGGAGAACAGGGGCCTGAGCTGTTAACACCAGCGAGTTGTTGGCTCTGGTGAATTTTGCAAATGTGGGAAGGGACATGATAGTTTTGGAATTTGAAATTTGCCATAAAACGAGGTCTCCTCCCCCGACCTGGGCACCTGCCAGGGCCTCACTCCAGCTCTGGGTCCAGGTAATGCCTACACAACCCCCCAGGTCGCTCCTGTGTGGCTCCGTCTCCACGGCCCCACCCGGTTTCATTGCTTCCTGGACAGCTGGCCAACTAGACCAGGCGCTTCCCAAGGCCAAGGGCTGTGTCTCGCCTCTGAGGGACACCCTCACTTGGGGGCCGGCAAACGGCTCCTCCCTGGAGTCGCCCCTGCCCCTCCGCCTCACCTTGACTGTGACCCATGCTTCTCAGACCCCAGAACGGCAGCTACCTCAGCACAGGGAACACCAGTGAAAACAAAGGGATGCCTTGTGGTGCGGGGGACGCCGCTCTGACCCAGGTTTGTGCCGTTGGAGAATGTTGCCTGTCCCTTTGAGCCTCCTCCCCCCCTCCTCTATTTCTTTCACAATACGTCCCCCACAAAGGACAATCACAAAGTCCTCTTACAAGGACATTCCCGGTGGCGGATCAGAGGTGTGACTCCTCGTCCGTGTGGATGACCTTCTCCGCTGTAGTCGGCACTGGTCTGTCTGACGAGACTCCTTTCTACCTACTGGCACCGAGGAATCCCGGCGTGCTGCCGCCCGAGCTAACGTGCATAAATGGGCTCTTGCCTCAGTCCGTCCAGACCCTTCCACCCGCATCGACCAACCCCTCGTGAGCAGGCAGGAAGTCTACGGCGCGGCCTCGCACACGGGCGCTGAGATTCCTACGGTTTTAAAAACCAGCTAAGAAAATAGATCCACATTTCGGTTTCTCGGTGAGAAGTTGCTGGCCTGTGTGTGCGCGTGTGAGCGCGCACACGCACAGGGGTGCATGACACACACCAGTGAAAGCCGTGCTGTTTGGTTAAGACGGAAGGCATTGTTGGGGAGGAAGGTGGGGGGATTAGGTGTTGATACAGTAGGTGTTTCCAAACGTCAGATTTCAATGGTGATGGGAAGGAAAAGGAAAGAAGAAAAATGGCTCCTTCAGAATATATCAATTTATCATTCTCCCTTTCGCAAACACTGAAGAAAGCCAGAGAAGCGGGGGGCCTTCCCCGGCAGGCGCGCCTGGGTGCTCAGGGAGATGAAGTTCGGTCCGATGTCAAGGTTACTAAGGAAACGCTGTATGCTTATGAACAGCAGAGCAAATAGACATATACCACTCGGGTAAATCATTAATTCATTAATATTATTAGTGATGGGATCTGGAGAGACTCCCGTTCTCCTTCTTTCTCCTGAGTTCTCTCAAGTTTTCTTTCATCGCAAAGCAAACACTCTGGCTGGCCACTTCACGGATCATTATTCCCTCTTTGCCTCGCTTGAGAGGCGC